>NC_071090.1:41751773-42389273 GCF_027358695.1 Spea bombifrons
AAAGGTGAAAATTCCGAGTCTACAGTAAAGAATGTTTTTGAACGTTGTTATGGATTTTTTTTTTTTTCCTGCATAAACTCATCCGTCACAATGTGAACGCCAACAGTATTCTCTAGGGATTTTGGATACCTGGATGAAAAAGTAGTTCCTGTGCAGGAAAACTTTTCATAGTGAGTCTTGCTTTCCTGTGTGCTGCACTTAATATTTCACTTATTGCGTATCTGTTTGACATTTTCAGGCAGATGTATCCAGCACTGCTCCTGGTACAACGTACGCCGTAACTATTTCTTCTGTGTCATCTTCAGCACTGAGCTCACCTGTTAGCAAGTCGGTGATCACCAATGAAACCAGTAAGTTTATTATGCCAACCCTATAAGTAATACTATAAGTTGTTTAGACTGGGTACAAAGATGATTTTATTGGCACATACAGAATATATAACGTGTGAATTGCTAATGTAATTGCATCGATACTTGATCATTTTCACAACCAACAGACAAGACCAGCATTTGTTTTTTTTTGTAAAAAAAATAGACCGTTTTAATGATCCGCTCCGCTGTAATTTCATTTCCTTAATCTTTAGGGAGATTCAGGGGACTTTCCTGTTGGTACATAATACCTAGACACAGAGTCAGGGACTTGCCAGGAAATATGAGAATGTCTGGCCACTTTATGTTGTTTGCTTTGACCAACTTCCTATATCTTCCATTTTTAATCTTATATACCGTAGTATTATAATTGCTATTGATAGACAGCATCTATACCAGCATTATCAGACTAGGACAAGCATGATATCATAATTATTAGATTATCTTTTATATCAGACAGCGGCTTTATCTTTCCTGTAGTTTTTTTTATTTTTCTAATTTAACTTTATCTTTATGCCTAGAATAGTAAATAATATTTTTTAGACCAAAACGCTAATTGTTTACAACTATTCCGGTACTTTTCACTTGTTGTGGTTCACCTGAATTCCTTTAATTGCTCAGTGTTGTGAGATAATTAAGTGCAATTACAAAATTTACTTTTCAAGAACTACATGCCAAATATCGTGAGAAAATGTGTTTGTCTTTAAACAATACTATCGTTTCGCATTTTTCCCTTGTGTTTCTTTCATGTATTGTCTAGCTTGTCATGGTACTGTTTTATAATTAGCACTTAAACTAAAGTTGTCGGATAATCTCGCTATTAATTCTTATTATCCCAAAACATGAGAACAGGGATGAAGGCAGCTATATAGCAGACAAGCACACGTAGTACCATTTTGATTAATGCTTTATTGCATTAACATTCGCCCAGTGTCAGCTCGTGATTTAGGGAGTGTCGATAGGAGGGGTTGAGTTTTAGTTGCACAGGTGATAATGAGGTGGATCCTGCTCCACGGACGTTCTCACATCATTCTTCTCTCACGCATTTTGTCAGGTTGATCATTTCTATTATAAAGTACTTGTTTCAGGCAAACAAAACCAAGTCACTTTAGCCAAATGTATGGATTGCGCCATTACACATCATTCTCATTCTACTGCAAGGGGATTTACTGCTTACAGAGAGGAAGTAGAACATCAAGCATGAGCTGTTCATAGGACTTGCAGTGTTATAGATACAAAGAGGGCATTTTATTTTCATAGTTCATTGGTCTTTTTTATGCTAACGATACTACACCAAATGCAAAAATTAAATATTCCTGATTGTCGTTCTATTCTTTCATGTGGTGCTACATGATGTCATAACTTAGTACAGTTGGGCTTGATCTGGTGTAATTAGTTATTTTATTATTTATTATTATTAGAGGATCCGTCTCATATGCAAACTGTGTATTCTGTATTGCGGTTGCTTTTTTGCACATGATGTCATGTGTTGAGGTCGCCATAATGAATGTGTCATTAAAGGGCTTGATACATTATTTTTAAATGGTCATTTTCATTTAGATCATGTGTATTTAACCCATGCGCTAACAATGAGCTAGCTATCTAGAGCAAAGCACTATTTTGTTATAGATATTTAAATCTGCTACTTTGAACATCTTTTTGCCGACATTATCATTACCAGAGGCAAACTGGCACTAAAATGAAGCTATTCTGCATAGTTTTGGAACACTGCATTTTTTACATTCTTGCTGAAGAATGTTTCTCATGTTTCTTAAAAGTATTTAATCATCTTTTGTAGCACTGCAGTAGGGAGAAGAGACTGATGTTAACAGTCAATTTGTCTTATGAAGCTAAACGTTTCTGCTGGCCAATAATTTTTTCTCCTTAAGAATGAACTATGAACAGTCTTTTTAAGAATTTGTGACATTTCTAAAAAATATGTGTCTCGTCCGGTTTAGTTCCAGGACCACCTTTGTTCCTAGCTGGAGAAAGAGTTGGCTCTGCAGGAATACTCCTGTCCTGGAATATACCTCGAAATCCAAATGGAAAACTTCTGGCCTACTATGTTATTTACAGAGAAGTTTGCCCATGGGTACAGTCGTCTTACACAAGCGTAACAACGACACCTGACAGCCTAGAAGTTCTTTTGACAAGTCTGACCCCTGGAACTACATATGAAATAAAGGTAATAAGCTTCTACGCATACTGTACACTGTGCTGTGATGATACATATACTTATGTCTGAGCAGTTAGTGATACTTTTTTGGATTTACGCTCCGGACTTGAATTGCTTACTTGAACCTGCAATCATTTTATAAAAGTGACTATTTTAAATTAAACCCTGGATGCTTGTATGACATTAAGAAATTGTGGATATTACTGACACTATTCCACCTCCAAAGACTGCATAAAATTCCATCATGCCCAAAATGCATCTTTTAATGTCCCAGTGAGTGAAAACTACTTTTCTACATTCAATATTATCGTTTATATTATAAGTACAGTAGTGTTATCTATCTTGGTTTTTTCTCCAATATTTTCAAGAGGAGGCATTTAATAGGGTCTCTTGAATCTCAAATACTAATAAGGTGACACTCATTCTGCCATCAGCCTTCCATATGCTTAATGCTACCTTGAGTCTTCTAGATAAGGCATTTCCTCTTTTCTCTTTAGATATAGAGTAGCCTTATGCATTTTAGGCAAGCAGCTTGTTCTTTTGGAATGTCCACCTTCAACATTTTCCTAAATATTACCTGTTTTTCATATGTTCATGAGCATCAAATCCTTTGCAGATTGTCAGAGGTTTTAAATGTCAATGTTCATTAATGGTAGAAGGGACACTACAGCCATCATCTAATGCACAGTTCCTTTAAATGTTCATGTTGTCCATTTTGCAGAATCCCCACTTATCCATTAGCCCCTTTCTCCACCCACCAGCTAACTGCATTGCAGGAGAGGGGTTCGATCAAACACATTTCCGTGTCTGTGATATACTCACCTCCACTCAGCTCTAGCGCATGTATGAAAAAAACTCCCATTGTTTTTAATGGGAGCCCTTTCCTTGCCTTGATTGGCTACTTTACATTTCTTTATTTTGCCTATATTCCATTCTGTTTCCTCAAGTTTACTAAGAATGTGACAGGCATAACAGAACAACATATTGTCAGCTGGGTGGCACAGTAACGTGGTATGTTCATGTATAATGCTGTTAATCTAAGAGAGGGATATTCTGTACCAACAATGATGTGCCTCCATCATATATTTATATACAAGTTGTATTTCTGATCATCCGCAGACCTCACACACTGCCAAAGGATTATATACATTATATACATTGCTAAGCAAGCAGCTAAAAGTTAGTGATATCATCTTAAAAGGTGGTGCCCCCATCAAACCAACTGGTCACTCAGTGTAAAAGCTGTGATCAAGAGCCAGCATTATCTAATTATCTAAGCAAATAGTATACCAGCCAAAGAACATCTTTGTCACCTCTATCTCCAAACATCATGTTTTTTGTCATTCAGAATGCCAGTGTTGACCTAAACCTCTCATGTTCTACCCATGTGTTGCAGAAGTTTCCATTGCCACCAGATCAACTTCCACGCATTGTGGACTTTTCCCTGTAAAGCTATCAAAAATGCTACCCCTCCCCCATTTTAGGTTCCATAGATAGTTAGTTGCCTGAGTCACCTGACACTAAGACGGGCCCTGCCGATCAATTTTCTGTCCTGGGATTTTCTCCCTTCTCTTCACCCAGCGTGGCTCCCTTCATTTCAGATTAATGCCATTTCCTGTACCCGGCCACAAGAAAGAAAAGACATTGGGATGTGCATTGTACTCTTGATAGATCTGCCCAGACGCAGACTAGGCAGACTCAGTTTTCCCCACTGATACCGGAAAAGACAACAAGCCATGAGTAGCATCAAGAGCCTCTGTCAGACATCTGTTTTTTTCTTCTATTTGGACCAGTTACAAGTTTCATAGATCTTGCTTCTGCAGAGGATTACATTTGTCAAACTTAAAATGTTTGCTTCTCATATACCTTAAAAATGTCTGTAGTAGTTGGTGTTCACCTAATCTGCATTCACTGCCCCCCATCTCTTTAGGCGCTGGATTCATTAATAGTACCTTTGGTTCCTTCTAGATGTAAATAAGGATGACGCATCATCTCCAACTTGTGGCAAATGAATCTTTACTAAATATTGCTTAATAATTTGTGTGTACATGAAGTGATCATTGGCTACATCTTATTATTATGAAAGATTACTTGGTTAGGATTTTCCCTCACACTGTTTCTACCTAGGTGCATTGTACACGCTTCTTTTTTCTCAATGACAAAATTGCTACAACTATAGTCTTATTCAGCTGGTAGTTATCCTAAAGGCTACCAGTGTTGTGTATTCCTATGTTGTAAAAAGAGCTTTTCAAATTTCTATGGTAAAATGAAAAAAAAAAGGTCAATATGAACCTGTATTACTGCTTTCATGGTAAACCATTTAATCTATATACTGTATACTGTGTTTCACTGCTGGAGAATAGACATACTATCCTATTTTGTGTGTGTATTCCACTGAAAGATGATACGGTACTTTTTCTGCTACTTGTAAGTCTGGTAGTATATTGTTTGCAACTACTGTTGCAAATCTGCACATTCACTGGTGTTGTTTACTATATACCTAAAAACGTGACAATTATATGAAATCTAATGTAGTATATGCAATTACCAGCCTTTAGCTAGTTGTGTATGTGATACTGTAGTAGTTATTTATGATGAGTGTTTTGCCAACACATATTTACAACTGCATGAAAAAAGTTTTCAATTAAATCCCAACAATAGGCATATAGTCTATTTTAAAATACACATGTTATCGTGTCTTTATTGCACACAATGTGTAAACATTCATAGTACAGAGTGGAAAAAGTATGTGAACCCCTAGTCTAATGATTTCTCCAAAAATGCATTTTCAGTTGGGAGTTAGCTAATCCAATTAATTAGACAAGATTGGAAGTGATGGTAATAACTGTTCTGTTATATAAAAACACTCACAAAGCTTGAGTTTGCGTTTCACAAAAAGCATTGCCTGATGTGAACCATGCAGAGATCTCCGAAGACCGAGATAACGACCTGCACAAATATCTGGAACATGCTAACGTCTCTATTAGAGTCTACTATATGTAAAACAATGAACATGAACAGTATTTGTGAGAGGACACCACAGAGGAAGCCAATGCTGTCCAAAAAACATTGTTGCATGTCGGAAGTGCGACAAAGAACACCTGGATGTCCCACGGTGCTACTGACCTAATATTCTGTAGATGGATGGCCAAATTTAAGTTGCTTGGAAGGAGCACACAATGATATGGGTGGGGAAAAAAGGCTTGTCACACTAAAATCAAAACCACATCCTAGTTGTAAAGTATGTTGGAGGGGGCATCATGGCTTGTGAACCAGTTATTAAATCCATGGGTTCACGTACTTTTTCCTGTGTGTTTAATAAAGACATGAAAACATAGAAAACTTTTGCTGTTCCACTCACCTACCATCTAAGTGATATAAGGATATAAGGTGTTAATTTATTCTCATACTTATTAACAAACTTGGGTAGTTCCCAAGATAGGGTACTGGAAGCTCTTCCTCTTCTGGGGGAGCAGCTTTATGAAGGAGTAGGGAAGCCGTTTGCAAGTGCTAAGCTAGTCCCCAGCAGCCTTATGTGTGATGAAAATGGGCATAGACTAGGTGCCCTTTGCCACAGACAACATTCATATTTCAAATACCTCCAAAAATGTCATCATTTTTTACAGGTGGCTGCAGAAAACAGTGCTGGCATTGGGGCATATAGTGAACCATTCCTATTCCAGACTGCAGAGAGCGGTAAGATATCTGTGAAACTCTATTGTCCCGATCTTTGCACCAAGGATGACCTCTACAGAACGATTTGTAGCGACTTTCATAGAAACGTAAAATTTGAGGGTAGATAAGTACCATTTGAAATTGACAAGTCTGCCAATTTCTCTTGATGTATGTTTCACATCATAGAACATTAAATATTTGTTCTAAGTTACTTATTATTTCTTAGTGTACCAGTTTAAGCCATAGCACAGACCAGCACATTTTCTGGATGTGTTTCTTTAATTTGAGCTGAGCCAGCTGCACACCTCCCTTTCTTCACCAAGAGGATTTATTACATTTGGCTACTATATTACCTTTCACAGTTAAATCCCTTTGTCTGATAAGGTTTTTTTTTTTTTGGGGGGGGGGGTTGTTCTTATGTATGTATTAGTCATATTGAAATTTGTTTCAACCCCTGTTCCATTTCTTAAATTGGAGTACAATTAAAATATTATTTATATTATCTTTATATTAGTATTTGGGAATAAATTATTTTCTTGTGGTGTAATTTTTTGGGATCTACATAATGGGGTTTATTCATTAAAGGGGCAGGGTACTTGTTTTCAACTTTTTCTCTTGGCTGTTCATTGTAAACACGTTTCGTCAGCAAGAATGACTGTCCTTGTCCAGTACAATGCATAATGCATAACTGAATGCAAGAGGAAGCTTATAAAAAAAACTTCCTGATTTTACTGTATATTATACAATGCCAGCCAAGAACAGAAGCTCATTGGGATAGGGAGGGCCTTCATGATATACAGTGCCCTCCACAGATATTGGCACCCTTGGTAAATATGAGCAAAGAACGCATTGAAAAATTGTCTTTATTGTTTAACCTTTTGATATTTTCTTCAAAAAATAAACAAAAATGCTCTCATTGACATCAAACAATTGCAAACACAACACAGGTTTATCCACAAACAAAATTTAAATTGTTATATATATGTGCCACAATTATATGTATATATATGCCATAATTAATATGAGAAAAAATATAGTTGAAGTATTTTCCTAGTGATATTTTACATTTTTTACTAGACCTGGTTGACTAGGAACAGGTGTATAAATATTAGGTAACGAATAGACCAAACTCCTTTAGTCATTCATAACAATGGGTAAGACCAAGGAACATAGCTGTGATGTGCAGCAAAAAGTTGTTGAGCTTCACAAAATGAGAAGTTGCTATAAGAAAATAGTAAAAGCATTGAAAATGCCCATTTCCACCATCAGGGCAATAACTAAGATGTTCCAGCCAACTGGAAATCATAGGAATTAACCTGGTAGAGAATGGTTCGAGTGGCCAAAACAATCTCCATGGACCACAGCTAGAGAATGACAAAAGTTAGTTGCGTCATCACAAGTTCTTTGGAAGGGTTTTAAGAAAAAGCCTCTACTCTCATCTGAAAACAATCTCAACCATCTCCAGTTTGCCAGGCATTATAGGAACTTCAAATGGGATTGGGTTCTATGGTCAGATGAAACCAGAATATATATTTTTGGCAATAAACACCAGAGGTGGGTTCAGCGCACATAGAGAGGCAGCTATACGGAAAAGTACCGCATGTGCACAGTTAGATATGGTGGTGCCTCTTTAATGGACATTTTGTTAGGATATATGGCATCTTGGACTCTATCAAATATCAACAGATATTAACCCCTTCATAACCCCACCATGGACATCCCAGACCCCTTATTTGAACCCCATAGAAAGCCTGTGGGGTGAACTGAAGAGACGAGAGCGTCGACCTTGTCGACCTTGAAATTTGAAGGACCTGGAGAGATTCTGTATGAAGGAATGGTCTCAGATCCCTTGGAATGTATTCTCCAAGCTCATCAGGCATTATATGAGAAGACTCAGAGCTGTTATCTTGTCAAAGGGAGGTAGTACAAAATATTGACTAAACGGGTGACAATAATTATAGCACACATATATTTAACAATTGTATTTTTTTTGGACAAACCAGTGTTGTGTTTGCAATTGCTTGATATCCATGAGAGCGGAGTATTTTTGTGTATTGTTTAAGTAAAAGCTCGAAAGATTAAACAAAACAAGACAGCTTACTTACCAAAGGTGACAATATTTGTAGAGAGCACTGTACTGTATAGTGAAACCAAGGAGTTGAAACCACAAATCTGTCAGCTCTCCTTTTAATGGATAGATCTCTTGGATAGATCTCTTGATGTAGTTTTGGTTAATGGGTAGAATGGATGTACTTAAATGTAGTGGAAATAAGGCAGAAGGCAAAACAAGGCATGAGACCCTCTGAGATGATTGTTAGAGCTTGGATTTCCACATTCTCTAAGGCATAGGCCTGATGACACTTCTTGGTAAAGGTATCCAGGAATTCTGAAGGTCACATGTTTTTAACCAGTAATTAACTATTTAAATATCCTTATATACAAAATATTGTAAACTAGCTTACCTAAAGAGATTGTCTTACTCTATCAGTCATTGTATGCGTGTGTGTATGTATATATAAAAATCATACCTGGGTAAACCCGGAGAGTTTCCAGGTATGATAATGGGACTGGCCAGTGTTAGAGTATCTAGCTTGAATGTATAATCTTGTGGAAGGTTCTTTTAACATGTTGCAGTATAGAATAGTTTATTAGAATGTAGTTAATATGTAATCACATCCTATCTGAAATTTGACTCCTCATTCCTGTGTTTCATACTGTAACTAATGTAAGTTGAATGAGATGAGATACATAAATCACTAAACAATTTTGGAGGATACACTGCTCAATAGTCATAATGTAAACAGAATATAATAAATGATGTTTCTTTGATCTATGTTTATACTTCATTTTACAACCAATGTTATTATATCCAAAAGAATAAAACAGTTGATCCTGTATGATTTGAGAACGTCTATTTCCATGAGTTCTTTTCCTCTTGATGTTTAACAGCCTCTATCAAATATATTTGTCCCATGGCGACTTTTTCTGCTTGTTTACAGCTCCAGGAAAGGTTGTGAACCTGACCGTAGAAGCATTAAATTCTTCGGCTGTAAATCTAACCTGGTTTCTGCCTCGGCAACCACACGGAAAGATAACGAGCTTCAAGATCAGTGTTAAGCATGCAAGGAGTGGGAGTGTAGTAAAGGATACAACAGTGAAAGTGGAAGATATTTTGAATGGGGCTTTGCCTGAATGTAACGTAAGTTATGGGCACCAATTCAAGGGTTTCTTTGTGTTGACTGAGTAAATTTGTGCTGTAAAGACTGAAACCTTAATCAATCTGTGGTCTTGTCTTCATAATAGCCGTATGCTTATCCCATGCATGTTTAAATTCCGTCACTGTATTAACCACTACCACTGCTGCAGGGGCGCTGTTCCATTTATCCACTAAACTCATAGTGTTGTAAAACATCCTTACGTGACGTCTAAGCCACCGACCCCCTAGTTTTAGAGTATGACCTCTTGCAGGAATGTGAGTTCATTGTTCTGCGGCATAGGAAGGCATGTTTTGTGGCTGCTTTTGGCAGACCTTCTGCCCCTTCAGTTATTAAAGCTATGGCTGGATGTTGGTAAAATTTTCAGCCCCAATGATTCACGTGGACTCCCTGCCAACTATGCATTACATACCACTGTGTCAATCTTTACTTTGCTTCTTAGGATGAAACTGAATCTTTTTTATGGAGCACCACAAGCCCTCCATCAACTCGTGGGCAGCTTACGACCACGGCTTCATATGTATCAAGAGCTGCTCTGTCTAGAACATTTAACTCCATATGGAATGAGCCAATCACTTTTATAGTGGGTCAGCTCAGACCGTATACTACATACCTGTTTGAAGTATCAGCTGTTACCAGCGAGCCTGGATACATTGATAGCACAATTGTCCGGACACCAGAGTCAGGTAAGGAAATGCAAGACGATTTATCACATTATAGTTGTATATAGAAATATTATTTTGATATGAATTACCTATGTGTTTAAGTTGACCTGGTAGGTAATTAAGATACATTGAAATATAATTTAAATAGTGATTGGTCCAGGGGGCATTCTAACTTTTGGAGTCATGATGGATGTTTTCCCACTTTTGGGTAAAATTCGCATGACAGTAGGAGTTTGCTTTAGATTTGAAGTTTTCTTTAAATGCAAAGACAGTTGGCTTATTTTTGTAAATTATTAGATTTGTATGAATTTTCCAGAAAAAAACCTTATAAAATGCATGTAAAAGGCCCTCCAAAGAGCAGCCAGCAACAAACATTGCCGTGAACATCTGTTTTACATTATGGCAGTAAATAACAGTACAAAAAAGCCAATATTGCTATCTTTTGAATTTTCGTGGCACACAAGGAATAGAAGAAAATGTAACCTGTTACCCTGCCAAGTATCATCAACATTTTCTGGGTAGCTGCTAAGTGTAACTGACCTTAGGAACTTACCGCCACAGATTCCCTACCAAGGTTATGGTGATTCTGTTTGGTTGCATCCTGCAGAAACATTCATAAAGTTGTGATGGAATTCTCTCTGACTCTTTTACTAAGGCAAGACTGTCTATTTGTACCTTACCGCTCTGGACTTGTCCAGAGATTCCCTTGGTTTTGTAGCATATATTTTTGGGTCCTCTTCTTCTTGTAGACTTGCACAATGAGCTAAATTACACTTCCTCCACTCATACCCTTGCTCTATCTACACCTTTGATCTCAAAAAACTCTGCCACCCCAAATCAATAAAATCCATTCTCCGTAGTTGTGGGGCGGCTGATCAGTTGTTAAACTGGTCAGCAGCACTTTGGTCTTGTGTGATTTAATTGCTCACTCAAGACGTCTATGTGGGATGTGATCAAACACCACTGTACAAGAACTATACATGAAGATGATAGAATCCTGAAGCACCATCCATTGTGATTATTCCAGCAGAGCCCTTTTTACCTAGGGTTAGTCTTGGTTAGTCTTGGTCTGTCAGTTCTAAATTTGTCTTACACTTTGAATGTCTCTATTATAAAAAGCACTGCACATAAATAAAATATAATAATAATGATAATATTCCAGGCAATATCCATTGAATCTAAGCCAAAGTGAAAGAAAGTGTAACCCTTGTCATCTCATTTGCATTGGGAGGAGTTTCATTAGTGCCAAAACCTATTCCAAGAGGAAGTGCATTTAAGTCACCCCAGAAGTGAGAAAAAAATAAAGACAAATAAAGCTGATTATTATTTATTGTTTTATATAGCGCCATCAAATTCTGTAGTGCTGTACAATGGGTATCTGAGGAGCTGATCAGGTTGGGTGGAGGTACTCATTGCGCCTCCTCATGTTTAGGTTTCTTGTCTTACCTGCCTGTTCCCTTTCCCCACATATTCACACCTGAGTAGAAAGAGACCGCGTGATTTATTTACCACTCAGAGATAAGTTTGAGTTGCTGCTGGCTGAAAAAACTAAGCGATACATCATGCAGCATATCTTTTTTGTTATCTTTTATTTGGTTTTGACCGTCATTATGAAAATGAACAAATATTGGTTGTCAAAAAAAAACAAACAATACACAACAGTCATTGATATTTTCGCTCAGTTGTATACAGGATAATAGCCTATTCTGTACATTTAATGTTAAACAAGGAGTCCAAAGAAGACTGATACAATTGTTTCAGCTTAACAGTGGTATGGTAAATTCTGCTCATGATTTCTCCAAAATCGATTTCTTGTAAAAAAAAAAAAAAAAAAAACCCATATAAAATAGAGTATGCAACTCTTTACATATGTATAGTAACAAGAAAAAGTAAATGAACCCTTACCTGCTTTTCTACATTCATTGTTCATAAGATATGATCTGATCTAACTGACAAGTACAGACAACCCCAATGTGCTTAAGCTAATAACACACAGACAATGATCATCTTCCATGGCTTTATTGAACACAGCTATTAAACATTCACAGCACAGGTGATAGAAGTAAACCCCTTGACTTAAGTCGTCGAACCTCCTTTGGCAGCGATAACCTCAGACAAACCTGTACAACGCTCAGGAGGAAACTTAGACCGTTCTTCCTTACATACAGTAACTGCTTGAGTTTAGCCGTATTCCTATGATGTCTGGTGTGAATGGCTATCTTGAGGTAAATAAGCCATTCAGATCTTATCTGACAACATGAAATATGTACTTGATGATGTTTAATGTTTATGATGCGCCTCTAGATTCATTGGCCTTTGTGCAAATCCTCTGCAGAATTCATAACATCAGATCGGAGTCATAGGTTTCAGCTGATAATAACTAATCGGATGTTTGTCATGCAATAAGTGTGCAGGCAACACCATTTTACTTGTTTACTTGGAGACACATAATTTCTATGCACAAATGTTTTTTAATGATATACCTCACATCAGTATATTTGCTGACATTAGATTGCTACAGTATTTTAACTAAGTGTCTTTTTCTCTCAGTCCCAGAAGATCCCCCACAGAATCTAATGAAAGGCAACATCACAGCAAGATCTTTCTCTGTCACTTGGGATGCACCAACCATTGTCACGGGAAAGTTTAGTTACAGAGTTGAGCTATATGGGCCAACTGGTAAGATCCAAAATATTATGAATGATAAATTATATTCAAATCATCTGTGACAAAACTAGTGATCAACCTCGCCCTTTTCTTTTCATAGCATCTCATAACTCTCCTTCCATTGCCATAGTGTATCTGTACATCTCCCTGTAGTTCTTTGCATAAAATGGACCAATAATTAAAAGGGATTTGATCTGCTTGATCTATATAACCCATAAATTGATTCTTACCTTTTTCTTATCAGGCCGTATTTTGGATAACAGCACAAAAGATCTCCGGTTTATCTTCACTAACCTTACCCCATTCACGACCTACGATGCATTCATCAGTGGGGAAACAAGTGCAGGTGTTGGGCCAAGAGCGAACATATCTGTTTTCACTCCAGCAGAAGGTAACAGGGATGTTTTGTTACAATGCTGTCAGAATATGTAAATCTTAAAGCGGGTACCTTTTCAAGCAGCAGAAGAAAAGACACATACTAAATTCAGTTCAGTATTTTATTGAATGAATAGTTATTCTGCAGTATCCCAAGGAATGGAATAATATCTTAATGTTGTTTAATATTTAAAAAGACATGTTATACTTATCAAAGTATAGATATGAAAAACATTTTTGAATCCCTGTGATCAGTTTTTAAAAATGACAAAAATATAACAACCAACCTACAGTGCAGTTTTTAATATGAGCAGTTAGAACATGCATCCAACTTTGCCTGGAATGATAAAACTTTTAAATATTTTAAACTGTGTATCTATAAAAGCTGGTCAAGTGGAGATCAGATGGATGGAGGATCTAAGCACACAATGTGTAATGTAATTGATTGAAAAGTGGTTTACAAACAGCAGTGTTAAGATTAGTATTCTATCTTTTCATGCCATTCTTCTTACAACCACACGGTGGCAGTGTGTACTAAGACATTACCTCCCTTCTATAGGGTATTTGTATCAAACATGCTAGCATATATTTATTCCCACTGATTTTTTTGTGTGTGATTTATTCAAATAATTATTGGGTTGTTTAATACAACACGTGGATTTGGATGTATGGTCCGGTTTATATGGGATTAATATAAATTGATCATAAAAGGAGAAAAGATGGAAAATTGCTTTAGATTCACAACTTAAAAACTGATTTGCTTTCTTTCATATAGTTTTCTATATTAGTGTATGCATGTTTGCAACAAATATCACAGAAATCTGTTTAATCTACGTTCTGGGTCACATGACATTTTTGCTTTCTTGCTGTGAAGTCGCAAAAATAAAAGGTCATTTTTGGAAAAGTGGCTTTATCACTGTGGCAACCAATGTATTTCTCCCGATGAGTGGTTATTTCTCACAGTCTGGAGACCTTGTTTATTTGGGCGAGCCATATTAAAAAAATAGTGAATAATCTCCTGGTCATTGTATGTTACCATGTAAAAAAATCTTAGAATGCTACATGGTCCCTATAAATCCTCCTAGCTAATATATCAAGGGGTTTCCACTTCCCAGTCATTGTGTTTTTTTGCATTAAACTATTAATTATAGCGGAATGATTTAAATTTCTCCTTTCTTATGTTAAAAGTGCTTGGACTGCCTTGCATATTCTTTTAACACAGGGACATAGCCTTCTGCCCTGCAATCCCCTTGGCTCTGAGATCCTTCTTATAATCTACAAGACATTAGAAATTAATAGCACTGACTCCTGGAACTGTTAAAGCCAATATATGTTTACCAAAGTCTTTAGTTTAAACTAAAAGACAATCGTGCGTGTAAAACAACTTGTGCTCAATGTTGGATTCATATCTTAATGTTGGCAGCTTTTGAGGCTTAGGAGTCTGCACAGTGGGGCTCATCCGTTTAATCATCATAATATTAAAACAAATTGTACATAGAATTTAAAGTTACACGATAATGTATATGCATTGTATTGACTGTATCCACCCCCTGATAGGGTGAGATGAGCCTTTTCCCAGAGGCAGCTTAAATCAGGCTAAGGCTTTGTAATGCACAAGTATGTAAGCACTGCATCAGTTACACCGTTACTTTGATTCACTTCAAGGAAAGTGTGCGTTCAGTGTATTCGAGCTTACCTGCCACCTACAAATTGACTGTGAATGACCTTTGCATTGTAATAATACAGACACAACAGCAGGTAACTGGTCTACTTAAAAGCTGCGAAGTGGTACCTTTTGTTTGCTGTTGTTACAAATCTGATGATAACGTGTGAAGGATCCCCTTTGCACCGATGTTAAAGTATTGTCAATGCAAATGACAAATTAAATGCACATGAAAGCAACCTTACCTTATCACAGTGTGTTTTTTTACTTGATTTTTAATCATATATATGTATATATATATATATATATATATTCCTAAATCAAGGGGTTAATTTATTAAACATGAGTTGTAGGTGAATGAACCCCTTTAATTAGGGGTTCATTCATTAAACGTTAGTTGTAGGTGAATTGCGATTAAGTGAAAAATGTCATCCTCTCGCATGGACTTTCTATTTGGTTTCAGGTGAAACCTGCCGGCGTAACACAGTTTTCTTTCATTTAAAACTCATCTAATTTAGTGAGTAACCTCCAGGTCACTGTATGTTATAATGCAAATTTATAATTACATTTCATTAATGACGTGCTGTACACCATTTTTCAAAGAGAAAGCAATTTTGGAGAAAAGCCTAAATTTATAGGGTCAGAGAGTTATGAGTAGAACAACCTTCAGGCGGATGTAATATAGGAAGGGAAAAACATTGACAGACTAAATGGAAGAATTGGTTCTCGTCTACCATCAGATTGTAGATTTCTCGGGATGCTGTGTAGTGGGCCTCATTTCCATTTGATAGATGTTAATGTTTGTGGGTATCTTTGGTCACAGTCTAACAAGATGTTTTTTCTTTGCTGTTATAGTTGTAACGACTCTTGTCTGAGGACTATTTTAGTAGTGAAAAAAACCCCAATAGTTGTTGTAATGCATGGAAATGAAACATAATATAAACCTATATACAAAGCTACACAAAATAGTGTTTACACAACAATTGATGCGCGTTTAAACACATTGTAACATTTTGTTTTATTTCCTAATGTTACTTTTCCACAAGTACCCAGTGCAGTGTCTGACTTAAATGCAAAAGAAGTTGAAGCCAGTTTTATAACAATTGATTGGCGAAGACCACAGCAACCAAATGGCATCATTACCCAATATCGAGTAAAGGTGTTGGTCAAAGACACAGGAATGGTCACGGAGAACACCATTCTCACGGGAAAAAATAAGGTACTTTTTTTTCCTGTCCCTCCTTTTTTTTTTTTTCTTAAACCTTGCTTGTTTTTGCATTAAGTAATTAGTTACCACTTATTGCTATGTGAGTGTTTTCTCACATCCCCTAATCTGCAAATACTGTGCCTGTCATCAGGATTAAAGAGAGCTGTTCCTCCTCTTACATGTATTCCGTAGTTCAACACCTCCAAGTGTTTCCTGCCATATTCTGCAATTAAAGGTTAGATGTAAGTATTTCACATTTTGGTAAGGAAGTTATCCTGCTTTGGTTGACAGACATAAAACCCATTTGTTTAGTTATTCTGCATCAACAGCAAAACATTAGGTGGGCTATTAACTATAATTGCCGTTTGAAAGACTATGCCAGTAGATGTTCATTTCCGAACAAGTGCAGCTCAAGCTGGAATTGAGCTCAGCTTTCGGCACACCATGATTTCACGAGTTCACACAAAATCAGTTGTTGTCTTTAGTTCTGGTGCTGATCTTAAGATAAATTGACAGTACTCAAGTGCAGTTTCAGCACATAGTAATTTTGTATGCCAGGAGACCATGCTACGATATTCCAATGTGAGTTTTAGCAAATAAACTTGTTGATTAGAAGTTGACAGCTAAGCCCAAATGGTGCTTTGTGTTCTATTTTGGGTCACCCCACTGTCACTTTTCCTACACCTTTTGGCATTGAATAGCTTGTCCGGAGCAACTCATTGCTAATTGGCACTACAGTGAGATTTGGGACATCACTAATGAAGGTTAAGACCAGTCTCCCACCGGTCAGTACTAACATGGGCCAGCATATCTGCTATCCAAAGGCAAAGCCAGCACATGCCTGATAAGTTTTAAAGGCAATACATCTACTTGTTAATATTTGCTTTATACAGCACGTAGTCAAAGGCCTGGAATGTCAGAATGACACAATGACACTCATAGACTAGCTATTATAACTTGTGATCTAATGAATAAAACCTAGTCTCTTGTAATTTGTTGGTCAGTGTGCTTGTTCAATATTGACAGTCTTTCAAAAAAAGCTATTTTGTGAACAACCGAAGTCTTCTTGAACATCAAGAGGCCCACTTTAAGCTTCCACTGGTAAACAGCCACTGTGTTTCATTACATATAACAGTGGTGAGTCCATAGCATATACCTAGAGCTGTGGATTTATTTTAAGGCCGTAATAGGCCCTGCCATGAATAAATAATTTTGTAGACCCTATACACAGGTTGCAGCTTAAATTGAGTTTAGTTAATTCCCCTGCCCATAGTTTTTCCCCTAGCTCTAGTACAATAATCTTCACATGTCAGAAAAGGTAGTACAAACTTGGAATACACTTGCAGTGAAAGTTAATGTATTCAGTAAAGCTCCAGACGTGCATAACTATCCTAAAGATTTATTAAGTAAAATGTGATTTAAAAAGGGTAGGCAGTATGGGCCAATTGGTTCCTTTCTGTCATCATGGTCTATGTAGCTATGTAACTTTGTATTACATACACATTCTAATTTTAAATGTTTGCTGCCTTCTTCTGTCAGTTTAGGTTTTTCATATGCTATACACGGTAAGGTGCCGCATAATTACAAAAAAAAAACAGTGATGTAATGAAATGGATCACTATTGATGTTATTGCTCTGTTTTAACTAAAGGATTCAAATAGCATGGAGCATCTGGGTTCAACCACAGTTAACGAAGTTATGAGATCACAATACTTTGGCCAAGGACAAGGAGGAATAACTGGGGTTTATGAAGGATCAGGAGACATCTTTTCCACAATGCCATCCATGTCCTCTGTGACATTTTATACTGGTACTAATGGTAACATAGGTAAGGAGAATCATTTTCAATGTTTTACTGGGTGTCTGTAAAGTGTGCACAAACCTTCATCCTAGACCAAAATGTCACATTTGCTCTTGTTAGGGAATCTTTAAGAGCAGATGTCAGTGCCACACAGGAAGGTCCCAACCACTTGTCACCCTGTTGACCTCCACTTTTACAAAAAGTAGCACCCTATAGCTTCCAGACATACTGCATAGACAATCAGTTGTTACAGTTGCCAGAGCAGGTGTGACTATAAGGGATTAATGTATTACCACCATACAAAGTCTACAGTCGGGTCAACATTTGACTAATGGCTCTTCGAGTGTCACAATTTCAGTCAACTAGGTCAAGCCAGCACACATTGTGTGTGGTGGCAAACAGGTGTAGACGACCTTGTAGAAACATTGATGTAATATTGCATAGTCATAACCTCTTGAGTTAAATAATACTCCTGGTTCGTAGAGGGAGAGACTCTTAATGAGTACCGTGCTCAACCCATGCTTAACAGATGCTTGACAGATATATGCTTAAGATAATATTTTAACAGTATATAGATAAATGAGGTAGTTCATACATCTTTAGATGAAACTCTTAAGATTCGTATTAAAACCGTGTTTTCCAAACATTTATCATGCTCAACATGATGGTTCTATCTTTAAAATGGAAAAACAGATGGTGGAACTTCCTACTCAAAGCAACATTATGTACATATACTAAAGGAGGTTCATTGCTGTGCAAAGCATGATCTCGCAACTAGACGGATTTCAATTATAATCGTTATTATGTCAGCGGTGTTAAACTCCAACCCTTCAGGGACGCAGGCACATACAGGACAATGCATAGACATTTGTACAATAATAATCAGTGTTTATTACAGAAATCCCAACTGTGACATGATTCGCATCCTTTTAAGACTGCATTTGATACTTGAATATCATTCCATTCTATTCATTATTATACATTAAGATTTTACCATAGTATAATATCAGAGTTGATCGTGTTAGGTTCTAAATGTGGTTAAAAGGACTGATTAAGGTCCTTCACACCAGGAAAAATGGGCAGACTAGATCGGCCGAATGGTTTTTATCTGCTATCATATTAAATGTTTCTATTTTCCTATGTTTCTATTTAAGTCATACTCACATAGAGTTTGATGCTTCATGAATATCTACTGTAGTTCGGTGCATACACATCGCCACATCTCGCATTCTAACGCATATGACATTTCAAGTGTCAGTGTGAAGTAACCTAATGTTTCTAGATCTCCTTTATTTAGATGGCTACACAAACTCCACTGTTTAGACCAAGACTCCTCATTGTTTTGGAGCGTTAGAACCAATATATATGATGTATCACAAGTACAAAAAAGGAAACTGGGAACATGGGATAACATAAAGAAACAATCCGAGGATGAAAATTCTAAATGTGTGGCAACCATAATGGCAACCAGACACATTTTCTCGTTGATTACCCCACACTTGACACAATTTCTAAATTGCCTATATTTATCTACAATGTCAACATTGGCTGTAATAGGTTTAAGATTTTTACCGATTAAATATTCTGAGGGAGAATAAGAGCACATACTTCTATTGATTTGTTTGTTTATATTTTAGCCATATTCTGATTTTGCTATGTGTTAAAGGATTTTGGTCTTTTTCCCACCACTGCATGTTGTCATTTTAGTTTTTTGTTCTAGATTTCGAGAACATACGCTATGGCATTGATATTGAGGCTGAACAGCTGACTTATATGGTTGAGAAACTGACGCCGTACACAGAGTATATGATTAGCGTGTCTGCTTTTACCACTGTAGGAGAAGGACCACCAACAGACATTGTACTTAGGACCAGTGAACAAGGTAATAATTCACTTACTAGTGTTTATGGGAAATTAATTGGGAATAGTTTTTATGGTTTTCAGCTATCCATCTGCTTCTTTTTCTTGTTAGTTCCCAGCTCAGTGCAGAATATAAGATATCAGAATATTAGCTCGACATCTGTTATGGTCTACTGGGATCCCCCTTTAGAGCCAAATGGAATGATAACTCATTATACAGTTTATGCCATGGAGTTACATACAAGTAAAGCATTCCGTCTGAGTACCAGCAACAACAGCATCCTCATTACAGGTAACTGCACGAGGGAACGTTTTCAGTGTTCAATGTTAAGAACCATTAATGGCAAAACATATCTCGTCAACTCACTGCTTCAAATGTCAGTGGCAATAATTGTGCTGTGTTTTTGCTCAGTTTATTAAATAAGCATCTTTTTCTTAGGTTTAAAAATGTACACTGACTACAAAATGCGCGTTACAGCATCTACAACAGCAGGAGAGAGTTCTTTGTCGGAAGTAAATGATATTTTTGTGAGAACTCTTGAAGACGGTAAGTGTAAATATAATTTGCCTAGATGTATACAGACATAAACAAAATTGCTAGTTGATTTGGTCCCACTTGTTTTATGAAGGAACTGCCAACTTCACATTTTACCGGTACCTACTTTCCACTGTCCACCATTACAAAACTGTCTACACAATATGCAATGCAAGGACGAGTTTATGATGTCCTTTATAGCTATTCCTCCCTGTTAATGCATGCAAAGTGACCAATTCAGGCATTCAAAATAAATGGTACATTTACTCAATTATCACAACTAAAATTGTTTTATATGAAACTATTGTGCTATTGTTCAAATGACAATGTCACATCAATTTATTGCCCAGAAGGTAACTTTAGAAAGGTAGCTTGAACCAATCAAGTGTTATGAATAACAAGGCATTGCTTAATGGAAAGGAAGAATAACGCAATGTTATGCACATATAAAGAGTTTCTAGTACATAGAACTTAGCTCTGAAAAGTTTTGAAACAGAGGCAAGTCCACGTTAGCCCATGCTGGCTGGCCCCATATATAGCTTTGAACAATTCAATCCCAGAGTCTGCTACATTGAATTATGTATTTCATTTCAATAAAAATGAGCAGTGTTTTTTCAACTCTTTCTTTGCATTCTGTTCTTGTTTCTGCATTAAACCATACGTTGTTCAGCGGGTAGAAAAGCATGATAGACAGACCAGTATGCTGGGTAATTAATAAACACAAGAATACACAACTTTGCAATGTGTTCACATTGCATTGCTCATTTTTTTAAAACTGTTGCTTAACCACACAATTCCATCTTGTTATGTTTTATTTTAGTACCGGGATCACCACCGCAGAATTTAGTTTTAATTGGAGTTAATGCCACCGGAATTACTTTGGAGTGGTCATCTCCTTCAGAACCCAATGGAATTATTACACAGTATGAAATCATTTGCACTAATTCAACAACCTTATTTGTTCAGAACACCACATCAACCTCATACACCTTAATTGACTTGAACCCTTACACACTCTACAATATATCAGTTCGGGCCTACACTAGATTTGGGCATGGAAACCAAACTACATCTGTGCTGTCTGTAAGAACATCTGAAACAGGTAGGGACATATTTTACCTTACAATTTACCATGAAACTTCTGATTGTTTATACTTTTTTGTAGACCCATTGAAAATAGTCTTTAGAACACTATTTAATGTATTATACGTCTTTATATTCTGCTTATTATAATTAATTTATATGTTTTAAATTAACTTCATGGTGTTTAGAACTACTGCCATTTTTATTTTTAAAAAAATTGTAGAAATTCAGTGACATTCATGGCTTGGAGGTTTATTTTATATTATTTTTGTTAAAATATTTGTACATTTTTCAGCTCCCAGCAGCCCACCGTACAATTTGCTCTACAGAAATATTTCTTCAACAAGGGTGATGATTACTTGGCTACCGCCACTTTATGCAAACGGAATTATACTTTTTTATAAAATAAATTATTGGAATTCCACGCACTCTCTGACAAGCATTAGTAATGATTCTTTGATTATTTTATCCGGCCTGAAGAAATATTCACAGTATCAGGTGGTTGTATCAGGCCACACTATACATGGAGATGGAAATCAAACCAGTGACATTCTGTACATGACCACTATGGAAGATGGTAAGTTGATATGATATTTAACTTTAATCACTTATTTAATGTGTTTAAAAATTATCTTCCTGTAATTTTTAAACAAAACATATTTAGTGGTATATTTTGTAATGTTCGTTTTCTGTACTCTGGCTGAAACCATTTTCTATGTAGGATTCGTATTTTATACACATAGTCCATGGCAAAGAGAGATGGTTGATTAACATAAGACATCTACTTTAAACCTGAATTCAGTGTTATGAGAGAATTATTTTGTTGTAGGTAACAGGTACGGTTTTAACTAAAACTCCCGCAGGAATACCTACGCACAGAGACATGACCATGAATGCATAATGGTCAATTATCCACACACAACAGTTGTCACGTTGGACAAAAATACCAACAATGGGATTGCTCCATGGGATGTAACAACTATTGTATGTGTTGATGCAGGGTATATTACATGGTTTTGGCATCACCCAAGCTTCACCTGCTCTAGAATGTATGATTGTGACAGATAGAACTTTATATATAGGGTCAAAATATTTGTGAAGTTGCTATACATGCTAAAGCACCAGAGCACTTGAGAAAGGGCCTTCACCATACATCTCCAAATGTTAAATGGGCAAGAAGAAGGTGTTTGCTTTTCAGGCTGTAGTTAGAACAGTGGACAGGTTACAGGGTTTTGGCCATGCTTTTTCTGTCAGTTATTGACCTATTCAGGCTACATAATGCACATTCAACACATATATTTTATTTACATAGTTTAGTTGCTAACGACCTTTTCTGACTTTTATATACACTTTACTGTGACTATGGGCTGTAATATAGTTAAGAATATAATGCACTTAGCTCTGAAACATTTAGTCCTTGTAAACTTACATCACTCTCATGTAAACTTTCTATACAAACTAAAAGAGCACTGTGTTAATAATGTTTACTGCTCAAGTGGGCACTGAGAACACATTACAAAACACAATGGGGCAATTTGGGCATTTAACTTGTGCCGCTGACTTGTTAACAAAGGGAAAAGGAGCAGTTATCACTGTCCACACTGTTTATAATTAAATTACAAAATATGGTGCTATTTCTCCATACCGACATCTCCTCACATGTCTCTTTTTCCTTTGTTTTTTTCCTGCAGTTCCTGATGATGCACCTCATAACCTGTCCTACCGAACTCTAAACTCTACTTCCATACAGCTGTTTTTCTATCCACCTTCCTCTCCCAATGGGATCATTACTTATTACTCAATAACATGTTTAGGAGCAGATGGCAGAGCTTTGCATTTCAATAGTAGTAGCTGCTCTGTGATTGTTAGTGGCCTCAAAAAATATGGCGATTATGCTGTCGCGGTTAGAGCAAGTACATCCATGGGAACTGGAATGGAGACAAGTAGCCCGCTTTTTGTAAGAACTGATGAAGATGGTAATTTGTACATAAAATTCAACTTATCCTGCAACATCTATACTCCACATACTCTTCTCTTTATCACTTGTTTTATGAGTAATTATCTGTCTTGTGTGTGGGAACAGTGTATACTGCAAGTTCTCTCAAGGATTTAAAAAAAAAATGTGGGAAAAATCCTGTTCATATCATTTTTAAATAAATTGAACTTTAATTTCTTATAGTCTCTTCCCCAGAATTACCAGTATAGGCCAGAAGCTTTATGTTTATTGAAATATACATATCTGTCCTATATGCTTATTTTCTCCCATTTTGCTTGTTTCTTGCAGTACCCGATAGTTCACCAGAAAACATAACCTATAGAAATATATCATCGACAGAAATAGTAGTGTCATTTTCTCCACCCCTTATGCCAAATGGCATCATAAGGTATTATACAATATACATTGCATGGCTGAATGGAACAATGGAGAGAACCCTAAACACCACTAATCTTTCAGCGAATGTAACTGGTAAGAATGTGATAGCTATTCGAATTATGGTAGTAACGGAATGGTCATACGGCCTTTATAGAAATGGTAAATTACCTAGGAACTTGGTAGGATGTGAGGACCCTCCTTAGACCCGCGAAATGTGGAAGTGCTGTTTGTAACTGATACAGATTTGGACAATAAACAAAAAAAGACAGTTTTTTTTCCATCAGCTGTATTTAGGATTATTGTTACTAAGATGCGTTCTGATATGTTTTGCAGTCGAAGGGCATCACTGTGGTAAGGCTTGCAAACTTAGGTAGCTGGGACATCACTGCTACCTAAAAAAAAAGAAATTATGTGACTTTCAGTCCGGTTGCCACCATAATTTCATTAAAGACTTTGTGTTTGAGAGTCAAATGGTACAGCTCACGTTTGTACTTTGATGAACCACTGGCTTATTGTGTTTCCTTCGTCCATAATCAATAACATGTACCAGTACACAGCCGTTGAGATAAAAAACAGCATAAACGCAGCCCAGGGGGTCTCAGGATTCATAATAATAGGAATAAGAAGAATTAGTATTTATAAAGCGCATTTCTCCCAAAGGGACTCAAAAGGCTTTTAGCGTATGCTCTCGAAATTAACTGGCAGCTGAATAATAGATGTTACACATTCACAGGAGCAGCAGCATTGTAGAAAGGACTACACACCTTTTGCCTAGGAAAGCAATTACAAAAATGGCACTACAATACTTTTAAAAAAGTGATATAACTCAACATTTGCATTTGAATCTGATTTTTGTTATTACAACAATTTATATTTGAGAAGGGAAAATTGTAGTAACAGACAAGATACCCAAACTATAATAGCATTTCATGTACCCAAAATGTAGTTTACCACAATTGTAACATCTTTTTTTATTCATTCACATGCAGGTTTGAAGATGTATACCAGGTATATCCTTAGATTGTCTGCTAGTACAATCAAAGGGGAAGGCATTCTCAGTGTACCATACTACATTCTAACAGAAGAAGATGGTAAGTGCAAATGTCTGGTGTTTACTTGTAACATAAACCAATGGATACAATAATTGAACAATGGGATAGAAGATTTGCTTGTGCTCTTAATAATGAAGTGTTAGTAGTGGGTTTGTAAATGTTTAATTAAAAATACACACTAGTTCATGTTACTTGAAACAAATGATTATACTGCAGCTCACAGTTAACAAGTCAACAGACAGTCAAGCTGTAAAGAGTTGTAAACTGTGAATAGAAGCCCAGTAGTTAAATGTAGAAAGTCATTCTGATGGCATGTTTGCCCGATCTGTATTACAGGTCCCTATGTATCAATCTTGAACTGATAATTACACGGGTCCAAATATGTAGCAATTATTGCTTATAGAGATTCTTTGGGAAACTTGTAAACAGAAATATCAGTATTGTAAGCACCTGAGGCGTTTATCTCTATGATTCACATAATTAAAGTACAAAACATAAGAATACGGTGATCATCTTTTCAAAACAAACACCTACCACATTTGCGTAACATAATATAACTGCACATGACCAAGCAAAAATTATTTAAAGAACCAACATGGCCCATCTTACTGGGACAACCCACCTTAGACACCAGCAGTTATTTTGAATTCTCATGGAGACCTTATTCACTGGAGCCAGGTAGACTTCACCTGTTGAACCTCCCAAAGGGACTTCCTGAAATTATTTATCTGGGTCATCTTGGGCTTGGTATGTTCTGTTGAACTTCCTCTAGCCATTCCCTCAAGTTATTCACCAGTGCCACATCAGGCCTCTTTTGTTTGAACTTCTACAAGTTATTCATACTTGGAGTAAACTATCAGTTCATTATATTTCTTCATTTATGTTGGCTATCCCGTATTCTGTATTTTCCTCTTTAGTTTGCCATGCACTAGTGAGAAAAGTGATAATGGTTAAGGCTTATGAGTGGGAACAACTACTGGACCCCATGTTGGTTAAAATGCTGAAATAGCACTACTGCACCATGAATTATGACAGCAAATGTTCTTAAAGTAACAGACCATAGTTTTGACCCTGCAAACAAATACTGTATATTTTGTTGGATAGTGTGGTTTTATAATGGTCAGTACTGCATACATAGTATATTGTGTGTATCAGTATGTTTTTTGGGAGATTGGAAAAGCTGATGCTCAGTGTGGAATCCCATCTTTTATGATCTCTCAATGTTCTGCTCAGTAGAAATTTTCCCACCCCTTATAGCCTGTAATCATTTCCAGCTTTTTTGGTCCCAAATGAGTTGTGCTGAAAAAATACTGTAGTTTTTACACACATTCACACCTATAAAGCAGCTTTTTTCTTTAATTGGAACAAAATAATATTACCGCTCAGAATTTGGATATTAGGCACATCACCATGGTATGCCTACTGAACTACTTTCTCATGGAATCGCTCTTTCCATTGAATCATAGAAACAGATGT
The DNA here is from genome assembly GCF_027358695.1 of Spea bombifrons. Lineage (NCBI taxonomy): Eukaryota > Metazoa > Chordata > Amphibia > Anura > Pelobatidae > Spea > Spea bombifrons. The sequence continues at coordinate 41,777,966 of NC_071090.1, forward strand.
GTTAATACCACCATGGAAAATTGTCCTCCTTTCCTTTGGCAAAAACATAAAGCGGTTTTAGTGGAGTTGATAGAGTTGAAATACCTGGTCTCCAGTTTTTAGTTTCAGGATTACGGATATTGCTTACAGTGAAAATGTAGCTGTGGTCAGATGTGGTGGATTACTTGACTCATTCGTAATTGTGTTTTTGATTGTTTATTTTCAGTTCCATCATCTCCCCCACTTTCACTTTATGTAAAACAGTTATCCAGTAGGGTTGTGAAGTTGTCATGGAAACCACCTCTTGAGCCAAATGGGATTATACTTTTCTACACTGTCTTCATTTGGTAAGATACAAAATCACTTGATTAAAAAATGGAAAATGTTTCCAGACATGTTCAGTAACTCTTTAAACAGTTAGAAGCTTGTGGCCTGGATCTCCATGTTTAAGTTAAATACATGTATTGCAGCAGTATTGCTGACCCTGAGCAGCATATATTGATGTGGCACTAAAATCATATATTAACTAGTAGATGTTTTACAGATTAAAAAAAACCAATATATAATCATTAAAATCCCACCTATTTTGTATACATGGGTAAATATATCTTCTTTTTGTCGGGTTCTAAATGATTATTCTTCATTGCTAATTATTGTTGATTGATTCAGGCAGGGTTTGTAAGGGTGAGGTTAGTTACTTAGTTACTTCAGTACAAGAAGTGGATCAGATAGTGCTGGCTCTGCCACAGGCTGGCACCAACCTCTGCTCACATGAAGTAGACGTTTTCTAAAACAAATGCACTGACTGATGGACAGAATGACATGCCATAGGTAACTTTGATTATTGAATTTAGTTTTACTAAAAGCTATGATACAAAGCGTTTCCCCAAGTTTCACTGAGCTGTAGTGGCTTAGGATCTTGTACAAAGGATCTCTTTGATTTACCTTTTCTCACCAGCCGTTACAGCACTGGAGCAGGAGTGTAACTAGAAACCACAGGGCCCCCAACTTCACCAAGCAACCTTTGTGCCACCTTTGTCCCCAAACAGCTTGTCAGTGACATCATAACCCCCTAATAGCCTACATGTGCTATCTTTGACCCCAAACAGCTTGTTTGTGCTGTCATTGCCGCTTCCCCCTCCAACATAAACTCCTACTCACTAACACACACTTATACACTCATTCTAACACACACACTCCTTTTCACACCACTCATGCTAACACACATGCCATCTCACACCACTTGCACATCTATGTTCATACACATCCATGCTCACTTAGACATAGACATTTATGCTCACATACACCTATACATAAACATCCATGCCTACATACACGTATACATACACATTAATTCTCACATACATACCTCACAAGCATCCGCTCACAGGAAGGTAATTTAATTTCTCATCTTTGTAAGTCACTGGTATGACACTACTTTGAATGTGCAATGTAATTTTGGTCACTATTTCTCAAAACTCTCCTTACAAGCAAAATAGGAAAAAAAAAAAAAAAAAAAAAAAAAAGATCATACTGCATAATATTCATTAATATACATACAGATTTATGACTGATCCAAGAAGAAATATCATTTTGTTACAGCCTAAAATTAATTTTCTTTTTAATAGTGGCACTATATGAAACAATAAATAATAATAATAATAATGTCAAATTAGGGAAAAGACCTCAATATGAAAAATAAGACCTTAGCTTGTATTAACAAAAAAACTAAGGAAGCAACATCGTTATACATATCATAGAGACAAAAGAGAACATTGAGCTTTTTAAACTGCCTGACATTTCATATTTTATTCTGCATCCATAGCGTCAACAGATTTTACTGTGTTTTATTTTAAGGAATGACGAATCTAATAAAACTATCCGTGCAGTAGACACAGTGGTAGAGTTGATGGACCTGGAAAACAATAAGGAATATAATACATATATTACAACAAGTACAAGATTTGGAGATGGCAATGTAAAAAGTAATACTCTTAAATTCAGGACTTCTGAAGGAGGTATGTCGGAAATCTCCTAATTAAAGTCATCTTTTCTGAGAAAACAACATTTATCTGTCAATTTAGGTATACTAGAGATGTCCCCTTCCATGTATATACACTTTAGACAGTGGGGACAATGATTCAGACTTCCTCTTCTTGAGAACTGCATTTAGCTCCACAAAATTATCCCTGCCTTTTGATAAATACAGTTCTGGAAGCTTTAGAACTGGAGTGATGAAAAAAAGAGGGGGTTATAGGAGGGGAAATTAATTAGTAATTCATTTTTATTTTTTGTCTCTCTGCAAAATTGGTAAAGAAAATGTTTAATGATTTTATTTCATGAAAAAACGTTTGCCCCTCTTTCTTTTCACGTTTGTACTTGTGCATAAGATGCTGTGGTGTGCATAAGATGCTGTGGTATGCATCCAAAAATATGTATGCTCTCACATGTACCTGAGTATGCGTCTTACAAGTGGCAAGACATTACAAGATATTTATATGTATCAACTGCATGTGTGCATCCTATGCAGCAAAAGTGAGGTACATGTTCAACCATATTTATTACTTTAACCTGTAATGAAGATTATCGGACCATGAGTTCCTACTCATCTCTCTACTCTGAATTTTAAGCCCCCAGTGATCCACCAAAAAATGTGTCATACAGAAACATAACATCTACGTCAATAATGGTCTTTTGGATTCCCCCAACCAAACCAAATGGAGTTATACAGTATTACTCCGTCTACTACAAGAATGTCACTGACACTTACATGAAGGTAAGAAGGAAAGATTTAGAATGCTTTCGTATTTTCTATATATTGTTTACACACACAAAAATAATTTAATTTCAGGTTTGGCTTTGACCTTTATAAAAGGAAAAAAACATATATCTAGCTGGCTTTCTATAAATTTAGCTTCCATTTTTTTTATTTCCCAACTAATAGAATTATTTGAATTAATATGTGATCTATTTTTTACAGAATGTAACAGATGATGACATAAGCAGTGTTGTTTATAACAGCGCTTTGTCTGCTATTATTGATGGTCTGTCCAAATATAGTCAATATAATTTGTGGATGACTGCGAGTACTGCATATGGTGATGGAAATCAGTCAAGTGAGGTGATCTTCGTTAACACGGAACAGGATGGTGAGTTAACAGAAGTCTTTTAATCTCTGAATATGGGATGTTATTGATTCATGCTAAAACCATTTTCCCCAGTATTGCTATTTACCTTGTTGGCAGCATTACACAACATGATACATTACATGTGATGTAATATATATTGGCTTCACCTGGCCTCAGTCTATTTTATGATTTTCTTTAAGACTTGAGTTAAAAAAAAAAAATGAGTTTTACTCCTACTCCTACGGGATGCTTGTTACAGGAGTTGACCCTTCCAGATCAGGAAATTGTGTTAAATGTTAGTTCTTGATGATCAATATATTTCCAAATAATATCTATACAGAAAATAAATAGCTTTGTTATATATTTAATTTAATAATTGTAAGTTATTTCCACTAATAGTTATATTTATATGACGTAGTAATTACCGCATTTGCTCAATTATAAGACGACCCTGATTATAAGACCACCCCCAAAATTTGAATAATAATTTAGGAAAAAAATGAAAAGCCTGACTATAAGACTACCCTATAATAAAAAAAAGTTTTACTAGTAAATATTAATTCACATGTAAACAATTTTTTTCATATTTAATAAAAACTATGACTGAGAAAAAATAATTTTTTGTTTTTATTTCCTTTTTTCTCAAGCTGCCTCCAGTTATGCACATCTGCCCCCCAGATATGCCTTATACCCCCTTATATGCCACTCTGCCTCCCTGATATGCCGCTGCCTTCAGATATGCCTTATACCCCCTATATGCCACTTTCTTGCCCAGATATGCCTTTAACCCCCTATATGCCACTCTGCCTCCCAGATATGCCTTTTAACCCCCTATTTGCCACTCAGCCCCCAGATATCCCTTATACACCCCTATATGCTACTCTGTTTACTGGGGGCACGATGCACGTAGACAACCTCTGCTGCTGCTGGCCGGTACTTCCGCCGGGGCTTCTATGAATGAGCACCGGAAGGTCATGTCACACCTGTGCTCTGTCATAGAAGCCCCGGCGGAAGTGCCGGCAGCAGGGGAGGTTGTCTGTGCGCATCCCACAAACCAGAAGGTCATGTGATGCCGGCACTCCTTCATAGAAACCTGGCCAGAAGTGCCAGCAGCGGAGCTTGTCTGAGCGCATTCATCGGCTGCCAGAGAGGAGGACCCAGGTCCCCTGCAGCGCTGCGGGGGATCTGGATCTTAGTCTTTTAGTCAGACATCTATTTGAGGTCTGATTATAAGATGACCTTGTCTTATAATCGAGCAAATACGATATATAGCTATATGATAGTATAACAATATATGATATAGTAATAACATGTATTAATAATAACATGCATATTAAATCATATTTAATGGTGCTGTTCCACCTACATGAAATATTGAGTTCTCCAGCATGTTAAATACATAAGTGCTAGCAAATTTGTAATTTTATTATTTTCTTTGAAGATTAAGCATATAAGAAGCCTTATAACTTTCTGAGGCATCATCCTATCAATGCCTGTTTTGTGTCAGACAACCATTAAGCTTTCTGTGAAAAATTATGAATGAGGCAAAATTAAATAATTACTTCTGGAATGTAATGTTCGGAATAACGCATTTAGTTACAAAAGTGTCAAAATCTGCAGAGCAGAAGGAACAGTGTCTTTACAAGGGGGTCAGATAAAACAGCCCCCTATGTGATCATTCTGATGCAGTATATGTCATTCTTTTATTTTATTTATAGTCCCTGAAACCCCACCCATCATCAATTACTTCAAAAACATAACATCTACCAGTGTTCTATTATCCTGGGATCAACCAGTGCAACCCAATGGTATTATAACTGGTTACAACTTACAGATTTATGGACCACAGGGAAACTACTCTGTAGCTACGTCAAACACCTCCACCATCTTGAAGGACCTAATGCCGTTTACACGTTTTTTCATGTATCTTGCTGCAAGAACTGTTAAAGGAACTGGTCCTTCTAGCCAGCTTGCTTTCCATACAGATGAAGCAGGTATGTTATTAATAGATTATTTATATTTATGTATTATATTATCTATATTTATACAAAATGTTTGTATTACTTTACCTGTTGATTTGTGGCCAGCTACATAATGACAGTTGACTGTGTTCTCTTTGTACGTTTTTTTCTGAAGTACTGCCCATGTATTATATTAGTCTAGGCCAGGCATGTCCAAAGTCCGGCCCGCGGGCCAATTGCGGCCCGCGTTCCGGACTGATACGGCCCCCCAAGTGAGCACCGGGACTTGGCGTCATCAGCCGGCGCAGGGAGAAGGAAAGCGCCAGATTTGGGCATCCACCGGGTACTTACCAAGCCGGAGGTTCCCACGAAGCCACCAATCTCTAGGGGAGGGGCGAGTGAAGAAGCCGCCTCCCCTGGGCCGGTCTTCAGGGCCGCGCCGAGGTAGGTGCAAGATCGTGATCTCCCCCAACTAGCCCTGATCAGCAGGGCTGGTTGGGGAGATCACGACCTCCCTCTAACTAGCCCGACATTAGGGAGCTCGAGGTCTGGCACTTCAGACCTCGGCTTCCCTGCTCCCTAATCACTAAGCGCCGGCTATTGATGCCGAGCGCAGGGATGACGTCATGTCCCGGCGCTCGCCATCAATTGCCGGCGCGTAGTGATGAGGGAGCAGGGAAGCTGAGGTCTGAAGTGCCAGACCTCGCGCTCCCTTAACTGGATGGAAGAAAGAAGACAGAAGATAAGGTAAGACATGGGGAGAAAGGGGTGTGAGTGCAGTGTATGTATGTTGGTGTGATATGGTCAGTGTATTTGTAAGCTGGTGTATGTATGTATGTATGTGTATATATATATATGTGTATGTATATATATATATATATATATATATATATATATGTGTATATATATATATATATACACACACACACACACACACACATATATATATATATGTGTGTGTGTATGTGTGTATATATATATATATATATATATATATATATATATATATATACACACATATACATGTGTGTAAAGGCAGGGGTGTGTGGTGAGGGCAGTGTATAAATGTGTATGTATGGACAGGCATATGTGTAGATATATATATATATATATATATATATATATATATACATATATATATATATACACATATATATATACACATATATATATATATATATATATATATATATATATATATATATACACACAGGGTTCATGTTTGACTGTAGACGAGGGTTGAAATCTAACCCTCCCCTACACAATTTCTTCATCAGATGCCCTTGTGGCTGTGTGTGCCGGCGCAGGGAGAAGGAAAGCCCAAATCTTGCGATCTCGGACGTCGCTAGATTTGGGCTTTCCTTCTCCCTGCGCCGGCACACACAGCCACAAGGGCATCTGATGAAGAAATTGTAGGCAGTGGCGGAACTACCGGGGTCGCAACTGCGACCGGGCCCTGGAGTTCTGCCAGTCAGGGGGGCCCAAGGGGTGCTGAGCGGTTGCTGTAAACGACCGCTCGGCACCTCTTGGGCCCCCCTGACTGACAGTAATCCAGGACTCCTCTGCTCGCTGCTGCCGCCGCCGCCTGCCTCTGCGCTGCCCAGAGTGCAGTGTTGGAAGCGTGAGGCGTTTGTCTCGACAGTGAAGCGCCGGCGCCCGAGACAAACGCCTCAAGCTCCCAACACAGGAGTTGACTGTAAGTGACCTACAAAGGGGAGTAGGGTAGATCGTGAGAAGGGGGGGGGAGGGTAGATCGTTAGAAGAGGGGTAGGGAGGGAGAGGGTAGATCGTTAGAAGGGGGGTAGGGAGGGAGAGGGTAGATCGTGAGAAGGGTAGGGAGGGAGAGGGGAGATTATGAGAAGGAGGGGTAGGGAGGGAGAGGGGAGATTGTGAGAAGGGGGGGTAGGGAGGGAGAGGGGAGATTGTGAGAAGGGGGGTAGGGAGGGAGAGGGGAGATTGTGAGAAGGGGGGTAGGGAGGGAGAGGGGAGATTGTGAGAAGGGGGGTAGCGAGGGAGAGGGGAGATTGTGAGAAGGGGGGGTAGGGAGGGGAGATAGTGAGGAAGGGATAGATGTGGTATGTCGTTTTCAATCAACTTTGCATAAAATAGTTAATTTGCATTTAATTTTAATGGTTCAGAAAATGTCAGGCAAAATGGTCGGCCCTCGCACATGTTCACTTCATCAAATCTGGCACTCTTCGAAAAAAGTTTGGACATGCCTGGTCTAGGCTATCTTCACAGACTACTATAATAGACATTTAAAAGCAATTTGCTATGGTAGAGATTTTAGCAAACACATCTTGGGGTAAAATTCTTTTATCTTCAATGTGCATTTTAACCTGGTTCATTAATTCATAAATTCTCTCTGCTGATGTTTTATTTTGTTGTTAAATATCTAAAAAGAATAAACATTTAAGGCAATTGGTTTTAGAATCGAGGGTTCTCATTAGTTTAATATATTACTGGCTCATCCTGTCTTTCCGGCAGAACCATCAACCCCTCCTCAGAACCTGACCTTTATCAATGCAAGTGAAAATGCTGCATGGTTGAAGTGGAGTCCAAGTCTGAAACCCAATGGTTTTGTGCTTGTTTACAGTTTTAAAGTTGTTGAAAACAGCAGCCAATCAACATTCTTTCAGGTATGTCCTATATCCTAACTTACATAAAATAAATACGTTTATATACATGGCCAAAGCTGATGTAGTATTAAGTACAGCAGATCACTTATAGCCACTACTCATACAAAACTAAAACATGATTTGCATAAGTACTGGTTTATGGAACATACCAAGTGTGACTATATTCTATATTGTATGCTGTTTGTTTTTGAATTTGTGTCAAAATTGTAATCTTATGCCCTATTTGTTATGTCCAGTTTGCCAGTTGTACAGCGCATAATACATCATAAATAGGCATATAAATCAATAAATAAATATTAATATAAGGGCAATGTCAGGACACCAGATAATCAATTATGGTGGGGCCAGAAGGTATTATCTTAAAGAGCAGCGCTGAAATGAGCTGTCATATAAGAAAATGTACAACAGAGAATTTCAATTTTGATTTTCCTTTTGGAACAGAAAGTGTAACAGAAGGCATCCAGAAGCCTTTTGTGCACTGTACTCATGATCAGATTGTGATTGCACTAGAAACATGGCTACGCTACTCACGAGGTCTTGATGCAAATTCACTTTTCACCATCAATTTTCAGTAGGAAATAATTGTACGAACTCTTCTCAAACTACCCAGGCTTAGAACTGTCTATTCATGCACCACTGGGAAAAAGGCCTTGGGATATCTGAACTCTTCAAAAATGTGGACTTGTTTGCGGCTACTGTAATTTTTCCTTTTCTGCTCTGTTGCAATACTCTTGATTTTTATACTAACAGCTTTGCTTTTATAACACATAGTGATTTTGGTGATTAATCATTTGAGTGTGCCCATGCTTGTCACCTGTTTTGTACTTTTTATATATTTCAAAGTTTAGACATATGCTTTCTCTTAACCAGAACATATCAGGTGAGCACACCCAAGCAAGTCTTACTGCCCTGGAACCTTTTAAAACATATCTTGCCAGTATATCAGCTTTCACTAGAGTCGGTAACGGAAACCAATTCAGCAATACAGTTAGCTTCACAACAAAGGAATCAGGTAAGATGTTTTTGAGAGATTATTTTGTGTTTTAATGTAAGTTTTGTAATTATAAAAATGGAAAAGATAGCAGATTGAGGAGGGCGATCTGGGTAGAGCCAAGGCAAAATTAGGGCTCATCTTGCCGAGCCAGAGATGCTTTTATTAGTCATTGATTTTCCACATAATTATGACAGTTCTAGCTCAGTAAGGTCATAGTTAAATATGCCGTGGTAAAACCCATATGCCACAATGTATAATGAGTGGTTGCATGTTTCTGTGCATTGTCATCAATGCTTAAAGGGACAGTAAAGGTTGTATGGACCTAGCCAATAAACACTAATTTTGTACATAAGTGGTACATATGTTGTAAGACTGTATTATTAGGATTACAACCCCTTTATTAAAATGTCACATACTGAAATATTAACCCATTTTTTGTTTTACTTTTTAAGCTCCAGACTCTGTCCAGCATGTGCACTGTGTTGCAACAAGTTGGCAGTCAGTTTTAGTCCAGTGGGATCCACCGTTACGGCCAAACGGATTGATAACACATTACATATTAACTTTCCAAAGCATCACTACCCGGGTCTCATCAACTGACAATGCCTACACATTCAGAGATCTGTTGTCGAATTCAACTTACCATTTTACGGTCAAAGCTGCAAATTCTGCTGGTGAAGGCATTGAACAAGTATGCAATGCCACTACAAAGTCTGAAGAAGGTACTTTTTAGATTTATTACATAACATCATTCCAACGCAGCCAATATGATAATGTAGGAGTCACTGCATTGTGTCATGGGAAGCCAATGTGAAACAAACCCCTGTCAATGAACTTCAGATTCCCCAAGATTCCCCAAGTAAACTGTCTGTACTACCTATAATATGAAATTAAATTTAACTTTTACTCAAAACTAATTCAAATCATAACCATGAACTCTATAGGATAGAGTCTTCATCAATTTGAAAGTTCATTTAACCTTTTGCTTGCTAAGGGCACGTGTATTTCATGCATTGATTTAATGTACGGCTTCCAGTGATCCTCATTTATATGACAGATGGCAATTAATCATCAGATTATTATTTAATGGCATACAAATAAAAAGTAACAAACCATTTTCCCATGTACCAGTGCAGTAAGAGTTGAAAGCAGTTATATTTACCTGTTGATAGTATGAGCAGAAATGTGTTCTTAGAAAAAGGTTTCACATAGATCATAGATTCACTTTAAAAACTCCTGGCTGGGAAGCGCTCACTTTTAAAATCTGCTAATTCCTGGTTAAATCAAATTCACTGCATAGCCCCCCAACATTGCAGGTGTCCAAAACCGGGCACCTTCAGTGGGGCCAGAACCATCCACCTACTTTGATGCAGATCGTTCGGATAGGATATCATTTTGAGGATCTGTACTTCACTATATTGTGAGGTGGCCCCTTGAGGTCCATACTAAAAAAGCACAGATCTTCACAGCCTCACAGCTCCATGGGCCACATCAGGGGTGATCCTCGGATCACCGGACTATCTGGTTTATAATTCCCATTCCCTGCAAAGGTGGAGCAGTGCCTGACTTAAAAATAACACTAACAGAGGTATGCAATGTATTCTGCATTGTAAATGTGAATGTGTTGATGAGTTAAGAAATTGGACATTTCAAGTATCTGGTGGCCTATTCCTTATGGTATTCCGAGTAGTAGATGCTGCACTAAATATGTACATATATATATATATATATATATATATATATATATATGTACATATTTAGTGCAGCATCTACTACTCGGAATACCATAACGAATATATATATATATATATATTAGATCTACTAAACATTTTTTTTTTGGAGATGATCATGTGAAGTTACAGTGACCCCAATTTATTTCTTTTTAAAACTATGTTAGCTGAAATAAAATTTCAGGGTGCCTATTGTTCCAAGAAGTTGTTTTGTGATCAGCAGTTTGGCTGGATCATAGGTTCATGCTTTTGGATGGAAAAGGTTTTATAGCTGTTGTCAGCTTCTTATTAATGGTGGTCCGCCATTAGTCATGCTTACAATGCCAACACTGACTCACTGACAATGCATTTATTTTTGATGAAAGGTGAAATCACATTAGCTTCACTGTCTCACTACACAGTGTCTGGCCTTAAAATTCCACACTAAGATTACTTTTTTTTAATTCGGTGGTGCTGGCTTTGGAGCCTGACTTGGCAGACATTAAAACAGGATATTCGTGTTTCAATTTTTCTTTTTTTCACAGTATATGTAGTGGATATGTCTACTGACAAACTACCTTCTGGGAAAACCTGTATTGTGTAGGGACATAAAAAAGGCAGGATACAAACTGAAAGGTAATTTGGGTCATCAGGTGCGTGGCCCTGGAACACCCTCCTTCACTTTTTCCATGTTTAGTGTACTGGTACAAATAATACATTTTTTTCCAGTACAAGTAAAGCATTCTTTTGAAACCTTTTTAACCAATTTTTATTAGTACAAACTATGTTGAAAAATCTGTGCTAAAATAAGAAATGTAAAAAGTAAATTTTGTTTGCAAAGAATAGCTGCCACTGCTGAAAAATGATATATTTTATGTTCAGCAAAATAATGACATTGCTTGGGTCCCTAGAATTATTATTATTTTTTTACATTTTATTTTATTTCTATTTTTATTACTTTTCACACTTTTTTTATTGCATTTTCCACTTTTGGAAGATAAACGACTTTGTCTCGCTCTCCTCTTCCTCACTGTTCCCTACTCACACCGTGATCAGGACGTAGGGCATCATAACCCTGCATTCCTGATCACAATGCCTGAAATCAGCCAGCAGGGGTGGGTGATCAGAGATCTCAGCAGGGTCTCCACTTCTTTCCTCAGTCCTATTTTGGCAGTGTCAGCAGTGACTCCAATCGCTCCATCATTTGACCAGCATTCACACCGTGACTGTATACTGGCACTTGCGCTGAAGTTGTCAGCACAGAGCCAGCGATCCTGATGATACAGGAGAGTCCAGCCTATCTTCAGATACTGCGATCCCTAATGCAGTGGTTTAGAGATCTCCCCTCTGCTGCAAAAAGACAGGGCATGTTATTACATCCAAAGGGTCATCTTGACACATTTTTCTGGATGTAATAGTGTGTCCATAGGTTCATGAAGGGGTTGGTGGGATTTTTTGTTACAATTACTGAATTGGTAACATTCTGAAAAGGTTACGCGGGGCTTAATTGTCAAAGGTTTTTGCCAAAAAAGTCCTGACAGCAGAAAAGTAACATAATAACATTACATGCACTCTTGCCTGACCTTTACATTATGGCTGCCTTATGTTTAGGATTATTAACTGTACTGGGATGCAATGTCAAAGCAAATAGCAATTTGCAACCAGCTGCCAGGGCCGTACATTTAATTTTTAACTCCAAGTATGCAACTCCAGGCTTCAGGCTTTGTTTTTACTTATCTGTGACAACAGAATACATAGGAGATATGTATTAAAAATCCAGGCGCAGATTTGGCCATTTGATTGGTTGCTCGAGTGATAAGGCCTGAATTAACAGAATCATGTTTTATACAAAACTCTGTTAGACTTCTAACACAAGAGAACAGAAATCCTATATCCTGCATTCAGGACCTGAGACCCTCTCCTTGAATGGCATACACGTGTTCTACAGATCTGCAAAAAAAAAAAGCTGTTTACGTGTATGATTAACTTGACATAAGGTTTAGTGTTGAGAAGACAAATATAAAACATATATGAAATATATTTAAGATATGTGCCCTTACAGTAGACATTGATCACTTCATCTTGTGAATCCCACTGTAATAAATGCAAACAGGCTGTACAATAAGTATAGGATATATGGAGCAATGTGCTTAAATTAAGACCAGCTGTGCATTGAAGATCCGATGAGAAGGGTTTTTTTTTGGTCTCTCCAAGAAAAAAAGATGGAAATCTGATTCTCCACGCTAAAGTGATTGTAATCTTGTTTGTATCTGTAACTCAATAGTACATTTGTCTTAGAATTGTCTTGTTGAGCATAGAGTTGATCAGCCTTGGAAGGTCACAGATGGTCAGGTGAAATTGGTATGTGAAAGCCCATTCCTTAGCTTTGAAGTTTTTGTGTATGCTATGTACCAATCAGTTCTGATAACGAAGGATTCAATGTTATTTCACTTTTGGTTAGTTAGTTGGTTAGCACCTGCATTTTCTTTAAATGTTTATGTATTTTTGTAATGCAATGGTGTCTCAAAACTGTGAGGACCAATTGATCAGAATTTAGCTCCCAATGTACACTAATTTCTTTTGATTGTTTGAAATGAGATAGTAGTTCAGTAGTTTCAAAATATAATAGAGCTTAGTGCGTTTTTAGCTGATCTTAATGGAATCTCTCGCAAAAAGCTTATTAGGTTACATTCAATTTTGTTAATGAAAACAATGTATTTTATTTTTGGTGAGATATGCACTGGTGGCACTTGTCTGTGGCACTAGAAGTAGGGGATATTTATTTTTCTTTTCATATACATTTCCAGAGCATAATTAAATAATTTAAAATATATATATATTAGTTACACAGGGAAACCATGTGACAAATGTGCTCACATTTACTTAAATATGTTGAATATATGAAGATCAATTTACCACCATCATCGTTTATGCACCATTTAAAGCCACGTGTGCTTAAACTTTTTTAAATTAAAGTACGAATGAAATAACTACCAAGAGAAACCAGCAGTCAGCATTTTACATAATCTATTTTAGAGATGTTTCTGAGCAGGTAGCTACATGAAAATTCAGTATAGTTTGATGATTAAGGTTATATGAAATGTGTTTGTGGGTTTTTTTGTGTCTGGGGAATCAATGATCAACATGGCAGTCATTATAGAGCAGAGGCATCATTTTGTTTGTGGCTGTGCTATTTAATTTGAGATCATCAAATAATAACATATTGACTTAATGAGATGGGGGCAGAATAAGGCAGGTATGTTAAGGTAGATTTAGAAACATGTAATTTTTACAAACTGAGGAAGTCACTGAAGAGGAAAGAGAGTATGGAAGACCTTAAAGGACCACACCACTCAGATATTTAATTATTATTAAATATTATATTAACATTATTATATATAATTATTATTTTTAGTGATTGCAGTTAGACGTCTATCTCTTGTCCGCACTGAGAGCAAGCAGAAATACTTATGTGTACTTCGTGCATACGCACTGTTGTTCTCTCATTAAAGTCAGTGTTCAACTAGTATACATACAACTGACATTTGCAAGAACTGTTTTCCCCATACAGTACAGACAGAGTTGAAGGAAAATGAGATAGAAGTCACTCCAGTAGCTTTGATGTATTGCACATTTGACTACATTAGGAAAATACAATGTTAGGTCTATTCTATGCCAATACCAATTATATATAATAAAATATTATCATTCTAATTCTAATTATATATAATATAGAATAATAATATATAATTATATTATTATACTATATATAATATTATATATAATGGAGGAATGATTCTTTGAAACATAGGGTTTTAGGAGTGGATGCATTTTATTATACACAAACTAATGCATAAATACAGTTTGATTAAAATATACATTCTGGAAACACGTGTTAGCTCTCAGGATTTTCCTTAGATGCTTTAGGTATCAGCAGCATATACTAACCTAGGCTGGATAATGTGTCTGGTTAGGGGGATCACGACCCAGTTTGCTACAAAACCAGGGGCTCGCAGGTGCGCCCCTACTCAGTGGGCCTGGTTCAAGGGGATTCTCTAATATTTCCAATAGAAGGGTGCATCTAGATAGCACAGTGTTCACACCATTTTGAAGTGATATCCTGGCAGAAGGTAGAGCTTCACTGGGTCAGGCATCTAACGCATCACAATATCCACCCTGTTCTACAAACTTTCTGCCCTCTCAGTGAGAGTCACTCCTCTCAATTGCCCCCTCTAGACAAGCTGTGCCTCCATCCAAAGCCTATATGGAGAAGGGGAGGATGTTGTACAATTATGATAAATAAAAGAACTACTACCTTTATGGCCATGACTCCTTTTTTTTTTACTTTGGCTGTGAATGGACATGAACATCACATTATTTTTAATATTGTTTTAAGTTGACACTGTTTCCCTTTTAGTTCCTGGTGCACCAAGGGATATCACACTCACTATAGTTCAGTCTACAAGTATAACTTTGCAATGGAATAGACCAGACAATACAAATGGCTATTTAAGAAGCTACAGAATAACAACGCAACTGCTACGTATTGAATGCAATGACTGGGATAATGAGGAATGTATCCATAATGATCAGAACTTCTATTCGTATGATGACGGTTACACCATTGAGAAGACCATTTATGGCTTGAAAAAATTCAGAAGGTATAGATTTAAAGTTAGCGCCAGTACAAGTGCGGGATATGGTGCTTCCTCACCTTGGATTCAGATACAAACATTATCTGGTCGTAAGTGGAAAAAAAAACAACTACATTTTAATATTTTAATAATGAACCATTTTAGCACCTTTACAACTAATATCAGCACCTATTTTAGAAAAAAAAACTAACAAAACTAATGTCCACCAAATATCTTTCCCATTCTTATTCTACTTTACAAATGTAATTAAATAAACTATTATTTTTTGTTTATGTTGTACAAAAATATAGGCACAGGTATTGATGTTACACAAGTTACACGTTTATAAAATTTGTATAAAGGATTAATTGCTTGACAGCTAGATTATAACAGTGGGCTATTGAAGAGCTGCATCTTAGATAGTTAATATAAGGCAAGATTAAGATTAGGGTTACATTTAATATTGGAAATGCTGTGCGCTAGTTGACTGTACTAGCGTTCAGCTGATATAAATGCAATTGGTCCCCGCTACGTCTAATGTCATTGACTCCACGTGTTTCAGAGACAGGCAGGGACATGAAGCCTCAGTTTTTAATTCTAGTAGAAAATACATGCAGGAATTTTCACCCAGAGTAATGCATCATTGGACTCCAGTATGCATCAAAAAATACTAGACTTCCCATTTAAATAATTTGCTTTGGAATGAACACCAATGCATAATAATATTATACTGATCCCTAGCCAAGATAAAATGTACCTTTCCATGAGATAATCAAACAAGTATAGGTGTGAAGTGTTAACCAGAAACATTTCTTAGAAAGCGTTTTCCCCAAAATTTAGCACTTTTGTCAACAATTGTTCCAGTTTATATAACTATAGCCCAAATTTTTATCTATATCTTATTATGTCATTATGGCAAATAGCTGTAGCTAAACTTGGATAATCTCATTTAATTTAGTCTACTATATTTCCTATATCCAAAGCAGGGCCCGTTCTTTAACCCCTTAAGGACAATGGGCGGTCCCTAAACCCAATGCATTTTGAGCCCGTACATGTACGGGCCTTGTCATTAAGGGGTTAAAAAAAACCAAACACTAAAAAACCCTTAATGCAACATATTACCCACATATTTCTCAATTGGCCTTTCTATACCTAACATTCACTTGACCTCCACTCCTAGATTATACATTTTTGTACAGAGCGCTCTGTACCTCATAGAAAACAATGCTTGTCAATTATTGTAAAACCTTTTAAATAATATATATTTTTTTAAATTAAGAATACCATTTATCCATCGTAAATGTAAAACATATTTTTTTCTGAAAATGCTATAATTTATATATATACATAAATACAACTGATAGGTATGTAGGAATCGTTTTTGGTTTTGCAGGAGGGGTATACACTGGCCAGTTCAAACAAACGATCCACAGAAAAGACTGAGTTCTGCACTCACTTGAATAATTGCTTGTTATATATCTAATAATGACTTATCCAGATTCTCTGCACAGCTAGCACACGCCAGATACCTTAGCATCAGGATACAGATGGATTGCAAGGATGACCCTGACCTCCACAAGACCCACATTCCCGTGGAAGGATAGAAGCATGTTAATCAGGAAATGATGCTTGTTAGTTACAGAAAATGCATTATTGTGAAACCAGAACAAAAAGTACTTATAAAAGGAAGTGACTGGATTATGAGAGGGAGAGATGGCCCATCTAGAGTCAGTAAATTGCTATGATTTATAATCGGTCTGCCAATATCAGTTTCAATGTTTAGCCAAAAAAAAAAAAAAGATGTAAAATCGATTATTTAAAGTACCCAACGTGTAATGGATTAAGATGTCTGTTTTGTCATTTTGAGTTCCAACACCTTCAAATATAATATGTCCCCTTACAGTTAAATATTTAAATACATTTAATACTGGTTAATTGTACATGAAGCTCAGGTGTAAACACGTTATTAGGTGAATCAATAAATTAAATGTGCGTAATGGCATTCACTCCCACTTTTATAGTCAGTTGAAAAGACTTAATGTATATGGCATTGAATCTTATTCACAATTACTACTGAATCAAGGAAGCACCGCCTAATTATCAGAAGCCATCAGCCATCAGATAGATTTCTTTAATCCAGGTAGGATGAGAAAGGAACTTTTGCCCACACTTTCAGTTTAGTACATTCATTGAAATATATTCCTGTAAAGGAATGTATTTATTAAAAAGCCTTAATAAATATGTTCAGTATAATAAAAGCTATCAGCAAAATTACTCAAATTAAAGTAACAGTATACTAATTGTTTTTAGAAGAAGGAGTTTTTCAAAGTAAAAAGCAGGAATTAAGCCTGCTCTAGATTTGCTTAAGGATTTACGATGTAACGATTGACTTTTTCATTCACACTGCCTAATCCAATTTTTTTTTACATTCTTGACTAGCAAACCCCATGTAATGCTACTACATTCTGCTAACACCTAGCATGTGTTTATTTACTCTTTGTAGAGAATGCACGTTCTCCATGGCAATTTGTTTCAGCATTAACACTTTTTTTTAAATATTTTACAATATTAAAAATTCAACTAAAATTTGAAATGAGATTTTTCATGTTCTACAGCTGTAGATGGACCTCCAGAAAATGTTACAGTAATAGCTGTATCCCACGAAAGCCTTAATATCAGCTGGAATTCGCCTTCAGTCATCACTGGACCAACATCATTCATAATTAATGTCTCATCGGTAAGGAATGCTTGTCAACAAAAATTTTGATTGTTTTTCTGTCTCACAAAGACCAATTACATTTTGGTGCTGCAGTTATGATGGACCACATTGGCACCAAACAATATCCCTAAGGTGCACCTTTTCATATTACAAGTCATGGTTGATTGGGGTTCTAGACATTAGCACCTATCTTAAATATACACTAGCCAGTAAATCAGCGAGAAGCGGTAAGCAATAATTAGTAAAATATAAAAAGGTAGGTATTTGGTTTATTCTCAGATCTCTCCTATTGCAGAGAGCTAGAATCACAATTTGTGTATTAGTACAATATACTGTTGGACATTCTTATAATAATATTTCAACTATGATAAGAAGACCAGCCTATCACTTTCTGACAGACCCGCTAGTGCATCAGCAGTCTTCAAAGGCATTGGTTGGGTAGGAAAGGACTGCTCCTAATGCATCAAGATTCATATCGATTTTAGACCCCCATAATCATATCATTTATTAGCGATCGGACTGGCACTTACATTTGCTGATGAGCAGTCGGGCAAAACTGTAATATTCTATAAATATTTTGAAAATGTGTTTTTTTTTCCCATTAAACTAGTTAGTATAGTGTGTCTTGAGACTGTGGATCATTCATATTAAAATTGTCTATATTTGATCTATTTCTGTATCCTATCATTTCTGTATATGCAGTGCATTACATGGCTTAGATAATTACTGAAATAAGAGAATGTACTAATTTAAAATAAATAGATGAAGTAAAATACGAGAGGAGGACTCTAATGGAAATTACAAATTATAAATTGTTTAGTAGGTCTCATATGTGAGCAGGGGAAAAATAGTGAGAAGAATGTAGGAAACAAAAAAAGTAATAAAAAATAGCTAACTATATACATAGTACACATATATTTTAAAATAACTACAAAGGAACAAGTAAGGGAAGTGATTAGTTACTGGACGGATCCTGTGGATGCCAAAAATTATTGTAGGTCATTCAGAGACAAAATTATTTTGTTGAGTAATACAACTGAGTAATTAAGGGATCTGGATTCAACGAGAGTATTATCCAGAAATCAGAGATCATTGAGTGGGAAACCAGAGAATTCTCTCAGCCGACAACATGGTGGTCACACACCATACAACACGCGTTAAAACACCCTGGTTTTTACTAGACTTGGTAAAGTCCTTGGAATTTCATGTAGGAATATGCAGTGTCAATCCAAGTGCTGCACCTTCTTCTACGTTGCCAGTGTTTGTAATTATCACACAATTCATTTCAAAGGAATTGATCATTCTGGTACTTTTTAGTTGTCAGCTTCATAAACTGCTTGTCGATTTGGTGTTTTCATTGGTTTAAACTATTAATTATGTTTTTTCCCCAAAAATACTGAAAAATGACCCTTCCTTAGAAGCATACTATGTTAAAATCGTGTTGCTTTATAAACAGCGTTTTACAGTCACACTTTATCTGTACCTTATAAAAAAAAGTGTAAACTCCCACTGTACTCCAGGGAACAGTGATCCAAAATCCCCAAATTCCACAGGAATTCTATGCACCACATCATTACATACTTATTAACACCTAAACTGTCATGTCAGGCGTGTTAAAGGTTTGTTTTATATTTTACAGGAAACTATAAATCACGACCTTGTCTTTACACAAACTTTCTTGATTTAATAAGCCCAGAATACTTCTTCATATTTTTGGGATCTTGTACAATATCAATTGCTTGGGAATAAAATTATGTTAGCCAATAGTGCAGAATCAATAAAAGGCTCACAAATTATTTATCTATATGTAAAGCGCCTAAACTGACCTAATTCTTATAAAGAAAAGAAAAACAAACGTCTGTTTAGTACATCAGAAACTTTAGTCAACTCTTAAGTACAGATAAACCAGCACATCTGTCAAGTTAGAAAAAAATAGACTTTCACAAACCTAATACCCCAGCAGCTGCATTTAATATACACTTCCCCCTGAGGAAAACTACTGTACAGCTACATAATCTGCTTATAAAAATGCACATTGAAACAATATTGTAAAAATGACGTCCTATTGGGTACCTCGAGAGGTTTTCAAACGGTATTGTGTGATTTCTTTTTTAATGTTTTGACATGCCACCTAATAACAAATGTGTTATTCGGCACACTAAATGTTTACCAGTGTGGTTTTTCCTTTCCTTTTCATTAGAAATGTGAGAAAAATATTTCATGTTCAGCATAGTAAACTATACTGGATTGTATACCATCTTGTGTGGTTGTATAACAATCATCCTCATACTGTCTACTCGACACCCATGATTTGGACCAGGGCTGCACAACTCCTGTCCTCAATGGCCACAAACAGGCCATTCATTCTGTGTGCCTTTCCCTGAAAACACGTACTTTCAGTTGGCATGTCTCTACTCAAGCTGTGGTAGCCAAAAAAAGGTTGTTTGAAGCCCTTGAGCGATAGAGCTGTGCATCCTCGGTTTACAGTGGTGTGGTTGAGCTATTTAATAAGGGATCACATATATTTCAGAATCTTAACTACAGTGATCAGGTACTGTTGATGTGATACAAGAGAGTTTGCTTTTCAAGCAGACGAGGTCTTTCATGTAATAGTCATTGGCCTATTTGCCTTTGCAAACCCATCCCTGCTTTGATGAATGAATTAATTTATTTATAGAACAGATGTACAATACCATAAAAGCAGCAGACACTCAGATACGTGGTGGTGGTGGTGGTATAATGCAAAGATTGAACATATAAAAAGAAGAGAGGTCCCTGCCTCAAAGAGCTTACCGGCTAAATGCTTATAGTATCTATACTGGCTTTTAACTTTATTTATGTATTATTGTTGTGTTCTAGGTCTATAGTGAAGAATATACAAATGTGTTTATAAAGGGGAGTAATGAAAGTCAAAACATTGTGGTGTCCGAGCTCAAACCATTCACCATGTATTCTGTAGTAGTGACTGCCTTCACTGGAGACTTACAGTTGGCTCTCATTGAGGGACAGTCAAGCAGTGCAGTCTTTGCTACCACTCTTGAAGCAGGTAAAGTACCTTCTTTATACGTGGCATATTTATCTTTACCTTGTTGTACCAGGAACGCTTTGATTAACTTCATTAATGACAGCACCAGGACCACATTCACAAGGCAAAGTGCCCGTAGACTTACCCTATAAAAATCCTTATGTAGCTGTAAATCGGTACAATGGGGATTGGCAAAGTGAGATAAAAGGAATGGGAAGGGCTTGACAATTGCTTATGACTATTTTTAAGGACTATGGCATTTTTAGGTTAATGGGGATGTTTCAAAGAGCTTTTGAGGGCTGCAGTCAGGAGTTGTCCTGAACTCCTCCTAACTAGAGCTTAATTAACTGGAAAATGGGGATGGAGGCAGTTGCAGATGTAGAGGAACCACAGAAATACTGATCTGTGTGGGTCCTCTCAGTCAGCAATTAATGTCCAATTTAATGTTAACCTAGATTGAAAACTCAAATGTTACAATATTCAATTACATCCAACCCCCTTATTGCATCAAAGCTGTAGTTTAATACCACAGATTTCCAACTACAGGACTAAACAAGGGTGATGACAGTTTAGTCCACTGAATTGATGATTGCAATCTTCAGGATATTTTTCATGAATAAGCATCAATGATGAACATTAAATGATATAAAGTGACTTTTTTCAATGTTTCCTCTGATCTTTAGTGCCCAATGATCCACCAAAAAATGTAACTATTCAGAAGATTCCAAATGAAGTTACGAAGGTCCAGATGACTTTTATTCCTCCAGCGGAGCCAAACGGGAAGATTCAAGTCTTCCAAGCGGTTGTCTCCAAAGAAAATGACCCTAGTTTTTCTCAGATCCATAATCTAAGCATCGTTGAAAGTACCAACGATTCTGTCACAACACTGATAGAAGGGCTTAAAGGTGGACACACATATAATATAAAGGTAAGGACTTTGGGCTGTTAGTTCCTTTTAAATTGTATTGGTACATGGCAAATTAAACTGGCACTGCTTTACCAACAGAAAAGAAACACTAAAACACTTTGAAAGCAGAATTAAAAGCTGCCATTCTGTATATTGTAAAGGTCAGAATGCTAGCAGCCTTTTAATAATCATTTTACAAATGTTAATTACTACTTGAATTCTACTTTGTTGCACTACATATATGCAGAGATGCATTTATAAGTTGGTATGGGAAGAGCCCAGGTTAGCCTAGAAACCTCCCATCCCCATTCAAGCCTTTTTATATGAATTATAATAAAAAATTTGAAGCGTTGCTCTTGTTCACAATTGCTATAAAAAACACAGGTCTATTAAGTTGTGTATACAATGCCCAAATCACTTTTTCTACATAGCCCCACTATGTTCTACATCATTAAGGTAGGTAATGGTTTGTCTGTATTGCAGGGTGAAAAGTTATAGTTTGTGTCTTCATATGGTGTCTTTGTTTTTCTAATGGACCATTAGATTGCTCTGAGCAGATGCATCTGACAAGTTAAAATTAGGAAAAAATACCTTATTAACTTGATGACACCGGAAATATATATTTTTATTATCCCTATCCAGGTATATGCAGTGAATGGCGCTGGAGCAGGACCAAACGTACAGATGAAAATCACAACAGACATTAAAGGTTTGCATGACATTCCTTCTTACCATGATTGGTCATCCTAAACATTCTTCTAGCTCTATCTTTTTTTTGGGATTACAATGCTAAATAAATGTGCACATAAAACAAAATATTACTGTGTAATACCTCAAAGTTACTAAAACAAACTACTCCCAACTATAAGGATTGGCCAAATAATGACATAAGAGATTAAGGTAAAGGAGAAGATGGTCATGCCGGCCTCAAATTACTGCATACACCTCAGTCTCACGTTTCCTGGAAGTCTCAACCTCAAGATAGACCAAACGGCTTATTAAATAAGCTCTCCCCATTGGTCACTGCATCTTCTTTTCTTTTTCTTTCTTTCTTTCCTTTCTTTCTTTCTTTCTGCTTTTCATTCGACTTGGCTAATGGTTACTCACTGCACATCATATCTCACTGGTTATAAGCCTACAGGATTTGCTGATATGGTATTTGGTATTTGGAATGATTCTACATGTCTTCATGAAATAAATAACAAAGATGCAACTACAATATATACATATATATACACATATATATATATATATATATATATATATATATATATATATATATATATATATATATATATATATATATATTGAATATTTTGGGCATTTTGAATGGACACAGCTTTGTAAATAATTACTCAAGCAGAATAAAAGCATTAACCTCTAAAGGTTTATAGCAGCAAGATATCATTTAAAGTCATAATTCTTGTTTAAGAATATTTTTCAGCCGACCCAAGCTCAGTCTATGTAGACTCGGAAATGTTAGTGTTATATTTCCATTACAACAATCCTCTAATATATGATGTAGTGCGAGAAATATGAACATCTGTGAAGTGGTGGAAATCATGAGATCTTCTTTGTTAAATGCTATTCTGTTTAATAAGTAATGAGAAATTTAGCATTTGAAAAAAGTGTCAAAACATTACTTTTCTATGGTTGTGTATAAACAATAACCAAGAAGTGTTAAGTATTGCAATGAATGATGTTTGGGTTGTAGCTTTACAAACAAATAGACTCCATAGGTATAATTCCTAAAAACGCTTGATTAGACTCCTGGGGAATGTATACAGCTGTACCCCAAGCAGGATGGTACCATTATAATACTATGTATACTTCACCGAGAAGGTGGTATATAAATGGAAGAGTCTACCAGCAGAAGTGGTAGATAAATGGAACAGTCTTCCATCAGAAGTGGTAGATTTTAATCCAGTTAGTAAACATGTTTGGGATTAGCTGTACCAGTGACTAGAACCTATAGTTAACATAATTTATAAATGTTAAAAGGAAAATATAACACTTTCTCTGTTTTTTTTAGCACCTCCAAAACCTATAAAGAAACCTGTGCCTATGTATGATACAAGTGGCAGTGTAATAGCTACCTCAACCACAGTGACCATCAAGATGCCAGTATGCTACTTCAGCGAGGAAAATGGCCCAATCAAAAACATTCAGATACTTGTTTCAGAAATAGGAGGTAATTATTTAAATTGCTTCTTATACTATTTTCCGGTGTTCTTCCTAAAAACAAAGTAATGTATGTACATTTCCTATGGCAGGAAACCCAGCACTCTCTTCTGGGGGTGTGACTTCACAAGGGGCGGGGCTAGCTGGCTTTGAAGGTAGTGCTAGCCCCAAACAGTAATGGGTAGAAAGGGATGTGAGCAGAGAGTGGGCGTGGCTAAATGCAGCTCCCCTGCCCAGATGAAGAGAGAAGTGACCCAGAGACTCAGTGAAGCAATGCTTCACCTGGAGACTCCAGATCAAACCCCGAGAGCTACCAAGTATGTATCTGTACAATAATATTTACATTGAGATTTGCTTTCATGTTATAACGTTTCAGATGCAACAGAATCTAAATGAGGTGGTGGACTTTATTGTGCTTCAATATGGATTTTAATGGGACATATTTTATTCATCTTATTTCAGTTACATCAGTTGTTTGAGTATCTTACAAATAATGATAAAAAGCAGCTCTCACAGTCAAAGTACAGTTATTGCTGCCCTCAGGACCAGAGGAAGTCGAAACACTGGACTTTTCAAAATGCGCAGCGTTCCATTGACCCCTGTTCCCTGGAGGTTTCATGAGTTCCATTCCTTTCCTGATGTATTTTATCAGGAAAAAATACTTTGTATTTTGACCTGATTAAGCTTTAGGCAGTTTAATCTTTTAAGCACCGAGGGGAGAGTATTTCATTGAGTTAGACTCCTCAGTCATTTTTCAAAACGGCAGTGAAATTCCACGCGCTTTGACCTTTAGAGGAATGACCAGATTCAATCCTTGGCGGGTTACATCCCAATTTGCCTGAAAAATAGAATAAAGTGTTGGATTACATTGCTATCCCTTTTTTCTGTTTCTTAACCTATCTTGAACTTTTTGTTTTCAAACCCAGCTGACCCTATATCAGCCGACACCATGTTTTTAATGTAAAAAAAAAAGTAATATTACCCTGCAAAGATGTTTTCAGAATATTGACCTTGAAAAGGTAAAATAATGATATTCAAAATATTTTGGGTCAAGAACTACGAAGAATAACTTTTTGGGTTCCTTCTGATGTTTTTTTTAAATAAGTCCTAAGGGAAAGGATCCTTCAACCTATGTTATACAAACTATACTGTGAATTGGTTTTATTTATATACGAGACACTGATGGTTTTAGCGACTCTAGCTGCACAAGATACTGTGATTAAAATGAAATCTCTTTGTTTCTTATTAATGTTTTATTACATTATGTCCTACAGTCAGTCTGAATCCCTAGAGCTTCGCACCGCCACACAGTGCTGGAAATCCCCATACTTTCCCCTAAATTTCCCAAACATTGCTACTTCTTAAATGTAGTTTTGTTTGCCTCAGCTCATGCTCCTGAATAATATGCAGCTGTAAAAGTTAGTCAAAATTTGGGTTGGCAAATAAACATCTAACAGGTTAGAATTCTTTGTCGCCCTTTGAAATGATACTTCTGTTTCCCAATTCCCTCGCTGACATTTAAGATACAGTCACCATAACAGCGTTAATCTCTACAAACTTAAACTTTAACTTCACCTTAGGACCAAAGTTGACATATACTTGTCACGCTTCTGAGACAAAACATGTAACAAAAAACCCAAGCCCCCTGTAATTAAAGAAAAACCTGAATGTGCAGGATTTCTAAGAGAATGCCTTATATATGTGATCACTTTAGCATATCTAACAGCTATTTGTCTTTTTTTTAACCAAGAGCTATGTATGAATCTAAACCAATTCTTACTTGCACCACCAGTACTTATTTTCATACCAGTAGAAAATCAAGGGCTTTATAACATATTTGTATATATTGAACTGTGCATGCAGAATTCAAAAGATGCTATTATAAGTATATAATTGTCATATTCACTGTTGAAAACTTGTTATATAGCTTACCTTCATAAACATTAAATAATTCTTATGTTCCCATATTTTTTTACACTTTTGATATTAAATCGTTTTTGAGCCCCACAGTCATGTTTTCTAACATTTCTTATCCACTCTTGAATCATAACATCTCAAGGAGAAAAGATCTGTGGTGGTGGTAACAGTCCTGTTGTAACACTAGATTAAGTAATGTCTCACAACATTAGGGCCATCATATGTCTCCAGTCTAAGTAGGTGCCATGACATTACATGCCGGCACTCTGTCTCAGCAGGGTGCACAGTGATACTGTAAGGGTGTGCCAACTTGGCACATACCTATGCACTATAAATGGGATAACAAGGAAAATCTCTGATCTCTCAACTCATTGAGCATTGGCACTCGGGAATCCATAATGCCCGATAGGGTGATCTGCAAGGAAGCACTCCGTCCACCATATGCACATCATTACCTATGGTAGCCTATTGTCACAGTTAAATATGTTTACAGGTATTCATAACAATCCCCTTCATGCATTCTCTCTCTCTTTACCCTCCACAACTATTTTCATTGCAGGAGATGTGTTTGATCGAATACATCTCATGCTCATGCTAGCTCTACCACTGGCATAACTCTCCCTTTGATATAAGTCTCTCTATTTTAGAAATTGCTTACACATTTTGTTTTTTGCTTTACAGCTCAGCATGATGGGAATATCACAAAGTGGCATGAAGCGTATTTCAAAAAACCTAAGCCCTATTTTACAAGTGAAGGTTTTCCAAACCCTCCGTGCCTAGATGGCAGACAGCGATTTTTCAGCAAAGAAGAAATATATGTCATTGGGGCTGACAACACATGCATCCTGCAAGACAATGAAGACAAATTCTGCAACGGGCCCTTAAAGCCAAGAAAGCAGTACTTGTATGTGTTGCTTTATTTGTGTATGCCTGAGCACACTTTTGCATGACAAAAGTTACCTTGAATTATTTTAATTGGTCATTATAGTTGATGACTTTTTATTATCTCGTTTAAAATGCCTGGCATGATTTTGACATATAGACTTTAATTGCCAAATCGACATGCTCGGCATAATAAGAATAATTGCTTGATATTGACTTCCATCTGTTAACTAGTACATATGCTATCCAAAGAAAACAAACCAAAATAATAAATATTTAACGACATTTATTTATTTTCTCTTTTAGCCCGGTTTTATTTGCTATATGGTTTGCTACTCAAAGGCTCTAAATATTAGAGACCTAATAAAATCCCTCATTCCATTTGGTTTGCTTTGCATAAAAGTAATAATTCCAAATATTATAGGGGGCATATATGGCCAGATTTTAACACATAAAACATTTATCCTTCAACATGAAGCCTTGAAGCAGACCGCATGTTATATTTCATTGAAATCCTTTGGCTCTTGCTAACAGATTTCATATTATATTATAACAGTAACAGCTCTTGCTAACAGATTTCATATTATATTATAAATTAGATTAAGGGTAAAATTTATATAATCCATTCCTACTTTATTGTATACATACAATATATATATATATATATATATATATATATATATATATATATATATATATATATATATATATATCCCACTTCTGTGAGTGATCACTAGTGATCACTTCATTTCGGAGTACTTCTGAGAAACTGCTTTGAATCATCAATCGTATCCACAGAGGAATGCACAAGAGTTGGTGTTTGTTGATGGAAAATCCCCAAAATATGAGGTCTCCCACTCTTGCATGATCTTAAAATGACATGTTTAGTCTGTTTTCATTTCTAAACTCTGTGAACTATTTTTATTTTGTGGACTTCTGACTAACAAACACGGCTTTTTATTTTTACAGGTTTAAATTCAGAGCAACAAATATAAAAGGCCAGTACACAGATTCGGAATATTCGGAAACAGTCAAAACATTGGGTAAGATAGATATTCTGGTTTAATTTTGTTGTAAAAATCATTTTTATGAGGAAAAATATGTAGTTTTGTGTTTGCTTGTTTTCAGATGTGTAGGATTTAATGCAAGTGTAGGTGAATTGCTGTAAATTTAAAGTGTTTTGACTGACCTCATTAAGTATACTGTATACAATGGCCTTTTGCGTCCTTCTTGTTCAAAAAATCTCACTGGGGTATAGTTGAGGAAGTGAGATGACATTAGTAATAAAAAGAATGGTTATGAGTAAACCAAGGGCACAATAATTGTTTTAAGAGAAATAGTTTTCAGTGATATAACTTTATGTGGAACCTGTGTCGCCTTTGTGCAGGTCTCTCCCATAATTCCCTAAGGAGTCCCTCAGTCCTAATCACTGGAGGGCTGGAACTTTCTGGCCCGGGGGGAAAGTAAATCCCATCGGCCCCTTGCCACGCCTCCCCACATACATACTGGCACACATTTGTATACACAAATTTACTCACTCATGCTAATACAAACATACACTGACATACACATACTCAACACACACTTACACATTCATGCTAACACACACAAACGCTAACACATAGATGCTTACACATAAATACACATCCATGCTCACGCACAAATACTCACACACAAACAGATACACATTCATGGTCAAACACAAACATACATACACATTCATGCTCACACACAAACACATTCATGCTCACACACAAACACACTGCTCATACACAAATGTATACATTCATGCTCACAGGCACTTACATATTCACGCTCATACACACATACAGTACACATTCATGACAACACACAAAAACAATTATACATACACTCTTATTCTAACTAACAGTACATACATACATTCATAAATACTCCCTCTCACTATCATCCCCTTACTTCACTCTCAGTTTTCTTTCTGGCGCTCCCACTCTGTCCGAGCAGCCTCTCTTTTACCACAGAATTACATAACCTTGGCTTACATGACCCTGCTGCATTCCTGTCTCCTCAGACCAGTCCAAAATTGATTACAAAGGGCTGGTCCGATTGCCCCCCTGCCCTCGGGCCAGTCTGCCACTGGTCCTAGGCACTTGTTTAATCTTGTATGGTACCACCACTTTCCTGCCACCACTCCACCTTTTGGGTTTTCTTGTTCTGCACAAGTTTTGTGCAGTTAGGTAGATTATTGGTAACAATATTGTTTATTGTATCAATTGTTTTGACAAAAACCTACATGAATATAGTTGTACGTTTTCATGTCACAAAGATTAATATTCATTTGGGAGGACACTGAGACCAAGGTTGCAAATACATTGCACATTCTTTTTGTATATGTCCTGCATTTCTACATATGACACACAAGACCCTCATTGGAACATAGTTTCTCAAATTTGTTTTTTCATACCAAATTAGAAATATAGTCTAATATAAGCAGAGATGGATCATTTGAGGATTTTGTCCACATGACAAGTAAACGCTCAACAAGAACAAGTCCTGTTAATCTGTTTGGGGTCCTGAGGATCATATGTTAGAACCTTTGGTACAGTGGGATTGAGTGGGATTTCGGATACATAACTTTCATTAGGCAATTTTATTATTTCAGATGTGGGTTCCGCCATCATGTCTGTGAAGGATTAAGTGATATGGTGTGAAGCAGAGAGAGTTATTACTGTTCATCATCCATTGATAATCACCATCTCTCATATGTCTCATACATGGCCAGGGTGTAATAACCCCACGAGTGCCAGAGCATGCATTCTTCATACCTCTTAAATCAAATGAATACAATATTTTCATCAGAATGAATAAAATAACTATGTGCATTTTGGCAAATACTTCCATTTCTGTTAACAAATATTTACTTTTCATTTCCTATGCTGCTTTATGTTTCCTGATAAAAATGTGAAGAGTATGCACTCTTGGCTATATCCCAGACAGCGACTCACATTTTAATCGACAGGATTTTCCTGCTTCCATTACAGCTGAGGGGCTATCAGAAAGAGCTGTGGAAATAATCCTGTCCGTTACCCTGTGTGTGCTTTCTGTTATTCTGCTTGTGGCAGCCATCTATGCCTTTGCAAGGTAGGAACAGGAGTGACAACGTTTGCCTCTATTGCTAGTCTATGCAATGTCTTTGTAAAATAATTCTATTACTAGCAGAACCGGGATTTTAGATTCAGGCATGCTACTGTATATAATGAATTAGATTAATATAGAGCATGTTAACTATATAGTGTGTCAACAAAAGCTGGATCTAAATACCAGGTGTCTAATATGAAATATAAATAAAAACCATACTATGTATGTGAAACATACACAGCAAAATTAGTCTGGACATGAGATGAATCTGTTTCTTTGATGCTGTTTATCAGTTCCTTGCTTTTCGATGCATACTAATGCAGTTCGGGAGTGCAGTAGACACATAAGTAATAATTTTACGAAGGCCAACTGTATTTAGTACATAACACTCACTGAGAAATCATAATTGCCATAGACCAAAGTGCTTCTTAAAGAATGGGTGTGGAGAGTAGAATGTTTGCAAAAAATGCTAAATATGTATTATATGCAAAATTCCACCTGATTAAAAGCCTCACAAAAACATTATCCTTGCAATTGCATTTTGCATTCAAGCAAACACATTGACTGCAGCACTGATGAAACATGTTTGCGTATAAAATGGTCATAGAGTTTCATACAACGGAATTGTATTTGCTTATACATATAAAATAGATGATAACACTATCATTTTCCTGCCGATTATTAGTTAAAACAAATGTTTTGAAATTTGTATCAAGGATTATGATGAGCAACAATTACTTATATATGAAAGGCAAGCTAAATAAAGAAACAAGTAATGAGACATGGGTCGGTTAAATGAACACCTGCACTGGAAATGAGCTTTTCTTAAAAAAATCTTATTCCTTGTTTAGAATTAGACAGAAGCAGAAAGAAGGAGGTACCTACTCTCCACGGGATGCTGAGATAATCGACACTAAATTCAAGTTGGATCAGTTGATCACAGTGGCAGACTTGGAGCTGAAGGATGAGAGATTAACGCGGTAAGATTACTCATTTGGAAAAACAGTAGTCCAATAGGTCACCAGCCATGACCCTGCCATAACCTTTACTTGTTTGGAAGTGTTTGCCCTGCTCTTATTTACATAGGTCACTGATATCCTCTTTCAAAGGATGAACTGTGTCTTTCAAACCTTCTACATTTATAATTATGAATCACACTTAACACACAATTTTCACTTGGGTAACAAATAGGTTTCAAAAGGTGAGGAAGAGAGATACATAACTGTTACGTTTACACAACTATATTTAGTATTAACTAATTATCTTTTTTTTTTTTTTACAAATCAAATATGTATGGATACATTAACATTTCCATACATCGTGGTTGTTTGACCATATTTTCCTCATCAATACAAAGGCCTATGAAACATCCATGAGAACAAAGAATGAATTTCTCCACTCTTAAATTTTGAGCAAAATTCTAATACCATTGAAACAACTTGCTAACCGATTTTCTAACCAGGCATATGAACGATGATGGGAAATCAAAATTAGAGTCTGTATTTAGATGTCCTGCTGCCTTGTGAATGTCTGCCTCATATGTATCTTTAAGTTTGTTTTACTTGCACCAAAAAATCATGATACTTTCAAAAAACAGAAGAAAACAATATTTATATAGTTATTATGTGTAATCCTTCAATCTTTTTAGGTAGACATAGAAGGTATTGAATGACATGCTAAATACTATTCAAGAAAGTTCATCTGAATATAGAAGTAATGCTTTATGACCACCTACAGAAAAAGCTCTGAATCTTTAGATTATATGGAGTTCTGACTAAGCAGGGTTAACGTTCAGGAATGGTATGCACTACCCTTGGCATGTATTCATACATTTAGCGTCTGATGAGTAGCATGAAGTGCGTGAGCGTTCTTTGCCTTTATATACATTTCTCAGTAGAATTTTTTTGTTGTGTAAAACTAGTTTGATCTGTTGAGTGACAGGTTGTCGCAAGCGAGTAATGCATTTTTCCTCCTGAGACATCCATATGTGTCATGTAAAAGAAGCAATACTATTGGCATGGTGCGTTATGTCAAAAGACTAATAATGGAGACAGTAAGATACATGCTATGAGAGCTTCAACATCACAGTAGTTACTAAGAATGCAGGGACAGCCATGTTTTCCTGTGGGAAATAATTCCTCCGCATACAAATGTTGGCAGTATTCATGAGGAACATGCAACCAACAAAACGTTATGTTAACAATAAATCTCCTGTTAGCAGGGGGGCACATTTACATTTCACATGTTGTTGACCAGCACATCTTAAGCGAATGGGGTGTATAACGATTCCTATCCATGAGCTTTTACATTTCACATACTGCAGGGCAGCACTTTACACGTGCCTCTCAGCAACATGTGAAAATGTTATGTCTGGAAAACATGGCTGACACGACAGCCCTAGATGCAGGGTAGCTGTTGCTGAACTACAGCTATCATAATCTTTTAACAGATTGTAAAAAGGCCATGCATGCTGGAAGTATTTATTATGGAATCCAGCAACTAGTTTAGCTTTTTGGATTATTAGCTGTAACTCAGTACCAGAAGATTAATATGAAGATTAATATTAGACCAACAGATGTGGGTCTAAGAAAGGAACAAGGTTGTCACATGGCAGTCACAAACATGTGAATCAGACTCGAGCAATGTAAATGTGTACTTGTATTACAAATGCAGAACTTCCGACTACTTTACAACAAAGATAATCTAATTGCAAGACCAAGTATTCTAAATTTAGGCTAATGGAACATTTCACCTATAAACTACACCAGGTTTCTTTTTCAGTGCTCTGCCCAATATAAAATTAAAATATAGGTAAATAATGTAACTATTGGCCCAGTCAATCTCCAGTCTTCAACCCAATTAAAATGCTGTGGTGGGACCTTAAGAGAGCTTTGCATAAACAAATGCCTGCAAACCTCAATGAACTAAAGCAACATTGTAAAGAAGAGTGGGCCAAAATTCCTCCACAACTTTGTGATAGACCGATAGTCATACAGAAAAGGATTACTTCAAGTTATTGCTGCTAAAGGTGAATCTACAAGCTATTGAATCATAAGGTGTACTTAGTTTTTCACACATGGCTTCTCAATTTTGGCTTTATTTTTGTTGAATAAATAATGACACTAACATACTCAGTAACACAAACATATCAAAAAAGTGGACAACATTTTGATTTTAAAGAAATAAAAATTGCAACCAAACATTTGGGATCAATATGAAAATCTTTAATTATACCAGAAAAATGAAATAAAACATTAAACAAATAAATGGTTCATATAAAAAATACAAAGATATATTGACAGACAATATCAAGAACCTGCACAATCATGTAGCAATATATTGCATATACATAAAAAAGGAATAACCAAATGAACTACACTTCTGAAAAAATTATCATGTTCCCAAAAGGGAACACCATTGAGTACTTTGGAATATAGTGATGTACCTTGGAATTTTATAAATGCAAACATACCCACACACACACACGTACACACACAATCGTATACCCAGAAAAACACATGTCCACAATAACATACAGAGACACACAATCACAATTCCTTTTTAAGGCTTCTGTGACTTCTCTAGCTCCCCCTTTAGATCTCTGTGAGTTTCTGTTCTTTTCAATGAAAGTGAAACATTTGTCAGGAGTCAAGATGACTTCAGACATCAAGGAGAAACCAGCGTTTGTTTATAACATTGCTGCTTAACACCACTTTTATGTATGCAGCTAATTAGCATACAAGAGAAGATTAGACCCCGAGTGAGATTCATTATCGCATTGGTTCTAATTATTCCTCAAACTCTAGGTGTATAAAGCTAGTCTGATCTTGTAGGTCTGTGGTATGATGGTGTGAGAACTTGTCTGTCTCAATTTGACTTGTCCAGGCCCGTCTCCCTTATATTGTCTGTTTTGAGCAATGATACATGGGAAATCTCTGCCGCTGTTCTTGAAAATCAACAAATTCAGTGTCGGTAGATCCTGAAAAAGAATTGAAATGGGAACACTTTCAGTTCACAATGACTTGGTGCTACATCATCAGAAATTATAAATGAAAGTGAATTGAAGTATTTTGATTTTCTCCCTACTTGAGATACTTGCCTCATGAACCTCTAAAAAGTATAAATGGTTGTATTGGGAAAGCATTGCCTTTTACAACAAATAGGCTGGAGAGTGATGTGCTAGGATATACTGTATATCAGCATTTTGAAGCTAGTTCCAAAATAGATTATTCAGTTACAAAATATAATTTCTGTGTACTTGAACATTTGATAACAAAAATCAACTTTCCTACAGAGACAATCCTTCCAAAATTCTGACATGCACCCATTGTTTTAGCTCTTTTAATGGTTCAGCATCCAAGACTTTGCACGCTGGGCCAACGTTTTGGGTCCTGAGAGCGCACTTTTTTTTGTGAGTTTTTATATAATTGGCAGTAGTAGCACCTGGGCAGTTTTCTAATGTATTTGGACTGAGTGCAACAGTATTGGACTATATATACATTATATCTATTACTATATACCTCCTTTATACACAAGAAAGCGACATAGCTCTTGACGGTCTCTGTTTCACCATCAGTGCTGGACTCTGGGTCACTGAACTAGGTGATCTCTGTGAATTGTGATCCAGTTGGCTTCCTAAGGTCTGCCTCTCTTGTGAGGTGGCCTTGTGTACTGTGAAATGGCAACAGATGGCATGACTGCAACATGATGTTTACAGCAGGATATTGTATGCTGTCCTTATAGACCAAGGTTTTCAGGACAGTATAGAACTTAAGAGAACCAGTTAATTGATATTACCGATTTAGTACCACACTCTTGTTGTAATTGTGGTGCACATCTTATGATAATGAGATTTTGAATCATTTGTAGATATGCACTGCATGATGATTTGGGTTTCCATTACTGTATTGTAAATTTTCATGTTATAAATTACATTGTGGATTATTGTGTGCCTATTGCGTGGATTATTATTATGATTAGTCTAACCACTGTTATGGCTTTCTAAGTCGCATATTGTGATCTCAGAAGAGTATCTCTTGTGTGAAGCTGAAGCAGATGTAAGAGGATTCTAAATGATATGTTGATTAATTAGGAAGCTAGCTCCAAAATTAGCTTTTTATATTGGTTAACAGTTTCACAACGTGCGTCTAAATAAGTTAAAAAGGGTAAAGTTTTGTAATATATAATTAACAGGTTTCCGGAAAACACTGTGTAATGTTATGCCTCATGTATTTAATATATGCTTATATATAAAATTGTTACTGGATCTTTACTTCCAGATATTCTTCATTTTTCTTTAGACGAAAGGACATATATGTCATCCAGTAAGTGATTAAATTTGGGGTGATTGTGTGCTCTATAAACTCTCTCGATCTTTAGCAGTGTCCAAATAAGCCTTTGTTTCCATCCTTTGTATTATGTAAACCAAGGGTTGGATACATAGGACATGGACCAAGGCATTCACATGAATAGTATATGGTTAACATGAAAACAAATAACTAAGCAAACACACAGTTAAACATGTTAAAAACATGCCATTTGAGATTTGACATTTATGTCCACACAAGCTGTAACCATATACTATGTGCTTGAACATATTAATATTTTTAGAAGCTTAATATAGAAGAATACAAGTTCATTACTAGCCCAAATGAATACATATCACTAATACTTAAGAGCTAAAAATCTAACATTTGTTGGATGGGGGAGTATTGCCACAAAAAGCAAAACACATTGCAAGTTTTTCTGCTACTTCATGGATTATTTGTGGTTATTTAAGAAAAGTGATCCTGATGCAAAGCATGAATAGTAGCCTTATAACTGTGGTAACCAATGGAATGGTCCAACCAACAAGAACATTACATTGGTTGTTTGTCCAGCTCAGCGCCTGAAATAATTGATGTGGTGTTCACAATAACACTAGCTGAGTTTGAAGCTGAATGGGTCATTGGTCTGTTGCATATCCCGTCAAGCCATGAGTCTTTGAAATCTTCTCTAGTTTCCTTTAATATTTAATATACTAATGCCATTAAAGATCCATATTTAAGAGCAAAAAAACGATAGTGTAGTGCAAGATCCCTGTACATCAACAGTAGTGCAAGATCCCTATACATGAAATTATTTGTGACACAATAATTATTTTGTGTCTCCAGCCACTGCAACTAAAAGTAGGATGGTAGAAGGTGCTCGTGTGCTACTTCACACAAATGTACTTCTTAATAACACCTACTTTGGGGCCTGTGGCCCAGTTAGTGCCCGCTGCAGTATATCCAGTAAAGTTTTTCCAATAACAAAATTCAGGATAGCATAGGATGCACATAAAGGCATACAATTGATAAGTGAAAGGGTGTTCGAAAAGGGCAGATTTGATGGACCAACTGATTCATTCCTACCATCACTATTCATGTATCTGTGAATCCTTTATGGAGACAATTTTATGTAAAGACGCAATATAACGATCTTGCAAAGATGATAAGAGATAATTGTCTTGTACTTGAGTTGTATTAATAGGTGTATGAAGCTAACACACATGATTTTACACACTATTTTTGCCTTGGCTTTAAAGTAATGGGAAGAATATATTCCGGGATAATTAAATGGCTTGTTTAGCGGTACCTACAGTAGAAACATTATGCAAAACACAATGAGTGACGTTTATGAAAATGGTCCATTACTATTAAAATAGTTTTGCATTTGACCGAGCACAGGGTAATTTAATTTTAATATATATCTTCCTCCCATACCACCAGACACTGTCACTTTGTTTTCTTTGTGTCCATATAACAGGGAAAAAAGATGGCTATATTTTTCTGCAGGACATAATTAATTTTTTGTTAAATATTTTTGGTTTTTTTTGGTTAACATGCTTCATGACAACCGTTCACAGGTCATGTTATTGCGGTCTTCATTCTACTACAAACCCTTTTATTCTACTTTAAAAAATCATAATAATAATAATAATAATAATAATAATAATACATAATAATTTCAGATACAAAAACATGCAGGAGTTTACTATTTGGACAGACCTGTGGATAGTATTTGTAATGGATTGCCTGTCTTGCCTATTAATGTTATTGCTTA
The DNA here is from genome assembly GCF_027358695.1 of Spea bombifrons. NCBI lineage: Eukaryota > Metazoa > Chordata > Amphibia > Anura > Pelobatidae > Spea > Spea bombifrons. The sequence goes on from NC_071090.1 coordinate 41,814,841, forward strand.
TACATTATGTTTAAGTATGTGTTTCTCCTCTATGTGCTTTATTCAAGTTTAATTAAAGTGATAACTTTTTATTATATGATTTCATATACTCATACAGTCTTGATAAAGTAGAATACAATACGTAGCATTCTCATTTTATGTTCTAATAGATTTTAGCATACATGACATTATAGCATTAATATTTTCTGCATCAAAAACTCATGGCTTTCGTTCGGGTGTGTGAATTGTAATCTGAGCAGAATCAGACGTTTTCTAGACTAAAGACCCAGACATGAAACTATACACCGCACAAAGGATACTGAGCTCTAAAAACAAATTCTGACAATTTAAAATACTCGAATTTACCATTTGTGCACAACGCATACATACATTTGATTTGCATGCCTGGAGTGAAAATAAGCCACTGTATCAAACACACAGTTGTAATTCTGCATGGTGAGCTAAAAGTTGGTTCGTCAAGGAGAATAATGCTTCTTTTATATACCAAATTTAAATCTATTTTAATGAACCAGCGCTTTGTATATTACAAAGGAGCATTTGTGACATAGCGTTGTTAACACTCTGTTGATATACAAAGCAGGGTGATTTAAATTAAAAGAACAATGCCATTTGGTAGTCTAGAGACAATAAGCATGCAAAGAGTTCATCTCATCTAAGTTATGGAAAATGTAGCCAAAAAGTTAATAACAACCATTGGCTTGTTTTACATTTTTTCATTTGTGTTTTTTTTCTAATTGTGGCCATACTATTAGGTTTATCCTAATTACCATAATTACCCTTTAAACTGCAACATATACACAGAGTGACTTGCTAGACTCTTGCAGCCTATCCATGCTGGGCTTTTGTACTGATGTACTCATTAAAAAATAATTAAAACTTTGGTTACAAAACTTTGATCTGTAAATGACCCCAAATAATTTGATCTAAAGTTACTTTTGTTTTTTAAAAGTAACTTTCTCCCTAGGCCGGGTTTCAGTATAATTAACATGTTTCATTTGTGTTTCTTAATACAATCTCTCTTACAGGTTACTTAGTTATAGAAAATCTCTCAAGTAAGTTAAACCAGTTTTTTATGTTTCTGTTTCTATGGATTTAATAGTGTGATGAGTGTTAATGTGTGGTGCCTTTTTTTCATGCATTTACAAGGACGACATTCAACCTACGAATAAATCATAAACGCATGACTAATCGCATGGTAACTGGAGAAATGCTTTGTCTCTCTCTAGGGTGAAACTTGCATGTCTGTGTTTTAGCTTGAGATGTTATTTGGTGATATTTAGACTTCTTAAGGCTGAGAATCCATGCAGTTTGCAGACTGAAATCAATACAGTGTTTTATGGTGCTATTGTATACAGAAAACAAGTTAATCAACACTCCATATCATTTAATAAGTTGTATATAATAAAATGATACAATGGTTCAGCGCCTGACGTGCCAAGAAATGCTTCTAGCAAGTGTAACTTTATATTGCACTTTCTCTCTAGGCCCGTAAGCAAGAAGGGTTTTCTCCAGCATGTTGAAGAGCTTTGCACAAATAACAACCTAAAGTTTCAAGAAGAATTTTCGGTATGTTACTAACAGTTGTCACAACATCGCAAGACCTCCAGTAATTTTCATGTGTCACACTTCATGTTCTTTTAAAGTATGCAAGACCAAGGAAAAAACGGTGTCCTTGATAATCAATACCCAATTACTAGGTTGATTGTTTAGATAGTAATTCCACACTGATTTGAGTTTTACAAGCCGCACAACTCCGGATAACCAGTCACCGAGTGTGTCCGAGGAATGGGATTTTTGCTGCCATGCTAATTTGAGACTCTATGTAAACCTCGCCAAACTGACACAAGCATTTCAGGGGTGTCAAGGATTTGTTCACAAAACGTTAAGGCCATGCACTGTATGTTTCATGTATGTGATTGTATTGCATATTTTATTATATTTAAAAAAAAACAAAACAGATATTTATTTCTATTATTTTTTTATGTGATCAGAAAAGAAGAATATGGTGCTGCCATCAGTGATCCACCTACTCAGCTGAGTGTAACACTTTTGTAAATCATAGCACAGTTGAATGCCCAAACCCTTCCTATAAATACATCTTAAGTCAAGTAAATTTTGCCTCATTCATTATATTGCCGGAATTAGCATGTGACACAAAAGCAAGCAATGATAGGTTGATGCTGTAGAAGGTGTTGTCTTTTTATTTCATTATTTATTTGATCAGATGAAATAATAAAATGACAGACCTGCTAAGATGTATTTGCTTTGCCTTCTAGATAGCTCAATTTGTGTTTTGTCTTAAGTGGTACAGCACAGTTAAACATTTGTCATTTAAATGGAGTACTGGTTGGAGTTATATTTTTCATTTGACGTCAACGAAACATTATTTTTGTGAACATGCCACCATGTGTGTAATCCTTTTTCACACGGGGACACGGCTCCCCACCATGGCCCCCCACCTCCTGCCTGTTTTATACGTTGGAAGAAATTAAAACAATGGCGATCCCTCATCTTTGGGTGACCAAGCATTTTGGGCTATTTGCTTTACTGTTACAGGCATTTCTTATAATTCTGCTTCATGTATTCTTTTCAAACACACCCCTAACAGGTACTGTCCCTTTGTGGCATAATATAAACACACAAAAGATAATCTTTACACATTTTCTAAAGCATGTACGTAAATATTACACTATGTGATTAACGAGTATTCCCTAATTAATGATAGGAGCATATTCACTGAAGTCTTTTTGTTGAGTAACTCTGATCTGTGCAATCAGATCATTGTGTGTTTTACTGCAGATAATATATCCTTCTTATTTAAAGAGTTTGCAGAAGCAACATCAAGATAACAGAGGATGCAATGTTAAATAGAACCAGTAGAAAAGTAATGTAATCGTAGAGATCACAATCTTCACACCAATACATGTGATTGCTTATCTCACCTACCCTAAAAGTACTAAAAGGTACTAAGACTGCATAATCAGAGTACCCCCTCCCAAAAAGAAGTGTATGAAGTGTGGCTTCACTGAGAGTTAAGGTAACACATGGTAACAGGTGTACGATCATAGGACCATTGAGGTTTGATATTGCTGGAAGGAAACATATTTAATTTTTTTTGCCTAATTTTATAGTCGGGTGAATTAACTCGTTTTTGGGGTTTTTCCTTTTTTTTGCAGGAGCTTCCAAGGTTTCTTGAAGATCTTGCTATTTCAGACGCTGATTTGCCATGGAACAGACCAAAGAATCGCTTCACAAACATAAAACCGTGTATGTACCTGGTTAATCCCTTTTTCTTTCTTTCATAAAATCTTTGATTTAGCTCATACTGCAGCTGAAAAAGCAATGCAAGAGAAATGTAAATATTCCAATTATATTCTGTCTAAACAATATTTACTAAATAATAATAATAATAACAACAATAATAATAATTAATAATAATATCTATTTTATATAGCACCATGATATTCCACAGTGCTGTACAATGAAGTAATTAATTTAAAATGTACACATGGTGTCTTGCCTCTTTCCCATTTATGACATCAACATATGGCCTTAAAATCACTTACTATGATAGAGTATAATTTATATGACAAAAGACACAGCATGGCCACTCAAAAACCTTTGGTTTTCTTGGTCTGTACTGTGCACTAAGGTGGTGCCATGGTGTACAGCACCCAAGTTGCATGAGTCTTGGTAGTAACATCAGCTCCACTAAAAATAAAGACTCCACACTTGAGGTAAGGGGGAGGGAGACAGAAGGGGGAAGCTCATCCGTAGGTGGGGGAGAGGAGAAGAAGTGGAGAGGGTAAGATAAAAAGAATTGAGAGGCAGGAGGAGAGAAAGAGGAGGAGAGGGTAAGAGGAAGTGAATGAGTGTTAGCATGTGTGTGTTAATGTGTGTGTGAGCATGTGATGTTAGTGCGTGCGTTAATGTAAGGTGTTAAGTGTGTTTGTGAGCAAATAGTGTCAGGGGTGAGCCTAGGGTTAGTGGCTCCTGGGAGAAAGAGTGTGTGTGTATGTGTGTATGCTTAAGTGGTATTAGTGGTGAGAGTGTGTTAGTGTGTCAGGCTCACCCCTGAGGTACAAGTAATGATTATTTATCTTCAGTTGCTTTTGCGTACTTTGATGAAGGATAGTATTCAGTACTGTTTTAATATTTTATATTTATGACAACTCAATTTTATTTAAACATGCCAAAATATTTGCAGGGGTTATGTTCATCTCAAGAATGTATCTATAGATAAATAAGAGTATTGTTTAAAGTACACCAACATAGTATTCAAAACATTTCTTAGAATAATAGAAATGTGACAGTTTTGAAGGAAAAAGACTTTATATTTCACTGTATCATCGGTGTCTTTTTAAACTTCTGCTGTGTTTTTCATGAAAAGCAACACACTATGTCCCAACTTCCTTAATTATGTTTTTTTTTTTAAATCAATTAAAATATTTTTTTCTATAATTTTTAAAATTATTTTTTCCTGACCCTTAAAACCATCTCTGTCCATATTCATTCCATTGGGAGGTTAACTTCTAGCAGAGGAAATCTGTAAAACAAGCTGAAAGCATTTAAAATAATAAGCCTGCAATCTTAGCAATACATTTCCAGTTTGTCAAATCTGTGGTTTTTTAAATGCGTTAACTGAATTACTATGCGCTGGAAAAATTAATACTAATGCCCACAGTTAATCATATCATATTGTTAGACTAAAAAGTAATTTCATTAATTACTGAACGTGATTCCTTCCATTTAAACCAATGTAATGTCAGGTATTATGAAATAAAATGGTATTATGAAATACAATTTTAAAAAGTGTGGGTTGGAGGAGATTGCTTGAGTGTCTTGACTATGGCCCGATTAAGTATTTTGCTTTTGATTTTCAAATACGCCACTACATATGGAGATATAACTGCACAAACCATTAGATAGTTTTTTTTTTTTTTTTGGGGGGGGGTTCTCATTGCTACTGTTGTATGATCTTCAAATGACCCTGGCAAGCCTGAGAGTAACAGCTCACCCACAAGATTTTATATGCAGGTGCTAGAAACTGTAGACTTAATAGTGTCTTAGCTTTGTAATGTGAACCAAGTAACCAACCTCTTTAACATTCTTTTCTTGACAGCAATCCCAAACTTTTCTCTTCACTCACATGTACAGCGAGGGGGGGAAAGTGTTAAATCCACATGTCATGCATTCATTTATTTAAGGATAATTGGAGTTCTAATTAAGTCAATTTTCCAGTTTGCTCATCTAATATGCACTTTTTTTCTAAGAAGTTGTAAAAAGTTATAGAACTGCTTATAGAACTAGAATAAGTAAGATGTTTAGAGGTTTGTGTAAGAATTCCTTTTATTCTACATATATAATGTATGAGGTGCTACCATGTTGCTTTGGGGCCCCATTCATTATGTAGAGAAGAAAGGATAGAAAAAATGTGACACTTGTTTATTATAATGCCAAATCACACATACGTAAAAAAAAATGATAAAATATGTATCGCATGTCATCTTTTCACTGGGGTTCTTTGAAAACCCAGATTTTCTCCCGAGGCTCAATGTGACAGGAAAATAATAGTGTTAGTTAATTCAATTTGAATATTATATTTACAATGCTCTCAAAAACACTGCTTCTGTTCAGAAAAGAAGCTTTCAAGACTCACATTTCGACTATACACAGTAGAGCATTGTAAACATCATTCTTGCTTTAGTATACCCCGCAAAGTTTTGTTATGGAAGACATGAAAAGATCGACACCCTTTCTGTTTGCTAAAAGGGAATTCTGTTACGTTCTAATGCACACATTTCCAGTAAAGATCCATAACTTAGGAAATGTAGGGCTAAAGGGACTGTCCTGAAACATGATAACTATGAATGAAAATATTCAGGATTTAAAGACCAGATTCAAGTGTTACGACGAAACTCATTTTAACTGTACATGATATTTGCGTCCCAGATAACAATAACAGGGTGAAACTCATTGCGGACGCTGGTGTGCCAGGCTCGGATTACATCAATGCAAGCTATGTGTCTGTAAGTATAAAAATACGTTATGGTAGATTTCTCCAGTTTAAGAAATCCTATTTCATACATACCTACTATATATATAAGCATGCTGGAGTTCAAGTGGATACTTGTAAGATGAGGTTTGCATCATATCTTTCTTAATTTATGAGGGATATTTTTACTTTGTGTTAGACAAAATATATATATTTATACATACAATTTACATTTTCCCAATCATCTGATAGTTCAAAGCAAGCATAGTTCAAACAGGATGGATGAGCATAATTGACACGTCATGGTGGGTATGCTTGAGACAGTAGATGTTTTTAGCTCTTCCCATTGAGTCCCTGCTCACTGTTCACCGTAGGTTCTTTGACAAGATATCAGATGTAAAGAATTATAATGAGACTACTGATGTAGTACCCTACCTTTATTAAAAGTACCCTACCATGGCTGTGCTTAGTGGCTAAAATCTTGGCTTTGAGTTTATATGGTTCTCCATGTTTTCCCTTTGGGAACAGACTTTTGGGAAAGACTTAGGTGATTTAAAAACTATAAGTGAGGAGCTTCTCACCAGTAATGTGTTTCTATATCGTGTTACTTGGTAAAAGATGTTACGTAAAAGTGGTGAAGAATGCAAAGAAAAAGTAACCCACATCCCCATTGCATGCATACATTTAGATGTCACATATTATATTAGCATGTTTTTTCTTAAATGTCACATTACATTTACCAGGATTATGATATTTTCATCCTATTTGAATGATATTCTTGGAATATTTGCATACAACAATAACAGTCACTTCTCCTGTGTCATTTATAGGGCTACATTTGTCCAAATGAGTTTATTGCTACGCAAGGACCACTTGCTGGAACTGTGGGTGATTTTTGGAGAATGGTTTGGGAAACCAGAGCAAAGACAATTGTCATGCTGACACAGTGCTTTGAGAAAAGCAGGGTATGTCTATTACAGGATATGTTGAAATATTGGTACCATCATGAGAACATGCTAATATGAAAATAATCAAACTACATTTCATGTGTGATGATGAGAAAGGCATTCTGACCAGGGATTATTTCTATAGGTGAGATGCCACCAATACTGGCCAGAAGACAATAAACCAGTCACTGTTTTTGGAGACATTGTGATAACAAAAGTAGTTGAAGATGTTCAGATTGACTGGACTACTCGCGACTTAAAAGTGGAAAGGGTAATTCAAATTATCTTATGTTGATCATTAAACATTCTAACACATCCACACATATATAATGAGATTAAAATGGTTGATTAAAACTGCTTTATTGCAACAATAACCCATGTGAAATAGCTTTAGTTTTTAAAAAAAAATATATATCTTATTTGTTATTGGATACACAACATTTTTATACATTATTATAGTTATATTTTATTTATTTTGTTCTTAACCCTTGGTCTTGTTTTTCAAAAAGTTAATATAATTATTGCCATGGTCATCGTTATTTAATAATATTCTCTGCTGTCTACGTTTGTTTATGATAGCATGGAGACTTTATGATGGTCCGTCAATGTAACTTCACTTCTTGGCCAGAGCACGGTGTACCAGAAAACACAACTTCTTTAATTCATTTTGTAAAGATGGTTCGAGCGAACCGGCCTCATGAAAACACACCAGCTATTGTACACTGCAGGTAAATATGCCATTTATATGTCAATGTGCAAAAAAAAAGCATGGACATTATGCAAAAAAGTGTACCATCTGAATAAAACTGGCTAAGGAGGTCAAAACACACACATGAGAAAGATGGGAAAGATGGGAATATCACAATACACATTTCAACTTATATTGAGTTTCATTTATTGTACAGTACAGTGCTCTTCAAGCCTGCGCAATAGTGTAAAGAGTGTGTTAAGAGTGCTCATTAGAATAGAGAGTTAGAATCTGAGTTACCTGATAAAATATATGAGGTTGCAGGCAATATTAGGAACTGTTGTATGGGAATAATAGACTGTTGTAGGAAGTAGACTGAATAAGGTATCTATTCTTTGTCTGATTGTGAAAATGAGAAGAAAGGTTGGTTAATATAAAATTGCAGACTCTGTTCACCTCTGAATTGACTGATTGTATACATTATTTTCTGTTTTCTGCTTGGTTGTTGAACTACAAGCAACACCACTTCCCATCAATGTATGCCTGACGATTGATTTATTGGTAGCATGCTCTGTTAACCTCTGTAGTCCTTGTAGTATGTGCTGTCTCTGCCTGTGGGTCACGGTGGCCTCAAACTTCACTCAGTCATTAAAGACCAAGAAGAGTGGTACGGCGCTATGGTACATGATGGGCTATATAAAACAATAAATAATTATTATAACAGTTATTTTAGTTACTAAGTAGTGACTAGGTGGCTGTTTTGAATATTGGCATCCCCTAAAGTATTTTTAAAGTGATGCAAATGTTAAAGAATAAACAGTTTTTGCTTTCTGGATAACATTCAACCTCAGTGTTGTCCTTCTTTAAAGCTACAATCCACTTTTAGAAATTAATTTTAAAAACAAACATTGCTACTCCTTTAAAGTAGAGTGTCATTTTTTTACGGGAACTGTGACAACTTTCTTAAGGCCTTGCCTTGTTGCAGTCCAGAAATCTTTTCAAGATAAAACTGATTATAGATAATAAGATGTTCCTCCATACCTAAAACACTATAATTTAACTAAATGCAGAAATAATTCCAGAAATTATTATTTAATAAAGTAGTTGTTTGCTCCGTTTTATGAACACTTCATTGTCATGTGACACAAAGAGTAGGCACAACAATGGTTGTTACCATAGAAACTGGGAAAAACTTTTAAAAAGTTCATGTGAATTGGATAAAATAAAAATAATGAAAAACGACACATCTTTTATGGTTTATTTGCTAAACATACACTTAGTTTTAGCTAAGTGGAACATCAGCTTATTTCCATATAAAAAAGGTTATAACTTTACTGCATCAAAAAATATATATTTAGTCCATAGAGGTTTGATTACATTCTGTACTCGCTTTAGAGGCTGACATTTGGTATTTTCTGAGCTAGCTGAAGTATGTGTTATATATAAACCGTAGGGTAAAACCAAATGACTTTGGTTTGATCATTTATGCAGTTTTCTTTGAGGACCTACGGTATGTTAAGTGAGCTCCCAGCTAATAGTTTTCCTAATCACTTTGGTGAGTGAATTATGCCTACAGCTGTACAGTGCCTTAGTAATGAAAATGACTTCCAGCAATTAACAAGATAAGGTCAAAATTTAAAATACATTTGCCAATTAGGTAGCCTGTGGAGTTATGAGAAACAAATAGGATACAATTCAAATTAGGAAAAAATGGCAAAATGAAAATTACTTAAAATGGTACTGCATGTACTGCATAAATAGTTATTAGATTGTGTATCTGCCATCACACATGTATGTCTTGCCGAATACTTCACACAAACTTTACCCACAATCCATGTCTAATACTTTCTTCTTGATTACAATGAGCCGACTCAGTACAGCCTACATTGTGTAAATGGGCATCAGAAATCTCCCTTGGAACTCATCCATTGAGCACACCAAGGTGCCTGATTGCCCAAGGGGGCAAGCTGGCGACCGGGTTTTATGGCGTGGCCGCCCCACATCTGATTACACATGTACATTTAAAAACAAAGCATTTCTTAAAAACACTCGGTTTTGGAAGCAAAATGCAAATGTGCCCCCTTTTGGATATGAGAGAGGGGTAGTTAGGTCAGCTACAACTATACTATACAACTACTATAAACATCCTGCTCCAGCAGTGCCTATTTATCAAAACCATGGGAATCAAAGTGTATGATTCGGTAACTTTCAAATGGAAGATGCAAAAATGATTTGTAGCTCTTGATAAATACCTGATGAAGGTTTAGAACCTAATCTGTCTCTGTGCTGTCAGGGCACTTCAAAGAAAGTTCTGTCATGGCTACACACATTTCTCTAGCCATTTTTAATGTGTCCACTGACCATGGCATTTGTAGCAGATGTCCGTGTCCCAACTGATCCTCATGTAACCACTTTTGTACAGAAGATTAAATACTTGGGATATTGTGTTTACGAGATGAGTAAAATTGATGACTATCCTTGAATGGAGCGTCCATTGAATAAAAATGCCCCTGCAGCTATCCACTTATTATCACTGTCCCATTTTTGTTTTATACCAAGTAATTAAAACGAACAGGCAGCACTGTATGATATGCTATTTGCCCAGCTAGATAACCTTTCCATTAATATCCATTAATAAACAATATATTTTGTATTTCTTGTAAATACATTATAGAAAATGTTTTGCCCTTTCATAATATAGGCACACATTCCGCATATTTCATGGTTTCGCTGTTTTTTTGCACCAGGCTCCATATAGTTCTCCAGTTGATGATACGTTAAACCTCCCAATGGGTCAGTTATAGGTGATTGGGCTACACATATCTCCAAGTTTGTGTTTCAATGATGACCATCATTAAACCATTTAATCATGACTATTATCAATTCTCTGCATTGAATCTTTATGACGGAGAATTGACGGGATCGTGTTTTGAATGTTCTCAGAGTCTGCTCATTTATTCAAACACCTAAAAGTGTATCTTATATTTTAGATTTTGTATAATGATTTTAACAGGTAAATATTTCTGAACACTTTTATTCAAACGGATTATTTTGTCCATTCTAGCGCGGGGGTTGGAAGAACAGGAGTTTTCATTGCATTGGATCATTTGGTCCAGCACATTAACCACCATGACTTTGTAGACATTTATGGGCTCATAGCAGAGCTAAGAAGTGAAAGAATGTGCATGGTGCAAAATCTGGTAAGTTTTTCTAGATGAAAAAAGTAATGTTCTAGAAAAAGGAAGGGCCATTTAAATATAATGTGATCTCTGTAATTGGCTTGAAGCATTTCTTTCAGGTATAAAACAACTCAGACTATTTCTGTAGACTGTTGTGTGTGCTTTAAAATGTTCTCTTAGCAGTGGGAGCATCCCACACGTTTGTATGCATTACTATCTCCCTTGGTTATCAGAGGCAGACAAAGTAGATGCCTGTTCTGTAACATTACATGGCCCCTCTACCACTTTACTTTGTAACTACTTCTCTGTATTTTCATGGCCATAGCAGGTGAATCAAAAACAAACAAAGGTCCACAATCTTTAGTGGAGGGAGATATCACAAGAACCAGATACTATTTTAGGAGTGTGCTAAATGGGCCAGTCTTAGTTATTACAGTAACTTTATCTTTACATATGTCCACTTTAGTTCAGTACAATACCTTTATCACTTCCCCATCAGCAATGTTATATTCGGTGACCCAAAAGTCAGATGTAGATATTGCTGTTCAGGATCCCAATAAATAACTGATAAGGATTTTTAGCTTTTTATTAAAATTCCAGGATAAACATAGAATAATGTCTTGACCATTTTAAGCTTCTCATCAATTACTTTGCATGATATGAGTTAGTAACTAGGCATTTCCAAGTCAGGTATACACACTGAAATAAAACATCTTACTTTTACCCACAGGCACAATATATATTTTTGCATCAATGTGTTGCTGACTTACTAGCCAGCAAAGGCAGCAATCAGCCTGCAATATGTTTCTTAAATTATTCTGCTCTTCAGAAAATGGACTCTTTGGATGCCATGGAGGGTAAGTAGATATGTATGATTCCCACATATTTAAGCCTAGCTGCCAACCATATATGTAACTATATGCCAACTTTTCTTTTTTGTATTAGGAGCCTCATTCATCTTCAGTGGTGATTTGTTGCAATATTCTTCTATTACAGTAGAAATCTTGCATATAACTGTACATCAGAGTCATTATATAGCTCAAGGAGTCATTATATAGCTGACATTAAAACTAAAATTTCCAGTACATAATCTAAACTCATTGGCAATTTATTATCTATGATAAGAAAGCATGCAACTAGGCAAACATATGTGAAACACACAAGAATAGCAGTCCCCCTGGAACCCGGAAGGGGTCAATCATTGCCCCCATCTTCCCTCACTCTGTGAGTAGTGAGGTAGCAGTATAACAAATAATACTTTTAAGTTGCTATAGAGCCAAATCATATTAAATATACACACTTGAGGCCTACATAAAGCTAAATGGACGTTTGTCAAAACATGTTTTTATACTCCCATATGGGTACTGTGTATGAAGTATTCCACATCTAATGAAGAGGCTCATTAATGTATGAGCCTTCTTTCAACGGAGCATCTTTGCATTTCCCAATGTGCTATTTATTTTTTCTTTTAGGAGATGTAGAGCTTGAGTGGGAAGAAACAACAATGTAACACCTTATGGGAATTTTTAACTGACATTGTCTTCACCGTGTTGCTGGAGCCAAAGAGTTCCCATCCATGGACAAGAGTTGCAGAGAAACTAAATAAGTCAAACGTTTCACTATTGCTGTGCCTTAAACTATTGATGGTAATAAATGTATGTGCACTCGGTAAAAAGAACATTAATACTTCCTTTGCACTGCTACAGTCGGAGAAGCATAATGTACTTAAAGGTGACACATTATATTTTGTTTTACTTTTTATCTTCAAAGAGATAAAACAGAGCCAAATCTAATGTAAAGTATTACTGTCCTCTGTGTGGATATTTCAGTTTGGCTTTTATCATAATTTTGTTTTGTTTTGAATTAAAAAAGAAAAAAAAATATATCACCTTCTTTAACTGTGGATTTTATTTATACATATTTAAATCTCTGTGTTTTTTTAGCATTTGCCCTGTGAATATCATCCTTTACTCCTGGAATTGTTGACAATGTTTTTTTTAGTCTATTTGTTTGGGACACTCGAGCTTTTATACCTAGCACTGACTGCCAACCTTTTGTTCTTGCACATACACTCTGAAACAGTACATTACGTATCTTTAGCTTTTATACCAAAATTAAAGTAAAAAATAAAGGTCTGATTTATGATACACCTTGATGAATTGATTTGGCAAATCTTGATTTTCCTTTTTTGAGCCACTAAAGGCTTTCATCGTTTAACTTTAAACTCACAAGGGCGTGAAGACACGAAACCCAGAAAAATGTGAGCTGCTAGCTATAAATTGTATCACTGTTATACCTTATAATTGATTACGCCTCTCACATGACATCATTTATAACCTTGTCTACTTCAGACGGAAAGCGTATTAATTGTGGCACGGTGTGAGGGATAGTACCCATGGTCACACATGATTTGGAAATGTTTGTTTTATGTACTGAGTCATTGATAGAATGAAATTGTGCTATGTGTAGTATTATTTTTATAAGAACATTATGGTAAAGTAATATGATTTATGGAGTGCTGTCACAAAATGACACTAGTGGAGCGGATGTGGAACATAGGTGTGTTGGTGAAGAATAGGTGTTAACTAGTATGGTATTTTACGCCTATGGGAACTTTAACCACCCCTGCTTTGCACGAGCCGCCCAGTCAAGGTATTGACAGTGTCATGAAAATACCTTTTCCTGAAAAAGGCATTAATTGTGGAAGGTAATGAAACAGCAAAATAAAACGTAAAAAGAACTAATGTACACATTGTCCAGTCTGATGTTAAATGATAACTATTGTGATTATATATATATATATATATATATATATATATATAATGTACTTTCAGTGTGTGTTTTTTTTTCTTATTGTGTGTTTGTAGTCAGGAATTCCTATTTTACACAATGTAGAATATTTATAGTGCAGCATTCTGAATGAGAGTACATTGAGTGAGCCATCTGGTCCCGCTGTGATTTATATAAGGAACAGAGAAAGTCTATTGTTTTAGCTTAATTCCTAAATGACAGAATTGAGCTAGATATGCGATATCCATGAAATTATTGCCCAATTCATGCTAGAATCAAAAATGATCTAAGGAGGTGTAAGATTTCTTTCCAAAAAAAAACTCCAAATAAAATTTGATAGATTGAGTCTGCTCCGAAAAATACTGTACCTGCAAATGTCACAATATAACTTAACATTTATAGCACAGTTTCACATCTTATGATCTAATTGACAGAGATATAGTATATATCATATACATTTAATGCCTTTAGCTATAATATTACTGGTGTTGTTTTCTGACTATGGGCCCATGTCACAGACATAGAACCATCCAGTATTTCTCCCTCCCCCCTGTTCCAAATGCAATGTCCACAAAACAAAACCACCTATATATGTGGGGTAATGTAAAAAAAAACATGTTGCTCCTGCCCTCTTGTGTACAGCAATTTTTTTTGTATTTATACAGATTCTTATAAGGTTAGCAACTAGCAAGGGCACGATACTGTTGCTCCAAGTTGCAGTGGATGCTAAATGGAAGGGGGGATTATGGGTGTTTGTAGTGGGGCTACCAAAACAGTTCGAGTTTTAGTAGTGCAAAGAGAACCCTTATATATTTTGGTTAGTAGTAGGTTTGATCACATCGCAGCAAAATGCTAGGAAGCTGACAAGACAATAACCATGGCAAATACTGTGGGTTTAACAAGCCTGTTTTGGTTCCAAATGTACTGAACAGTACTACTCACTAAGGTGCTATTTAGCATTCTTTCTAGAGTCTGGAAATATGTAATTTCCCTGTATAGACATAAGTCGTGTGTCTCAAAGTCAAAGATCTCTGAAGATCTACAGTATGTCTGATTCATGCTCCAAATGTTAAAGTTATACACTCAAGCCTCAATTTGTCAAGATCATAAGACCATAATTGGGAGAGACCTAGATCATGGGAAGTCCCACAGGACCAACATTTTGACAAATATATATATCTACAGTAAATATATATAGATATATATAGCTTGGGGTCAAACTTGGATTAGCGAATACACCGTGCCATTGAAACCCAGGAGTGAAAGGAGTGATAAAGCGCATCTGAATGCCTATGAAGATATGCCATTAAAAGTCAGCCTTTTCCAGCTACGTCATTTACAACATTAACAATGGCTACAATATATTTCTGTTCCATTTGATGTTATTTAATTTTAAAACAAGGAGATTTCTAAGAGGCCCCAAACTTTTGAATCTATCTATCTATCTATCTATCTATCTATCTATCTATCTATCTATCTATCTATCTATCTATCTCTATATATATACACCGTATATCCCTTTTTAGATTCCTTACATTTATGGGTGCATTAGGGCAATGAGAAGACAAAATCAGAAGTCAATTTTAAGCCTCAACATGATCTCAGACTACTGAGATGGTTGTGTTAATGGAATTCCTGGGATTAATTCCTTGGCAAGGAGAGAATGACTGTAGTAACTACTGCTTGCCTTGTGTTATTTTCATATCTAGTCTCTGGTGATCTCAAACACTTCCTCCTTGCACCTTTTCAAAAAATGACTTTGTCTTGATAAATAACTAAGCAGCTCTGCCAAGTCACGGAAGCCACACTCCATATCCTGCACCTCCACACAGTATGTATCCCCACAGGGCTAACCCTATAATCCTTCATCACATCAAGAATGAGGCGTTTACAGTTATATTCTGCATTAAGTCAACCTTTCATCTTCTTAAAGGGATGAGATACATCATGCAATATCATGTAGCCACTTGGTCACTTGGGACATTATTTCATGGACTAGGGCTACCAATTAACATTATTTTCCCATTGCAATGCACAGTGGTATGTCCCAGTGCACTATTTCACCTTGCGCTACAAAACCTGTGTTGAGTGAGTAAAAATAATTGGAGGCTTGCAGTACAGGGAGGTGTTTGTATGTCAATCTCCATGTAGCACAGCAGTCTGCAGCTGTACTTCTAATGAGCTTTCCACATTCCAGTCCACCTCATTCCAAAGCAACATATTCCATTTACCCAGGGAGTATGGAAACAAACTTTAATGGCTTCTATATACAGTTCATTTTTTTTCAGCCAAGCTAAGAGTACATTAACGGATGAAGAACAGATTCGTTATATCAGTTATTTATGCAACTGACATAGATGTACATGTTTATTCTAGCTAGAGATCTGATGTTACCAGTAAAGACAAACTACTTAAGCAATGTTTTGTTATTGTGAGAGATGTAGCTTTAGCTGCAGTTAATGCTCGTTCCATTTAATACAGTCCTGCAGGTCTGATGCCCACAAGATCCTCATCTGTGGTAGGTACGACCAGGGCATGCTAGTTTTAAGCTCTTTACACACTAGTGCAGAATTATTAACTTTATGTGAAATTCCAAAATAATACATAAAGATGTATTTATGAAATAAGAAGTGAATATGATTTGATTGGGAGATGGTTTTATAAATGTCGTTGTCCTGAAACCACAGGTTTGATTCCTATGCTTTCCTGAGGGCTTTTACTTGTAAGTTATTTTGGTCCTTGAATTGTGGAAATATGATGGGTTATATTATCTAAAGACTTTTTTCTTCATTTAGAACGAAGTTAACATAAGATTGACTGTAACGTGAAAGTTAGTTGCGCAAAGTATGCATTTTACTGTATTTCGCAAAGGGTGATTTAACCTGATGAGAACCTGATAATAATAATGCCCCAAAATCACCTTACCCTCTTTGTAATCAGCCATTCCAATGCCCACCTATCTATGTACATGGGTTAAGGAGTGGAGGGCAATTGCAATTGTTGATTATTTGTATATAGGTAACAGAATGGAATTCATGCACAATATGGTTAGTATGAATTTAAAAGGCTCAAAAATGATTATAGCTGTTTACTGGAATATTGTTGTGCATCTTAATAATTGTTAGACATTTGGCAACAAAATCATGTGTCATAAAGTAAAGTCTGTCATTATCCTGAATCCAATTAGTAGCAGTGAATGCCCAGACCTCATAATAGTGAATTGTGTAGTGCAACTATGAAAATGCGTTAGAAAATGTTATTTTCGATATTTAAATATATTATTCGGGCTAAGCAGCCTGAATTTTCAGAATTTAGGGCATATATCTCTGTATGCACGATGTGGATTTTGTATAAGATGTGGTCGAACATCATGTCGTTTGCTATGGTGATAAGACCACTTGTACCACAAACACATTTTATACATAATCCCCAATATGTCCCATGTCTGCATGCTGCTTTTACACAGAGCTAAAAAATACATGCTGTGTATCCTCCTAGGCTGGCTACCACACAAGAGGCATGTAACGAAACAGCAAAAGCTGCTTGTTTATCTCAACGCTTCCTTTGTATCCCCATGCTGACTAGCAAAACACAGTAATGAGTTAACTGGATAATGATTTTATACTATAGAATTAGAATGCACACGTTAAGAATGTCTCATTTTCTTAGTATGTCCTTCACTAAGAAGTTATTGATTATTTACTTCTGACCTGTTGCGTGTCTGGGTGGCCTGTTCCCTCCCTATTGCACTCAAGACACCACTGGGCACCAATAAACTCAGGTTACACTATGTGAGGTAAAACACTACTAGAAAATCAAACAGTTGGAAGCCACTTGGTTCCTCGGCATATTCTCTTCTAAAGAATGTGTCCTGCTGTTTTATAGGAGCTTTTCATCTAAAGAACCTCTTATTTGGCCTTGACATGTATCTTGTGTCAGCTTCAAAGCCGTCATCATCTTATACCATGGTTCCATCTACTGTATTTGATACATTAGTGGCACTATACAATAACCTTTGTGATGACATTATGGTTAATGCTTTATCATCTGCTCCATATATAAATGTTTTCCAAAATTTAGACACGTTTTGATGGTGATAATTTAGGCATCTGCTTAATGATATACAGAGTTAATATGTACTGTGTGCAACCATCATGCCTACCCAAAGGTTGCTTCTTGCTGGGACAAGGGGATACCACATTCTATGGGCTCCAAAAGAACACCATCTCTGTGACTGTCACCTTACCCTGTTTGTGGCCACAGGTTTCAGAGCGATCTCTATGTTATTTCCTTGTCCCTCCATCCTCAGACCCTACAGAGCAGATGCAGGCAGTAAAATATGAAGATCTCTCAATGGAGGTACATATCCTTTATTCCCTCATCCAGGCCAGAGATTAAAGACTAGAAACTACATGTTCTCTGGCAATGCAAAAGTACTTGCGCAGCCCATTTATGGAATTAAAGGTTAATGGGATAAGGGACCTTTAAGAATGATCTGGATTCTGATACTATTCTTAATAAAATATATATTTGTGGCCATAATATATTGTAGTAGGGGTGAAGATTAATTTATATTTCTTTCATTATTCCCCAGTTTCTATTTTCCCTTTGTATTATTTGAATCTATTTTTGGGCAAGTAAAACTTCCTCCTCTGGGATCCTTCTTGAGGATTGTTTTTCCGCATAGATTAATTTATTTATTTTTTAACAGTGGTGTGTTTACTTGAGTGCAGTACATGTAGTCTATATAATCTTTTTTAGAATAAAGGTTTTTTCAGTAGAGTTTATGTTTATGCAAGGCATCCCCCAAACTGGTAAAGAAGCAATGAAACCGTTTAAACAGCTCTTTCAGGGGCACATCCAGTTTATAGAAAACATCTCTGTATTATTTTACATAGAAGACTATGTTAAGTGTTTCAATGGGGAGTATTTTGTGCAAAGGCTTCAAATAAAAGTTTGAAACGAGTAGCCATCAGCATGACCTTATGTTTGAATCTACAGAACCAATCGATTACATTATTCTGGCTTTTAAACAAGGTTAGATCACAGTCTCCTTTTGTGTAAGTGTGCAGTGGAACAAGTGGCAAAGAGCTAGGAAGAATCTGTGAAATATTTCAGACACTCGAATGCCATGGTTTGCTAAACCCTATAAGCGTGTTGAACAAAGAGCCTTACAAGGAGACTTCATAAAAACAGAAAATTGTTGCAACAGCTGAAAGAGATAGAATTGTTCCATTGAAAAGAGCATAATAGGCAAGCGTCAAAGCGGACAGTTGGTGTCATATCCGAGAGGATTCATATGTTTCCATGTAGAAAACAGTTTTATGCTGTACTTAGCTAAATTCTATCAAGATGGCATGTATGTACCAATGTGAATTTTAGTGCTTACTAAAAGAAACTTGCCCAATAAAACAAGTCCTTCACTTTACTGGCTATTAAGTGGAGAGATCAGAAAAACGTATTCTCCTCCGCTAACCCTGTCTCGAAACCTAATAAAATAATTATTTGTTCTGGTTCAATTAGCCACATAAAATACTTGGGAATTAGTTACCAAATATCGGTACCATATTTTGTATTTGTTAAGTAAGAAGTGAACACTACATTCTGAATGAGACCATTCTATTTACAGCTACCTTAGCACCAGTTGGCCAAGCTCCCCAAAGACCTAATTGCCTCAATCTCAGAAAATATTTGTTCAAGCATATAAAACAAGCATACAGTAATTTCTAATGACCTTTTAAAGGTTATCCGATTTTTAAAATGCAGTTTTAGAGTTATGAGATCATTCACAACATTGCAATGTGGTAATGTTAATTCATAATAGATCAATCAACTGATTTCTCTTTACTTTGTGAAGCAGAATTGTCAAGAGAGGCGCTAGGCTGAGGGAACTCACCGCCTTCTGGCACGTCTCCTTGGTGCTAATGAACAGGACTTTTAGGTATATAACAACAACTAAGAATTGCCACCAAGGGGATAGATCTCTAAATTAGTTGTCAATAATTTGCAACAAATTTAAGCATGTGGAGTCCACAATAGTTTGATATTAAGATGTATAGAACCCAAGCAAACAGACTCCAATTCATGGAAAGAGGTCTGTCTGAACTTTCCAGCAAACAGAAGACATTTGAGGCAGGGCTAACAGGTTTGAGGATACAGAGATGACACTTGAAAGCATGCATATAGTTTATTAAGCAAGTCAAAATACAAGCATAATAATCAAAAACAGATTATGCTTATACCCCCTTCTGCATTGTGAGTCCCTCGAAGCTACACTATATGGACATATATATGTATTGGGACGCACCTCTTTATTCAGGTGTTTCAATCAGTCCCATTGCCACATGTGTATAAAATCAAGCACCTAGCCATGCAGTCTGAATTTACAAACATTTGTTAAGAACATGAGTGATTCTGAAGAGCTCAGTGGATTGAAGCGTGGTATGGTTATATGATGCCACCTTTGCAATAAGTCCGTTCGGGAAATTTCATCCCTGCAAGATATTCCACAGTCAATTGGTATTATTAGAAAGTAGAAGCAGCAGCAACTAAGCCACGAAGTGGAAGACCACCTAAAGTCACAGAGCAGGGTCCCTGAGTGCTGAGGAGCATGGTGCATAAAAGTTGCCAACGCTCTTATGATTCCATAGATGAAGAGTTCCAAACTTCCATTAACTGCCATTAATTTTAGCACAAAAACTGCGCAGCAAGAGCTTCATGGAATGGGTTTTCATGGCCAAGCAGCTGCATGCAAGCCTCACATCACCAAGTAAAAAGCCAAGCGCCGGATTGAGTGGTGTAAAGCATGTCATCCCAGACATAGGGGATTGCAATATGGCATCCCTCATGAAACATTCTATTGACTGGATTATGCAGAATGAGACACTAACACTGCCTCCTGTTGACACTTTCTCTACACCACATACATGGCACTCCTAGATGAGATTCAAAATAATCCTCTTTTGTACTCAACAATTTAGGTCTGGAAAATTTTAATTTGTTTGAAGCACAATACCCAGTCTTGTTACTCTATTTATCTTTCCTTGGTGGGTAATCCAGAATTTCAGGTCAGCCCTCCCCTCCACCCATATTTCGGAATTGGTATCGGCAATCATAACATTGGAGAGCTCATAGATTGACACACACAAGACATCCCTTTACACTGCATAGATGCAAGAAATGATCCCCCAATTCCAGTGGTTTTCCCGCTTGCAAATGGGAAGTTTAAGCAGAGCAACTATGGCAGTCTTTACTCGGAAAGACTGGAATAATACTATTGATGATCTAATTAAGTCTGCCAAGGGGCCCCTATACTCAATATGTATGCTGTATCCTCTAGTGATACAATGGGAGGGCATATCTACACCTACTGTGGGACGCTCCTACTGGGCGGAAATTAAGGGCTTTCTTTTATACTGAAAAATGTTTTTCTTTTTCTGTTTTTGGACACAATAGGACACAATGAATGGTAGAATAGATGTGTAGGAGATTAGCACGATTTATGCATTATGAAAAAAATGTACGGTATTTATAGAAAACTATAGATGGTTGATTTTAAAACAAAAACCAGAATGATTCCTGGAAGACGAACTCATGTCCTATAAAGCAGTAGCATTAGAAGGAAGACCTCTACACATACCTACACATACAGTGAGGGTGTACAGTTCTCCTGTTACTAAAGCAACTTTCAAGGACATAACTAACTTTGTGTCAATTGAAGAGGGGTAGCAACAATTTGTCTTCTTAAAATATATCTCTGACTGCCTCAGTAGGCACAACTAATTTAGGCTTTAACCTTTAGGAATTTGGAATGCTCAATTGCATAGAAATAATTGGCATGTAGAAAAATAAAAAACCTTGAAAAAAAATATTTTTCTCATAGATTGTAAAATGGTATGAAGTTTATTATTAACATCCAGCTTATGTGATGATTGTCATGTATGAGTAGAACCAGCATACGCGCATCAACACAGAACTCTCTGTATGGAAAATCTTTTTTTAATAGCACTAAATGCAGATAGTGTATGTTAAAAAATAGCCAATTTTACACGTTAGAGGTGTTTTTTTCACACAGAGTCCTTTAATACCTAATGATATTTCTATATACTGCATCGTTTCTTCTTTCATAAGGTTTCTATGGAGCTTGCAGAGGGTTTGATAAAAGCTATAAATAGTTATGTTCTCTTACTTTCAGACTCACTTCATTTCAACCCATTATCTCCCACCCCAATTTCTACTTCCATGGATGTCTCCAGGGTTCATTGCTGGAATCCCCCCTTGCCCTCCAGATGCCCATGTTTCCATGTCTTATCATACTCTGATGGTTGACGGAGCTACAATATATCTCATTTATACTCTTTCCACAGGCGGGGTGCAGTTCTGCAGGTTCTTCTAGGACTCAGAGACAAGTTGATAGAGCATTCCTTTACAATTTAAACAAAACAATAGAATCAGAAAATGACAATAGATATAGAACAGACAATAGAGTTTCATACGTTTCTAATGGTGCACGATTTAGTCATCTAGAGATTATGGTTATGGCCAACGCCCTTTCTGGACATCTCAAATGTTAGAAGGTTCAAAGAAAGACGAACACGTGATTATTGCTCTCCATTATCTAGCGGAATTCCTACTTGCTACTTGCTTTGACGTAAGAGTTATGTTGGTACCCAAACTGACAAATGTATTTTATTAAAGAGATTCCAAGCATTTTTTTCCCATGAATGAGCTGTAAGTTTCTGTTCAAAAGACTTTTTCCTTTCATTTGGAATTCTGAAGAAAGAATGTGGTAAGGTTTTTCCCTACTATAATATATATATATATATATATATATATATATATATATAGTTGCCACCGATCCTGATTTAACATAGCTACAATTATTACCCTATGAAATATATATATAATACTCCAGTTTTTCCTTATTTTAGGACAAAGGCAAAAAGATGCATATTATACACATTTATAATATGATTAGCATACATAGTATAGGTGGATTCATAGTATATCCAAGAGTTACATGCATGTCCTAAAATTCTGACTGGTTTTAAGCACTTGAGGACAGGCTTTGGCAAATCTAAAAAAAAACTTTTTCTATTGTTTGTCTGTCGAAAAAGAGCCTGTTATTAAAAAATCCACTAACTCTAATAAGTATATCAATTTAAGACCAGTGTAGCTTATTGCAGTCAGCGGCTTCAAATTGAGGAAACACCCATGAGAAAGCAGAATTTTGCGGACGAAAGACCAAAATAACCATTAACCCCTACTTTAACGGATACCTTCAACATAAGAAGTATTTTAGTTGTGGCAGAAAGATATAGCCCGCAGCCAGGGCTTGTACGGCGCAAGATGCCAAGTGGCCATAGAAGTGAAAGGGGGATTGAATGTGTTTCCTCCTCTCCTCTCCTCTCCTTTCTTTCTATCTTTCTTTCTACTTGCTAAATCTTTTAACATTTATCCATCCTTGGTGAGAGATGTATGGTGCACTATATATATTGTATAGCTTTCAATAGAAATGGCATTCATGAAACTATCTTTTGTCAGCTATGCTTATCCTATTTATCAGAAGATTAGAACTGGATGAGCCCAAACTAACTTTTTTGGGGACATCTGCTCACATGGTACTTAAAAAAAAATGTAATATTAAAATAAAAACTATTGCAAACTCTTTAGTGGAAGTTGTTGTTTACAGAATCATTTAGAGGACATTGAAAATGCCAGAATAGTAAATATGTTTGTGCAGCGGTGACCATTCATCAGCACCTTCACTGACACATACAGAACAGCATCTGCCATTTCAAACCATATATGTCATAAGCACAAACAATGCGGAAAGACGAGAACTGTAATCAATCTGGATTTCATCATAATAAACCGTACAAGTCTGTTTACTCGGAAAAGAAATATCTCTTGGCAATGGCATGACTATGCCAGGGGAAGACTTACAATATCTTCATTTATTAAGTGAAGAAGTGTTATTGAAATCATCAAATAGTATAAAACATTCATATATTTTAAAATGTTTCACAGCACACAAGGAATTGTGTGGATTTAAAAAAAAGAATGTGAAATCTGGCCATTAAGTTGGGCAATTCTGTATTGGTGCAGCAACAAAAAATGCTTTTTACCATATCGTGACACCCTGCTTTTAGTTGTGTCATCCTATATTGAAAAAGTGTTACTGATTAGAAGAAAGAAGGAAACTAATATGATTGTCTTATTTTTGTTATAGTATTGAACTATGTCAGTTTTGCCCTAGCCTTTTATCATTATGCTATGAATCGGTTCTGCTTGAATAGTTTTACAGGAAGGGGTTAAACAATATATATTTCAAATGAGTCTAACATGATAGTCAAAGGCTTCGATATGGCCTTACCTGGGCAGGCTACCTTTTTCACAAGGGGGCATGGTAAGCCACGCATGAAGGCAAGGCTAGCCACGGCCAAGGGCTGGGCTAGCCTCATCTAGCATTGAATTGGTTGAGGGTGGGAGGGGATTTGGTCAGGGAGTGGGTGTGGCTAAACCACCACTAGAAGGGCTACGTGGCTCTTATCCATTGCCAAATTATTTGTTTTAATGTTTGCATATATTATAAAATGAGTCAATTATTTTTATGCAAAGTACAGCATACATGCAGAATGTAAACCATACAGAATTTACGACTGTTTTCCTTTGATGGCAGTTTTTGCGCAGACCTTCCCCGGCTGTCAGAGATCAGAGTTCTCCGCACCGATGCGGGGAACTCTGATCTCTGACAGCCGGGGAAGGTCTGCCCGATGGATGCAGACAACCCCCGCTGCTAGCCACGCCTCCTTCCGGCTGCAGGGTAAGTTGTCTACGCGAATCGCGTAGACATCTACACGTTGCCCCGGCTACACACCGGGAACTCAGAAGCACCGGTAAGTGGGGCGGTGGGGGGGACAGGAGGATCCAGGTCCTATTTGAGGTCTGATTATAAGACGACCCCGATTATAAGACGAGGGGTATTTTTCAGAGCATTTGCTCTGAAAAAACCTCGTCTTATAATCGAGCAAATACGGTATCCGTAGAGGTTTTTTTTACTAAATATAAAGTGTTAGCAACAAAAGGTCAGTTGTCCAAATCCCACTCATGGATATGGATATGAGTAACTCAATCTTATCCCTGCACTGAAGAAGGTGAAGTATGGTACTTTTTAGGTTTATTTTGGTTGAAATGAAAGAAGCAAGTTGGCACCTAACTGTACTGTATGCGTTTAGCAGAGCACAAATCAAGCAACTTTGCCAAAAGAAACATATTGGTATTATTATTATTATTACCATCTTTTATTCATATAGTGCCAACAGTTTACGCAGCGCTAAATACAATACATATATTCAAGGGGTATGACAAGACAAGAATTGACAGACTAAGACAAGCCAATATAACCATAGAAACCAACAGGAAACATTTTTATCTGGATTAAATCTGGATTAAATGCTAGAACTGTAGTTTCATGCAAGACTGGACAATTAGCTATATGATGGTGTTATTAAACCAGAATCTATGATTCAAACATTCTAGACTGGTAAGCAAAGCACAAAAATATATTAATAACTGAGCAATGGTGGACCATAATATGAAGGCTAGTCTATGCTTATTCTTCTTTGTCTAGCCCTTGGGACTAGTATAATATGCTGATGAAGATTTTGTGTCCGTAATGGCCCAATTGAGTGAAAATCTCCCTTATAAATAAAGAAACCCATGAATGTGGGGAATTATTTTACTCAGGGGATGTTGCTGAACATGAAACAGGGTGTTTTCAATGTTTCCTGTTTTTGTTATATATATTAGACTATGTATAAAAAAACAGAGAAAGCACTATCTGTCCTTGGAAAAGCAATATATAATGTGAGTCACTAAATGGGCAAAAGCGGAATTGTAGCCGAACAAAGATATGCAAAAATGGTAAAGAAAATGTCTGTCACTTAGGGGCATAAAGTCCTGTGTCATGAAGGGGTTAAAGATGTATAGGCGAAAGTTCCTCTGTACATGTCTTTGTGAGGCAGATTATTTAAGTACTATTGAAGATGTGAAATGAGCTGGTTCTTGGGTGGATTCATAAACAGCTTTTAGCTTCGCACAGTAAGAGATTAATGTTTTCTACCCTAAAACGGAACCTAATATTCAGTAAAGCCACCATGTGAAAAGTGGTTAAGATTATGCTGTGCAGAAACAGTCCAGACACAGCGTCAAATGAGGTCATCAGTAATGCCTCGTGAAACCCCTGGCTGTACCATATGTAATCAAAAGCTCGTTTTACTAAATGTGGGATCAATTGTAAAATCATATCACACTGCTATCAAATGTCTAATATTACTCTTTGAATCTGTGCAAACAAAATGACAGATTAATAAAAACATGAAAGCTCTAACTATGGGTTCAGTGAAATTACCTACGTCTTTAAACATTTTATTGAGTCCCTGCCTTAAAAACCTTAGTTTTTTTATGATTGCCTGGAAACAAAGGTACATGATCAACAATATCAGAAGAACGTTTATTCCTAATGTTCAGAGATGTGTAATGTTACAATATAGACAAGATGATAGACAACAATATAGACAACATTATGAAAACATTACTTTTAATGAGCACCTGCAAAAGTATGCAATGTTTTTATTATAGCTAAATTTGTTCATTAAAATTATCTATAGCTTTTGGATTTCTTTGGCAGTCAGTGTAATTGTCTTGAGATATCTTGTTTAAAAAAGAAGTAGAGTGGTAGGACCTGCGTTATCTTATCGATTTCCAGTCCTGAATTTTCTCCCTTCTCCTCCTCCCATCACTTCTAAGTTGCTTGACCATCCAGCAACAATCAGCAACATACCAAAATGTGAAAGATAATGCAATGCAGATCTTGAGAAAATCATAGTAAATAATGTGGGTGATTATTACACATATATTGCTTATTTTAACTTGTAAACACAGTTCCATGGTTTTATTTAGTGTGTAAATTGTAGGATGCGCAAAAAAGTGCCAAATCTGCCTTACTAACCATATTGACCTGCTTATATGTAATTCTTAAATATTAAGGCTTCTGGAGCACATGCATATAGTTTGTAGTTGTGATGCCTTAAACCAGTGGTTCTCAACCCGTGTATCCACATTTGTCTTTGGTCATTAAGTCGCGACCCAAAAATAATTTAATTTCCGAAACATTATTTTTTATTCCATAAAAGAACTTGTGCAGTATTCCACATATATAAACAATAAACAAACAGTAAACAAACAAACAGATACTTTGCACAATGAATAATACAGTAATCACAGTGAAAATTAATGGGGGTGGGGGGACAGGGGTTGTGGTGTCTGGGTAACTGGGGCTGAGATGGTGCATAGGGGCTGTAGTGGGGGGACAGGGGTTGTGGTGTGGGGGTAACTGGGGCTGTGTGGGGGTAACTGGGGCCAAAATGGTGCATAGGGGCTGTGGTGGGGAGTAGGGGACAGGGAGTGTGTTGGGGCAGGGACTGTGATGGTGGTAACTGGGGCTGTGTCCTAGTGGGGGACAGAGGAAATAGGGACAGCAGAGCAGATTATATATATATATATATATATATATATATATATATATATATATATATATATATATATATATATATTATATATACATATACATAATTAGTACACTAAACAAATATATACTTACCTCAGAAAAGATGAGGGAGTGGAAAGGCTGTCCGTGGGCTGAAGCAGGAAGAGGGGAGGAGCAATCAGAGAAAAACTTTATTCAGCTCCCACTAGGAGCAGACAGCGACCGCAAAGCTTTGCGGTCGGGGAGTAATACTAAAGTACATGCCGGACCGGAGGCTGCCCGATAGCCCTGATTGTTGCGGCCGCGGTCCTGACAGCCTGCGGCTCGCGAATTGCCGCTAGAATGTGTAGAATTTTCCTGGTAAGCCTCCAGTCCGGCCCTGATCCTCCGCGACCCACTGAAGACAGGGTCGAGACCCATATTTGGGTCGCGACCCATGAGTTGAGAACCACTGCCTTAAACTATGTGAAATAAGGTATACAAAAGTAAACAAATCATAATGCTTAAAACCTTTTTGCTTAGAAAGCAGTGTAAAGATGTCCATGTTTTGTTTTTAATATACACAGACTAAAGCCAGAAACCAAATGCACAGCCTTGCCAGCTACACAGATGACATCATTCATGTAGAATAAGATTTTTATGATTATCACTAGATTCTGCTTTACGTAGTCTGCAAAGAACTATATGTAATACATAAAAAGAGGTGTGCAGCATTGTCTGACCCCAGAACAAATGCCGACTGTGGAGGGCGCACACGGGGTGTTGCACTAGGTCAGGCATATATCAGCAAGGAAGGTATATCTCCCGGCAGCCACCTATGGGTGGATTGTGTCTTCTACAACCATAGGGTCCACTACCAGAGGCCTGGGAGTTTAAGAGTCACACCCCCACTTTGGCCTTTACTCTCTACATCTCTTGTTCTTCTTTCAGACTCTGGTACTTTTCCGATTCTCATACTCCTTCTCCCTGATGTTGCTGTCACTTGGCACCGATATCTCTACCACCACCGCTGTCATCTGGTCCTTGTCTACGACCACAATGTCAAGTTCATTGGCCAGTATCTGCTTGTCCGTCTGGATTTGGAAGTCCCACAGTATCTTAGCTCTGCTATTCTCCATAACCATCTGTGGGATGCCCCATTTAGACTTAGGAGGGTTTAGCTCATACTCTGTGCAGATGTTCCTGTACACAATGCCAACTACCAGTGTACCCCTTTCCTGTGAGTGTCCAGCCTCTGGTAGGACTTTTCAATGTCAGCCAATTCAGCTATTTGTGGATGGTACATGCAGGGTCTTGGCGTGTACATAGTAAGACGCTTCTAGGTCTTCACATCATCAGCACCTGTGTCCTCGTTTGGCCAGCCCACCATGCTGGCAGGGTATCTGATGACTGGTAGGGAGTATGTGTTGATAGTGTGGATCTTGCTCCAACTGAGCTGGCTTCTCAAATTGGCAAATTTTGTTAACATTGAAATTGGTACAAATCGTAAGCACAAGTGTAATATATACACCGAACAGCCCTAACATTATGACCACCTGTCTAATATTGTGTAGGTCCCCCTTTTGCCACCAAAACAGCTCTGACTCATCGAGGCATGGACTCTGAAGGTGTGCTGTGGTATCTGGGACCAAAAGTTAGCAGCAAATCCTTTAAGTCCTATAAATTGAGAGGTGGGGCCTCCATGGATCAGAATTGTTTGTTCAGCACATCCCACAGATGTTTGATTGGATTGAGATCTGGAGAATTTGGAAGCCAAGTCAACACCTTGAACTCGTTGTTGTGTTCCTCAAACCATTCCTGAACCATTTTTGCTTTGCGGCAAGGGTGCATTATCCTGCGGAAATTGTCACTGTCCTCAGGAAATACTGTGCCCATGAAAGGGTGTGCATGGTCTGCAACATTGCTTAGATAGATGGTACATGTCAAAGTAATATCCATGTGAATGGCACGACCCAAGGTATCAAAGCAGAACATTGGCTTGCCTTCTTCCTATAGCATATCCTGGTGCCGTGGGTTCTCCAGGTAAGCAACACACAAAACCCAGTCTTCCACGTGATGTAAAACAAAATGTGATTTATTAGACCAGGCCACCTACTTCTATTGCTCTGTGGTCCAGTTCTTATGCTCATGTGCCCATTTATAGTCTCTTTCAGCAGTGGACAGGAGTCAGCATGGGCATCCTGATTGGTCTGTGGCTATGTAGCCCCATACACAACAAACTGCAATGAACTCTGTGTTCTGACACAGAACCAGCATTAACTTGTTTAGCAATTTGAGCTACAGTAGCTTGTCTGTTGGATTTGACCACACGGGCCAGCCTTCGCCCCGCACATGCATCAATGAGCCTTGGCCGCCTGTGACCCTGCTTTTCCTTCCTTGGAGAACTTTTGATAGGTACTGACCACTGCAGATTGGGAATACTCCACAAAAAGCTGCAATTTTGGAGATGTTCTGACACAGTCGTCTAGCTATAACAATTTGGTGTCAACGTTGCTCAGATCCTTAAGCTTGCCCATTTTTCCTTCTTCTAACACATCAACTTTAAGGATGAAATGTTCACTTGCTGCCTAATATATCCCAGCCACTGACAGGTGCCATGATAACAAGATTATCAGTGTTATTCACTTTACCTGTCAGTGGTCATAATGTTATGGCTGATTGGTATATATACCTGTATAACAAAAACAGCCATAATTGTGCACGGAATCTTCTGCAAGAATATCTTTGGTTATAATACTGTTGTCAATATTACCTCAATATTCAATATTCTTTTTGTAGTGAAAAATAGAAAATGTATATGCGTACTTTCATTAATTTTTACTATTTCATTTTGTTTCATGTATGTATTTTTTTGGTTCATTAAAATAGGCACTTTCAAAGAATAAATTATTTGTATGGGTTCTGTATTACCACCAATGTTTTTGATGCCCTTACAGGACAGCAAAAACTAATCTTATCTTATTTCACAAAGTTATTGGTATTAGACCTTAAATTAATGTTTGTATCATACTTATTATCAGTGGTCATTTCAGATTCTTGTTTAGTTTGCTGTAGAATTTCATTTTCATGGAAGTTGGAGCACAGAGGGCTGTACCCTGGAGACTTGTTGAAATCAGATTTGGAGGGTGATGCATTGCGACAGATAAAAGTTGGATAGGGTTTCAGTGGCTATATAAAGACAGAGACTTATGTCACTCTACTAATTAAATTCCTTTGAGGCTGAGCTGTTTTGAGCACAACGCTTAACTCAAGCAAGTGCAACCACAGTAATCAAGGGCAAAAGCATAATGATGGACCTTTTTGAAACAAGCCCTTATTTCTTTTATTTGGAGGGGGATAATGGAGCATTTCAACAACTGGAAATGACAGATGGATCCCCCTTATATCCAGGTAGTGAAGGCACATTATCCCCGTGTCAGGATCAGCTGCCGGCAGACGCTGGGAGCGACAGCAGTGGGGAAGAACATGTTTTGGCCCCACCTGGTCTGCAGCCTCACTGCCCAGGACAGTGT
This sequence comes from Spea bombifrons, assembly GCF_027358695.1. Lineage (NCBI taxonomy): Eukaryota > Metazoa > Chordata > Amphibia > Anura > Pelobatidae > Spea > Spea bombifrons. Next base: position 41,845,501 of record NC_071090.1, read on the forward strand.
TTGATCTGGGCATGTAAGACGTGCAAACGGAAGTCAGCTCCAACAGACAGGAGGAAAGCAGCCACTCTCAGGGAAAGAAGGAGATTAAAGAAAATCAATGAAGCATTTGAGGCCCTTAAAAGAAGGACTGTTGCAAACCCAAACCAAAGACTCCCTAAGGTTGAAATATTACGCAGTGCAATTAGTTACATTGAAAGGCTCCAGGACCTCCTTCACAGCCTGGATCAGCAGGACAAACCCCAGAAACCAGATGATGACCCATTGGCATACAACTCCAAGGAAACAACTGTAAGAAAACAAGGGTGTTTGGTGGCAGACTAACCACAAGCCTTTCTGTGTGATAGTGTTTTGATGTAACACCATGCTAAATTATACTTATTATTCCTAATACGATTTAGAATAGTTGTTCTGAAACATTACATACCATATTGGGAAAACAGCACTTCTTCTGAAACTCACTTACTTTACTTGTCATAACTCAATTTCTTACAAAATAGTAAAATACTAATTTTAGACGCACACTATAACGGTGGTTATATTTTTCATATCATAAACAATAGTCATGCTGCATTTTATTTTTAGAGTTTAGAGGCGACAACGCATATAGAACACATGTTCAGGTAATATACCTGTGTCAAACATATAACATGCATGTTATTGGGCCGGGAAAAAATATTGTTACACTGTACAAGACAAAGGTAAAAGTTAGTGGTCAGGGCAAATGTTTTAGGTATAGAGTAAGTCAAAATTCTTCTGTTATTCTATATTATAGCGATTAAGCAGAAAGTATTATGCCTGTGCAATATAAAGAGCAGAAACAATAAATAGTTTCACATATTCACATGCACATACACAATCATACTGAAGCTCAACTTGACCCCAAACCCCCGGCCCCTTTCTGATTATGAATTAAAAGTCAGGTCTCTAACCTTAGGGCAGCCAGTTAATTACGGAGACAAAAATCTCTTGAAACCTTCTCTTCTGGGAGTGTTGTTTCACACTGACCATACATTGCATAGTGACGCACTACCCGTAATCAGAAAAAAACAGTTTTTGTAAGGATTCCTTTACACACTAATTTCACCACGGAATTTTAATTCTCTCCGGTCCAGAGAGAAGACTTCTTAGGCAGTTGTCACTCAAACTGGCAGAATATTCCCGACCATTCCCCGCTATCAGAGCTGAATCTTAAAGAAGGTAAATATATATATATATCGGTTGCTTTGTTCTGATCACATCGATTATTTATATGTAGCACTAATTAAATTGGAGGTGAAAGAATTGATATTTTTCTGCATAATAACAGTGCTTATTGCTTTAAAACGAGATGAGATCAAAGGTTTGAAGTTACATAAGAAAAAAGTATATTACAACTTTGTTGTATGTTTATTGTCTACACAATATTACACTGGCTCAAAATTGATTAATGTGTGTTTCCACTCAGCACTACCTAACAATTCCCAAGCATGAAATATTACATGGTAATTCTTCTGGCTTTTACAGAAGGATCTGCTCATGAATCCACAGGCTCCAGCAGTCTCCAATGTCTGTCTTCCATAGTGGACAGCATTTCTACAGACGACCACAAACCGCAATGCCAGGAGATAGCAGACAACAGTAACCCTGTGTAACGCTTCACCCAACCCACGGTCTTCCATAAAGAAGATGTAAAATGTTGGAGCTATCTTATGGTCAAATGCCAATGGTACAAATAATGTATAATCATGTAAAGTCTGTTTTAATGGTCATGTTTGCCATTTGTTATTTTTTTAACTTCATCATTTCCCGTAACATTCAACACAATTGCATTCCTCTATATGCAACATGTAAATAAGTCCAAACTTCCCCAATTTTTTGTAAATATTGTCTGTTTGTTATCATGGCTATAGAAGAGATTGATTTAATATATGGAATATTTAACAGTGTACATAACATTATATTATAACTATGTTGTTCTTAAATAGGCCTCCAAATAAAGTGCCAAAATGATTTAGTATATTTACTTGTTTTTGCTGTAATGTCAACGTAAGTCTTCAGAATGAAGAAGTATAAGAGAACAAAGAAGAACACTAAATGAGGTTTTTTGATATATTTATTTAGTTCCATTTGGTTAATATGGAATGCATCCTGGGAGTCTCTTGTGAGCTATTAATAATGTAATACAATCCCAGCTCTGTACGGTAGCCAAAATGTTTAACCTTGTTCATGTCAGAGGGATGAGCAATACATACATATATATATATATATATATATATATATATATGTTACAGTGAAAGACCGAAATCTGTAGAATGTTGACATTCACCGGTGAATATCAACATTCACATAGTCGCTTGGTGTATGTCCGAAATATTTGCTAAATACCCTTATTTCTTACTTACACCGGCCAATGTCGACATTCACCAAGTACTAATGGTGAATGTCGGAGATTTATATTTTCTTCACAAGGGTGACGTAACTTTTTCGCCTCTCTTTCCGAGAGGAGTGACCAAGAACTTAAAACAAACAGCACATTTTCAATAAGAAAAGAAAATATAATATTAATAATAAAAGGATTCAATTATGTGATTAGAAACTTATTTATTGCAACAACTTAAACTATTATGACATTTTGAATTACACAGAAGTCCCTTGCTTTTGCAACTGCATTTATTTGTGGAACACTTCCTTTTGCAATGACAGCGTGTATAGCCTTGCCCGCCGCTTCTCGAATTAGCTGCAGCTGCTTCTCTCAGCCCTCGGCTCCTCTCTTTTTGACCTCCACCAGAGCATATCTGTGATTGTCGACATACACCGGTGAGGGTCCGAATGTAATATAATGAAATGAAATATTCGATCTTTCACCGACGTATTTGGTATGTGTTGATATTCACCGGTGAAAGTCGACATTCACCAATTTCGGTCTTTCACGGTAACATATATATATATATATATATATATATATATATATAGTGCCGTTCATACATTTGAAACACATATATAACACTTAATACTAATATATACAATTTTTGGCAAAACTCTGGCACTGCTTGCAACGCAGTCGTACTACATATATAGAATATCTTCCTGACAGATGCTGTTTTCGTTGTCTGTTAAAGATAGACATTGTGTAACTCCATGGAACCTTTAGGTCAGCGCACCCTTTAACTCTAGTGTTTATCACATTGCTTACTCGTTATCGACAGGTCTGCCATTGCAGTCGATTTTTGATTGATGGGGAGAGCTAGGGAAATGCAGTATTATACACAGAAATTAAAAGTGGCACGTTTGCATTCGTTTAAACGAGAAGTCTACCAGGCAGAACACGTTGCCTACGAATTCCAGCAACATCAACCTGTACGTGGAAGTTAACTTGGCAGGTAAATAAATGCAGTATAACTGGAAATACGCTTTTGGAAAAGCCGATACAATTCACAGAGCAGCTTCTGGAAACTGTATTTGTAACCAAACTATGTGGCCCCTATACCTCTATGACCTTGTCACAACGAGAAGGTAGCGCCCCCAAAAATACACAATTTGCTTGTACCTTTTCACCCCTTTGAAGATGGCAATTGGTCCCTGTGGCAATTACAGGGTTAAACACTAGTGCTCATACCAAGTTAATGAAGTGCCAAGCTAAAAATAAAACAGCCCGAGCAATTTATTTTGTGAGAGTTTGATACTTCCCCCTTTTAATTTTGTATTACTGGAAACCAAGCAATGTTTAATAAACATGACTTTCTGCTACATATTGAACGGCAACTTTATATTGACCTCTATAAATCCTGCAAAGTAAGTGAAATCAAAATCTAGAAATGTATGTATGTATATATATATATATATATATATATATATACGCACAGCATAAGCCATATAGACAGCTGTTATGTCAGTTACATTGCCTTGATTAAAGACGATTAAGAATAATTTGTAGGTTTTTAAAAAAACTAGACTGAATTTTAAACTTTTCATACCTTTAAAGTATGCTATGTATGGACGCATTTAATGCTGTAGCTTTTAGGGTGTGCTTTATCTGATCGGCACAAGTGATATTCTTCTTACCAGCGTGAAGAAAAAAGAAGAATTCTACCTTTACAAATTACATTTGTGGGGTACATTTCTCCTCTGTTCTCAAATTCAGAATTACCCAGCCCTTACCACTTTTGACTGCCTTAATAATTACAAAATATTTTAAACGCAGACAAACACGGATTTTCACTGCAGTCACATGACCTATATGAATATATTCCATATCTCACACAATTGTCTTTTTCTAACACTACTGGAAGGATCTTCTACTATTCTTTTTTTCTAGCGGGACCCTCCCCACTTGTTATTTCTGTAAGTCTAATTGTTATGTTACATACTACTTGTCATGTCCTGTTTACTTATTGTACAACGCTATAGAATATGATGGCACTATATAAAACAATACATAATAATAATCTGCTGCCCTTTCTGTGATGGTGATTGAGAGCTATTTGTACATTAAAAGAATTAAGCTTTAATCATATAATATAGTATAAATCTGTTCCTATAAAACCCTGTTGTCTTTATTAATCAAGTTCAGCCAAATTCAACCTTAAAACATAAATACAAATATACTGCCTATACTGAAAAAAAGTCTAGAAGAAATATCTATATATATTATATAAAATATACAATTATCTACATCAATATATAGTATTACAAAAATATATTTTTAATTATATTATATTATAAATTATATTGGTTAGTACCTAGTAATAAAAAACACATTAAGCATAAATGTATATGTTTCTTCAATAGTGATAAGAAGTACAGCAGCATTAATATGATATATATATATATACAGTATACACAGTTTATGTGTGTGTTGGTTGGTCTCCTGATCTAAAGCCGAGGCTTGGCCAAACCTATAGATGCAATATAACCACTACCATTATCTGTAGGGGAACAATTACCCCAAGTCTGCGTTATAGGTAAAATGTAGGTGTTTGGGATTAGAGCTCCACGAGGAGTTTCACCTCGTCCCCTAGCAGGAACTAGCAGCTCTCCCCATTCTCAGAGCTGCTAAAAGTATTAATTTCTTTGATCTCTCTTGGGAGTCAAAATCCACGCAGAAACCAATGTCTTCTTCAGCTGTCTTCCACACAAATCCTTCCTGTAGCTCTCACAGGTAGTAAGTAATGTGTTTGCTTAGGAGTACAGGGTTCCCAGACCCTGGGGGCATCCAAACACGTCTTGTGTTGTTAGAGACAAGTACATAGTTTAACTACTTACATACCATGTGTTTTTGTAGACATGAAGAGTTAACACAGACTACTACTAAAAAAAAAGTCATGACAAAAACCACTATTTCATATTGACCCTTACTGATTTCAATTGAATGTTTTGTATGATGTTAAGTCATAATCGTATCTGGGTCCAATGATTACGGATACATTTTATTGACTACTTCAGAGAAAATACTCCTACATACGCCTGTTAACCAGGATAAAACGTAGCCAATATTATTTCTCAAAACCTGTTATTGTTTTCTAAGGAAATATTAGTACGTGGTTTCTAGGGATACATTTATCTATGGAAGTAGGTAATTAAATATGGACGGCTCCATACCAGTTGGAAACACGGTGGTTGACTTTGAGAACAGCAATTAATCAAAACAATAAAACTCAATATTTATTCATCCCAACTCAACCATTTTCTTTTTTCTCCACAAATATAATTCTGTTATTGTTGTGGGTCTAATGTGGCCGGTTAGATCATATTTCCTGGATTATTTACTATGCAGAAAACACTACACAGATACACACAGGTTAAAACTCGTTGACTTAAATTTGGTTTTGTATTTATATACAGCCGATTACAGAAAAGAATGTCAGAATAAAAATAATCTAACATGATGAGTATCTAAAAATCTGAAACATCTTTGACTTGTCATAATTAATATTTGAGAAAGAGATCACATAACTTGCATATAAAAGTATATAGAAGATAAGGTAAATATGAGCCAAAAAAAGACAGATGCTAAATTAGAAAAATGACCTACGAGCTTATGGCGGGTTTCTGGTTCCTTTTTTTGACTACTTAGTATCCAAATTTGGATTGGGAACATTTAATATGCTGTGGGCCATCAAGGGGTTACGGAGCGCTTTCACCGGTTATCGTTGGTGCTCATTGTGTAAAGCTTTGGAGACCATCTGAAGGCTTGTTTGGGTGCGCCTTGATTTCATTTTCATCACGTCAGTCCCTCGGCCCCCTAGGTACAGGATCCCTTGCCGCCCTATTAACTGACCTTGTAACTGGTGTTTTCATTTGCTTCGTTTAGTTCCACTTGCTTCTTGCATTAGTTTTAATTTGTTTGGAGATCAGTTTACAAAAGAAAGGGTAGTCCCTCAGGGATACTCACCACACATAAAGCAGCGACACAGAGTACAGAGAAAAGAGGCGATTTTCTGCTTGAATTGGGAGTTGAAACAACAGGACATGCCTTTAGGACCTGCAGGATAAACTATTACAGAGGGCAGGGAAGAATAAAAACATGACTGTGACCCACATCCATCATAAATCACAAACTTACACTACAAGGCCTATGTATCACGCCATTGTTATTATTATACTACTGACTGATGTTCAAAGCCACATGGAATATAAATATAATTATACACGTGAGAAGATTACGTGTATTATAATACATAATGAGTATAATTATACAGAGAAGATCGTTATAATACCAATCATTGACACACACATACATTTAAGTAAAATCCCATTTACATGCACAATGCCAGTCATTGTGTCTGATATACACAAAGAATATACAAATACACATATATGCCAAGGATAATTGTGACTTTGTGTACACAGACATAGATGTACACGTACCTGCATGAAAATAAATGCACCAGGTACATCTTTAAAGTTAAATCCTTAATAGTACCTAAGAAAATTGGCAAAAAAATGTATGGGGCTCGGGACCAGAATGGATACAGCCACATTAGCCCAAGAGAAAACGGAGTCTTTGGTTGAAGTTGATACCCTTCATTTGGCCAGCATTATGTAAAATTACATAAGCTTTCAGGACCTCAAAATGGAAATTTTGTATATTAATAAATCTTATTTTTTAAATTAATTTTAATGTTATTGTTAATCCCCCCTACATTCTAACAATGCTACAGAATCCACTGTAGCTCTATAAATACAATGGAACGGCCGCCTTAATAAAAAGCATGTATTAGGCCAAATGCATTTTACACAAGGTAACTTTCCTCACATCCACTTTCCTTGAACATACAGATTAGATTAGAAAATGACCCCTAAAACCTGTGATTTGTCAATGACTTACATCCTTTGCACTGTGGATGGACCTTCCTTCTTCCTGAACCAAATGTAAGAGGCTATTCAGACCTGGCCAGAGTGTTGCTGCACCTTGGCAAATGCCTGCTAATGGGCTCATTACCACTTTAATTACCCCTAACAGCTTCAGTGTTGCACTTCAGGTTTTGGGAGATTTTGTCACTTGGTTGTGTGAACCGGCCGCGGTGAAAACTTAAGGTGGAGATTGCTGGAACAGCTGGGATCCATCTGTAACTGTGTCAGGGAAAAGATCCCAGCTACTGTGTGCGTCTCAAATTCAGCTTTATTTCAGCAAGTAAAGGGTTACTGAAATGTGCCGTTTGCACCAGGTTTCCCGGCCATTACACAATATCTATCCCGAAACACAGTAATTTTAGGTATCATGCTATCTTTTTCCAAACTTATGATATCTTTTCTTTTCTAGAAATTGATTGTAAATATTAAGTAACACTCTTGGAAAATGTAGAGACTTCTTTATAAAAAGTTAGATTTTTAGCCAGAATTTACAAAAAAATTGCTTTTTTTCCCCCTCAATGTAGCGCCACGATTACCTGAAACATGCGCGTAGCAAGGATGATTACTAGATAGACAGCAAGGTTTTGTGTTAGCTTGCTTAAATCTAATAGACTCAAATAATTAATTTCATGTTATCTCAGTTCTTCAAAACTTTTTGGAAAACTTTTCCCAGGGAGCGCAAACCCATGATGTGTTCTTCTGTACACATAATCCAAGATAAAGCAAACAGCAAAGTGTCAAAAAGCCATTAAAGTGAAACCAGACATAGGAGGAAAGGAGGGGCTTCTTAGACAGCCCCCTGTAGGGGATGTAGTGGGATATGCTAATGGTTATTAGCCTCAGTGGACCAACCTCTTGTAATGGTTTTATATATAAAGGTGGTGCATCAATACAAAGGCACTTAGCCCAGGCTAGCTAATTATTGAGGAAATAAGTCAAAAGGACTCCTGAGTCATTTCCTGAGCCTTGATCGCTGTATCCTGTGCCTATAGCCTTCATTTACTTCTACCACTAGAAATGGAGTTGGTAGAGGGATGCCATTTTTCCCCATCTGAATTCTTTTATGACAGTTCTTGTATCCCTTCTCCTGAGGATGAATTCATAGATGACTTTGAACATGGGATGCCTGCTTACAGCGCTCACAAAAAAGACCTTCAAGAATCAGATGAAGATGAGCACGTTCGAGCACCTAATGGTCATCATCAGGCTGGTCACTGTCTGATGTGGGCATGCAAAGCTTGCAAACGCAAGTCTTCTACAATGGACAGGAGAAAAGCAGCCACCATGAGGGAGAGACGGCGGCTTAAGAAAGTGAACCAGGCTTTTGAAACTCTCAAAAGGTGCACCTCAACAAACCCTAATCAAAGGCTGCCCAAAGTGGAGATCCTGAGGAATGCTATCAAGTATATAGAGAGTCTTCAAGACTTGCTTAGAGAACAGGTACAGAACTTCTACAGCCTACCAGGACAGAGCTCTTCCGAGCCAGGGAGTCCAGTGTCTAGCTGCTCGGATGGCATGGTAAGAACATTCTTAAATATATCCTAGACAGCAAACCAGGTTATGTCCCTATAACCTCAGCTGAATTCTACAGTAACGTCTAAAAATATCATCGCTTCAATACATATCGACCTTGTAGCACTGTACTTGTAGACTTAGTAAGTAAACATTTAGACCTTATTTCTATGAAAATATATACAATATATTAATCTGGGGTGTTTTTGAATTTCACATCGCCCAAAATCTGGACATTTTAATGCCTTTGAAGCAAGCTATTTAGAATGAGTTTTAACATGCAATGACAAATGCTAGTTTATGGATGAGCATTATAGTCCTTTGTTATCGTAAGGTTATATAAAACAGTGCATGTTAGAGCCATTAGTGCCAAGGATTTATTGTCTCTTATTCCCATGTGAAAGGAACAATTCAGAAGCTGTGCTTTTATTGTTTGTTGGTTTATTCAGCCAGGTTTCCATGTAAAAAAAAAAGCTCTGGGAAAGTTAAACCAGTTTAATTGGTATGGCCTCCCTCATCTTCAATCCATTCTCCATGCTTAACGTGTTACACATTTTTGCTAGATTTCCATTTTGCTATGCTGCTCGGTTTTCAAGCCGGGCTCATCTAAAATATCAGCAGTTAATGTCACAAGTCTATTACAAGTCTGTGTTTTTCCGAAAGCTCTTGCGAGTGGAGTCTGCTAATTCTCCCACGCAGAATTTCATTGTGACCTTTAAAACCATGACTCAAATTATATGCACCTTTTCTGTTTATTCAGACTGAATGCGGCAGCCCACACTGGTCAAGAAGAAATCGGAGCTTCAATAATGGCTTTTGCTTGGATCTGCAGACATGTAAGTATTCTTTATATTTATTTCTATGTATTATAAATGCATATTTATTATTTAGTGATAAAGCGCCAACATATTACTACATAATTTTGCTAAGAGCCTAGAGAAGGTATCATGTTAAAAACATATTTGTTTTCTTCTTTTGTGATCCAGCGATCTCTCCGGACAAACTCACAGCACTCTCCAGCCTTGACTGCTTGTCTAGCATAGTTGATCGGATCTCTTCTCCAGATGAGTGCAGCACCAGTCTCCACGATTCTGTTTCCTTGTCTCCCAGTACCAGCATGGACTCCCTTCCAAAGACCCCTGAATTCTCGGACTCCAGACCAGTCTACCATGTGCTATGAACTCACCTCATGTAAATGCATTAATAATGCCTTTCTGGGCTATATGTCTCAATCCACAAATTTTGACTGGGGGATGAAATCTTCCTACAACCTTTAAAGACTGAAAACTAATATATATTTGTATATAAAGGAATATTTTGTACATGTCTAAATTATATTTCTACTTGAGTACATTGTTTATTTAACTACTTTATTCATCATTTGATTGCGGTAATGAATTTGATTTATACAATGACCTGCATTTCAAAAAATGTTAATTATTGAAACACATCTTTCAGAAACCTGTTTGTTAACCTCTAAATGACATTTAGCACACTTTATGTCATTTAAACTATGGTTTTAGTGCTTATTTAACACAGCAATGGATGGAATTTACACTTTGTTTTTTTGTTTTTTTATAATTTGCTTTTTGAGACAGGAATGTAAGGGTATTTTTCAACTTTGTATAATGTAAACATGAGCCGAGTGTTCAGGAAAGTGTATAGATTGTATGTATACACTTATTGTTACAATAATAATTAAATAATAATAGTGATCTATCCTTATGACTGCAAGTGATGGGATTGCAACAAGCGAGGGGGTGCAACGTGAATCTTACGCTAAAATACAACCTTATAACTGTGGCAAGCAGCTTTGGCCTTCTCCAACTTGAATAAAAAAATGCTATATAGGTGTGCAAAACAAATATCAAAAGGATAGAATAATGGAACTAATCTGTAACAGTCAATAATACAGCAAGGTAAGTAGTACAAGGTCCGGGTTTAATTTTAGTTAGTTTGAGATTTTAATAAATCAAGAAATCCCATTATTTATCAACACATCACAAGTCACATTAACTATTTTATTTACTGAAAGTAATTTTCACAGTTTGTAGGATTACAAATCATAACATTTTTTTTTAAATATGCTGTAGATTCCCACTCAGATTTAAGATTTTAACCCAACCCTGTAGCGTATATAGATCCATCAACACATTTCATAAGAGCTTATAATAATGTAGATTAATGATAACAGAGCCAAACAGGGCAGTAGCTTCCATGGGGCAAGAGGCTCACACCGACAGCACTTGTCCTGTGCTTCCTTCCGCCTCTGTATCTGTATGTGATGTCGGTATGGGGCAGGACCTTTGTCCCTGTCCCAGTTGCCAAAAGCCTTGGTTGTGACTCTGGCCTCACCCAAAAAGGGCTGCTTATATATAATTTATAGCCTTAGGAGGTGTATTGTGTTGTCCCTTGTATTTCCATATATAGCGACCAGGGTGTCTAGACCAACGTGAGGTTTTCCTTTATGTGTTTGTGTGAATATCACTTCTACAAGGTAGCTACGGGAAATAGCACCTTAAGTATATTGAAGATACAATTTTGAAATCTGGAACAAGGAAGAATATAAGAAGGACGGAACCTTACAATAATTATATATATATATATATATATATATATATATATATATATATATATATATATACAGATTACTACATCCCACATACCACATATGCCAAAAAACCTGGGGGTCATTCTGGTTAAGGAGAGTTTAGCCAAAAAAATAAGAACATAATTTCAATGTTACTCGCTAACAATATTATGAATTATGTCTGCTGTTGAGTTGCTTCTTATCATATTCTATATTAAGTTATTAATGTTATTTTCCAGCAAAAATTGCCAGCTGAATTTCACATACTTTTGTCATTAAAGGGACAACACAGTCCTCAGGACTGTAATGTATATTGGAGACTGCTTTCTATAGAATCCAATGCATTTTACTGCATGCAAATTGAAGCATGCATTATTATATTGCTGCTGAAAAAAGAAGACTTCTGTTGGTGTTAGGAAAAAAAGACTTCCTTACAAAGGATTAGTATGTGCATGTTTTGAACATGCTCAGTAGCACTCCTATTGTAGTAACTGAAGGAGCAACTAATCCCATATATGATAGGACATCAGAGTTCAGATACATGTGATCGGCTGCTGGTACTTCTATTTCTGAATAGGGCAATGGGAGTCCTACCAAGTATGTAGAACTCGAGGAGTATAGAAAATACACCAGTTTTCTAAAGAAAGTTTGTCTGATGCTTTTTTCTTTTTCTTCCAAAAATTGCTAGGATAGGCCCTAGGAGGTCTCAGGTGCCACTTAACCAAATATACAATACCAAATGCTCAAATTATCAAATTCCCACCCAATAACTTTATTATTTATTTTCACATTTGACTTTTAATACACTTCAGAACACTTGCAACTCCACCATGTGGTATGGAATGATAGCGCAAGAGCTTTTTGGCCAATAAAAAGCATATAAACCTTCTACAGCAACAAGAACATTTGCCTTAGTTCTTAAAACTCAATTTTTTGATGATGTCTATAGTGCTTTTATTTTGGAAAAACTACCTTATATCCATTAGAATTTGATGGGAATTTACCTCAAAGGTTTTTGCAATTAGCTAGTTATAAATGTGTATAGTCCATTTATAATACAGTGGGCCTGTTTAAAACAATCAGCACCATCACAAGACCCAATGAATAATTGCTCATGCAACTGGTATGCAACACAGAAAAACCCTTTTAGGTAGACATGATTATTATTATTCGTTGATTCACATTGCATCATCGGATTTTGCAGTATGGTACAATAGGTGGACAGGATAAAACAAGTAGTGTGTCACATAACAGTTTGGACTTCCAGAAACATGGAGGCTCTTGCTGGAAAAAGTTTATAATTACAGGTCTACATAAGAGACTGGAAGGACCATCTACTGCAGGTCGACGTTGTACTTACAGCCAGTTCTGAATTCTGTACATCTCCGCTAAAGCAGACCTGAGCCAGCCATAGAGCTCAATTCCAGCTCAGGCCTGCACAATGACATCTAAATATATACACAGGGCTTAAGATATGTATGTTACATGGGACATATATTCTCCATATATATTCCCCCAGAGAAAGGAGGCCACTGTACGAGTGCAAATCTTGCCTTGCCACCTCCCGTTCTCCACTGCCACCTTGAAAGCCAGCCCTCAATATTTACTCATACCATATCAGTCTAAGATTTGGGATAGAGGGCATATTCCCTACAGGCATATTTTCATGTTTCAGAGCACCGCTGAGCGGCTAATTGGAGTTATTCTGCAATGTTATTGTCTGTTTCTGTGCCTAGAGCTTAATACTTGAAATGCTACAAAATAGAAACAAATAGCTTTTCAAGCATAAAATGTATCACATTGACCTTGGGCGTTTCTAGTAAGCAGAAATAATCTTTAAATGCTTGTCCTTATACACTCCCATTGACTATAAATGCCATCAAATATGTAAAAATAAATCATATATCTATGGCTAGTTCAAGCTAACAAAACTTTATTCATCGTCAAGTAAATCACATTTGACATTCCCTTCAGAAACAGAACAGAAATGAAGGCTATAAACACAATGCTTCATTCATATACAGTTATTTTAGGCAGTTATGGCAAAAGTGGAGCAACCAGCGGAAACAACGCCATTGGTGTTCATAGTGACTGCTCCAGTTTAAATACATTGCCTTAGGGCTGCACTTTGTAAATATAAATGTATCAATTAAAGTAGTCTTTACTATGAGTGTAAATAATATAGTCATTCACAATGGAATCACAATGTATAATAACTTCATTTAGAACATGTCAGGCACGTGAATCAAATATACAAAAAAGAGGGTAAATTGAGTCGCCATATTGATGTGCCTAACAATTATTTCACAACAGTTTGTACCCAGAGTAGGGGTGGATTAACAATGGGGCAGTTGCTCCAGGGCCCCTGTTTGCTTGCTTGCTTGCTAACTGCAATGAAATGTATGTATGAGTCTGCACTGCACAGCATGAATACAGTACTTGTGCCGGGTGATGTAAGGTCCCAGATAGGGACCAAGGTAATGTATGTGGCCTCTCTCCCACACCAGAGCTATAAGCAGAGACACAGCCTTTATGGATATCAGTGCTGGCACTTTCTTATTTCCTGTCATGTGACAGGATCAACCCACCACAGTCACAATCACATGCTACAGTCAGTAAGAGGGGATGTTCTCTGCTTGTAAGGACCGAAGATACCACAGCCATCAACCTGCAGCTTAAGGAAGAGAGATACTCTGAAGTTAGGATCTGGGATCTGTGTTCATGGCAGTCAGTGTGTATATGTGTTTATGTGTGTGTGTGCATGAATGTGCATTATTCCATTGCATCTATGTATATTAGTGCAACAGCCAAGGACAGAAGCAGCTTCCATGACAAATTTAAATTTTTATTTTTAAACTGCCTTATCTGGGGGTAACTTGGTTGTGTTGAACCCTCAACGAATCTAACCTTCATGCAGTTTTGTGGAAACAAAAAGTGCTTTGCATGCTGGTGTTTTGGCTGTAGCTCTTTTCCTGTCTACTTGAGTATGATTCCTGGGGATCATACCGTCTGGAACCACGTAACCTTGATCTGTCCTTGACCCAGGGTGTTCTTAAGCTTATAAAATACAAGCTTTCTAGCATTATAGCGCTCCCTACTGGTTTCTGTTTAGAAAGACAACGACGGGAAAAAGCTGAGTTTTTAAAATCTTGAGCATTTCATAATAAATCATTTTTAAATCAGATTGTTGCATAAACTTTTTTTCCAAAATTTTCATTAGATATATGCAGTCAGCACACAAAATGGGCGGCCAAAACCCCACTAAAGAAGAATACGTAAAGTACTCTGTGCATTCTTCAAAAGCAACTTACATGTAGCCATGTAAGATTTCTTTTGTGTTCTCCTTAGGCTGATTCACTCATTCATAAGATGTCATTCATGTTTCAGAAACTAGAGTTAAATAACTTAAATCAGAACTTCCTACACTTTCAAATGCACATGTTTTCACCACCAGGTGGAGTCAGATCTGGGCTTAATGTTGAGCCTAGATCAGCATGTTATTATTTATTGATTTACACATATACCTTTCTATTCAGCTGTTTAAGTAAACCTAATTTAGTTTGTGGTCGTTTTTCTTTCATTTCTATTTGAACAGAGTCTGAGTCTTGGTGAACCTGACAAGTGCAAAACTGGTAATTGAGAAGTTAATTACCAGGAAGGATGTCTATTCAACTTCACTGCAGCACTCTCCTATACTCTGTGTTTGCTTTTGTGGCAAGGAGAGTAAGATTTTGGGAATAAAAAAGGGGGGGGGTTCTCGCGTCGTTGCTTATTTAAATACTGAATTGTGTTTGGCTTGTGGGAGTCTTCCTTCTTTTCAAGGCTAATCCTAAACCTTGGTGAACCTGACAAGTGCCAAGCCAGTAAGTGAGGAGTTAATAGCCAGGAAGGAGTTGAAAGACAGGTAGGAGAGAAAGTATAAAACTGTAAACTTTCACTTTTATCTAACTTGTTTTGTAGCACAAGTGATTCAATGCTGGGAAATGCCACTCAGTGCATATCTTGTCGCATCTCCCCCAGTAGCTGTATTGTTGTAGAAAGTGTGAGTAAGAAGCCTACTTGGAATCCTAGATATTGGATCTAAGAGAGTCACTGATAACAATGAGGGACATTGATAATATGTTGCCTCCCCTGTGCACTATAGGAAGCAATAAGTATACAGCAAGGATAGAAATGTCAAAAAGGAGGAAGGGTTGCCCTTTATGTAAAACATAGCTTAAAGAACTTTAGAACTTGGTAATAAAATGGTTGTTTACATTGGTGTGATATATAGACTGGACACACAGAGAAGCGCGACCATCTGCTAGTTGAAGAAATGACTAAGATGGCAATGAAAGGAGAGGTTTCCATTATGGAGGACTTTAATCTCCCGGATGTAGACTGGAAAAAACAAGCAGCTGGGTCAGCCAGGAGTACAGACATCCTAAATAATTTTCCTTACAGAGACAGTGTCTTAGGCAATTGATAGAGGAGTCAACAAGGAAGGAGGCTACACTGGATTTAGAATTTACAAATTGAGACTTGATTTTGAATGTCACCGTAGGAAATTGTTTGGGCATCATCAATCAAATGGAAAGGTTTGTAGGCGAGTCTTTGATTGTCTAGACATCTTTAGATGGAGTAATGGGACCTTTTAGAGATGCGCAGCAGAACATTGCATTTAATGTGTTGGTAAAACTTAAGGAAATCAGAAACCACTGCGGTGCCTTACAGATGCGGCAAATATATTGAAGAAGAAGATAGATTTAGGACGCGCCTTGGTCGGGGGCACTGTAATGGAGCCAGAGGGTCCCACTTACCCAGACAACACATACCTGGGAACTTGCTGGCTTCCGCTACCTGGAGCCTACCCTTGCAGACGTGGCCAGGACTGCCAACTGATCTCATTGGGGGAGGTCTCACTGATGTCTGCAGTGTTCCTGCTGACATTTAAAGGGGAAATGAGTAGGGAGTGTTATAAGCCAATGTGTTATAGTTCAAATACTTTTTTCTCCTGTCCCATTTTTGTAAGCTATAAATACAAACTGAACAACTTTACAGTGGTTTTCCCATTTTCATGTATGTCCTTTTCAATTGAATCAAACTATGCTGGCCAAATATGGGTGTCCATATGATACTGGTTGTATTTATTTTGTCATTCATGGGCATAACTCTCCATATTATGCCACGATGAGATTGGATACATATGTCCTATATATTTTTGGTGAGATAAATTTCTTCTGACTATGTTTTTTTGTTATTATTATTGCAGTTTATTGGGCTATTGTTGGTTGCATGTTATTATCTTATTAATAATGTATCTTTGACTATAACGTGTAATTTAAAAGATGAAGCAAATATGTGATATCACCTGCAATACATTCTTTTGTCCAGAAGATGGCTTTTGAACACCTTTTGATTGATGTGTAAATAGGATGTATTGTGTTTATTTGTATATTGATACTGAATTTGCCAAATATAGGCCGCCCACTGACGTCAATGTGATGTCGGTGGGAGTACCCTGACATCAGTGGGAGGTCCCGAGATGTCAGTGGGAGGTCCCGCTGACGTCAGGGCCTTCCAGCTGATGGCAATGGGAAACACCCCCATTTAAAGGGAAAATGGGCGGGGAGCGGGGTGTGTGAAGACCCCACTCCTGCTGTGCTTCTGCGTTGCTTCACACGGCAATCTCCGGGTCAAACTCAAATAGTTCCCAGGTATGCTCATATCCCATTATTCCCTGAGATATGGGAGAGGGCAGGTACGTCTTGGTGCCAATTTTTTGCTCCTTGTTGCTGAGTTCCTTATTCTCCAATATCCCAAGTTTCTGTTGTTCCTTAATAAAATATAATATTTGCTTTAATTTTTTTTTAAATAACAATAAAAAACACAAAAACACATTTCTTTGTATTCCCAACTATGTTATGGAATTGTCTAGGCAACTGTTTATTTTTTTTAATAATTTACTGCTAAATAGATTAAATAGATCTTTGGGATTATTGTACAAAATTGGAACTGCACTTTCTCTTTCTTTTTACTCCTCTGAGTAAGTGAGTTACTTACTCAGAGGAGTAAAAAGAAAGAGAAGACGCTTATTACATTAGCAACCATTGAACCAAGACCTTTTACGGCCGGAATAATACTTGCCTGAATAACCATGATTTTCAACCAATAATAGTATGAGATCTATGGTAAATTATTCTTTTTGTTTTTGAGCTAATATAGAACTTTATGTTTCCTTTAATATCTGCTGAACTTTGGCATTCAACATATATTATAGAAAACACCACTTTCATACAATAATTAAAGCTAGCTTGGATTTTCTTAAAATAATTGCATTTTGATTTATTTCTTCATATAAATGTGTCTATGTAATCCATTTTTATGCAGAGGCAGCAATTGAGCTCTATTGTTAAAAAAAATCAAGGCTTCCCATAGCTGTGGATTTTCTTTTAATGTATAACCATTGATTCCGTGGGTTTTTCCCCCCAGGATTCAAGCGCATATGCTGCATATCATTATTTTTTAGCCTTAGTAAAAAAAATCATTCATCAGTTGTGAGATTATTCAAGAAGACTGATCACTATTGCGCTATTATGTATTTGAAATATATGCAGAATGGTTATATTTCTACGTTAAGTAATACAATTATAATCTCGGTGTAATATTATACCCATTCTCTTCTCATTCTAAAAGCACCCCAAAATAAATTCCAAACCTATTTTTTTTACAGGTTTTACTTGTATGTTTAATGTAGTATTTGAGCTCTTTACTACATTATTTGGGACTAGATGCCATTTGGATATATTGGACATGAGGGAAGGTTTCCAGTAAACTTTTAACCTTTTTGGTCCAAATAGATAGAAAAATGGTTTATAATCTTTTGAGTGGCCACTAACATTACGTATAGTGCTATATAAAATAAGTCCGTCCATGGACATCCATAGAGTTTTTACGTCCCAAGTTAACCTCTTGCAAAATTAGGACTTTGATGGATTACATAACCATCAAACCAGCATTTCCTGGGACATAAAAAGGTGAATGTGGGGCTAGTTTTCACTTCATTATAACAGGACCGTTCAGGCGAAACCAGGAAAGATGGAAACCATAGCTACACAAAACGCCTAACTTTCCACCCAATATAGATGTCAGCAGGTTCTCGAAACAGGGCACATTGTTGACTAGTTGAGTTTGGAAGGCATGGATGGGTGGTATGGTGTGTGATGCAGCAGGAAGGAAATGTGCATAACTAGACATCACTACCCTGTTCTCGAGATTAGAGGCTGCCAATAAGATCCAGTAACTAGCTGTGCTACTCAGAGGCTCTGGTGAAAACCCAGAGATTCCCAGTTATTGAAAACCAAATGTGTAGTGCCGCAGGATAAAATTGCAAATGGGAAATAGGCCCAAAGTCAAAATCTGAGATTTTTGGCATTCCTTTCCTTTGCTGCCTTGGGATCCAGAGTCCCTCACTCCTTTTCCATCCCTTCCAGGACAGTTTGGTCTATCTATATCTGTATATATATATATATATATATATATATCAGGAAAGTGTCTACAGTTCCATGTTTATAGTGGAAACGTGGGAAGAAAATGGGAGGGGCCACCCCCACTCATAGACAGCCAGGCCCGCCTATTTCCTTTTTACCTAATTTATGTGGCCGGCTCATTCATATCTAAATATATGACCGGATGGGCTTTAAATGTAAATTACCCCTAAGCAGTGCTTTTAGCACGTACTGATACCCATATTAGAGACTTACCCTCTGAATGGCCAGAACTCCAGGCCGTCTAGATCAAATCTGACAATCTGCTCCACAGGAAGTGACGTGTTCATTGTTGAGAAAGGGCCCTTAAGACCTGGACCAGGCCGGCTGGTTAACTTCTTCCACAACGATCTCATCCAACCATAACCAGAAATAGTGCTCTTCTTACACTGACCTGTCTCGCAGTCCCCTGTAAAATGGGTAGGTGGCCATGTCTATGCCCCGCCCCTTTCAGTTACTGGCCCCACCCTTTACCACGCCCCCGACATGGATGCCCCGATTTAGACACCTAAAATATAGTGATAGGGGAGGCGACATCTTGTCATCACTGCCCATGAGTAAAAAGCATTTCCCCAGGTATCACTGCAGCCACTTTAAATCAATTAACCTTTATGGCTACCGTTAAAACGGAACTCGGTAAGCTGAATAAGTTATATATTAGCAAAAAATTGAATGATATTGATGCCATCATAAGAAATAGCACCTGCTACAGTAGTGCATGAGCATATCACTGCACGTCATGATGGTGTGGCTTTTGTACGTCAATTTTGTGACGCAGGCTGACATTTTATCACACACTTTGTGGTAATGTGGCAGAAATGGTGTCTCACTTCTCCGGGTTGCTGCGGTGATAGTTGCCGAGTGCTGCAGTTAACTACAGTTCCCATGAGGCTCAGCCGGACACTACACTGCCACACACCTGCCCATACACACACACATATATATATATATATACATACACTGCCCTTACACCCCTTTTCTTACCATCTCTTACCTCCATCCTGTTGTGGGATCGCGAGTTCTGTCACGTCAGACCTCTGCTTTAGTGCTCCCTCATCACTATGCGCCTTCGTTTGCCGGCTTGTAGTGATTAGGGAGCATGGAAGTCGGGGTCTGAAGTGACAGAGTTCACGTTCCCTAATGTTGAGCTGACTAGAGGGAGATTGTGTTCTCTCCAACCAGTCATGCAGGCTTCTGATCGGGCGGCTGTGTGCCCCCTCGCAGCTGTGTCTGAGGCGACTGTCTCTCTCGCTTCACCCTTCCTACAGCCAGGGCCGGCCCTATAATGGGGCAGACTGGGGCAATTGCCCCAGGCGGCACTTTAGAAGGGGCGGCACTTTGCCGCCCCAAGCGCTTTTTTTTTGTTTGTTTTTTGAAGCGGAGGAGAGAGAGGGGCGCCGAGTGGTTTTCGCTTACCCGCTCGGCGCCTCTCTCTCTCTCTCCTCTGCGGCGAGTCTCCCTGTTCGGTCCCGGTGCCGGCTTGTAATGCAGAGCGCCGGAAGTGACGTCAATTTCCGGCGCTCAGCATCACAAGCCGGCACCGTGGCAGAGCAGGGAGACTCGCCGCAGGACTGTTTAAAGGTAAGTACCCGTGGGGGGGGTAGTAGATAATGGGGTCGGCGAAGTTTAAAATGCCGCCCCGCCCCCCCCGGCTTCGGCGGGGGGGGCAGCATTTTAAACTTCGCCCCAGGCGGCGTTAAGTCTTCGGCCGGCCCTGCCTACAGCCCTGGCCGCATGATAAGTATATATTTGCAAATGTTGTACTTAACACCAATGTAATATTTCATAATGATTATCATTCAGAGTTAGAAATTAATAAACTACAGGTTTTAAGGTAATGGATGAGCTCAGGTATCTATACCCATGTGGACAGGCCCGCCCTACCAAGAGGGTACAGAAGGTGACATATTTTCTTCAACATGGAGTTAATGTTTATTGCTGCAAAAAGCTGTGTATTCTAAAGCCAAGCCATTTGTATGCAAGAAAAACAGTTAACACAATCACCCTGCTTCCTGGGAAAAATAACGCAGATTAAAACTAGAATTTCAATGTGTCCAGCTGTATAAAACTTGATGTCAGGTTACTTGATGCATACACACTGCCGTCCTTTTACTTATAGCTATGCTTCATCCATAATTATATATGTTATCATTATCATTTCTTTCATCTCCAGTTTTCATGTTTGATGAAGCAGGCTGATATCTTTTTGAAAAGCCACATTTCAAACAATACTTGCATTTCCATGTTTTTCCCTCTATGGTAGAAAGACACTTAACCTCAGCTTCAAACTTCAGCTTTGCATTCAGGATTTGGATGAGACATTTCCTTTTAAACATTAATGGATGGTTTGAATAGCAAACAAAGTGGATAATTTTGTGAGGGTGATATTGCATGCTAAGCATTTCGTTATTTCCATGGCAACATCTTACATACCACATGAATGCAGAAAATTATCGTCAGTGACTGCTGAACATAAGTGCAAGCTTAATATTGAAAAACTGCTAGATGACAAGTTCAGTTGATTTAACACATTACACATATATAGGTAAAAGCAGAGGGCAAGATCTAACCACAGCCTTAATCGTTACAATTCTTAAGTGTGTTCTAAGGTTCAGAAGAACAAACAACATTTAATATGTTGCTCCTTGGTGAACCCCACCAACATTGTAGTGCAGACCTGAAATGTGAGGCAAGCAGTGATGCATTTACCTTCTGTGCCGCCTTAGGCCTGACCTAGGACATTGCCCCCAGTTGCCCCATCTTGTCGGCGTCTGTACTGCCTCAAAGGGCGCGCCTTTAAGACACGGGATGTCATATCCCTGTGCTCTGTGTCTCAAAGTCACACATCGCCTTCTAATCCTAGAAGACCACAATACATCACTGGAGGCCTCCATTTTACAGAAACCATAATTAAATTACCTAGAGTATTGTCAGCTGGTCGATGAGAGACAAAGAAATTGTACAGCCTTAGTGCATGAACAACTGCATATGCATTCCTGAAAGGTTGGTGGTATCCATTGCTATTGTAATCTAGAAGAGTGATGCATGGAAGGAATTCAGTCACTAAAAATATTTATTGTATGCATCTAACATTTATTTTATTTCAGGAAATGGATGCGGAACTTGTGGTTACCTTGACAACAGCTAGCTGTGACTCCAAAAATGCGATGTCAGTATGTTAAATACCAGAGACCTCCACAAAAGTGCATGTATACTGCTTCACAATTTTTAAAAGCTATAGATAATTTTTTTTTTGTTTGAATGTATGCCATCTACATGTATGCAAGGATGAATGAAACAAAGGCTTTAATAATATGTTCTTCTAAATGCTGAGCTTCAATTTTAGAAGGTTTTGGATATACTGTACATGGGATGAGCGTGCCATGATAAATACTTTCCTTTATAAGGTAGCCTCAACCCCTTAGATTTATTAAGTAAAGTGTTTTGCAAGGCACTTTGCAGATGCCATAGAAATCTCTCCTCCCGAGTGTCCCTGTTTTGGAACCCATATCCCACTGTCCCTCTTTTCAACGAGTAGATAGAATGTTTGTGGGGTATAACTGTGCACCAGTTTCCTACAGTTCTAAAAGTCAAAATAATACATACGATATAAAACAGCAGAAGTTGTGAATATATAAGACTTTTATAAATATATATCATTTTTAGAATAGAATTAGAAAATTCTCCTGATGTCTGTAAATTGGACTTGTGACCCATAAGTAGCACATTCTATGGTTTATTGCTACACCACATCCCACATACACTGTGTTCGTAATGCAACGTTTTTCAGGTAGCAAATAAGGTATGAGCTGACAAATATTTATATTTATTAAGTTTATTTACTAACTGTTTATCACCAACATGTTCAGCAATTATCCCCCAGCACAAAATCCAGCCATTTGATTATATGGATTGCAAGTCAAGTAATGAAAGAGTTGTAACAGACAATATATGTGAAATATGTTTTTTGTTCTAATTTAGTGTAATGAACTGACACGGACATGTTATCTTCATCTAATGACAGTAATGCTGAACGCTCATAGTAATCTATCAAGTGTGTTGTTCACCTGTTAGTTTTAGTGAATGAGCTACATGATTCTGTTTAAATCACATTTATTATAGTTGTAGGCTTAGACACTTTATCTATGCCACTCAACTCTCAAGATCAACATGACTGGATGAGATTGGTGTAGAAGAACTTGACTGGCCCGCACAGAGCCCTGACCTCAACCCCATTGAACACATTTTGGATGAACTGGAGTGCCTGACCTCACAAATGCTCTGCTGGATGAATGAGCAAAAATTCCCACAGACACTCAAAATATAATCTTGGTATATAAAACTTGGCATAACGTTATGTATCCCATGCCTGCTACATAGTCTTGCTCACCTTATGCCTATCGTCATATGCGTGAAATTCCATTTAACCTACCATTATGGGTTCTTTTAGAGATAGCGTTCCGTGTCTGACACCAAAAATAGGTACAACTTGCAACCCCTTGCTTACTTATTATGTCATGTTCTTGATATGCTATGAATTTGCTTAAAATGTAATATTCATTAATTTAAACAATATCTAACTTACATGTCAACATTTAATAGTGAAATGCTATGAAAAGTAAACTTGTTGCATGTCCTGACTCATGAATATGTCTCTATTCAGACAGAGCAAGGT
Organism: Spea bombifrons; assembly: GCF_027358695.1. Taxonomy (NCBI): domain Eukaryota; kingdom Metazoa; phylum Chordata; class Amphibia; order Anura; family Pelobatidae; genus Spea; species Spea bombifrons. The sequence goes on from NC_071090.1 coordinate 41,869,136, forward strand.
CTTATTAATCCATCCACCATATGACCTTTCAGAATCCCTTTGCTGTTATATTTAGATGTGATAATTCACTTTTTCAGTACCCTTCCTGTGAATCATGATTCAATTATGTGTCAGCAATCTGACCATTATCATTATGTTGCTTATCTGACAGTGAATATGGTATTTTATTGTATCTCTTTCTGGGTATCGTAATTACTTCATTTCAGATAACAAAAAATGACTGTATTATGGACAGGAATTGACAAGCACTTGCACTGTGAAAACTGGGGCTGCAGGCGGAAGATAATTTCAGTTTATTTTTATTTTTAAAACATTTAACCTTCAGGGTGCACAAGAATCAACAGGTGCTAAGGAGGATTCTCCTGTTGGTTTAGACACAAAATCCCCTACAACAGTGATCTTTTTCCTTGCACAGGGCAGAAACAACGAAAGGAAAAAGTAGAGGACCCATAAATTGTAATATGTAATGAAACTCTGCATAATGGTGCACTTTAAATCATGCTGCTCAATAGAGGGGAACAAAATCTGATCGTATAGCTAATACTGTCAAGTTAGTTAATGAAGTAATGGCTTATCATGTAACCGTCCAGGTTAATACTTAATACCTGAATATGGACAGTAATAAAATCTGTCATGAATAGGAAGATATGAGCAATTAAATGATGTGGTGCCTGGAAGAGAATTGTGATGCGAAAGTTATTAGGGGGATGAAGGCATTTTGGTGTAAGAATGCATTTTAAGGAAGGTGTTAATATGCATTTTTAGTTATTCTCTGCATACACAATTATAACGGGAAATTTATAGCAAAATGATGCCACAATAAGAATTATCTAGTGCAGCTAAACGCAGTTGAATATGTCCTTGAACCTCGGATATTGGGAGCCTTGGGAACCCTGGCAGGATAAGGAGTACAGCATGAGAATCCTGCTTTTAGACAGTTACATAGACTCACATGTATTACTAAAAGATATAAAAGTGGGTCCCTTCCAGCAATGGTGAGATTCTGCCACAGATCAGTGTATGGTGCCTGGCTCTCTGTCCTGCAGCCTGTCTCACATTGAGATGCAGCGCATAGCTTTAAGGGTTTCCTGATACTGGAAGGGACATCATTATAATCTGTTTCATTCTTCATTCATTGCTGTTTTTGTGTGTATGTTGATTTGGTTTACAAACTACATGCATGATTTCATCCATTGAGTAAAAGTGTCATCACTGTATCCTCAACATGTTAACATCTGCCTGTCCACAGAGCCATTGAGTTAAATGTCAAAGTATTTGAAAACAGCAGTGTGAGTAGGCCATAGGAAGGATATTCTAGTATTATATTACTAGTGAGTATAGCCTGTACCAGCTAATAGGGACACATTGTAACTGCACACCTGGACCACAGATCGATTTGGAGGATTTGTTGTAAGTTCATGGGGTGATCTAAACTCATGTTATCTCACGTTTCGTGGAAATAACTTTTTTACTGACCAGGAAGCAGTCCGAAAGCACAAAGTGGGTGAAGAGACGATGCATTTGAGGCCATGCAGCCAACATGACTCCTACACCTAAACAAAACCCTCTACTGTGTGACTGTCAAGCAACAGCAACATTTTAAGTCTGACAACATGGAGGATAGCGCCCTATTTCTTTAGTGAGTACGACTTGACTAGTAGAAAAAAAACTAAAGTTCAACAGAAAAAGTGTAATTACAAAAGTCTTTAATTATGCCAGTATATGTGCACTGTAAACACTAAGCAGACTCAATATTAGAAGTAAATAATCTCAAATATAAAAACAGAAATGAACCACAACATGCAAAGTACATCCATGTCTCCTATACAGTATAGTCAAAATTGCTACATATAATACTCATATGTAAAATACAGATTTTCTAGATTTCCAGCAGCTATATTAGCTAACATTGCTTTAGGTTAATATATATATAAAACACAGAATATGCTGCTGTTCCTAAAAGGAAATGTATAAATGTTATAAGTTACAACTATCAGGAAAAAATATTGAATTTTGTTACAAACAACATGTTGTACATTATACAATATACAGTACAGAATATTCTTCTCAGTTGTGTGTTGATTTGTAAGTGCACTAAACTGATGCAGTTTGGTGTGCAGTGAACAGAGATGAGGATTTTTAAGAGGCAATCCCAGGTTCTCCAGCCACACGAACAGAATAAACTGGGTGCTCTGTCCTCCTTTACACATTACTCAATAAAACAGCTACATTAAACATTTGAAGGAAATTTCAAAACAAACAGTTTCTGCTATCTACCATAACTTCACCATCATAGGAAAATAGGAAACTTTTTTTGCCCAAGGATGCCTCATTCAGCCATCTGGTTGATCATGGGGACAAGTTCTTCTCCTGTCCCTTGGAATATTGATTTATGGTGGCATTGTTCCAATCTGTGTTTCATCAGTGTTTTTTTCTTGAGAAAAACCTGGAAATTAAACGGAAGAACAATCCATCTGAGAGCAAAATAATTTATAGTGTTAAATTCTTGAGGTATTAAATCCCTGTCTTTGTGAAGGCAAAACAAAAATAAAATCATCTCAGGACAAAACATATTGAAAGTTAATTAAGGATGTCTGGAGCAATTATGAACAGAACCAAGTGTACACCAAGATAATAATTGAGTTTTGAATTTGTTAAAAAAAAAAAAAATCTGTGAATAAAACTAGGCCATTGTGAACTAATAATCATATGGGGAAACCCCAGTGGTGCACACATGCATGTAAACTTGACTCCGTTTCATGTAGATGCAGACAACTGCAAAACTGATAATATGCCAAAAGGGTAAACTATGAGAACATGCACAGAGTCTCATCGAGGCTGGAACATCAGGTATTCACATGAATTAAAAAGCACGGAAATAACTGTAATTCACTCACAAAATAGCCATCAGACAAAACGCCAAACCTTGCCTAAGAAGATTTGCCCGCCATCTTGGAGCTTAATCATAGGCACAACCTCCTCTCCAAAACAAACAGTTCTAAACAGGAAAAAGTGTTTCCTATTAAATACATAAATGTATATAAAAAAATTGGTAGATCAAGACAAGATGGTGAGGATTGGCATCTTGTATGATGCATCAAATTCTACCAGTGCATTTTAATTCATGTGAATAAATGCTACATTTGTTCCAGCATAGATGAGATTCTTTGCACAGTCTTATATTTAATCCTTTTTGGAATATTATCAGTATGTAGGTCATTGTGGACTGAAGCATGACTTGGAATCATCACTTGTGTAAAGAAGTTATTGAAAGGTTACTATTACCAGATCTCTGTCCAATAATAATGGCATTTGCATGCTCAGCTGTTTAGTTTCATCCTACTTAATGTTGGATTAGTAGGGAATTATTCAGAATGGCCATGGTCCTAGAGGAGACTGCAAGCCTCATGAAAACCTATACACCCAAAAACACCCCACTGAGACATTTTGTAAGGGATAATACTGTATTCTTCCATAGACCTAATTGTGTGTAAAATGTATATCTACTTACATCTTTGGTTATATCTCATATTATTATTTAATAGTAGTTCAATCTTACTAAGTGTACCTGATGTAAGCATCACACTACTTCTTCTGCTGGTTCAATCTGATGTACTGCAAACCATGCCTAATTATTGATATCTAGTACCAGACTGAAATGGTGATTTGTATATTTGTTCTCGTTTGGAGCAGCACTAGCTTTGGTAATCTCATATAAACATACAGTGTTATGATCAAAGAATGCTGTGAAAAAAATGCCTTTCTTTCAAAAGATGTTATAGTATAAACACTGCTAGATGTCAAATAATGCAACATTAAGAGAAAATGCACAAATGCCAAATTGTTTTTGCATTTCCATTGAAATTGCTCCTGTATGTGATCTATGTTTGAAATCGTCTGTTATTATAATTCTAATTGTTTACTTTACTGATTAACTAATTATCCTTGACTTCCATAGGAAGTGACAGCAATGAAAACTCTCACCTACGACATGTGGTTTTGCTGTGTCTGTTGCTGCTGCTGCTGTTGTTGCTGCTGCTGCTGGATCAATAATTGCTGTTGTTGCCTACGTCTTGCTGTCCTCAGCTTCTCAAATCGAGCCTCCATCTCATCCAACACCTTAGGTGTGTATCGCACAACCAGCTTTACACTGTCTTTCGCAGCCTTCAGTAGCTCTACAGCTTTTTCATGATGTTCCCCTTCCACGCTCTGTATGTGAGAAAGTGAAAAATGAGATATCACACATTGAAGTAAATTACCCTGTGTCAAATGGGAAATTAATTTGATAACTATACAAATCAAATGACTTCACGTATAAACAATAGTTTACTTTGCTAAATCAAATGGATGATTGACTTGTCTTCACGGTTTATTACTACTTGTCTGCTGGTTTGTTACTCCTAAAATAAGCATTTAAGCATTATGGTGCTAGCAATGCATTCAAATTAATAAAACAATGTAGCTGACTCCCAGGCAATCTGACAGCCCTGATGGATTGTTTTCCCACAGTGTCTCCATGTTTTGGGATTTTTTATTTTTTTATTTTACACTCTATAGACAACTCTGGATTTTTATAGAATACAATGAAAGCCAAATGTGGGGCACAGGAATTATGTCATCCTCCACAACCATATGCAGTAAAAAAGTGACATGCAACACCAGGCCTTGAGGGTCACAAACATAATTTTTGGATATCCCACATTAAGCACACATAATTCATGGCCTGTTTGCAGCTATTGAGGCCTTAATGTATGCACCACTGCAGTAAAATAAGACTGTGGGGGTAAGAAAAGATTTCATAAGCATACCTGAGAACTTCCTAGGGTGGCACCCCAGACATTTTCCTGTCTCTCTCAGGTAGGAAGGGAGTGTGCAGCAGAGTAAATCTGAAGAGTACTCAGACTTGATGACATAACATTTTGGGCATATCAGACACAAATATTTGAGGGTCCCTCAAGCCCTAATTAAAAACAATTATTTGGTTGGGCTAACGTTAAACCATGGAGTGTCCCCAATAAACTAGTATTTAACCTGACTTACAGACAACTTGCTTTAAGTATGATTCACAACCTCCAGCACATAACAAGAGATGATGTTCTTTATTTTACAAAGCAATAATATTTGAAACATACCACTCCATTTACAGATAGTAGCTGGTCTCCTCGTTTTAGTCCACCATGCCTTTCTGCCACCCCTCCTGGAATGATGCGAGAAATGTAAATGGGGGAGTTCTGCTCCTTTCCTCCCATGACATTAAAGCCAAGTCCTTCATCAGTCTTTGGAAGCTCCACCACTCTAGGATGAGAATGTCCTTCACTGGCAGCAAATGCAGCAACTGTAGCCTAGAAGAAAAGTTATTAAACACTATTAAATGGATTGTGTATAAGAGTGAGATACTTTGGTGGTACAGCAATAGCATTCCCTGCACTCTCCAGGGAAGACGTAATTCAGTTTAATTGCTAAAAATGAGCTATAGACAAGTTATAACATTTTGCTGTCAATATATGGGGAAACCAAGCTGGCGGTATCACAAATCACTTTAGTAATTTTAGTAAAGAATGTATCACTTCAACCAGGCTTCCTGTTTGCTAGGAATCATTATTCTTTTTTTCTCCTTGAGGCAATGTTTTGAAGCCCTTTTAATTCAGAACGTTGATGATTCCTATCAATAAGCTTTCTCGGCATAGTTTTACTAAACATAACTTGCTTTACTACATTGACTACTTTGTATTTCAAAATTATTGCTCTTTAAGAAAGCAAAATTAAATTGTCACCTTTATTGAGTGAGTGGCCAATTCTGCAAAAAAATTTTCTGTAATTTCTGTGTTCAATAAGAAGGACTTTAAAGGGGAAACCACACAATAATTTACCACAAAAAGGCTTATACATCACATGTGAGTGCAAAATTCACAAATACAGATGCCCCAATTGGTGCATCCTCATGCAAGCCACCTATTGTCACTAAAAAAACCCAGCAAAATGCACGTTTATTAAAACACTGAATTTAATGTATGTAAATCACACTAGGTGAAATGCGAAGCAAGGACACAATGCAAACTTCTATGTAAGCTTTCCTGTTCTTCTGCTTCAGAAGTTAGCATATATTGCCAGGTAGTCAACTGCAAGTATACCGCATTGGGGGGGGGGGGACAATGGCAAGTTTCCTGTAAACAATAATCTATCCTAATTTTCAACTGCAGGTAAAAGAGGTAACTGTTGCACTGCATTAAATCCATAATTAGGTACAACACTGAAAACCACTGAGCATTTTTGAGTTTATATGTTTATGTTTTCAAATTATTGCAGTTTAAATTTTCCTATAGGCATCCACAGGGCATTTCAGGAACCACTGTTTCCATCATGATCATTTCCAGGAGATCCTCAGAAAAGTACATTTTATAGAGATGGCTCTTCATCCTGATGATCCTAGACCCCTAGCGGCTATGAATTTAGACTACACAAATTGTGTTATAAACATCAATTGTGTGCAAGGGCACCATCATTGCATTAACTGTCTAAGCTGGTCTCAGTATATGCAACAAATCACAAATCAATGTGACTTCAAGTCCCGCACCTTGCTTAGCCCAGCTCATCAAAATGACAGTTACGATTGCAGCCAACTTGAATCAAACGCTTCCTGTGTTTTGGTACTCACAAGTGTCCATACGAATATGTGCAAAGACCTTCTATGGACCATCTAATGCTTGGCTTTACTACATTTTACCAAACTGACCTTGGGCTCTGGTTGAGCCCTATCTTCTGCCATGCTAAGGGGTATTCATTTATTAAAGACTCACTAAAACTGAATATTTAGAAAGATATTTACAGAATGTTTTTCCTTCCAGGAAAGCAAACAGAAAAAAATGCTTGACTTCTTTGTTACCTGGGAAGCAGTACTGGTTCTACAATCTGGACTGAAATTGATGTCTACATCTTACTGAACACACGAGAATACCTGCAACATACACGTGCAATCAGTTACATTGTCTCACCTAGAAATCTACACAAGATGATTTAAAGACCTTACCTTTGCAGTGGCTCGAGCTCGGAACTCTGGACACCCATTTACAGGAATAGTCTCATGCATGTACTGGTAAACCTGAAAAACCAATACAAAATAGTCACATTTATAATGATTGAGTTCCTTAATTTGTTCATGACTACCAAAAAGATACAGTATATGAACAACTGATGACTAAGAACAAATAATGTGGTTTATGTGGATATTCATCCTAATTATTAGGTTTAGGTGTTTCAGCCACATCTATTGCTAATGGATGTATAAAATCAAGCAGGTAGGCATGTTATCTCCACAGACAAACATTGGTGGTAGAATGGGTAACATAGAAAAAGCTCATTGACTTTAAATGTGGCACTGTCTTAGGATGCCTCCCTGATGACCAGTCATTTTGTGAAACTACTGCTCTGCTAGATCTCCTCTACTCCACTAGAAGTGCTATTTTTGTGAAATGGAAGTGTCTAGGAGTAACAAAAGTTCAGCTAGACCCATTGGTTCCAGTGAAGGGTAATGTTAATGTTACAGAATACAAAGATATTTTAGATAAAACTTTTTGGCAATCCCTTTCATGTACAGCATGACTATGCCCCTACGCACATAAATACATGGTTTCACATGCCTGTTATGAAGAAGCTCAAGTGGCCTGCACAAAGCCATGACCTTAACCCTATTGAACACTTTTGGGGTGTATTAGAGCACCAACTGTGAGCCAGAACGTCTCATCCAATATCAGTGCCAGACCTCACAAATGCTCTGAATGGGCGCACATTTCCACAGACCCACTACAAAATCTTGTGGGTGCTATAGCCATAAGGAGGGGGAGGCTCCATATTAATGCCCATGGTTTTGGAATGGAATGTCCAACAAGCTCATATAGCTGTGATGGTCAGGTGTCCACATACTTTTGGTCATATAGTGTATATTGTATTCTGCCTCGTACGCGACTTTCAGAACCTCTCTGAAAACCCACTTGTTCAGGGAAGCGTACAACATTCCTTTACAGTGCTCCCAACCATCATCCTAACCATGTGAACAAACAGCTTCAACACATCACCGCAACCAGATCAACTCATCCCCATCCAAGCAGTCCTCTCCTATTGTCTCACTCCCCTCAACCACCGACTAGATTGTAAGCTCGCAAGAGCAGGGCCCTCTTCTCATTTGCACCAGTTTGTTATTGTATGTGTTTATAAATTGTTCTAATGAATGTAACAGCACTGCGGAATCTGCCGGCACTTTATAAATAAATGTAATGTAATGTAATTCTGGAGCTGGAGAGGTGTCTACTCAAAGGCTGCTTCCAGCCAATCAGTGAAGCAAATTGTCAAAGCACAAAGGAGGCATTGCATTCTACTAAAGGTAAGCATTTTTTTTCATTCTTTCAGGTTCAATGCCAGCATATTAAAGTACTTACAAAGTACATTAATATGCATGTTCTTCAGGAATCTGCCTGGGACACTGGAGTGCCCTTTTAAATTATTCATGAGTCTCTTGCACAACATTTTGATAAGCCACACATAGTGTGCAGAGAAGACTATATATATATATGTGAGCTGTGTCCACACTGCAGCTCTGGTTTTGTGTTTAAAATAACACAATGAATGAGGAATGCAAAACATGAATTATCCTGATGTGACTGAACAGAATTTCCTGTTGACCACACAAGCATAAGGTGCCATATTGAAAATAATTAGCCAGGCATAGCAAGGCAAGCTGTAGGCAGCTATCCATTTAGAGCAGATGTATTTAGCTGTGGCAGAGGCCAAATGGATTACTTACCCACAAATACAGATACATTGCTTGGCTTGGCTTGGCTTGGCTTTTAAGCAGTTTCTTATAATTATTGTTTTTTAATTGCTATTTATGCCATCACTTTTTTTAATTAACTGATGCACGAACAAGGTTTATACTCCAACCCCCTTAAATTTTTTTTAAAGCCAATAGACTTCATTAGTAAAAGTGCTTATTACATTATACCGGTACTTGTAAAAAATGTTTTTGGAAGAGTGTGGAGTGATAGCAATTATCTAAATAATCATCTCTGCACTACATTCAATTTCTCATTGTATGTTTGTGCTAACTGATTGCCAGAAGATGTTCTTGTCTATACTTAGGCCCCAGAAACTGACAGGCATTTATTTTTTTAATTAAGTTATTTTATCATAGTAGCAAATATTCATCTGTATTCAACTGGGGGGTAATCAATACAGTCATCTTTCTATTGTCCCTTTTTTATTGACTTAAAATATTTAATATAAATAATTGATTTTAAAACATGGTAGTATTTTATTAGTTCAATGCTCCCACTCTACTACTCTAACAAGCACAGATTGTTAGAATTTTTGTTAAAAACAACAACTCTACATGAAAAAAAACATATAGAATAAAGCATGCCTATAATTTGTTAATCCTTTAGGATTTTCCCCAACATTTCTATTGCCCCACAATCAATGCTCTTTTTAATCATTTTGTCTTGTAGGAAAAACGTAAATTTACTTGTTAATGCATGGGGAGAATATACATATGCCCCAGCTTCAGCTCAGAGAGCTTTGGCGGGGGGGATTTTCATGTGCAGAAAGCACTTCTAGAATTATCAGAGAGGAGGCATGGAGCTGCAGCTTCTCCCTAAGGCATGTGCTTTTATTATGTTTTTAACCTATAAAGAATGCATATTAAAGTACTCATAAAGTTCCAGAACCACAATCCATCAGAATTTTATTGTTATTGGTAATAGAAATACATTAAAGAAAAGCAAGAAAGGTTACTTGCACAATAGACACCGTAGAAGTATTAGATGTTGCCCTGCATGGGGTTAAAGATTGTAGAAGATAACAAGATAATTTATAAAAGTTTAAGTTATTATTAACATCAAGTTAATATTCCAGTTTAATTGAACTTTTGACAGCCTTGCACATTAAATAGAGAAACAAGTGGAAGGTATTTGGCAGGCCATGTTTTTTCATTTTTGTTATAACAATGGGCTATTAATCTATAAATGGAAAAATGGGCACTGAGACACTGATTTTGGAATAACGTACCTTATTCTTCAATGACATTATCTATGTATACCGGGAAACATCCTAATTTATACTGTTTATGAATGTGGTCGATTAATGAATTCTCTGTATCCTCCAGCATATCTCCCAGGGGAGGAAAGAGGGTCCTAAAGGATCCTCTGTCCCTCTTCCCTCCCCTGATCAGTAAAATATTTAAATAGGGTGCTGCTATAGGCCTGACCCAGGGTGGCACCCCCATCCTTTTTGCGCTCCCCTTTCTATGTAGTCCATTTCTGCACATTTGTTTTGGGCAGTACTGGATAATACATATTGAGTGTGTTGTCTAATGGATATGTTTTGTACTGCTTTATGGCAATGGCCTTCTCTGCACCTCTTTCACTTCCAGTTTATGATTTTTGGTGTTCTAATAACATACAACCATATCGTTTCCACCTTACCACACATATGTCTTAGTCCATAGATGATTATTAAAGAAGACATTCCTTTATTCCTAAATAATGTGGCGCACAACTTATGTCCATCAATTTAAATCCCACAATGTTTTATATTGGTTCAGCCATCAGTTCCCCTGATGATATTCACGTCTTTAGTATGGTTTGGCAGAATGAAAAAAACATTTCAATTATTCTAAAAGGAAAATAAATACCACCATCTTTATTTTCAGACTGCTTAATGGTAACAGTGGCATTCTTTTTCTATAGACATTTCTAATTAAAACACATCTAAACTATTCCCTTCTTTTTACTACCGAGTGTGGGCCCCGTTGTTTAATTGTTATTTTACTTTAATGGCGATCTTCAAATGTATTTTCTGTTCTTTGTGTGAGAAAATCAATGCTCTTCAGCGATAGAAATTAAGTTAAATCAAATAAACAGCAGGTCATTGTATTGGATAAAGAAAGGCCATTGAAATGAAATTTTAGATAAATTGTAGTACTAAAAGAAACATAGTAATTCATTCAAGTGACAGGGCCACATACCTCTCGTATTGCCGTGCAAAATTCACTTTGTAGGACCTTTTTCAGTGACTGCAGCTTATGCGCTGGCACCTCTCTCGATGCCTCGAGTTTTTCAAGCAGTTCTATAGCTCGAGCAACATCTGGAAAAATAGACCAACAAAAACCCAATTATACTACAAAGTCAAACAATGATAGTGCCTTCAGCGTCGCATCAATTCAGAAGAAACGATTATAACTGCTTTGCACAGAGATGCTAATGTTGCATAAAAGCCAAAAAACATTAACTGAACATAAAATTGAGTTGACAACTATTTGTGATGTACAGTCATTTTTTATTTTTTATGTACAGTCATATTTTAGAGGTATATATGTATCATACATATCAAATATTTCTCACAGAAAACTGCACTTTCTTACTGCAATTTCTCTACTTTAAAAAAAGCATTCTTTAATGAATGTACCTTTACGTTAAAGGAATAGCAAATACCTACTCTCTTTTCTCTCTTACAAGCTATAGTTAGATTGCTTAGTCTGTTATGTTTTTTTTAATCCTGCAAATACCCAAAAATGGATATCTATGAAGTCCACAATGGACACAAGGATGTCAGGAATCAGTTACAAGAGAATGGATTTTGTCCAAATAGACATTGTCCTCTAAACCCTACACTAAAAGTAATTGTGAGTAGTCTTTAACCTTTGTAAATAAGTGACCTAAATAACACTTTTAACACTATTTTGTAAAAATACAATGTGATTTTGTTACATTCTCGTTACTTTTGTAATCAAGCCTCTGTTCATTTCCAATGTAAACCTGTGCGTGTTGGCCTTATATAGATTGCCTCACAGAAATAAACCCTTCATTTTCTAATCAAATAAATGTCTTTTCCTTATTATGTGCGCTACATGAATGCGATCCTAGACAATGGTGTGTTGGCACCTGGAAATCCCTTAAATAAACCGAATTTCTCACATATACCTCCATGTGTCTCTTTTAGGAGTGATAGTCCTCTTTGAGACCCACATCCTACTGTCCTTCTTTCCTCCCTAGAAGCTGAGATTGCTTGCTCATTTTGAGTGTATCATAGTTGTTTACAGCTCTAAAAAAACAATATTGTGTAAACAGAAGGAACATGTGTATAAATAAATTGCGTAAACAAAGTACATTATAACCTTTGTATATACCTTACTCAATTTTGTAAGTAGCTCCAAGTGTCATAAATAACATAAAAGTTCTCCGTAAAGCCCAAACCAGTCCTTAAGCTATACCCGTGAACCAAATGCATCACTCGGAGGCTCACACTTGTTCACAAATGGTGGTATTGAGTATAATTATATACCTGCTCTCTGTTAGTTTTGCTTTTGTGCACCTCCTGTGAGGACAGTTTAGTTCTAGAACAAAAATGCTTTGACCTCCTATGGTTATTGTGGTCGATAAATGGAAATTATTCTTTTGAGGATTTTTTTTTTTGCTTACTGTGAATTGTGACACTTCCTCTAAATGAAAAGGTAAATATTGACTAATAAGCTATTTCATTGAATTGAGCGTGACTGCTCTAGGCATACCGAAGATGATGAAATACATTTTTTTTTGAGGAATGGTTGTGTTAAAATGAATTATTTTTAGTTTGCATTCAGAAAGATGTACCCTTAGGAATTGTTAGAGCATCCTCTCTGACCTAGCAGAGGGAACGTTTGCCTTGAATTCTAAATCCACAAATGAGCAATACAATTCTCATTGCTGTTACTATGAAAACTTCAAAAGGTGATGTAAGCTGGCATAAAAATATCTTACATCTGCAAACTAGTTCAGATCCCGAAACAACATAACACCAAAACACACTCTTCAAGCAGAAATGCTATTTTATTATATCAATGACATGAAAAGAGCATTTGCGTAGCTTCGGGTTACTTGAGCAACGGAAGGAAAGTCTGTGTCAGCCTTAGCCAAATACCCACAATCAAGAGTACACTGCACACGACAACATAATCCCATGTTCCAGCAGAGCTTCGGAATAATAAATCCGCAACAGGTCTTATTGCCCTGGGTGATTAGATTCTAAATGGATAATGGCCCAAGATTCACAAGTGCTATATGTGTATGAACAATATCCCAATGTTAGCATATATGTGATATTGTACAATATAAGGCAGAAGAACAAGGAGAAAGAGAAAAAACAGCAACGAAAAGATAAGACGGAACAGTACAGCACGGAGAGAAAATAATTGTATGAGCACCAAGGAGCCATAGAAAAACAACTCCTATCACAGGTGGTATACTCCCCCCCCTCATAGGAAGGGAATTTTACGCTGTGAAATCAATATTTCCAAAAACAAATATCAAGGAATATACGTTCCAGTGATACCGGCACGAACACCAAATGGTCTTTGGTACCTAAGGACAGTAACATTGAAATTGTCTAATTATGTTTAAAGCGGTAATATCATTTATAAAAGGTTATATTTTTGGCAGTGTTTCCTATTTTTCTGTTTGAAAAATCTGAAAAGATTCACTTTTGTTAAATTATTCAGTACTGTTTTATTTGTAAGCCTTCCTAGCATTAAAGAGAAAGGAAGGTTTGAGGTCAAACAATGCAAGGTTTTTCCAGCCAACCCTTGTAAATATAATGCTTTAAAGATTCCCGTTTAGCATATCTCTGCCATGTTCCCGTACAATGGCGCATGTAAATACAAATATTCATTCAGAGGGGAGGACAATGGGACCAGGGGTGATTCGCTGGCCATAAATGGAGAAATATTATAGAGCCATTACTACTGATCCACAGAATCTATATGAAATATTACACAATGGTTATAATTAAGGGCTCTATGATGTCTTTGGTTTTATATTTGGGATATAATGCAAGGAAATACAATTCTTAATGTCATCAAGGGAAGATGATGGCATATCCTTAACTCAAGCAAACAGCCCGCATTGTATTTTCTTGATAGAAATCCAAATAATGCCAATGGACTTTATACTGTACAACATATTGGACATGGAAACTACATGAGACTAATTGTCAGTAAACTGCAGAGGCTACAATGCTGTTTTCAAACAAGAAGTCATTTTAGCTATTCTTCAAATAAATTGTATCCGTAAACTGCGTACAACCATGTCTAGCAAACCTCTAGAGATTCCTATTATTAGAGGTAACACAGAGGTCAAACTTTACAGCAATAACCATTACAGTATAATTTAGTCACTCAATCTTAAACCTAATATAAGGCTCAGCTGGGTCTTGTTGCGCACAGGCAAATATCTGTTCTCTTATGTTATATTATACGAATTTAGCAGCTCAGACAAGAAAAGCACTGAATATATACCCTACCACAACAATCCCGTGCAGATACTTTAAAGCTAGAACCTGAGAAATGCATATACTTTGCTTGCTTGAAAATGATTTAATGCACATGTCATATATATATATATATATCATAGTCATCTTCCAAGAGATTTTCTTGAGACAAAAGTAGCACGTAGTTTGACATTCTCTACAGCATATTTTTTTTTGAAATTAAAAGTTTTTATTATTCATCGGAAAACGGGTTACAAATAAGGAGTCGCGCAGGACCCAAGACAAATAACATCCGACACGCAGGACGGAACTTGTATCAGTCGGACCGCACGGCAATCTACAAGACAGATCATAAAATAGCAAGTAAAATAATGCGCAGAGGAACGACAGTTCACATCAGTCGGACTCCTAACAGAAACCGATACCGATGAAGATTTTTCAGTTTTACTCAAAACATACAAGAACCATAACGTGGAAGCAACAAGACCACCTGCAATACAGTGTGATATAAATGGCGTATGATGAGTGGAGATGTATAGCGCAAGTGATCACAAAAGCAAAATAAATATAACATAAACAAACCAAAACAAAAACGAATCAGTGATACATCAGACGGCCGAGGCCGCAGAACAGCGGGCACAAAAATACCACGCGACATCCTACCAAAACAACAGAGTGCCGGCCGGGTGTGGTCGAAGGCAAGCGATTAACAATAATCAGAGAGGACCTGGCTAGCAAGCCAGGGAGTCCAGACTGTCAAGTATAGATGAGACGTGCAAGACGAGTCATGGGACATTTTCTCCAAGACCCTATGCCTCTCAGTGGTGGAAACTATTTCATCGACGGTAGGAGGGAGAGGCGCTTTCCAGTGTCTGGCAATGCATAATTTAGTGGCAAGGAGAATGTGTATGAGAAGCTTACGTGTCGAGGAGGGGATAGGATCGGGGAACACATGTAGTAAAGCAAATTCCGGAGAAAAATCAAAAGGGCAGTGAAAAATGCGGCGGAGCAGGGCAAATATCTCCAACCAAAGCGGCTTCAGAACTGGACAGCTCCACCATATATGGAGCATAGAACCAGATCGGCCACAGCCCCTCCAGCAAAGATTGGATTGGGATGGCCACATGCGAGATAGACGAGCCGGGGTGAGATACCAGCGACAACTGAGCTTCTTTTGGAGCTCTATGTGATTGGTGCAATGGGTGACCCCCCGCATCGCCTCCTCCGCCTCCAGCCATGTATCTAGTGGGAATTCCTTTCCCAGCTCCCTCTCCCAGGCAAGCATATGAGGCAGCTTATGGGCAGAGAAACGGGACAGCAACACCGAGTACCAAATAGAGATACCCCCTGGAAACCTGGGAGCTGAGCCGCATAAGGCGGCCACCTGGCGGAGGAGCGGGGTAGAGTGACACACCGGCGAGGGCAAGGAGCCCAGGAGATGACGGACCTGAAGGTAGCGAAAGAAGTCGTGATGTGGAATATTGTGTGTAGATGTGAAGTGTGAAAAAGTGCGCAGAGTCCCGTCCTCGAAGAGATCCCCCAGTGAGGAGAGACCTGGGCGAACCCAATGGGAAATAGAAAAATCAGGAATGAGCAACTCCAAAACCCGTAAGGGAGCAATATGTGTAAGGCGATGTAGAGTAGGGAAACGTTTGGCCACCTTATCCCATATGTCAATAGTGTGCCTAGTAGTCGGGGGCAGAGGCAGAAGGCGCGGGCGTCTAGAGCGGGGCAGCCACAGGAGCTGGTCAACAGTAAGAGGAGAAATAACATTATTTTCTTGAGCCGTCCAAATAGGAGGGCGGATGGGCGAAAGAAAAGGGAGAGTTTGCGCCAGAACGCAAGCCTCATGATAAGATTCTATATGGGGAACACCCAAACCCCCCTGCAGCCGAGGCACAAACCGGGTACGATTCGCCACTCTAGACCTGCTTCTAATACACGTGAAGGAAACAAAAAATTTCTGAATAGAACCTAAGAGCCCCCGCGGGGGTCTAACCGGGACCGTCCGAAACACATATAACAGTTTCGGGAGGGCTGTCATTTTTAAGGCGTTAACCCTACCCAACCAAGAGAGCTCATAGCCCCGCCACCTAACGATGTCTCGCCTCACCGAGTCCCATACCCTCACAATGTTTAAGGCGTTTATATCGTGAAGTGACTTGGGCAATCGAATACCCAAGTAGGAGAGATGGGACGTCCTCCACTCAAATTTATAGATAGAGGAGAGACGAGCCCTACAACCCGGGTCCAGATGGAGACACATCGCCTGCGTTTTAGAGATGTTAATAGAATGATAAGAAACAGCAGAATAGCGAGAGAATTGAGCGAAAAGAGCAGGAAGAGAGCGCTCCGGGGAGGTAACCGACGCCAGAATGTCATCCGCGAATAGTCCAAGCTTGCTCTCATTTCCGTTGGGCAAGGGAAACCCAGAAATCATAGGATCCGCACGTATGTTAGCCGCTAAGGGTTCAAGCGCGAGCGTATAGAGTAAGGGGGAAAGGGGGCAACCCTGACGGGTGCCATTCGTGATGGAAAACGGGGAGGAAAGAAAACCCATCATGGAAATGCAAGCAGTGGGAGACGCATAGAGCGCCAGGACCCCCTGTATAAAGGGGGGGGGGAAATTAAATTTATGAAGAACTCTCGACAAAAACACCCAGTGAAGTCTGTCGAACGCCTTTTCGGCGTCGAAAGAAATAAAAAGGCTGGGGCATTTACGTTTAGCTGCGTCCCAAAGGGAATTCAGAAACTTGCGGGTATTGTCGGAGGGCTGACGGCCCAAAACAAAGCCTACCTGATCAGGGTGGAGAAGGGAGGGTAGGAGCGGGGCAAGTCTATTCGCCAATATTTTCGCATAAATTTTCAGGTCGGTATTAAGAAGAGAAATGGGACGAAAGTTAGGACATACCGTGGGCGGCTTACCGGGTTTGGGCAAAGTGACTACATGCGCTCTAAGATTCTCAGAGGGGACGACGCCAGATGACATAAAGGAGCGGAAAAGAGAAAGCAGATGAGGTCCTAAAGTAGGTAAGAAAGAACGATAATATGCTGCAGTGAATCCATCCGGACCCGGGGCCGAGCCCTTTTTAAGATGACAGATGGCCCTCTCAATCTCCCTCAACTCTATTGGCGCGGCAAGTGACTCAGAAAGTTCAGGCGCGAGGGTAGGTAAGTGTGTAGACTCCAGATAGGTGGCAATGTCTGTGAGTGAGGGTTGAGAAATGGTGGTGTCGCGATGCAAGTTGTACAATTTGGAGTAATAAGCAGCGAAAACCTCTACCATCTGCGAAGGATTACGAATCTCACGACCCCCACTATCAATAATGTGAGAGGGACGGGATAGAGACACAGTGTGTTTAAGTTTTCTGGCCAGAAGGGAGTCAGCTTTATTGCCTTTCGCGTAGAACTTTTGTTTTAATTTCAACAGCATGTATGCTGTGGAACGGGCATTGAGTTCCGCTAATTGGGATTTAATGTGTTTGATTTTGCGCAACAGGGAGTCAGATGGATGGCGTTTGTGGAGAGTTTCCGAGTCATAAAGTTGCAACAGCAGGGAGGATTTATCCGCCAAGTGTTGCTTCTTAAGGTGAGAAGCCAAACTGATAAGCCTGCCACGTATAACCGCCTTATGAGCGTTCCACACTGTCTCTGCAGAGAGATCAGGGGAAGAGTTGTCGTGAAAGTAATCAGTGAGATGCGCTTGAATTTGCTCTCTATGTGCGGGAGTCAACAACAAACTGTCGTTAAGGCGCCAACTGCCCCTGCCCGAGACCGGATAGGAGAGTGCAAGGGTAAGTATAACCGGGGCATGGTCGGACCAAGAGATGGACCCTATGGAGCACGATTTGGCCGATTGCAAAGTAAATTTGTCCAGAAAAAAGTAGTCTATACGGGAGTATGAAGTGTGTGGTGCAGAAAAATATGTGTAATCTCGCTCGGAAGGGTGTAGGACCCTCCAAGCGTCGAACAGTTGATTGGAGTGTAGCAAAGAGGACAACGTGGAGCCAAGCGTGCGTGTGCGAGAAGTGTGTGTGGAGGACCTATGACTGGAGCTATCCAGCTCGGGGTATAAAGTCGCGTTCAAATCACCACATAAGATGACCTGACCCTGCCGTAGGGTATCCAATTTAGATAAAAACGAACTAAAAAATTGAGTGTGGGAGGTGTTGGGGGCATAAAAAGAGGCTATAGTGTAGCGAACGGAATTAATGTCGCAAACCAAAATGAGGAAGCGTCCCTGCGGGTCAGGGCATTTACGTATCAAAGAAAATGAAAGGGCATTAGAAAAGAGGAGCGAGACTCCCGCCTTTTTAGAGGTGGCCGTGGAGTGATACTGCCATGGAAAGCGTTTGGAAAATAAATTAATCTTGCTGGACTTTTTAAAGTGGGTTTCTTGAATACAAACAATATTGGCTCTGTGTGACTGGACCTCAGACCACAAGGAGTTGCGTTTCTGAGGAGTATTAAGGCCCTTGGCGTTAATGGACAGGAGAACTAGATCAGCCATTTATATAACAATAAATAAAAAGAAAAAAAAAGGGAAAAGAAAAGGGAAGAAGGACCCGCAGGGGAGCCAGTCCCCAAAGTGGAGTGAGTGGAGACAACGCATGAGCAACCACACCCGACCCGGCAGGACACGAGAATAAAAAGACATAATAAAATGTATCGGAGGAGCATCACTGATTACAAACAAAAAGAAAAGTACATATAAGGAACACAAACAATGGAGAACCAGGGCGGAATGCCCAAACATACTACGCAAAGAGCGTGCTAAAGATGTAAATAGCACTTGGGGGGCGAGAAAGAGTGAGTGAGAAGGGCTCATCCGGCGGGAGACCGCGCAGCCTAAAAAAATGCGTGACAGCATCACGCGGCTGTAGATGAGGGCCCGAGAAAAATGTGTATGTAAATAAAGAAAATAAAAAAGATAAATAACGTATGAAAATAAAAGTAATGTATGAAATAAGGTGTATGGTGCAGTGCAACGTATCCCTAGCGAGGGACAATATCTAATGCCCGCGAATGGGCTAAGCCAAAACTTGTGAGGGGCTCTGACCCAAATGCAGCCGGCGTAGCCGAAGTCATGGGAGAAAATGGAGTGCAATTATGTAATGCGCTCTTGATGTGTAAACAATAAAACCTAAATAAGGCGTAAATAAAAACGACGGCGGAAATAAAAACGACGGCGGAAAAAGGCGGCGAGACATAAGTAGAAAAATGAAAAAAAAAATAATAGAAAGTCCCTGTGTAGCATGCAAAATGTAGGCGACAGTCAAAGGCCCAATAGGCAAAAATGTACTGGTTACCATCCTGCAGACAAATGGAGGCCGTCAAGTCTTCGTGGACCAGTCCCTCTTCAATTTCTTCTGCGGGGAGACCTTGTCTTTCGTAGCGGAAGAAGGCAGCGGCGCAGGATCAGCAGCCGAGTCGAGACCCCATTTATGCAGGAGAGCCATGCCGTCCTCCGGGGTGAGGATAGAAGATGCGGAGCCATCCCTGATAACAATAAGCCTTATGGGGTAGCCCCATCTATAGGGGATATTGTGCGATCTCAGGAGGCTCGTCACCGGAGCGAAGGAACGACGTCGCTGGAGGGTAAGTTGAGAGAGGTCGGTTAAAAGCATGATGTTCTGGAAACGAGGAGGGAGATCAGGCTTGCGCCTGGCCGCTTGCATGATTTTTTCCTTGATGTCATAAAAATGCACCCTAGTCAGAACGTCCCTAGGGGATTTTAAGGATAGCGCCTTGGGCCGCGCGGTACGATGTAATCGGTCGAGACGTATGTCAACGTTGTTACCTTCTCCCAGGAGATGCTTGAAAAGGTCAATCACGAAATCTTGCAGGGCCTCCTGGCCCATATCCTCCGGAATGCCCCGCAGGCGTATGTTGTTGCGCCGGGAGCGATCCTCCAGGTCCATCACTTTCTCCCTGAGATGCATCACCTCAGATTTGAGTGCAGTATGGTCATCCGCGAGGGTGTTGTGTGCGTCAGCGAACTCCTCCATGCGCCTCTCTAGATGATCTGTGCGATCCCCCAGGCCATCCAGGTCGCGACGGATAGAATTAGCGATATCTTGAAAGTCTTGGCGGAGCTGTTCCCGCATTTCGCGTAACAGAGACTTCATAGTGTGTGAGGTGAGTGCGTGCGTGTCTTGACCCGGGTCATCTCTTTGAATGTCGGATGGGGAGGGAGGCCGAGAGCGGGAAGACAAGGCAGGGCCTGTAGAAGTATCAGAGTCTTCCTCCTGGTCACGTGGTAGGCCCGACGTGCGAGATGAGTGCTTTTTCCGGCCCTTCGGCTCAAAAAAGTTTGGCATTTTCGCAGATTTCTTCGTGCGAGGACCCGACATAGACAGTAAGCAGACGGGAGGAGGCAAAACGGCGAAAACAGCCACCGATGGATGCGGATAAAATGCTGGTAAGGCTAGTTAAACGCGGAGCTCCCGCACCCTGCGTCCGTTCAGTTCGCCATCCAGACCACGCCCCTCTACAGCATATTTTAACCCCTTAATGACAAAGCCTGTACATGGGTTTAGGGACCCATTGTCCTTAAGGGGTTAAAGCAGAGTTGTCTCTTTTCCCCTTAGCCTGTATAAACACTAATATGGATTAAAATGATATTTATATGTTAGAAACTAACCTATATAATCATTCCTCCCCATTCAGATATCGCTCCCTTGTTGTTAAGTTGCTGCTTCTTGTTGGTCTGATCAGGATGTCTTTGTAACGGTGGAGTGAGCACAGACAAATGATCAACTTTGCTTAGACATATGATTACCTGTGATTTGATATATTCTCACTTCTATGATGTAAACCTTTCAACTATACAATTCCAAAACAGTTGCAAAAAGACAAAAATCAAAACCTATAGGTTGTCCTACTAAATTAATTTAGTTATGCTAAAGGCTGTGAAGATTACAGTCCCCCCTTTTAGTCAATACAAAATAAAAAATGAAATGGGCCTTAAAGGGAAATCATGCCTTTAAATCATTCAAATGTTTTTAAAAAGCAGCTCTAGTTTATGCATATTACAATATTTTCAGACAACAGAACATTAACCATTTGTATGTGCTCTAGCTGTGCTATTCACTCTATTAGACAAAGACCCTGGCTCCGCATCACAGCGTCTGTAGTATTATTATATATTGGTATATATAGCGCCATCATAATCCGAGAGCGCTGTACAATGGGTAGGCAGAACATGTATGAAGAAGAGGGGATAGGGCTCCGGGATAAGCCACCCCATAACCAACCCACAACCACTTACCCAATAAAACACGGACAACTGAATATGGATGAAAAACAGGCCACAGCTTTTATTACAAAACACAAACCATACTGTGTTAGCCTATATATAAAAGAAAGCACAATTTATAAACACACAGAATAAACCGCCACAACTAACACAGTAATAAATTAACTCTGTCCTTGCCGGCCCAGCTTCCATCCTGAAAACCACCGAGGTACTCACCTCCCCCCTCGTCCAACATCACAAAAAACAGCTTCTTGCGCTGCCCATCTACCAGTGCTGACCACCAGCCGACCATAAGCTCGGTGGGCACGACCAAGGTCATTGACCTTACCACAAGAGGTTAGGGGAGGATTGAGACCCGACTTCCATCTCCAGCCACACCAATTCCTGACCGGCAAGGACACGCCACCCGCCTGCTGTGACAAAGAAAAGAGGTTAAACATGAAAATGCCATAAGAAAATAGGGAGGGAGGGAGGGAAGTGACTGCTAGCCGGCAATTAAAATGGCAATGACCCAGGTCACCTAAAGTTCACCCCTATATACCTTCTGACAAGCACGCCCCCACACCATACACCCACCAATCACTACGCACTACCCCACACTCATACATGTGCCCTGTACATTAAGCTAAGCTAATTCCCAGGGGCCTTAACAAGCAGGATAAAACATAACAATTTGATTTACAGTTTACAATCTAGAGGAAAGCAATGAAAGGGATTTAACAAAGTACAAAAGGAAAGAGCAGGACCCTCTCCTTCTTTTGTACCAGTTTATTATTGTTGTGACTTAATTATTCCACTGATTGTAACAGTGCTACGGAATCTGCTGGTGCTTTATAAATAAATGTAAAGTAATCTGTATTAAATGTCATGTTTTACCATCCCTGCTACCTGGCTGATTTTTTCACTACGTATGCTGTCTAATATGACGTAAATTAACAATATGCCATCTAATATTTATTTTCCTAGAGCTGCTTGGTGAAATAGGGTTACAAACTGGGGAAATAAGAATTTATTAATTCAAAGGACACTTTTTTCAACAATGAATAACCTCTAGCAGGTGTTATAATGCTCCAAAAGAAAACTGCTGGCGGAGTATTATGGGAGTTGCATTTTAACACCTAGTAAGAGAACCTGTGGATGTCAAGAAAAAAAGAATGCTCCTCAAGGGTTGAATGTATTATAGAGCAATATTAACTTTAATAAATATTCCATAATGTCATTGCCTTCAGATGTGTAAAAAAACTGGCTTTAATGGAAAGAGGGCAGATATAAATATGGATAATAAGCTCATTCTATCAATTTACCATAAAGATATTTCATGTTTCATTTTCTAGGACGTTCCTCAAAGAAACAAAAAACCAAGAAAGATGATTGTAAAAAATATATAAAAAATACTTGAACCTTTAAGTGAATGATTTGAAAAGCACTGCATGAGGCATAGTATTTAGTCCTTGACCAGATCTTGACAAATGACATTATCAAGTGAATATAGTAATATTCAATGTGTTCAGATTGTATTTTTTTAAGAATTATATGCTTAAACCTTCAGAGGAAATAATAAAATGTCAGATCTGCCAAGGTTTATCTGATTATCTCATGAGCAAAATGTATGTTCTAACAAAGTAAAACACTATTAATGCTACATGTAACCACAGCTCTAGCTAACTGTATATGTTTTTAGAATCACAAATGTCCATGCTTCTTCTGACAAAAGTAAAATGTTCCCCTAATGTGTATAACAGATTTTGGGGATCAATTCATTTACATTAACAAAAGTATCAGAAATAAATCTTTCTGCACCTGTGCAGGTGTAGCAATCACTATTCCACCAACTGCAGATAAAACCAGCAAATTATGTGCAGCCATCGGCTTAGTACATGTGGCTGTGAATTACATTGTTTTACTCACACAATGTGCAGCCTTGTGTATCCAGCTGCAAACTTCACACACTGCACGACGCATTCTGCTGCTGGAAAGGCAGAATCAGTAAGCAGTGGCATAACTACCAAGGTCACAACTGCCTGGGCCGATCCAAAGGGCTCTTTCTAAGCTATTTGAACTGGCACAGGTAGACAGGAACGCAGCATGGTTACATTACGTCACATGACCCCGCAGTGAAACCAAGGATGCTCACGCTGAGTGATCAGCGGACCGAAAGCTACAGGAGAGGTAAGGGTGTGTGTATGCTTGTATGCATGTGAGCAGGAATGTTAATGTATAAGTGTATGTGAGCAGAAATGTGTATGTATAAGTGTATGTGAGCATGGATGTCTATGTATAGTGTGTTTACATATGTGTTCCAGAGTATATGTTGGAGGGAGGGTAATGATGACACATATACGCTGTCTGGAGCACTGAAAAGCTGGAGGCAAAGATGGCTGTTTGGGGTTAGGATGTCACTATTAAGCTGCTTGGGGCAAAGCTGGCACTTACAAACTGATTGGGGTAAATGTGGCACTGTACTACATATTGCTTGGTTTTGGGGAGCCCCAAGGCAATTTTAGCACTGGGGCCCTGTGGTTTCTAGTTACACCCCTGTCAGTTAGTTTGTGGCCCTACTGGCCACCAGCCCAGAAAATGTGCCTGTGAGAATCAAGTCAAGTTGAAAACATCATGCTAAGTGTCATATACTAAGTTAAAAAGGTACAAAGAAATACTTTAAACATTTTAAAAACAACTTCACTATTTTCAAAACAGCACAACATATTGACAGCTTTATACACCTTTCCAGTATCATGACAGATCTATTTATGTTCCTTAATGTATCCCTTGGGATAAAACACTATAATCTTAGAATACTCTGGCATCAGTGCATCACAGTACAGATGCAATGTAGTGTCTGATTAGATATACAGTGTACTGAATCCCTGCTGATGCTATACCTAGACTTGCAGTATCTGTGGCAATTTATAGAAGGCAGTGATCCAAAAATACTCTCCACTGTCATGGCATCAGATGACATTTGATCAAACTGCGACGATAGAGCACAATACAGCAGAGGAGCATATGAGTTATTTTAGCCTGATTGGGATAATATGGCATACTGAGAATATCATGAACCTTGTAATTTTTATATCTCAAGATATCAACATTTCAGAGCATCCCTGTTACATTTGCATAGGGTAGTATCATTAATATCAGATCAGTCATACAGCATTTTCTTTTTCAGCTTGTCATCAATCAACTGGAGTTAGACTTGTCACAGTTAGTCCCTCCAAAACATCAAATACCAGGTAACACATTATCTAGCCATTACTTTAAAACAGATACAATAAACTTTGCTCATTTCATAGTCAAATAAAAAAACAACATCAAGGTTGGTGTTGGTTATTTACACATATAGTTATAAATACATGGTTTCCCTAAGGTCTGTTTCCCCTGACGGGTAGGAAATAGCTCAAAATAAGTACATTAATTTAGGCAGGCAACCCTAACCAGCCATGAGATCTATAGTTTACGCCATCTATCTAGATCCAGCTGCACTAAAGCCCACAATGTATTGTAATTAGCTGGTATAATCTTGGTAAGATCATTCATGAGCATCATCCCCCAAATAAACTAAGACATCCCCACACCAAATATGTTGGATCACACTTGATGCTCCATTGACCTAGAGAAGGCATTTTTACTGGAAAATCCCGTTTGCATTATATTTTCTTGTCCCTCAGGATCTGTATAGCCGGGCTGAAATGCTTTCTGTTTGTTTTATGTAAAAGGTCTGAGAAAATGGATAGGTATGTCTTTTGATG
This sequence comes from Spea bombifrons, assembly GCF_027358695.1. NCBI lineage: Eukaryota > Metazoa > Chordata > Amphibia > Anura > Pelobatidae > Spea > Spea bombifrons. Next base: position 41,894,432 of record NC_071090.1, read on the forward strand.
AGTGGTGCTGTGATCCAGCAGCTTTATCAATTGCTCTTTAACATTGTAAAAGTGGACCCTTACAATCACATCTCAATGAGTGTAACCGTACGTTGTCTGGAATACCTCATATTCTGGTGGTGTTGTGCCTGGAGCGGTCATCCAGCGGTCATCAAGACAGAGTTACGACTGTTCACAAGCTCATTGTGTGCAGAGCTATATTCTGTCAGTTTGGATTCTATGTGTGATGTCTCCCCAAGGTCTGATACTTCTTTATGAAGATCCACAATTCAATTTTTCATATAAGAATAATGGCAGTTCCCCCAAAAGCTTCTTCAAAACCCCCAATGGAGCAGGTCTAGAATCTAGTAAGGTCTTAAAGACCTCCCCCTACCCCCTCTGGATCACTTTCCAAACATTGTGGCAGCATAGACCTCTCATGCTACCCAACGTGCCCAGTAGATCCTGCATTAGTGGTTCATTCTGCCCTGGCCAATTCCCCTCTCCCCCTGCGTGTCGTCGACTGGTTCCCTGGCTTTAACCAACATTCCTTGTTTGCTCATTCTCCTCTGGAGCTGCAGCAGGCTACTTGTCCACTTCTGGGGCCGCGTCAGACTGCCTGCGCCCATTTTGCTGGAGCCCCTTTTCTCCTGGTGAGGCCCAAAGAATTGAGAAGCCCTATCCAGGGGCTTTCTCTGCTACCTTGAGTACATCTCTGCTGATGTAGGGGAACTGTACCAGCGGTTTCGCAGACTTGTTGCCACTGTGAGTGTTGATTTGCCCCCTAAATCAGGAGAGCATTAGGAAATGGCATCCACAAGCCCATATACAGTTCAACGGTAAAATGCACCACCAGGTCTTTAAATTAACAATTTCTCTTTATTCAAAGTCATATGTCCTGAGGAAAGTCAGCAATGACTGAAACGTCGACTTGACTTTGAATAAAGAGAAATTGTTAATTTAAAGACCTGGACTGCTGACCATCTTTTGAAAGTGCTTTATATGGAAACTGCTGGTTACTAGCACCAGGCTTGGGAAATTTGGAATGGTGTGCAATTGAGTTTGTGAGTAAATATATATATATACACAGTATATATCATTTTCTCCTCACATGATTTCCAATACCATCACAATGATTAATACAAATAAAATGTGAACTGTGCAGAATTTAAGTTCACAACAGCATAACTAATATATCTTCTAAGAAAAATACTGGGCAATTCTTACACATTTAAATAGAAACTTATGTGTGAGACATTATAAATAAAAAAAAAGTGTGGCTCCTCTGTGGCTATATTAGTAAATCAATATATTTCTTTTTTCTATTTTAAAACGCTAGTTTTAGAAGCACAATCCCTAGACTATAACTGCCTAAAACACAATTTCCAGCATATAAATTCCACAGTGGCTTTCGAGTAAGACATCTGTAAATTAGAACAGTCATTTTTCCCTTTGCCATAGCAACTGTTTAACCAAAATTAAATTATAAATATAAAAAATATATATATAAAAATATAATATATAAAAAAAAGTGGTCGCAGTCGTTGCCTCTGCGATATGGCCCATGCCCTGTTCGTGTCTCCTCATACTGGTTCAAAATTGTTTCCCCTAAAATGTTTTTGTTCCTATCTACATCAACACATAATAAAGTCATTTCAAAATGTTTTATATCTGTAGGTAATATAAAAGGAAAATATCACATCATGTCACAATTGAATCCGGCACCTGTAATGTGTGTTATTTTCAATCTTTTGTTAATGTTTCATTGTTCCTTATTCAGTTTAATGTTTGCTAGCTTTGACATCTACCAAAGGCATCATCTGTGCTTTTCATACACATATTCCAAGACTTCCCATGATCCCTCAGGGGAGATTGCACTGGAATCCTACTTATACTCTAATGGTCATGACGTCAAAATCAAGCTGTCATCAGATTGTCTAAAAATATCACAACGCTAAGCAGAATATCTATTCAATACCCTAAACATACAGTGCATTTCAGCAAAGTATTGTACCTTAGGTTAGTTAAGGCTGTTTTGCATTTTACCCACATATGCAGATTTTCTCTCATTTCCCAAATTACTTTAAAAATACGCCGAGATTATAGATATAGGCCAGAACAGCCATTGATTAATAAATCCCTTTAAATGTAGAGTAAAATCTTCAGTACAAAATCTTCAGCTCCAATGTTGGTTTTATTTAGAAAAGTTAAACTGAACTTTCTGCTGGGGACTCTACTCCCCAAGGAAGCATTAGCTGCAAGGTTCTCTCATTGGCTGCCTAGGGCCAGCACCCCTAGGGTGCCTGGATATAATGGAGATGATTTATAAAGGTGCCTCAAGGGCATGATAGGCATAATGATATGTATAAAAGAAATGACCAGCCTTTATAGTTATTTCTGTTGGGGAAGTGATATTACGCTTCTCTGGCAGCTCATTTTCTCAGGGTTTTTTTGGACCTAAAACCTGACACATATTTATGTGAGATTATACACCACTGATTTGGCAAATCTACATTTATATACAGTAAATTTACCTAGTGTGAAATGAATTTATTATGAAATACAGTGACCTCCTGTACCCGTGCACAGAATGAATGTGACTGTAATATTGGTCCAGATTGACGACAATGTAGTGGAAGGAAACACAAAGTGTGTAATGTTACAAGAATTAACTACTTAAGTAATAAAGCAAATAACAAAACTCTGACACCTTTAATCAGCTAAGTGAAGGAAGTCACAGAACAAGCTTTCAATGCTATTACAGCAAATTGCATGTCGTGTTTTGAAGCAAAAATTTGAATAACATTTCACTTGACAGTTTAATATGTTCAGCTGTGACTTTCTATTTTAAGAGGATACATGTCTTAAGTGTTAAGAGAGCTCAGAATATCACTTGCTTCCAGTATGGTATTTCGTTCTGATACAAACAGATTGTATTTATGTTTTCAAACAGACTTGGCATAACACAAGATTCCCACTGACAATTCACTGACAGATGTACAGTAGTTCTTAAAAAGCAGAATTCTAGGTAATATTTAACACAAAAAAAATCAAGCGAAACATAACTACATCTTATTGCATAATATGTAACATTTTCTAGTCAAAACACTAGGATGATTGCATAAAATCGACAAAAGTGACATACAAGATATAATTAATTTATCATAAGCACATTCAATACTGTATATAATTTTAATGTGGGATCAATGGCATGCTATGATTATATTTATTAGGATTTTAATGTATAAGATTATAGTAAATGAATACAGGGCACTTAAAGGCATCTGTCCCACAACTCACTGACGTGTTAAGCACATGCTTAATTATGTTAAAAGTACTTTTACTTTTAAACAAGTAGTTCTGGGTTATCAGTGGGGACCAAAGTTGCTACAAGATATGGCTGACCCTAGGATTTCCAGCTCCCTAGGCCAACTATACGTCTGGTGACCACTCTCCTGCCTTTAGTTGTTTGCTAACAAATGACAGAAAGTCATAACACTGCCACTGGGCTGCCATCTAGTTTGCTTTGATGGTAGGGTCAACCCTTCCTTCGAAAGACAATTACCGTATTTGCTCGATTATAAGACGACCCTGATTATAAGACGACCCCCCAAAATCTGAATATTAACTTAGGAAAAAAAGAAAAAGCCTGAATATAAGACGACCCTAAAGGAAAAAAGTTTTACCAGTAAATGTTAATTCATGTAAACTATTTTTTTTAATAAAAGCTATGATTGAGAAAAATATTTTTTTTTTGTTTTTATTTCTTGTATTTTCCAACCTGTCCCCCAGTTACGCACATCTGCCCCCAGGCTTGCCACACCAATATGGCACTGTGGCCCATGATATGCCTTTTAACCCTCTATATGCCACTGTGCCCCATGGTATGCCTTTTGACCCCCTATGTGCCACTCTGCCTCCAGAAATGCCTTATACCCCTATATCCCATTCTGGCATTTAGGGGGTTAAAATGCATATTATGGGGCAGAGTGGCATATAGGGAGGTATAAGGCATTCCAGGAGGCAGAGTGGCATTAAGGGAGTTAAAAGGCATTATATAGAGCACTCTGCCTCCAGAAATGCCTTATACCCCTATATGCCACTCTGGCATTTAGGGGGTTAAAAGGCATATTATGGGGCAGAGTGGCATATAGGGAGGTATAAGGCATTTCAGGAGGCAGAGTGCACTATTAAATGCCCCCTTAACGCCACTCTGCCTCCTGAAATGCCTTATACCTCCCTATATGCCACTCTGCCCCATAATATGCCTTTTAACCCCCTAAGTGCCAGAGTGGCATATAGGGGTGTAAGGCATTCCAGAAATGCCCTACACACACACACACACACACACACACACACACACACACACTTACTTACTTACTTACCGGTTCTTCCAATTTCCTGCTGTATTGCCGGGGCAGCGGGTTGACGTCTCATTCCGCGGCAGCCGGAAGGAGGTGGAGTTGGCAGCGGGGGTTTGTATGCGTCCGTCGCAAATACCTTCCCCGGCTGTCAGAGATCAGGAACTCTTGAACTCTGATCTCTGACAGTCGGGGAAGGTATTTGCGACGGACGCATACAAACCCCCGCTGCCAACTTCACCTCCGGAAGCACCGGTAAGTGTGTGTGTGTGGGGGGGCGACGACAGGAGGATCCAGGTCCCCTGCAGCGGTGCGGGGGATCTGGATCTTAGTCTCCTAATCAGACCTCTATTTGAGGTCTGATTAGAAGACGACCCCGATTATAAGACGAGGGGTATTTTTCAGAGCATTTGCTCTGAAAAAAACCTCGTCTTATAATCGAGCAAATACGGTAGTAGAATCTTATTATTGTTATGCCATATAAATGTTGAATCTTGGTGATTATATGAGTTATTCTTGTTATACGTGTATGCATGTGTTAATATAAGTGTGCCTCCCCATGAGCTTGGCCCCTGACCAGCTTTTCCCCCAAACCTTCAAATTACCCCTTTCCAAAAAATGAGTCACTATTCTGTACTATACAATCTTATATTAGTGTAAAACACTGTAGAAATACCCAGAGATCTTCAGCTGCCACAACAATTTCCAGTAACAAATAGCATTGCTGTAGACGTGACTACTGTTTGGTGCATACTTAATGCAGACATCAACAGGAAATCAGAGCCAACAGTCAATAGAAATGACGACTGATGATATGATATGAAGGATATGATATGATGTCTCCAACATCCTCATTTAGACTCAAGAAAATATCCTCCAAACCAGTGCTCTATGTAAGCTGTGAGCCTTTTCACCCCTACATACACATGCATCCTATCCTGCCTGCTTTGCCATGACTTCCTTGCCTGCTTCGTTGCCAGTCCTCTTTCTCTCTACTCACAATTTCACTCACCCGACCAAGAGAAAAAAATGCAAAAATACTCCAAGCATTCGGTCATATAAATATTTTACCCGTAAAACATTTTCTTTAAAAGGATGTAATATATTTTAATATATCATCCCCAAAACCCTTAATTAATTAGCTTTGACACATACATGGTTGCTGGATTATACCTTAACGCAATGTTACTTTTGATGACCATTTTAATTGCAGTTAATTAATCAATATTAAGCAAGGTTTATATGTTTTGTATTTATCACATCGAGGGCTGCTTTGGTTTTGATTAAACACTCAACAATATTGGATGCCCAGTGGATTTCAGATGATTATGGTGGTATTCTAATGCTCGGATTTCTAATGCAATGCCATCTGGCCACATTTGCAGTGTTGGATACTAATTGATATACAGTGTTTTTATACACAGAAAAAAAGCTGCATATAGTAACAACTAAAAAAAAATATAATGTACTATTTTAGCAATCCTTCTGTTTACAGAAACAAGAATTAAAATTATATCCATTTGAGTATTTGAGACATAATTTTATAAGTATTATCACTTGAAACGTAAATAAAAATGAGGTTGTAGAACAAACTTGACCTGTTCAGCTCAAGAATATTTTAGCGTATGAATGATCTTTTTTGTGCAGCAGAAATAAAATATTTGTAGAAATTAGTTTCTACAGTACTGTTCCACTAAGATAAAAAATTATTTGCACTCTCTAGTATATTAAGGAAATAATCTTTGGCAGGTCTGTATATATTCCTTCTTTTTAATCACATACAAACAAAACACCTTTTCAGTTTCTATGGCAACAGCCCATAAGTGCCTGCTTTTGTGTCACATGGAAATCAAGCGTTCCCAGCAAAAATATAAATGAGGCACATTATATATATAATAGCTTTTCTGTGTCACGTGGGTGCGAACATGTTTAATGGAAGTTCTGCTATAATGCTGATGCTATAATGCAAAAATATTTTCACCATCTCCAAAATATATCTGTTTCATTTTTTTTATTAAAAGGGTACAATATCTTGGTAAACAAAGCATAACGGAAACATAACTCACACATTTATATGAAATATTAGAGAAAAAAAGTGTTCAACAACCTATTCACTTGGGAATTGTGCTTTTTTTGTGTAAAGTCTCTAAACATTCAATTTTTAAGGGGACTTCATGAGCTGAAACTGTCATAGCATCAGATAAAAAAAATATGCCGAATCGCAAAGACCTCCTGCCTCTTCTATTGAATTTATTAAAAAAAATGAAAAAAAAAAGAAACACACATATGCTACATAGATAAAATGAAACATTTTTTAAGGGGAAATTTATTGTACCTGACAGCTCCACTAAAGAGGAATGTGCATTAAGTGCTCATAAAGTTCTTCAAAAACAAAAAATACCATAGGTAGAAGCTGCAGCTCTGCAGATGCAGCTACCCTCCACCTCTGTGGTCCAACAATTCTTTTGACTGGTTTCAATAGTAGCTCTTTCCATGCATAAGCACTGGGATCTAGGTAGACCCCTGCCTGCAGCATTTACAGAGCCAGTGCTGGAGCCAGCTAGCGGTAAGTATATCACAAGTCAGGAGAACACATCTACTGCATGGAAATTAGCTTAGGGGTAGGCAATGGGGCAGAATTACCATGCATTTGAAAAATAGACACAACATAGATTTAAAGGGACCTCTGAGCTATTACATGCATTAAAGTGCATATAATGGCTGGTGTGTCTATTTAAAATAGAGTTAAATTGAAGTTAATGTGTCTCCCTGCATGCAATTTTTAACATATACATGCACAAACACACGATAAAAAGAATCTCTATAACACCTCTTGTGTTGTCATGGCAGCAGACCACAGATCTAGCACCACTGATTTATAGGAATATGTACCTACCGATACTCATTACATGTAGGTAATGATGGAGGATGAGGATGGAATCAACTAAGCAGGCAAACTGATATAATTGTATGTAAACACCGGCAAACACTCTGTTTCATCTGCCTTTAACTTGATAATAGAAGAAGCTCACAAGGGCAGGGCCTCTTCTTCTGAAGCAATGTGTTAAACTTATTGTCAGATTATATATTGTCAAGTTAATGTTATTGTTAATTTTCACTGTGCCATGGAATCTGCTGACACTATATAAATGAATGTAATATGTACCTTCTACCTGATCCTAGATGAATAATCAGGGCTCAACTGCAAATAACAACATTTCAATATCAATGTCATTGCTTGAAAAAGTTCAATAAGGTTCCACACCTCCGAACATAAAAAACACAACACCCATTTCACTTGCACCTTTAATCCATGCTGATCATCTAAACAACCACAAGAGAAGACAACAATTCAAATGTCAAGCAGTGTCCTATGCTTGGATCATTTAACGGCAATGTGACAGTTTCCCATTGATTTCATTTCAAATAGTGTTTTCTTTCCTTAAAACTCTGGACCAAAATAAATCATAGACATCACACACAAAATATTTTTAACTGGTTAATTATTTATATGTTAAAGGAAGTGCCCTGGAAAACAGAAAGACAGTAGTTGGATATCTTACATAAGCAGCAATGGAGTCATCATCAGAGCTGCTATTATATTTACAGGTACATTGTGTGAAAGTAGATATAAGATACATTTTGAATATTACGATTCTCAAAAGAAGAGGAAGTAATATTTCGGGACTTTCTGTATCTTTGCAAAGTGCAGAACGAAACAAGTATATAAATTAGTACAGATGATTATGTGACCTCTACCTAACAGGAGGTTTAAGAGATGTACCCCACAGTATGAAGCCCTGTGCAGGATAAAAGGCATGAAGATCTGACAAGATAATGCGGAACATAAAAGGGGCATGTAGCTTGTGCATTAAAAGTGATATAGGTACAAAGTTTGAAAACCAAAGGGATGGCTGGTTTGATTGGAACATTCCATTGGTTGTTATGGCGATTAGGCCACTTCTCAAACTTTGCATCAGTATCACTTATTTTATACGTGGCCACCATCGTATCTGATCAGATCGACATCATTATGAAGTTCAGCCTTTCAATAATGAGTTTTTCATACATGGATAAAAATACTCAAGAGACACATGGTTTTAGAAGTCAACCTTAACCTTGTCAGTTGTAACATTTATTCTACATGCTTCTCTAAGTAAAGAAGGGATACTCCATGCTTTCATTTTCCCTTATTAAATATAAGCCTGCCTTTTCTCCTAAAGTATTGTTAATAAAAAAAATGTGCAGCACTTTACCATACTTAATGTAAATCAGATTATTTTCAGATTATTTTCAAATTGACCCAAGTTTAAGGCTGCTTTCATCATCTGAAAGTACCCGATATTAAGACAGATACACCATGGCAGCTTCACCCCTTGCCTTATTATATATCCTGTCGTTTTTATTTCTTGTATAGAGCGACTGTCACTTTAGAAAGAGATTATTAAAAAGGTAGAAAGCGGTACATTGCATTAAAGTTTATTTTTGTTATAAAACACATGTGTGTTGCATTCTGTGTCCGTGTCTTCTTTGACCCCTATAGACATATGCCTAACTACTCCCTGCTGGTCTCAAGGAGACAGATCCAGCTTCTTTTCCTCTTTTATTCTCACACTTTCCCTTAGTTTGTTCGTTTCCCTTCCTCGCTTGTTTATACTGCTTTTAATTAAGTGCTTTCAGCTCAAACATCTGATTAGACACAATTGCACTTCCTCCCCTGTTAGCAGCCGCTCTCTCTGCCATGCCTGCTATTGCTTATTCTTTCTCTGGTATATGCTGCAGGTGCGGTACCTTTTCGTTACAGACAGAGCCATTCAGCATCTCAATACAGATAACACGGAATATCTATGAAAGTGCCTCCTGTGCAGTCTCCTTACTGCAAATGAGATGACTTTTGCCCATGAAATAGAAAAGTCCATGAGGCAGGTGAATTCATTTTACCCTCAGGTTAATACATAGATGAATGGTCATCTATAAATGTTGGTCAAATCCATCATTTTTGATGAACAGAGGCAGGTTTGAAGTTAATGAACCTGTAAACCCACAATAAGCACCCATTCCGCTTATAGTTAGCAATTTGATGCATGATTTCATCTGATGTGCATATAATGAACCTTCTCCAATACAACACTCCTACCCACACTGGCAACGCAAAACATAGAACACTCCATGAAACACTGAAACACTAGTTTAATGTTGCATGAAATGCATCTATGTAAACAGATCCTTGCACAATATTCTGCTTTGAATTCAATGTTGTCAGATATATCCTTATTATATTTTCAAGTAAAAGCATCCCTTGTGTTGAATAGCACCCACGGCATCAGCTGTAACATCGCTTGTCCTACCTCTGTCCAATGTGAGAGGCTGGACCACTGTCGCCATGTCTGTCGTCGGATGTAGAGTGACGCTCAGAGCTCCAGCAGCAGAAGAACTGGAGTGTAAAAAGCAAGGAGGAGGGGGAGGGGAGAAAGCGCTTCAGCACCACAGCAGCAGCCACAGCTAGGATGAGCTTCTAACTTTATTCTTCTAATTATTATTATATTTTATTTATATAGCACCAACAAAGTATACAGCGCTTCTTACAATACATCTATTCAAAGAGTAGGACAAAACAAGAATCTATAGACCAAGGCAAACAACAACGACTAACAAGGGAACTGGAGAAAAAACATTACCAGTTCTCGAATGAAGGAGGAAAAAAGAAAATCTCCAAGATTTAACCAACAAAATCTATTATAAGAAAAAAAAAAATCTTCATTAACATGCTTGGTTACACCCTAGAGGTGCCAAAGTTTAAGATTACATTATCCTCTGGCACGCAAATGGTTAAAGGCCATTCATTTGCTATGAGAATAAATTGATAAACGTTATTGGTTAAGTGCTTTTGATTGATGTGTCTTTGTTACATTAAAGTATAGTTTGTTTCCGCGGTAACTGTTCCAATGATAAATTGCAGTTTATTAGCAGCCATGGAGCTGAGGAGGTCGGCAGTTTGTAAAAAATATTATATGCATCAAAAATTCTAAAGCTGCCTAAATCATGGAAATTGATTTTGTAACTTTGTAAAGTATACAGAACAAAAACAGGGAAGGGTTGCATCTGAAACGATAATGATTTAATACATACACAACTGTTGGTTTTTATCTGTTTTTCTAGATCAATGGCATAAAGATGTAAAGTAATATGTTAACGGGAAAGATCCAGTAGCTGCATTTGATGACATCACACCATTTGGATGGTTTAAACCCTATATTGATCAGAATAGGGTTACCCACTAATATATTGTGGAGATAAAGCTTAACCTTTGTAAACAGAATTTGTAAACAAAAAGCAAAAAACATTTAAAATACATTGAACTGTTTGCTGGGACATAAAACTTTTACATAATTAGCACTTGGCGTGTTGGATTTATTAAATCACTACACATCTCTTTGTATTCTAATTATCAAGATTGTTAAATGTAAGGGGTTGTCTTTTAATTAGAATATTTTTAACAATGTTTGTATGAATGCATTTCCTTAGAATAAATTTACCACAGATTTTAACACAGGCAATTATCTAGTGTAAAATTATATTTTGTTCTCACTTACTATTACAATTCTGACATCAAATTGTTCCTGATATCTGCATTAACTTATAAAGTGGCATGAAAAGTCTCCAGCGCTGGGAAAACTGTCAAGAAGCCAGAGGACTTTTTTACATTAGACAGAAGCGCTTGCATTAACCACAGAAATCTACAATTTTAACGGTTAACTTGATTTACTTGTTTAGTTATGCAAAATAAACCACAAATGAGGGAGGCTAACCTGAGAATATGGTCAAAGTGTAACCAATAGGTTGCCCAACAGCCTTAAGGACCTACATCTTTCCTGATTCTTTTGCATCCTATTTCCAGGGTTGCCTTTATTGCTAAAAGGGCCCTATAGAAGCATCAGCATGGAGGCCATCTTTGACAGCCTAGTCTCTATAATTTCATCTTCGAAGTGCACCTTCACTTCCTTTCCCCCTATCTAAATCTAAAGACCCCTTCCCTCCTATTTTTTTCTTTTTAACAAAAAAGAATGGTATGAGTAACATACAGTAAGCATCTCTCTCCCTTTAAGGGGAGAGGACTCTGGACAGGAAACAGGAAGTGGGGGATTGGCTTGCTGGGAGCTGGGACATAGAAGGAGGAATATGGTGATGTTAAGAAACAAAATAAAGAAAGTTGCTGTTAAAAGTCATCTCTGAGTGTCTGCAGTTTATGACAATATTACAGTATGTTTACAGTCAGGCCCGGACTGGCCATCTGGCGTCCAAGGGCTGGATTAACGTACTGGCTGATGGAGCTCCATCTCCAGGCCCCTACCTTAAAATAGGCCCAGTCAGGACCGGACTGACTGGGCCTATGCGGCCTCTACGGCCATCCTTAACGCAGGGCAAAAGGGGCACCTACCCCTTAAGCCCGCTGCGACTGCGTCCGGGCCCGCCACTCTAGGGGGCCCGAGCAACCACCACGATCAATTCCACAGGGGCCCGCTACTTACTTGTTGCTCATGCGTGTTTACTGTCTCTTCTACCGCGCAGGAATCCAGCGGAGTCACGTTACGTATGTTTCCTCCCTGCAATGCTGGGCCAACTAGTTCTCAGGGGCGTAACTAGAAGCCTCAGGGCCCAGTGCGAGAATCTACCCCCTTCTTACTATCTACCCTCTCTCTCTACCCCCCCTTCTCACCATCTACCCTCTCCCCACCCCCTTCTCACTATCTACCCTCTCCCTACCCCCCTTCTCACTATCTACCCTCTCCCTATCCCCTTCTCACTATCTACCCTCTCCATACCCCTCCTTCTCACTATCTACCCTCCCCCTTCTCACTATCTACCCTCCCCCTACCCCCCTCTGTAGTTCACTTACCGTGTTAAAGTCCTGTGGTGGGAGCGCGAGGCCTCTGTCTCGCTGCTATGCCGTGGTGCGCACGGCTTCACTGCTGAGCGTGAAGCTCTGTCTTGGGAGCATGAGACCAAGTGAGAAGATGGTGAGAAGAGGCCTCGCGGAGGAGACTGAGGGGCGACCGCTTGGTGCAGACGGCGGGGCACAGCATGATGTAGGGGGGCATGGCCCCCTCTGTCCCCCCCTGCTGACGCCACTGCCTTTTCCGCCAGCACTGTGAGCCCTATGTTAAATGAATGTGTTCAATAAAGACATGAACGAGTATCATTGTTAGTGTGTTATTATCTTAAGCATATTGTGTTTGTGTATATTTGTAACGTAGATGTAGATCAAATTAATTTTATGAACAATTAATGCAGAAAACCAGGTAATTTCAAAGGGTTAATTTACTTTTATCAGGTAATTTATAATTTAACATAATGACTTACTGCATGATACAAAAGATACAAAGAAGAGAGATCGGAAGGAAGGGGGAAAAAGGGCAAGATGTGAGATTGGGCAAATTTGCAGAAATAATGAATAAGGGGACAGGTAGAGAGAAAGGGGAGAAATATGAGAATGAAGAGAGATGGGAACAAAGAGAAAGAGGAGGAACATTTAAAAAAAAAAAAGTAAAAAAAGAGGAAAGAGAAAGAGGAGAGAGAAGGTGGAAGTGAGAGAAAGGGTGGAAAGATAAAAATAACACAGAGAGTGAAGAGATAAAGAAAAGGGAATGAGAAATAAAGAAAAGGAGGATCAAAGAGAAGGGAAGAAATAAAGAGAAAGGGGAGAGGTAAATAGAAAGAGGAGTAGAGACAAAAAATGAAGAGATGATAAAAGAAAAGAAGAACAAGGAGTCCTGGACGTGATGGTCTGGCCCCCACAGAGCCCTGATCTCAACATCATCAAGTCCACAGAGTGGTTAGTTCTCCAAGATGTTTGGGACAACCTACGTGACGAGTTTTTTAAAAAAACTGTGTAAAAGTGTACCTAGAAAATTGATGCTGTTTTGAAGGCAAAGGCGTGTCACACCAAATATTGATTTGACCAACTTCTTTAAGGACACCTACAAACTAACACTTTAGCATCATTCCTCCAATATTCAATTGCTCACTTTTCTTAGTACCTGCTCCATCCCTAACATAAGCACTTTTACACCTTAGATCCCTCTAGATTGTAAGCTTGGGCCCTCCTCAAATGTTGTTTGTGGAAGTGAAATTGTTATGTTATACACTACTCGTTATGTCCTGTTTACCCATTGTAAAGCTCTGTGAAATATGAAACAATATAAATGTAAAATGATAAATAATAATAATTAGAATTGGATTTATTTATATTTTTCTTCTGTTTACTTACTTTGCATTTTGTAAATTAATAAAAATAAACTATTAATATGTCTATTTTTCAAAGCATTCTTACTTAACGACATTTGTTCACACCAGCCTAAAACGTTTGCACAGTACTATATATATATATATATATATATATATATATATATATACATACATGTTACAGTACTTCCATTACCCCCTTGAGTTACAATCTATTGACTGTGTCTCCACATGAGTATACTATTTGTATATAGAGCATACTATAGAGCATACTATAGAACAACAAAGAACTGTTACTTTGTATTTGAGCACGTTGAATATGCAGTGAGTCATTTTGTACTTTGGGTAGAAAGCAAATGAAATGCCAAAATGTGAGTATTAAAATTAGCTCAACTGATTGATTTTCATGATCAAAAAGCTAGCATTACCCCTCTAATTAGTGAACTTGCAGCTGGAGAACATCATGTTCAGGTCTAACACAACAAATACATAAAATAGCATAAATTCAACATGGTACAAAACCAACTGATAGCCAATAGTATTCCTAAAGAAACAATAACAGGGACATGTTTCAGGACACTGGGACCCCATAGACTACAACACATATGTACATTCCTAAAAGTATCTCATTTTAAACCATACATGAATGTATGAAAATCCATAGATGTGTGGTAACGTGGTGTGTTTTCAGAGCTTCTGCCCTCCTAGAGAAAGAATTGACCAGACCAAATCCTAGTTTATTACAGCCATGCAGCTGTACGATGATATCAGCTACTCATCCATGGCTTTCATATGATTCTTCATTTCAGTCAATAGCTACCCTGATGGCTCTGTATGTGTTCGTACAAACGCTCCAAATTTGTATTGAATTTAAAGCACAGCTACTTCAAGCATTTTCTGCCCATTACAAAGAGAGATCAAAGGGAGTATTTAGTTAAGGCTATAAACATCTTGATTGCGATTACATTGAATGGGTTTCAATAACAAAAAAACAACAAACTAACATATAACGTATTAAATAAAACCAGTGAGACTTAAATGGTAGTATTTTGCTTGTTACTAACAGCAATATACCGGTATGTATTGTTTACTTTTACTCATTCTTTACATTGTTTTCTTGTATATTTTGACATATGCGTGTCAATACACACACTTGCACTGACATAAATACATAGATACCCTTGATGAATAATCATGCAGGCACACCCCAGGGCAGGTGCATACAGTAATTGCTCATAAAGTTTGAGGCTTGCTAATAATTAACCAAGAACTTTCCCCAAGGCTTAGAAGCCCCCACAGTGTGCAGAGATAAGTTGATGCCTACATTGGTATTCTAAATGTGACAGAGATGCTTCTTGTTTGGGGTGCTATTTGGTGAATGATGGCTCTGATCGTGCTTATAGTGGCCTTCTAAAGGGTATGTTTGAGCTATTTACTTGGATTTTAATATTAATAAGGAGGACACAATTATGTTTGTGTTTGTTTTGCTAACAGGAGTCATGTCATGTGAATAACTAGGTTTCCAAAATGGCGATGTTTTCCTGAGAATGTTCACCAAGTTTATATTTCTGAACATCTAAGTTGCTCCTGGTAATTAAAGTTTGCCAAGTTTGAATGACCTGTGCAACGGCAGTCAGCTCACAATTTATTTGTTCAGCCTGAGGACATGAAGGCGCTTTAATGTTCTTCAGTTGTATCATGAAAGACCAAAGTAGCTTTTCATTGTGTGTTTTGATATTTATAAACTGCTTCTTACAAAAATGGAAAAGATAAAACACTTAAAGTATTTTTATTTGCAATAATTAAGAGCAGAGTTAGGAGGTAAAATATAAATTGGCACTTATATATTACTCTTTCCATTGATTTAGTATAGTGAAATAGCTTGATTTCATTTGTGCTTTAAATGAGGTGCCCTTCTTGTGTTGGAAGCCATTTCCTTTGATTGTCGCGTGCACAAATGGAAACTCTACTTACTGACATAATCATAAGTGATCAAACAAGCCTGGTCTGTCACTTTTTCTTATATCATCTTTTCTTTGGTATACTGACATGGCAAGAAAAATATAATGCTTAAATTCAGAAGAAATTGTCAGATCTATAAAAGCAAACAAATACTTTGGCGGTTGTTCCTTATACTGGCAAGGTGATGGTTGAAATGAAAAATATATTTCCAACCAGCTAAAGTAACTGTTGTAGCTAAGAGAAGACATGGGAAATAGGAAACAATGGATGACATCTAGATCATCTTAAGTGGAAAGTTGCAACAACTCTATGTTGATTGACCTCCTAAAGAAACATAATATTACAAAGGAATCAACCATCAGATTCTGGGGATAATGAAAATCTTAATATCTAAAATATAATATGGTCATGATATTCAATATAGAAAAAAAATTAAGTTTAAGCATTTTGGGTCCAAATTTATCATCAAAACATACCTCATGAGAGCCCTTCTTAAGAAGGGAAAGTTCCTTTTTGGCACCAAGTCCCACCCATCCCTCTTTCCTCCGCTGATGTACCCCTTTTCTATTACCTTGAAGTATTTGTTGGGTATGAGTGTATCCTAATGTTCCGCAGCCCTAATCGTTACAATAATGTGTATACAAACAGCAAAAAATGTATTTATAAACTATATTGTTTAAATCTAACACATTATTACATTATTATTTGTAGAGGTCACAAAATACAGCACACTCCCTAAAATAAAGATGTCCCTCTTTAGCCACTTGACATGGTGAGAGGCACTTGAGAAACATGCTGAATTTTTTTTTAGATGAAAGCTAATCTGAAACTGCCTGCTGAAGACTACAAACGTAAGAAATGATACACGTGCATCAGGGCAGTTTTGAATATCTGTCATCTGCCATTTGGTCAGAAACAGTCACCTAGTTGTTCTTATAGTTGTCATATTGTTATTTCCGTACATTTGTATGAGTGCCTTTATGTATCTATGCAGATGTGTTTGAATGGTTGTATAAGAGCATCAATGACCATGTATGTGATACTCATGCAGCATTAAATGATTATTCTAGCTTGTATTTTACATATTTGTTAATACATATTTATTAATATTTTATGCAATGAGAGGCACTGCAATCCCATGGGATTACCAAGGGATGAAAGGATAAATGTACTGGTGAGCTAATATTTTATGAACACAAAGCTCCCTTTATGGGTCAGGTCCAGAAATACAATAAAAGTATTAAAGCTGCACAAAGAACAGATGGTATGAGATTTGAAGGGGTAAACATCTAGTAAGTATAAACATAGTAAGTATTTTGCTAGGGTGGTTTACATTGCCCAGATCTGTGCAACGTGATTTAAGTCTAGCAATATTACATTGTATCTTTACGTGACCTAGTTTCACCTAATGTTTCATAGTTTGTACCCATATAGGAATGACTGCCAATGCCACAAAATACTTGTATCAACTAGACTTGTGCATTCGTCTTCAGGCGAACATGAAAACGAGCACGAAGAGGCCGTTTTTTTGTTCGTTCCGAAGGAACGTAGAACAGAATACAGTGCCGGCAAACCGTAGGCGAAGACGAAGACTCACAATCACGAAGAATCGAAGATTCTTCGTGATCGTCTTCGTTTTTGCCGCGCAACCGCCAAAATTTCAAACAGGAGTGAGCTGATCCTCGTCTGTCCAATCAGCTCACTCTTGTGACGTAACGCTAAGGGTCTCGTCCAATGCCTGTGCTGCTGTTTTTTGAATTCTGAAGGCGCCTTTATAAGACCAGAGCTTGCCTGAGAGATCCATTCATTTTTCGCTGTGACTGCTTTGGCAACACTGCTGTGCTGCATCCGAGCGTTACAGAGAGAGATTGTTCTGTTCTGTGTGAGACTGGTAAGCCTTTCTCACAGTGTACTTCATCCTCACTTCAGTGCTACTTAATATAATTAATTTAATAATAATAATTTGATTAATTTAATTTTTTTAAAATTAATTTGTCATCAACTTTAGTGTAAGTGCTGTTGAGTTGACAGTGCACCCAGTGCCTCAGTGGCACTGGGGTGCCCTTGCCCTGGGCTGGCACTAGTGCCTATTGCCTGTCCTGCTTAAATAAATTAAATAGAATTTATAAATTACAATTTAATAGAATCTATAATTTAATAGTTCATTATAATATTATATATATATATATATTTGTCAGTCATATATATATATATACTATAGTATACTAGTGTAGAGTGTACTGTAGACATTCATCTACTAGTGTCTAATTTAAAATCAGTAATATTAATTAATATAATTAATAATTGAATTCATTATAAAATATATATATTTGTCAGTTATAGTTAGTAATAGTATACTAGTGTAGAGTGTACTGTAGACATTCAGAACATCTACTAGTGTCTAATCTAAAATCAGTAATATCAATAATTCTCTAATTCTTTCTTATCTTAATAGTTAATTAAATTAGCTATAAATAAAAGTAATAATATTAATTAATTACTACTAGCGTATAGTTCAGCTAATCTTATTAGTACTGGTGCTGCAGCTCTATAGTTTGTGCTTTGTTTTAGCAACAGTAAGAGACCAAGTCAATTTTTCTTAATTAATCTTTCATTTTATTTCATTTGTTTTGCTCACCTCAGTCCATCAGTGAAGTGAACTTGTTGGGCTAGTGAGTGCAGCCGCATAAGTGCTGTGTTTTTTTTTGATCAGCAAGCAGTGACGTTAACTGTTTTGCAAAGATTTTCTCATTTATTTTACATTTTATTTCAATTTTATTAAAAGTACCCTTAGTGTTTTGCTCACCTCAGTCCATCAGTGAAGTGAACTTGTTGGGCTAGTGAGTGCAGCAAGCAGTGAAGATAACTGTTTTGCTGTGACATTTTATTTTATTTCTAATTCTTTTCAAGAAAAATTGACTGTGACGAGCTGTACTAAGCAAAGCTTCAAGCTACTAGCTGTAGTACTAAAATAATTCTAATCTTCTTTAATCTTAATCTATAATATATTATAAATAATAATATTCTAATTCATAATCTATAATATAAGTAATTCTAATTCTAAATTCTAATTCATAATCTATATTCTTCTATCTATAATACATAATATATAAGTAAATTAGTTCTAATCTATTAATATTATATAACTTAATATTAATTAATAAATCATATACTGAATCTGATTTAACCTCACTTTAGCTTAGTGGGTTTGAGAGCGTCTGCCTAGAGGTAGACTTATAGTAAGGAAATATAGCTTTAGGCTAGCATAGTAGTAGGCTAAGCTCTTAGGCCCGTGTAAATTCAAATTAAAAATAAAATACTGCTAGTTATTAAATAGTTAATCTTGAGTTAATAATTTAAATAACTTTAGGATTTTGGCAGATTGCACACAGCACAGTGCAGTAGTGCATAGTTTTACTTTTTAAGCAGTAGCACTGAAGAGAACTTCCTCTAATTTTTTTGTCTTTAATTCGTTTTTCCTTTTTTTTATTTTTATTTTTTTATTTTTTTTTTATAGTTTTTTAAACACTACACTACACTACACTACACTACACTACACTACACACACAACACAAAATTTGAAATGGATCCTCCTTTTGGGACTAAGGAGGGACAAGCTCCATCTACCACCACCACCACCACCACCACCAGCACCACCACCAGCACCACCACCAGTTCTAAGATGCAGCCTTTGCGTCAGTCTAGTCGGCCAAGTAGGCCAAGCTCTCGCTTATCATTTGGGGAAGCATTGCTTGAAGGATCATCAAGTAAAGGAAAGGCACCAAAAGCAGGCAGTAGTAGTGCGGCTAGGCCCACAAGCTCTATGGTTTTTTACGGAAAGCCTAAAGCACCAGAAGCACGTTCAAAGTTAAAGGGTAGCACAAGTAGTACCAGCCCAGTGACTAAAAAGAAGTGCCTTTTGCCCCAAGCAGCATCTTCCCCATCCACCAGCAGCATGCAAGGTACCAAGCAGAGCCAAATTAGCAGCAAGACTCAGAGGGGTCCCAAACCAAAGCGATCTCATTCCTTTGTAGGGAAAACCACCACCACCACCCCCACCTCTACCGCCTCTACCACCACTAGTGCTGCGCCTACTGTTCCCACTGGTACCGCCACGCCATGTCCTCCTAGTACCTCTAGCAAGCCACCAAGTCCTTACAAAATTTTTGTAAAGACAGTTAGAGAGAGGGCTACACATAGTGGAACTCCACCTAGCGAGGTAGCAGAGGAGCCTGAGACTGAGAGGCCAAGTGCAGAGTCTATTCTTCCTGCTCGCACTACTACTAGTCACGAGTCTCACGACGATATCAGTCTTAGCTCCAGCCTAGCAGGAATTCCATTCGATCTGGCTAATGAAGAGCTAGACTATGAGCCAGAGGAAGTAGAGGAGATGAGTGGTCAGGAATCAGATTCCTCAGGGAGCAGTGTCCAAATGACTAGTGCACAATTTTCCCCTGAGCCTCCACCTTCTCCGCTACGATCATCACCATCACCACCACCAGCAGCAGCAGCAGCAAAACCTAGCAAATCTAAAGCAATTAGCAGTCCCACTATGGCCAGTACTGTTACCACCAGTCCCACCACCACTAGTTCTGCCTCTGTTCATCCACCCCGAGCAGTAAGAGCAGCACCCAAGGCACACTCCAAGGCTATGCGCGCCCCAATTTGGGAGCACTTTGAAAATGTTGAAGAAGGGCGCTATGGAAAGTGCAAACATTGTGGGAAGCTAATAAGCAGAGGGAAAGTGTCTGGCCATTTTACCAGTGCTAGCATGAAGCATCACCTCAGCACTCAACACAACGCTGTGCTATTGGGGAAAGATGCAGAGGTAAAACTTAGTGCAGGCAGCATAGCTGGTGGCCGTGGAAAAACCCCAACAGCTTCTTCTTCTGAGCCAATAGCAGCAGCAGCAGCAGCAGCAGCAACTAGTGCTGGCAGCCAGAGACCAAGGCAGGTTGGAGCACTGCATGCCCAGCCCACCCTGGAAGAATTTGGGGCATTCCACTCCAAGAGAACGATGCCCAAACAGCAGGCCAATAAAGTAACGCGACTTATTGGTCAGTTCATTGCTGTTGGAGGGGCATCCTTCTCCATGATTGAAGGGGAGCCTTTCAAACAATTGATGGCGGCTGTGGCTCCACAATACACAGTTCCGTCACGTTCCACTTTCAGCAGGAACATTGTCCCCTCGCTGTATCGGTCCTGTGTTGCAGCAGTGAAAGAGGAGCTTTCCAAGGCTGCTGGTCAGTGTGTTCATTTCACTACAGATTTGTGGAGTGCACCTAGCGCCCAGCATGCCTTTCTTTCTTTGACAGCACACTGGTGGCAGCCCGGTGTGTCTAAGGAAGTTGCTGCAGCAGGCTACCGATCATTCCTTCTCCATGCAGAAGTGATGGATGAAAAGCACACTTCCCAAAATATTCTGCATGCGATTAGGAAAATGTTTAGCCTTTGGGTGGGAGCAGAGGCGGGCACCAATGTTGAAGTTGGTTTTGTGGTAACTGACGGAGGTGCCAATATGGTGAAAGCGCTGCGAGATGGTCATATTGTTGGTGTGCGCTGTGCAGCCCACATCATCCATCTTGTAGTGAAGGCAGCAATGTCAGAAGGAACTAATGTGGCAGCAGTAGTTCTGTCCCGCTGCAGAAAGATCGCTGGGCACTTTCACCATAGTGTTAAGGCTAGCCAACTTTTGAGGGAAGAGCAAGAGAGGTCAGGTCTTCCCGTACACTGCCTACGTCAGGATGTCAGTACACGGTGGAACTCCACGTTAGACATGCTAGAGAGGATTTTGGAGCAGCAGAGGGCAATCCATAATCTTGCCTCAGAGCACAATATAGGGATTACCTCTCCATTGAATAGGGAGGATTGGACAGTGATCGCCCAGCTAGTGGCAGTCCTTAAACCATTCAGGGATGCCACAGAAAATTTAAGCTCAAACACTGCCAGTCTGGCCCAGGTAATCCCAGTGTTCTCCCATCTAGGCAGCAAGATGGATGTGTTCCTTGGAAACCGTGAGGCTGTTCAAGGTGGCACTCTACATCCTGACGTAGCAGCCATAGTCAGGAAGCTGAAGGATCTGCTAAAAGTACACCTTCGCAAGCGAATGGAAGAGAGTCCCGAAATGATGCTAGCGTGCCTTTGTGATCCAAGAATTAAGGGAAAGCTAGCTTTGAAATTCAATGTTCTCAGTAGCTACCGGGAGCAATTGGTCAACAAGGTGCGTGACTGGCAGCGTAAAATGGGAATGCTGTCCGAGGAGGGTGAGGTGCAGGAGGAGGAAGAGATGATGTGGTCTGCTACCCCTAGCAGCAGCATCAGCAGCAGTGCCACAAGCAGCACAACACAGCTGAGTGGAGCAGCTGCGTTTTGGGAAGAGGCACTTGGCAGTATAGTTGGACCATCTGACAGAGCTAGCAGCAGAAAGGAGAGTAGTGCTGCTGAAATGGTCAAACTTTACCTCTGTGAAGTTCCTTCTGCTCCTAATGTTGATCCTCTTAGCTACTGGGATGAAAAGAAGAGTGTGTGGCCTGCACTCTCATGGGTTGCGCAGCAGCTTCTATCATGTCCGCCAACCACTGTTCAAAGTGAGCGCGTGTTTTCTATGACTGGAAACATACTGAGTCCACAGCGCTCACGCATGGCACCTCATCTGATGGAGCAGATTGCCTTTCTTAAATTCAATCTGCCCAAATTGGGTTACCCAGCTCTTAGCTTGGAAAGTTAAATTTTTTCTCTCTAATGTTTAAGGTAGTTTCTCCCCCTGGTTGCACTTGCTGCGGTGTGGCAATGCCTGCTACCTCCGCTGGTGTAGCCAATTTACGCTAGGGCCTAGTGTCTGAGCTCTGTAAGTCCGCTCCCAAACGCCTAGGACTGACAGTCTTTGGATGCTTTGCCCTGGGGTGAAACAGGTGAGTGGGTCGTCAATTGCCCACTCATTCACCTTTTTCCGTTTCCAACGCTGCTGCTGGTGGTGGTGCCAGTATCTTTTGCCAGTTCGCTTCCTGGCTGAAATCATGCCTCAGATGTCCCTAATGGAAAGGGTAGTTTCTCCCCCCTGGTTGCACTTGCTGCGGTGTGGCAACGCCTGCTACCTCCGCCGGTGTAGCCAGCTTACGCTAGGGCCTTGTGTCTGAGTTCTGTAGGTCTGCTCCCAAACGCCAAGGACTGACAGTGCTTGGATGCTTTGCCCTGGGGTGAAACAGGTGAGCGGGTCGTCAATTGCCCACTCATTCGCCTTTCCCAATTCTGCTGCTGCTGGTGGTGGTGCCAGTGTCTCTCTTCAATGCCAGTTCGCTTCCTGGCTAGTGTCATGCCTCGAATGTCCCTGATGGTAAGGGTAGTTTCTCCCCCCTGGTTGCACTTGCTGCGGTGTGGCAACGCCTGCTACCTCCGCCGGTGTAGCCAGCTTACGCTAGGGCCTTGTGTCTGAGTTCTGTAGGTCTGCTCCCAAACGCCAAGGACTGACAGTGCTTGGATGCTTTGCCCTGGGGTGAAACAGGTGAGCGGGTCGTCAATTGCCCACTCATTTGCCTTTCCCAATTCTGCTGCTGCTGGTGGTGGTGCCAGTGTCTCTCTTCAATGCCAGTTCGCTTCCTGGCTAGTGTCATGCCTCGAATGTCCCTGATGGTAAGGGTAGTTTCTCCCCCCTGGTTGCACTTGCTGTGGTGTGGCAACGCCTGCTACCTCCGCCGGTGTAGCCAGCTTACGCTAGGGCCTTGTGTCTGAGCTCTGGAAGTCCGCTCCCAAACGCCAAGGACTGACAGTTTTTGGATGCTTTGCCCTGGGGTGAAACAGGTGAGCGGGTCGTCAATTGCCCACTCATTCGCCTTTCCCAATTCTGCTGCTGCTGGTGGTGGTGCCAGTGTCTCTCTTCAATGCCAGTTCGCTTCCTGGCTAGTGTCATGCCTCGAATGTCCCTGATGGTGAGGGTAGTTTCTCCCCCCTGGTTGCACTTGCTGCGGTGTGGCAACGCCTGCTACCTCCGCCGGTGTAGCCAGCTTACGCTAGGGCCTTGTGTCTGAGTTCTGGAAGTCCGCTCCCAAACGCCAAGGACTGACAGTTTTTGGATGCTTTGCCCTGGGGTGAAACAGGTGAGCGGGTCGTCAATTGCCCACTCATTCGCCTTTCCCAATTCTGCTGCTGCTGGTGGTGGTGCCAGTGTCTCTCTTCAATGCCAGTTCGCTTCCTGGCTAGTGTCATGCCTCGAATGTCCCTGATGGTGAGGGTAGTTTCTCCCCCCTGGTTGCACTTGCTGCGGTGTGGCAACGCCTGCTACCTCCGCCGGTGTAGCCAGCTTACGCTAGGGCCTTGTGTCTGAGCTCTGGAAGTCCGCTCCCAAACGCCAAGGACTGACAGTGTTTGGATGCTTTGCCCTGGGGTGAAACAGGTGAGCGGGTCGTCAATTGCCCACTCATTTGCCTTTTCCAATGCTGCTGCTGCTGCTGCTGCTGCTGCTGCTGGTGGTGCCAGCATCTCTTCTCTGCCAGTTCGCTTCCTGGCTAGTGTCATGCCTTAATTGTCCCTTATGGTAAGGGCAGTTTCTCCCCCCTGGTTGCACTTGCTGCGGTGTGGCAACGCCTGCTACCTCCGCCAATGTAGCCAGCTTACGCTAGGGCCTTGTGTCTGAGCTCTGGAAGTCCGCTCCCAAACGCCAAGGACTGACAGTGTTTGGATGCTTTGCCCTGGGGTGAAACAGGTGAGCGGGTCGTCAATTGCCCACTCATTTGCCTTTTCCAATGCTGCTGCTGCTGCTGCTGCTGCTGCTGGTGGTGCCAGCATCTCTTCTCTGCCAGTTCGCTTCCTGGCTAGTGTCATGCCTTAATTGTCCCTTATGGTAAGGGCAGTTTCTCCCCCCTGGTTGCACTTGCTGCGGTGTGGCAACGCCTGCTACCTCCGCCAATGTAGCCAGCTTACGCTAGGGCCTTGTGTCTGAGCTCTGGAAGTCCGCTCCCAAACGCCAAGGACTGACAGTGTTTGGATGCTTTGCCCTGGGGTGAAACAGGTGAGCGGGTCGTCAATTGCCCACTCATTTGCCTTTTCCAATGCTGCTGCTGCTGCTGCTGCTGCTGCTGGTGGTGCCAGCATCTCTTCTCTGCCAGTTCGCTTCCTGGCTAGTGTCATGCCTTAATTGTCCCTTATGGTAAGGGCAGTTTCTCCCCCCTGGTTGCACTTGCTGCGGTGTGGCAACGCCTGCTACCTCCGCCGGTGTAGCCAGCTTACGCTAGGGCCTTGTGTCTGAGCTCTGGAAGTCCGCTCCCAAACGCCAAGGACTGACAGTGTTTGGATGCTTTGCCCTGGGGTGAAACAGGTGAGTGGGTCGCCAATTGCCCACTCATTCGCCTTTTCAATGCTGCTGCTGGTGGTGGTGCCAGCATCTCTTCTCTGCCAGTTCGCTTCCTGGCTAGAGTCATGCCCAAAATGTCCCTAATTGTAAGGGCAGTTTCTCCCCCCTGGCTGCCTCTGTCTGCGGTGTGGCAACGCCTGCTACCTCCGCCGGAGTGGCCAGCTTACGCTAGGGCCTTGTGTCTGAGCTCTGGAAGTCTGCTGCCAAACGTCTAAGACTGACAGTGTTTGGGTGCTTTGCCCTGGGGTGAAACAGGTGAGTGGGTCGCCAATTGCCCACTCATTCGCCTTTCCCATTTTTCAATGCTGCTGCTGGTGGTGGTGGTGGTGCCAGCATCTCTTCTCTGCCAGTTCGCTTCCTGGCTAGAGTCATGCCCAAAATGTCCCTAGTGGTAAGGGCAGTTTCTCCCCTCTGGCTGCGTCTGTTTGCGGTGTGGCAACGCCTGCTACCTCCGCCGGAGTGGCCAGCTTACGCTAGGGCCTTGTGTCTGAGCTCTGGAAGTCTGCTGCCAAACGTCTAAGACTGACAGTGTTTGGGTGCTTTGCCCTGGGGTGAAACAGGTGAGTGGGTCGCCAATTGCCCACTCATTCGCCTTTCCCAATTCTGCTGCTGCTGCTGGTGGTGCCAGTGTCTCTTCGATGCCAGTTCGCTTCCTGGCTAGTGTCATGAATCAAATGTCCCTAATGGTAAGGGCAGTTTCTCCCCCCTGGCTGCCTCTGTCTGCGGTGTGGCAACGCCTGCTACCTCCGCCGGAGTGGCCAGCTTACGCTAGGGCCTAGTGTCTGAGCTCTGGAAGTCTGCTGCCAAACGTCTAAGACTGACAGTGTTTGGGTGCTTTGCCCTGGGGTGAAACAGGTGAGTGGGTCGCCAATTGCCCACTCATTCGCCTTTCCAATTTTTCAATGCTGCTGGTGGTGGTGGTGGTGGTGGTGGTGGTGCCAGCATCTCTTCTCTGCCAGTTCGCTTCCTGGCTAGAGTCATGCCCAAAATGTCCCTAATTGTAAGGGCAGTTTCTCCCCCCTGGCTGCCTCTGTCTGCGGTGTGGCAACGCCTGCTACCTCCGCCGGAGTGGCCAGCTTACGCTAGGGCCTTGTGTCTGAGCTCTGGAAGTCTGCTGCCAAACGTCTAAGACTGACAGTGTTTGGGTGCTTTGCCCTGGGGTGAAACAGGTGAGTGGGTCGCCAATTGCCCACTCATTCGCCTTTCCCAATTCTGCTGCTGGTGGTGGTGCCAGTGTCTCTTCTCTGCCAGTTCGCTTCCTGGCTAGTGTCATGAATCAAATGTCCCTAATGGTAAGGGCAGTTTCTCCCCCCTGGCTGCCTCTGTCTGCGGTGTGGCAACGCCTGCTACCTCCGCCGGAGTGGCCAGCTTACGCTAGGGCCTTGTGTCTGAGCTCTGGAAGTCTGCTGCCAAACGTTTAAGACTGACAGTGTTTGGGTGCTTTGCCCTGGGGTGAAACAGGTGAGTGGGTCGCCAATTGCCCACTCATTCGCCTTTCCCAATTCTGCTGCTGCTGCTGCTGCTGGTGGTGCCAGTGTCTCTTCGATGCCAGTTCGCTTCCTGGCTAGTGTCATGAATCAAATGTCCCTAATGGTAAGGGCAGTTTCTCCCCCCTGGCTGCCTCTGTCTGCGGTGTGGCAACGCCTGCTACCTCCGCCGGAGTGGCCAGCTTACGCTAGGGCCTTGTGTCTGAGCTCTGGAAGTCTGCTGCCAAACGTTTAAGACTGACAGTGTTTGGGTGCTTTGCCCTGGGGTGAAACAGGTGAGTGGGTCGCCAATTGCCCACTCATTCGCCTTTCCCAATTCTGCTGCTGCTGCTGCTGCTGGTGGTGCCAGTGTCTCTTCGATGCCAGTTCGCTTCCTGGCTAGTGTCATGAATCAAATGTCCCTAATGGTAAGGGCAGTTTCTCCCCCCTGGCTGCCTCTGTCTGCGGTGTGGCAACGCCTGCTACCTCCGCCGGAGTGGCCAGCTTACGCTAGGGCCTTGTGTCTGAGCTCTGGAAGTCTGCTGCCAAACGTTTAAGACTGACAGTGTTTGGGTGCTTTGCCCTGGGGTGAAACAGGTGAGTGGGTCGCCAATTGCCCACTCATTCGCCTTTCCCAATTCTGCTGCTGCTGCTGCTGCTGGTGGTGCCAGTGTCTCTTCGATGCCAGTTCGCTTCCTGGCT
Organism: Spea bombifrons; assembly: GCF_027358695.1. NCBI lineage: Eukaryota > Metazoa > Chordata > Amphibia > Anura > Pelobatidae > Spea > Spea bombifrons. Next base: position 41,921,491 of record NC_071090.1, read on the forward strand.
AGTGTCATGAATCAAATGTCCCTAATGGTAAGGGCAGTTTCTCCCCCCTGGCTGCCTCTGTCTGCGGTGTGGCAACGCCTGCTACCTCCGCCGGAGTGGCCAGCTTACGCTAGGGCCTTGTGTCTGAGCTCTGGAAGTCTGCTGCCAAACGTTTAAGACTGACAGTGTTTGGGTGCTTTGCCCTGGGGTGAAACAGGTGAGTGGGTCGCCAATTGCCCACTCATTCGCCTTTCCCAATTCTGCTGCTGCTGCTGCTGCTGGTGGTGCCAGTGTCTCTTCGATGCCAGTTCGCTTCCTGGCTAGTGTCATGAATCAAATGTCCCTAATGGTAAGGGCAGTTTCTCCCCCCTGGCTGCCTCTGTCTGCGGTGTGGCAACGCCTGCTACCTCCGCCGGAGTGGCCAGCTTACGCTAGGGCCTTGTGTCTGAGCTCTGGAAGTCTGCTGCCAAACGTTTAAGACTGACAGTGTTTGGGTGCTTTGCCCTGGGGTGAAACAGGTGAGTGGGTCGCCAATTGCCCACTCATTCGCCTTTCCCAATTCTGCTGCTGCTGCTGCTGCTGCTGGTGGTGCCAGTGTCTCTTCGATGCCAGTTCGCTTCCTGGCTAGTGTCATGAATCAAATGTCCCTAATGGTAAGGGCAGTTTCTCCCCCCTGGCTGCCTCTGTCTGCGGTGTGGCAACGCCTGCTACCTCCGCCGGAGTGGCCAGCTTACGCTAGGGCCTTGTGTCTGAGCTCTGGAAGTCTGCTGCCAAACGTCTAAGACTGACAGTGTTTGGGTGCTTTGCCCTGGGGTGAAACAGGTGAGTGGGTCGCCAATTGCCCACTCATTCGCCTTTTCAATGCTGCTGCTGGTGGTGGTGCCAGCATCTCTTCTCTGCCAGTTCGCTTCCTGGCTAGAGTCATGCCCAAAATGTCCCTAATGGTAAGGGCAGTTTCTCCCCCCTGGCTGCCTCTGTTTGCGGTGTGGCAACGCCTGCTACCTCCGCCGGAGTGGCCAGCTTACGCTAGGGCCTTGTGTCTGAGCTCTGGAAGTCTGCTGCCAAACGTCTAAGACTGACAGTGTTTGGGTGCTTTGCCCTGGGGTGAAACAGGTGAGCGGGTCGCCAATTGCCCACTCATTTGCCTTTCCCATTTCCTTTTCCATTTCATTATTTTCCTTCTGATACACAACCAACCAAACATAACACACACAATAACACATATAACACATATAACACACAGTGACATCACACATAACACACATACACACACACTTACAATGCACAAAACACAAGGACGTTTTCCTTGTTATTTGCCCTGGCCTTCACTCACTAATAGCATTACATTAACACTATAACTCACACTTCACCCTATAACATTTTTCCATCCACATACCTGCCAACAGACCCAACTTTTTCAGGGACAGTCCTGCTTTTTTCCAGTCCTGTCCCATCTAATTTAGCTAAACTAGGTATGCAAAATGCAAATACACATAGGTAGTTATAGCTTGGTAGGTAACGCTACTATAAACATTTAATAAATATAATCAAGTACTAAATAATAAATCTAACTTTAAAATACATTTAAATAAACCCCTATTTTTTTTTTAAAAAAAAACATTAAAATTAAATTATTATTATTTAGACATAATCCATCTTTAACCAAACCAGTGCACTGCTACTAATCTTAAACATAACCGTACATTAACCCTAAGCTATTTTTTAGTTCTTGTCCAACATTTTTCCATCAGCATACCTGCCAACACACCCAAGATTTTGGTGGACAGTCCTGCTATTTTCCAGTCCTGTCCAATAAGTAAGTTGGGTTGTTGCAAAGTATGCCATTGTAAATAGGTAGCAAATGTTAGGCATGTAAAGTGGTCCAAAATCAATTTAAAAATGTAAAATATTCCCTATTCTTTTATTAAACATCTATGGACAGTACACCTCGGTATGTGTGTGCAACTCTATTGGTCGTTTCGGCAGGGGGCTCGCCTGCCATCAACGAATGAAGTGCATTCTGCAGTTCTGCAATTCACTCGTTGATGCCAGACCAGCCCCCTGCCGAAACGACCAATAGAGCTGCACACACGTACCTTCACGGCAGCTGCTGCTGCTGTGATGTGTTATTAACCCCGTATTAACCCCTGCTAGGCAACCAGGAGGAAAACGAAGATTAAACGAGCACGAAGAATGTCCGCGAATATTCGCCCGAAGAGAAGACAGGAACGGGCGAATATTCGCGGAATACGAAGATTTTTTTTCCCCCGAAGACGAGCACGAAGACGAACACGAAGAGCCCCCTGGTGCCCAAGTCTAGTATCAACCAATGCTACAAAATACTGTGGGTGGAACTAATACCATAAAATAAATCACAGTAATCTGTTCCTAGCACTTCATATTGCATCTAATGACATTACAGTGCCTAAGGAACTATGGAGATTCATTATTGAAATTACTGAAAATGCAAATAATTGAAGTAGTCATGGAGATCATTACAAAAATGACTAAATGATTTCAATAATGAAAAGTATGTATAAGTGAAGGCATTGCTCCATTGTGCCTGGGTAAAAGTGATTAAATGGGCCACCGAGTAAAAGGGCATGATCCTGCATTATTAGTAATGAGATCACATTATTGATGACCCATGACTTAATAAAACAAAGGAGAACGAATTATCATGTTACTTTGTATTTTGAGGAATGTGTTACTGAACCTTTACATTATAAGGGAGAATCCTATTTTTAATTCCCGAGTAGTGGTTCCAGATCCCCCTTACATTTTTTTACTGGTTTAATATTCCACCCATAAAGGACAATATTATGATGTCTCAGTACCCCCTGTTCTCCTCCCCAATCAAGTCTCCCAAGGAGCTTGCTGCAGTGTCTTTCTATCTTTACCTATGGTTGTCATTTTCCTAGGTATTCGCTGTCCCTTGCCACCCGTCACCTGTATATGGGATTGTAGCAACCATTTGCATTGTTTAAATAGCTGGTCTTGTACAAATTACATGTTGATGGTAATAGTTTTAAAAATGTGATGCATGTCTCTGGAGACCTGGGTGTTGCTAGCGATCTGCATGACATTTAGCTGCGAGACGTTAGTATTATCTATTTTTAGATGCCGGACAGTTCTATTGTATTTACTGCTCATGTCCATTTAATAAAACCAGTCTAGATGTACATTGACATGTATTAGTATTTCCTTCTGTATTACAACATTTCCTTCTGTATACAGTGCAAAGGAGAACGGTCACATCCACATCTATTAGTGCAATTGTTTTGGAGATTTTTTAGTTAACAATTTACCATATAGGGAAGCTGAAATTGGTGGCAGCATGTGGCAGAGCCAGCATTATTTCATCTATTTCATGTCTTTTCTCTTTACCCACAAAGGATGTCTGAATTAATCAACCACAATCTGAAATTTAGATAACTCTCTGCCTATAAATCTCAAGAAAAGTTAAGCCATCTTATGACTGCTTCATTCAACAATATCAATATAAGTTTAATCATCACTATATGGTGATTTTATTATAATTATTATTATTAATATTATTATATTATTGTCTCTACCCCTCTCCCACACTAAAGCTGTCCATCTCATTAGGAGACTATAAAATGACATACTGATTTCCAAATAAAAGATGACCATTAGTCAAGCCGGTTTGTCTGAGAAACTACACTTTATCAATGGAACCAAAGGACAAATTAATAATACAATAAATATACAATACTGATAAAGATTTGCCATAGTTAGTTATGGAGGAATACTTTACCACAAACATTATTTCCCCTATAACTATTTCCCAAACTGAGGCAGTTTAACATTAATAATAGCGTTCTCACTTACACAAAATATCACTTAAAAGGTGTTTCTGGTGTAAAATGTGGAAACAGGTTATTATCACCAAATCAATAAATAACCTTTCCAATCAGCAGGACCATTCCATTGGTTGCCATGGTGATATGACCACTTTTCAGACTTTGCAATACAGTCACTTTTTATGACTAACCCCTAGTCTGTTAATGGGTTGGGGAGCAAGTTGTTATAATTTCTGTCACTTTTGGCTACACTGGAGGTCTTTGTGCATCTCGTTCCCTCTCCCCACTCTGTTTCTATTCCAAGCCTGTCTGGTTAAATGGAAGTGACTTCACTTGTCTCTCAATAAAGAAAGAAAGCTACACTGCCTTGAGACATTTCATTAATTCATGCGGCACTCCACACTAGGAATGCCCTTCATAAAATACATACATTTTGATTGAAGTGAAACATTTTATCTCTATTTGATTTATTAGATCAGGTACTGTTTACATCATTTATGTTTTAACATATGATGTTTGAGTTGTTAGCAATATCATTTATACCGGCGATAGATTGTTTAGCAGGCCTTGGGTTTTGATGACTAAACCTTTACGGTGATGCCGAATTACATTTGTAGCTGACTATGATTATAAAAAACAAAGGTGGAGGAAAAAGACATCAAAAAATACAGTAGAAGAGAGGAGGGAAGGAAATAATAGGACTGCAAAAAATAATGACATGAGAGGAGCAGAAGAGATAATGACAGAGGGGATTAATGATATGGGGCAGACAATAATATTCAGAGAAGGAGGAGTTGCACCTGTGCTATTTGTATTAACGGCCTGCAAGGCTGGGATCATAAGCTGTCTTAAAGTGGCACTGTTAGTAAATGCAAGCTATAATTCATATCAATTAACCCCTTAAGGACAATGGGCGGTCCCAAAACTCATTGAAAACAATTTATTTTGAGCCCGTACATGTACGGGCTTTGTCATTAAGTGGTTAAGTAGTAAATATTCTGGGCACCCTCCAGGGAATGCCGTTTTTTTTATTTACAAGTTTTTGAAATGTAGGTGATAGGGGTGTGATAAATAGTCCATTCTCACCACATATGATAACGTTCTCTCTTGCTAAATGCACATTAAAATTGGCATGGTGAAGTTGTTAATTTGACCACAAATAACCTAAAACTTGTGTCTTAATGAGTACTCCCCCAGAGAGTTCAGCGTTATCTCCGTAGCTCTGCTTTCAAATGGATGTGGGTAACATAATATAGGACAGAATATGGCGCCCTCTAGTGTAGAAGTCAATTCATTTCCTTACTTGCACTAAACATTTTCCAGAGTATATTGTACACAACTCAAGGAAATATCATTAAATCTGTGCAAAACAGGATGATATTAAAAGTAATCTTATGCACGTCTAATAGAGAATGTACAAATTGTTCCCATCTAATTAAATCAAGCACTTATTAGTTAAATTAAATGAATTATGCATTTCCTTTACTCCTGATCCAGTGTTCAACTATTTTTTCTATTATAATTATATCTCTGTACTGCACACAGCACTATTAAAGGTGAAGTCATTCTAAAACCATATAAAAATATTCTAGATATAATTTATTTGGCCGTTTAATGAATCTCATCATACTCATTTGATGAGTAACTACACAGAATCTTCACAAGGGGCTATTAAAGGGTTAATATTTCAAGAGTCTCATGGTCAGCTCATTTAGAGAGTTCCCAGGTACGTTTAACACTCTTCTTCATTTATGACTTCCCATACGCAGCATACATTCAGCCATTCTGGACATTGTCAGTAAAATGGTGGTTGGAAATTTGCCAGACACACAAGTCCATAGAAAAATATAACTTGACAGTAGATAAGAACCACTTGGCCCATCTAGTTAGCTATTTTTTCCAAATGTACACTGCCTTAACTCCTCTCACAGATTATTATTATTATTTATTGTTTTATATATCGCCATCAAATTCCATAAAGCTGTACAATGGGTAGACAGGACATAACAAGTAGTTTGTAACATAACAAATTGACTAACAGAGACAACAGGTGAGGAGGGCCCTGCTCAAATGAGCTTACAGTCTAGAGACCATAGTCATGTAGCAATGTATTTAAAGAACATTCTGATGAGCATGAAATGTGCTTGATGTTAAATCCTCACTGAAATCAGCAAGTAGAAACTGGGTCTTCTTCTTTAGTTGATTAACCCTCCCCCCCAAAAAAAAGAGTCCAAAGAGACTCCACAATGAAACATGATTATTATGTGTTTGCGTAAGGGTTGTTTTTTTTGATTGTTTGTTTTTTTACAGATTCTAGTTTCATATTCAGTTGCCTTTTGTTGAGAAGTTTAAAATGGCAGTATAGAGACATAACCATGATGCCTGTCTCCCGCTCAAAGAGGAATAACAACTTGACCTTATTAATGAAGCCTATAAAGGCTAATGTGGAATCTAGCATGCTGACCATTGGACACAAATATGTGGTATAGATGGCCAATAAGGGAGGACCCCTAAGGATATTTATGCACAGGACTGTGCGGTTACAGTATATACACTGCCACAGATGGGACTTTTCTACATTTGTTCACGCTTTTGCACAGGTTTTGTTGAGATCCCTGGGAAACACACTAAGATGGGAGAGTTGACAGGAGAATTGGAGTATTAAGCTCTTATTTTGCTATTCATTATGAAGGGCCAAAACCAGTATACAGGCACGAGAATATAATGTGTGATTCATTTGGGTAAGGAGAACAAATAAATCTCATTGATTTCACTATAGATTATACAGGGCCTGACAGACTGATCTCTGCAGTTGCAAACTCTCCTGTTCTGTATGGACTTTTCCAGGAATGGAGGGTGCCATTAAAGCAGTCTGGCTCTGGTGTGGCAACCCCTTGTTTTTAGTCCTGCACAGGCAGGTTTTTCTCTACCCGGTCAGCGTGTTTGGCAGGTTCCACTTGCAGGTGTTGGTGGGGTTGTTTTATGATCCTAGTTCAGTTGTATTTTCGGAAAAGTGGTGTGCTCCAGAGCTGGCTACTCTGGAGATGGTTTAATGGATGGATTGTTGTGGGACTGTTGAGCTGGTCTGGTGCTTTTTCAGGTGATGGGCATACCTGTACTTGGGAACTTTATGGGTTCGGCTACCTGGAGCCCCCCTTGCGGGATGCAGGCAGGAAGTTCTGAGCATTCCCACCGACATTAGGGGGGGACACTACTATTATATAAACTACCCTTATAGTTTAGATCCTAGTAATGATACATATTGACACCAGGGATCAATGCACACAATTCTATTTAACCATTTATTGATGCTCTGAATCACACAAGGCCCTTTTATGATGTTAATACCAAGTCATACCAGGCACCATTTTGAAGGCTAGTTTGTCAGTTACACAAATGAAAGAAATCAGTACGTCACTATTATTAACAATATTTCCTTTGAGCTAGAAGGAAATAGTAGTTAAATAAAATATTACAGCAAACACCAGGAGCCTAAATCAATATGAGATTGTCTGTGCTTCCATAATGACTCTCAATAATTCTTGTTTTCTGTGCTGACACTGAACGAATAATATTTTGCCTGAAATTGGCTAAATTCAGGCAAAACCAGTGCAGTTCTGGTAAAACACTCTAAATGTAGCACTTACCCACAGAGGTGTTGCTTATTTACTTTCTTAATACGACCATTTCCCCATCCCCAAGCTAAATGCTCTGCAGGAGATGTGTTTGACATCACTTTATATACTTCAAATAAGCTCCAGAGTTGGCTCGGATAATGCTGCGTGCAGGTGTCTCTTCAGAACCCTGTGCATATGTGTTGAAAATCCGGCCATTGATTTCATTGGGTGCACTTTCCTGCCAATGAATGACTGCTTCAAGCAGCCAATCAATAGCAAGAATAGTTGAAGCATGGAGGAGGAGGGCAGCTGCCTCTGCAGTTTTTCCCCTTGTTTTTTTTCCTTTTTCATATATTGGTTTTCATATAATATTTGTTGTCATTACTGTTTCCCCCTTTTATATTCTATTGTTTTTTATTTACATTGAACATTGTGAATTGTATATATAATCTTATCATATATGATTGATATTTTATTTACATTTACTTTTGTTTTGTATTTTCGTAAAAATATTAATACAAATTATTTGACTAGCTGCTGCTGTAGGGCATCCTCTGTGTTATGTAAGTGCTTTATTTATTTATTTTTCATTTTGGAAGAATGCATATTGAAGTACTCACAGAGTACTTTAATATGCATTCTTCTTATCATTATTTTTATTATCTTTTATTTATATAGCGCCAACAGTTTACGCAGCGCTTAATACAATACATAAATTCAAGGGGTATGACAAAACAAGAATTGACAGACTAAGACAAACTGATGCATTCGGTGAAGAGGGCCCTGCTCGCAAGCTTACAATCTAGAGGGGCTTCAGGGACATTAGGCTGGCCCATTGTGCATAATAATTTAACATGACGTTACTAGTGAATAGATCACCTGACATGTAAAGGGTACACAGTGCAATAACATGTGCATAAATCTTACAACACCGATAAATAAAAAAGAAACATTGTTGTATTAAACCATATAAAAGGTTCCATATGTCTCTTAACACCAGACCAGTAGTTAAAAGTAGCAAAATAGTTTGGTGTGTTTTCTTGATATTTATTTGTATTTTTTTATTGTTGGTGAAGACTAGATGCCCATTTTTATTCTGTCTGTAGTAACCAATGACTATAACGTATGTGTACTCCAGATTGCAGGGGAGGGCTGGCAGCCTACGGCCTGGGGGGGCAAGTCTAGTATAAAACTCTTTTATCAAAAGCCTCAAATTTTCTGATGGTACACAGCAGTATTAAAAATCAGTGAGAGTTTATCAGCAGGACTAGGAGATTTGTCTGTCTGTGTCAAAGTTTGTTGAAATTAGGAAACCTGTGAATTTGGTCAAATATATGTAACAGAGGCTAGAGAAGTGTGCCTCGTGTATACTGTATGTTAAATCCGACCCCTGTTGACCTATACTAATATCCGTATATCACTGAAGTGTGTTTAAACTGGAACTAAAAGCCACCTCCCAGTGCATGCCTTCCAGGGAGGACAATAGCCCTCTTGCTTGCTCTGATATAAAGATTTTGGGCAACTGCCTGAGGCTTTATTGTTTATCAATTGAAATTCCATTCCATTGTCCATTGTTCCCTTTTTTTCTCTGTTTCATTTCTGTGAATGTATTTTGAACAAGATTAAATGCTTTACTACTAGGCTATGTGATTGGAATTGCCTCCTGGGCTGAATGTTGCCAGTTCTACCCTGACACCTACTGTGGTGAATTCATTTTATTTTACACTACAAAAAAGGCTTTCTACGGTGTAAAGACATTGAAAGAATGTTGATGACAGATAAAAACCATTTGGTTTATCTAGTCTGCCCCCTGGAAAACTCTCAAACCTTACTTGGTCTTTGATGTCCTCTTCATTATAGTCTAACACCTATCCCATGTTCAAAATGCCTCTCTGTATTGGTTAAAGGCCCGTTCACATTTACCACGCTCTCAGTGAATTAAGCCTTCATCTACGATGTACATGAACTATAGTTTTCATAATAAAATTAAATTTCATTAAAATATAGTAATCTCACTTTTAATTTTAGGTACTGCTCGCTAGACACTTTACCCCAATCACCTATGACCCATTGTTAGTCTAATGACTACAGTATAACGTTACCCACTGCCCTTTTACCTGTAATTATCCATTATCATTTCAAGTATGACTATTTAAGAGGACCAGTTACTATTTGGAACTAGGGTCACCACACTGGCCATGTTTTCAGGAGACATTTTCACACAATGCTGACCAGCACATGTAAAGTGCTGCCCTTCAGTGGTTTCTCCTGGAAACCATAGCCAATGTTGTCAGCCTATTTGAGCCCAAATAATTCTGATGTTCCTCTAGCAGCTCAGAATGTTTGCTGGTTATGAGCCTATCACCATATTTTGGGGTACACCCCAGCACCAACAGTGATTGGGTTGGTTAGAGCACCATAAACACACTGTACCTGTTGCTTTTTTCCACACTGGCCTGGCCTATGTCTGGTTGGTGATGGTCAATTGCTTATAATACTAGCCATGGGTTGGGGCTGCAATGGCACTTTTTCTTCCCTCTCCCCCGGTGACTGCTTTTGTGCACTTTTTTGGGCTTCATTGAGTTTCTTCTCACCATGATGCCAGGTCCCAGGGCTTTTTGGTGGGAGGTGTGGGTTGATCTTTTGGTTTGGTAGATTGAAGGATTCTGTACTGAACTTGTTAATCCAGCTTGTGATCCAGCCTCCTCCATCTCTGCCACTCCTCCTGGTTAATTAGAGCTGGTAAGGTCGCTTAAACCTGGCACTTAAAAATTGCAAAATGTAATGTTGCAAAAGAGCACTACTTCCTTCCCTCCTATGGAATCTTTATCGCAGTTAGCGAGTTGGTTGGAGGAAGGCTTGTTTCTTCTACATGATTACAATATTGGAAACAAAGCTGTCTCTTGGGAACGTTTGTATTTTGAGGATCATATAGTTAGCTGTCTAGGGATCTCAACCCACCTAATACAATCTTGCTGTGTTTTTTTGCTGTAGTCTTAATTCAGCACAAAGAAGTTAACTTCTAAACATTATTATGATTATTAGGTCTCTTTCAGCCCTTTTTTCTGCTGTAAAGCCCTTGGTCTCATCTTCGTCTTCGATTAAGGATAGCCAAATGCCTCTCTAATGCATGTTTAAATTCCCTCACTGTATTAGCCTCTACCACCTCTTCAGCTGAGAGGCTGTTCCACGTATCTACCACCCTCTCAGTAAAATAAACTTAAGGAAGTTTACATTATGTATTGAGTTTATTTTTTTTTTATTTGCAGTGTTTTGTGTACTACCAGTGATTATGTACTATAATATTACAAAACCACATTGACTGCTCCAGCAGTCTTATCTGTAATGTGTGGATTTGTTTAAAGTTTGGCTCTAGAACAACAAAATAGAGATTTGTTTCTACTTTATTCTCATAAAAGCCTAGATGGTGTGTGTACCTTTCATGCATAAGAAAAGGAAAAAAACCCAAAACCTTGGAATTGAACATTCTTGTTGCAGTATGGCCAATAACAGTGTATGGAAAGTGTTACGTTTTGTGTTACTGTTAAATATTCTGTCCTTCTCATAAGATTCTACTTGACACTGAGATCGATTTACAAAGAAGACTGAAATAATGGGGGGAACCAGTACAGCAAATAATCAACCTCACTGTAGTGCATACAATTGAAGCTTCTTATTAAACAAGAGATTACAGTTTAATTTTTATACCAAGTGCTGTCTTATGCCAGCTGTGGGTCACAGTAATAACTACTTTGGCGGGCGGCCCTCACAGCACTCGGCATAGACTATTACAGCAAAATTATAAGATTTTACTAAAACATGACGTAAAGTCATGATTTTATGAAAGACACGGAGGCGATTATTGTGCATTTAACCCTTTCTTTACTCCCAACAGCAGCAAAGAAAAAATACAACATTGGTAGAAAAAACAATGAATAAAATACAGTAATACAGTATAGCTCCTCCCACATCGTCACTCTGGTATATAAAGGGATAGCACTGCCCACAATCTTCCTCTTTCTTGGCTGCAACAAAGACCAGCTCCAAAAGGACGAAAAACCACGGCGAATCCAACGGGGAAACAACCAGAACCCAGCTGAGAACATCAAACTGTCAATCGCAGAAAACGACTCCGCGGCAGAACTGTAGGAACCCAACCAATGGCGAGTGAATCAACCTGAAAAGAGAGAAGCAGAGAACGTGGAGCGAATTAGTCCAACCATCCCTCAAAGGCAAAAAACACAAGGGACAGAACCAGAAGAAAAAACCATAAGAAAACCACAGGCATCCGGAAAGGCAAAAAGGCAAGACAAACCAACATTACAGGTCAGCGAATAAACAAATAAATAAACCAATAAATAAAGCGCAAATCAAACCTGAAACTCTGAAACCACCCGCAAAGGAACACCACCTAAACGGGAGGGAAACAAGAGTGTGGAATAAAAGGAACCAAACGAAGCGGCGGGACAATAATCGCCTCCGTGTCTTTCATAAAATCATGACTTTACGTCATGTTTTAGTAAAATCTTATAATTTTATTTCAAGACACGGAGGCTCATATTGTGCAAGTTTAAAGCTGAGATACCACTGACGAAAAAACATGTTCAATAGGCTTGAAGTAGAATTCCTTGAAGGTAGATTCCCTAGACCAGTCGGCTGAACGAAGGATATCCTCCAAACGGCCACCCAATTCCAACACCTTTGAAGCAGCCGCGCTTCTGGTGGAATGTGCCCCAAACCTGGAGAGGTTCAGGCCAGCCAGAGCCATGACCCACTTGATCCAGCGAGAGAGCGTGGCAGAGGAGATAGGAAAATGAGGGTGACAAAAAGAGAGGAAAAGTTGAGGGGCATCCGCCGTCTTAAAGAGAGAGGTGCGTCGTTCGTATTCCCGAAGACAAGAAACTGGACAGAACATAGGGTTAGACGGGAACGATGGGTAAGTGACAGATTTAATCGCCGTCTTTGTACGACGAGAAATGTCAAAACGAACACCTTCAGGTACATAAGACCTGGCGTTCCAATCCAGAGCACGCACATCAGAAACACGTTTGCAGGAAATAAGGCAGAACAGCATGGCCAACTTAGCTGATAACTGCCTAAGAGAAAGGGCAGAGTTAGAGGGCCATGTGAGAAAAAGATTCAGGACCAAATTGACATCCCAGGTGGAAGAGTACTTCGGCAGAGGAGGTCTAGAAAGCCGAATCCCCTTAAGCAGGCGACAAATCACGGCATGCTTACCCACAGGAACTCCCTCAAATCCGGAGTGAGCAGCTGAAATGGCTGAACGGTATTAGTTGATGGTCCTGTAGGCGCGACCTGAATCGAAAAGAGAGTTGAGAAATTGAATAACACCAGTCAGAGGGGCTGAAAAGGGATCCAGATCCCGTTCCACGCACCAAGAAGCCCAAGTCTTCCAGGCGGCACGGTAAGATCTGTGAGTGCCTGGCGACCAAGCTCCTGCCAGGAGCCGCTGAGCTGAGTCCGAAAGGCCTGGGACCTGCCAGGAATTCCGGAAACTAAACACGCCAGAAGAGAAAGGCTGCCGTCCAGAATCAAAGGATGCGGGGATCCGTACGGATCCAGAAGCAGCGGAGACGGGGAGTGCAACACCCGCGGAACCGCAACCACCAGATCCAGAAGACTGGGAAACCACGGTTGAGACGTCCAAAAGGGGACCACGAGAACCACAGACGCTCGCTGACGGCGGATCTGTAGGAGCGTTCTGGAGATCATCGCAAAAGGTGGGAAAGCGTAGTGCCTGATGCCGGACCAATCTTGAAGGAAAGCGTCGACGGCCAAAGCGTCTGGGTCTGGGCGCCAGCTGTAAAAGAGAGGGAGACGTGAATTGAGCCGAGAAGCAAACAAATCGATGTGGAGCGGACCCCACAAGGCCATAAGAGATGAGAAAACCTGGCCCTCCAGGGTCCAATCGCTGGCATCCGTCAGGTAGCGAGAATTCCAATCCCCCACAGAATTGGAGAGACCCGGAATGTACTCCGCTTGGACCATGATGTTGCGGTCCAGACAAAAAGACCAAAGGTCTTTGGCTAAATCCGCCAAAATGGGTGATTGCGTGCCGCCCAAGCAGTTGATGTATCGAACTGCAGACACATTGTCCATGCGCAATCTGATGCAGGTGTTGATGCATGACTTGGAGAAACTCTTGATGGCGAACGAACCCGCTAAGAGCTCCAGACAGTTGATATGGAGACCAGCCTCCAGTTGAGACCACGGACTTCCCGTGGACGTTTCTCCGCCTCTCGCACCCCAACCGTGTAAACTGGCATTGGACTCGATGGACATCTCCGGTGCGATTCCAAAAATTGCCTTCCCATTCCAGGCCGTGATGTTGGCCAGCCACCAACGCAACTCGCCCAGCGTCGGAGGGTCCAAGGTGACTGCATCCGCGTAGGAAGCACCCAGGCGCAATTGGCTGATTTTCAGGCGTTGCATCGCCCTGTAGTGGAGCGGGGCAGGGAAGATCGCTTGAATGGAGGCCGACAAAAGACCAATTATCCTGGCCAGGTGACGGATGGAGATCGTACGGAGCCGAAGGACCCTGCGGAGTTCCTTCTTGATGGCGTGTAGTTTGGAAGATGGGAGTTTGAGAATGCCTCTCGTGGAGTCGATGACGAAACCGAGAAACTCCAAACGTTGGGACGGTGAGAGACGGGATTTCTCCATGTTGATGAGAAACCCGAGATTCCGAAGCAGGTCCAGCGTCCACCGGGTGTGCAGGCGCAATACGCTCTTGTCCTGAGCCATAAGGAGCATGTCGTCTAGGTAGATGATAAGGCGAACACCCCGGGAGCGAAGCAGTGACACAACTGGCTTGAGCAACTTGGTGAAGCACCAAGGAGCAGAAGAGAGCCCGAAGGGAAGGCAGGTGAAACGCCAAGACACATTGCGCCAACGGAAACGAAGATTTCTGGATTCCTCCGCAATCGGAACCGTCAGGTAGGCATCTTTGAGATCGATCTTGGCCATCCAGTCGTTCATTGATAACAGGTCCCTGAGTAGATGAATTCCTTCCATCTTGAAGTGCCTGTAACGAACATGACAGTTTAGTTGACAGAGATTGATCACAGGTCGGAGACCACCTCCCTTCTTGTGAACCAGGAAAATATTGCTGGTGAAGCCGGGGGCGTCCAGAGGAGCGCGTTCGATTGCCTGTTTCTCCGTCAGGGAGAGTATCTCCGAGTCCACCAGACTGGAATCCTGTCTGGAAAAATGCAAAGGTTTTGGAAACAGATTTAGAGGTGGAAGGCTTACCAGTTCTATGACGTAGCCTCGGACAGTTTGTATGACCCAAGAGTCTGAGGTTATCGACTGCCAGACCTGTAAAAAAATGGGTGAGTCTGCCCCCTACAGGATACAGGGAAGAATGGGTAATGAGAGATAGGCTTACCAGAGGGTCTGCGGGTAAACTGTGATCCACGCTGTCCTCTTGCCCTCCAAGGGCGACCTCGTTGAGGGAAGAAGGGAGATCTGCCACCGGAGAAATTCTGATAGGGTGTGCGTTGGGAAGAGTAATATGAGTAGGAGCCTCGGCCCGTGTGAGCTGAGCCTTGAGAGGAACGGCCGGACAGGCGGCCCCTGAATCTGCCGGCCCTGGGGGAGACCCGTTGATGAAAAACCTTGCGCATTGACGTTTGCGCCTTGTCTAGGGCCGTGAAAGCTCCCACAAAACGACCCAGGTCCTTAATGAATGAGTCCCCGAAAAGCATGCCCTGAGCCTCACTCCCCATCTCAGTAAGGGCAAGATTGGCCAATTTGGGCTCTATCTTGAACAGGATGGCCTTACGGCGTTCAATAGAGAGGGAAGTGTTGGTATTACCCGCAATACATATGGCCCTTTGCATCCATCCTCTGAGGACCATAGGGTCTGGAGGGGAACCTGAGTCAAGCCAATCCTCGATGATTTGAAACATTTTGGTCAGAGGACCAAAAATGTCGAGGTGCTTATCTTGGGTGGCCCTCAAAGCGGACTCTAGACCTTTACGGGGATTCCACCACGACTTGGATAAAAACTGGACCATTTTGGGATCCACGGTAGGCGTCTCACAAACCTTTCCCGGAACAATAGGTCTGGGGCACTCGGCGCGAAGTTTATTGCGCGAACTCTTACTCAGCGGCTTGCGGACTCTAGCCTGCAAATAGCGGGCTACATGCTCAGAGAGAGGGTAACCACTCAGCAGAGCGGGGATGATGTAAACCCTCAGGGTCGAAAAACGGCTCCCCAAACTGATCCAGAACCAGCGGCTCCGAAGTCTTGGAGGGGGGAATAGTCTGGGAACCCTCCGTAGGAGCAGGGGTCCCAGAAGGGTGAGCCGTGTCGTCCGGGGTCTGAACGTCCGCAGAGGAATCAGAATCAGACCCATACCAAGCCTCCTCTAGTGACCCTGCGTCTGAATCAGACGCACTTGAGGATTGTGCTCTAGCACACCTCCATTTCCTTGCCCGTTCTGCCCGGCGAGTAAGGGCTCTTTTGCGCTTAGAGATTGCGCTATCTAGGATGGGCTTGTCACCATCAGTCATAGAGGTTCTGGAGGCTGAAGCACGCGTATGGCGTGACTTAAATGCGCTTTCCTGCCTTCAGGGGGCTTAGGGGCCGAGCCAGGAGAGTGTTCTGGAGCAGGGGCTGAGACAGGCAGGGACTTATGGAAGGCCTGGGCCAGAGATGCTGATAAAGCCGAGGTCATGGTATTCATGGCTGAGGCAATAGCCTGAGAAACGGAATTATTTAGTTCCTCTAATGGGTTAAAACCAGAAGGCAAAACCTCTCTAACAGAGGGATCCTGATCTGAAAGATCCCCAGAGGGAGAATCATTGCCAGCCATAATACAGGAAAAAGAACAGATAGGGATATGCCCCTGTAGGAATACACGGAATAAACCAAGTGGCAATGAAAAAAGATAGAAATAATTCCTATAAACAGAAAATAACCTGAAACCGATAGCAGAGAACCAGTATATGTAGAGGGAAGAAGTTTAACTCACAAACGAATGAGTACAGAGAGAAAAAACCGGACCGATTCTCTCCCAAGGCTCCTAGACATGCACGGGGACATAAAAAATGGCGCCCGCGATAATGAGGGGAGGAGCCCGGGACAGAAACGCGCGAAACCGCCGACGTCAACGCCCTGTGAGAAGGCGTGACGCGGCGAGCAGCCGCACAGGAGAAACTAGTATGGCCGCGGCTAAAAATAGAAAGACTCAGCCGCAGCAGAGGAGACGAGCGAGCGGCCGAGCGAAAGCCAGCAGCCGCCGAAACTCGGGGAAACGATACAGACCACAAAAGGCAAAGAGGTAAGGAGAGAAAAAACAGGCGATAACCGCGGGAACCGCGGGACACGGGACCGGCAAAGCCGGTACAAGGGAAGCCAGGAGGGAAAATTAGAAGGAGACCGAAGGAATAGATAAATAAAAAGGAACAGAGACACCAAAATAAACAAAAAGACACAAGGTCTATATAAAATACTGAAAAATACAAGTACAGAAATATACTTAGCAATGCCAAACAATTATAGAGGTAGCAAGGTAAATACTTATCTGCTGTCTGGGAGCAGCAAAGAAAGAGGAAGATTGTGGGCAGTGCTATCCCTTTATATACCAGAGTGACGATGTGGGAGGAGCTATACTGTATTACTGTATTTTATTCATTGTTTTTTCTACCAATGTTGTATTTTTTCTTTGCTGCTGTTGGGAGTAAAGAAAGGGTTAAATGCACAATATGAGCCTCCGTGTCTTGAAATAAAATCCATTTTTGTAGAGCCTCCTGTATAGATGACTGCATGAACATTTTTAAGACTTAAATACATGTTGAACAAACTTTTGAAATTTCCTTTCCCAACTACATTTGGAGACTTTTATGCTAATGTCAGTAGAGAGAGAAGCCATGATGGAACTAGACAATGACGCCATTATTAATATCATGGCTTCCAAAAGCAGCTTGCTGCAAGGGATGTCGCTTGCTTAAAACTACCATATTATTATTATTTTTTATTGGTTTATATAGCGCCATCAAATTCTGTAGCACTGTACAATAGGTAGGCAGGACATAACAAGTAGTATATAACATAACAATTTAACTTACAGAGACAACGTGGCAGTACACAGAGATACTGGCCCATCTCCAAAACTATTATTGGTTTGTTTGGGAGGCATTATTTCTTTATTACATGCCAAAGATATTTGCATATTTTGACCTAGAAATGTTTTTTGACTGTTGCAATTCAGCATAGAAAAATATTTTGAACATTAAAGGGTTATTGTATCGCAAATGTTTACTTCTAAAGAATAATTTGCAGACTTTTTCTGAGGAGGGCCACACATTTGTTTGCATGTTTATTATATACTTTTTTCCAATAATGTGTTTAAATAAACTTGAAAATGGTTGATTTCCCAGTTGGTCCCAACCCATTGCATGATGTCATGGGCCACAGTAATACCTGTTTTCAAATGCATCTTGTTTATGCATCAAATATACTTTAGAAATTTATGGTTTGTCCCTATAATGAAGAAAAAAAAAATTGGGCCGGGACCCTTATATATATATGTGCTGTATGCACAATAATGACAACATGAAATATTGGTTCATCAAACATGGAAAAAGAGGAATCATGGTTAAACAAACATGGTAAACGTGATTAAAAATGATTAAACATATTTTGATCTTTGGGTTATGAAAATACCCAGGACTGAGGGGGTTATCTATTACCTCTCGTTCAATGTACTATAATCCTCATTATGCATGCGCCGGTGTTACAGCATACCCCTTATCAGCATGCAGCTAGCCAGACATAGATATGATACAGTGGAGCTCATAGTCAGCATAAGCACACGGTGAGCCTGACATATGTTATACGGCTTAAAGATATTTTCGGTAAAGATTCTATTTCTAAAAGTCTTACTCCATTACATTAAAAACAGTCACAGAAAAAGTCTTCGTAAAGCCCGATCTACCTACCTACCTACCTACCTAAGCATGTCACCTAAAACAAAAGTCTCCCCCTATCCATTTGCAATCACTTGCAAAATAATGATTTCAAGTTAAATGTAAATAAAACCAATACTAAGATTTGCAAAAAAAACCTCCCTCTGTAATTCTCTCTGACCCTTGACAAACATTTCTTTACATTAAAGGAACATTGTGCAGAGGTAACCCCTTGCACGCTGAAACATCCTGTTACAGAATGAATGATTGAATGATTTGGCACTGAACTAGTTAATGCAGCTTTTAAATGCCTCCCCGTCTCCGCCACTCCTCCTGGGTGCTTGCCTAAGGAGGGGGGGGACTGCTTACAAGAAGAGTTCAGGCTTTGCACTCAAGGCAGGTAAGTTCACATCAAACATGGCACTTTAAAAATCGAATGCGACTTTGCAGAAGTGAACTACTTCCTTCCTATCTAATCTTTATTGCAGAGTTAGCCCCATGGCTGGAACATTGGCTTCCCAGCTAAAAGCTTGTTTGTTCTTGTTTCGCTACACTATTAGAAGCAAAGCTGTCTCTGTTGCATTTGCTTTTTGCAGATCATGTAGTTAGATGTCTCTGGATCTCTGATAATCCCACCTATTGCGGTAATCTTAAATCAGCACAAATTACTTTTGTTGTAAAACATTTCAGGCTGGAAGACAATGTTTTTTTCCCAGTGTTGTAGATACTGAAACATTTGCAACTGAGTCTCTGGAACAATGCAATGGAGATTTTTTTTTATATTCCCACTAACACCTAGATACCTAATGTACGTTTTTTTGTGCAAAAAATCCGAAACATTGAAATTGAGTGTGACCCATAATAGTGTAGCCTTTATGGAAAGTATTTAGTTTATTGTTACAGTAACTGCTGAAATGTTCTGTCCTTCTCAGTACAGCAAATATACAGTAGTCACCAATACACCACTACAGTGTATACAATCTAAGATTCCTATTAAACATGAGATTACAGTTTATTTTTCATAGAGAAAAAGTGCTCTCTTATGCCAGCTGTGGGTCAAAGTAATAACTACTTCCCTCCCAACACTCAACAATAGACTATTACAGCAAAACATATTCTTGTAGAGCATGTGTATATGTGGAAGTGCCTGGTTCTGTAGTCATCTATACACGAGGTTGTGTTGAACTAAGCACTTTAGTATTTTTAATAACACATTTTGCATAACTTTTATTATGTGGTTTATTCACTAAAGCGAGAGTTGACTTATTGATTATATAGGGCCTGACTTGCTGGTGGTGGCCCTTCATAATGAGTATTGAAGCGAGTGAGTTGAAAGCACAAGTCCCTCTTTAATAAGAGAACGCCAACGTTGTAGAGGCCCCATCATCCACTGAACTCCGACTGCTGAACTAAGCAGTGCTGTACAACCTAGGGTCGCAGCTGTGTGTGCGCACTTCTTATGTTGTGAAAAGATACACAACCTTTAGCCCGCAGGGGAGGCGCGAGGGCTATATGAGGAGGGAGTAAGAACATTAGTTGGGGTGGGAAAGAAGGGGGTGCCCTTTGGAAGGTTTTATGTAATAAGCTGAGGGTATAAGTACGGGGTGGCAGGAAAGGGATGCCTCTTTTGTCTCTGTTAGCAGCTGTCAACAATTTCCCCACAGTCCACCCTCTCTCTCCCTTAGGTTGGTAAAGGTTGGCAGGTGTTGGGTTTTTGATAGTAATTTGGGGTGTTGGCTGGTTAAACGTGTTAGTTTGTATCTTTGTAACCTCTTTAGGGAAGGTAGGGTTATGTTCTAGCATTTTGGGGCTCTGGGGTAGGTGGGATAGGTTTGTGGGGGTATGCATTGTAGCACCAGATTCTTGGGTGCATAAGTTGGCTTTCAGTTGTTACGTGCATCCAATGATTGCAGCTGAGCGTGTCAACACTTTTTTATCCCATGAAAAGATACACATAATTTATCATATTTTTTTTGCATATAATTTTTCTAACCTTCGGTATAATAATGTAATATAGGATATGCTCCACATGTACAATGTGTTTATATAGCTTCACACACACCTGGATTTCTTGGCGCAGTTCCAACTACTCTCCAGAACACTTTTTTAACTAAATGCAGAATTAGAAACCTCATTCCTAGTGCTGCTAAATGCCAAGATCTTTCCCATGATTATCACTTGACTATCGTGATACAGAAACAAGTACCAACTGGTTGTTGGGTTACAAAAAGACTTCCTAAAAGCTTGTGTTTCAGATGAGAGAATAAAATGACACACTAAGATGCATCAGGGTGTCCAAACCTCTTATCAATACACTGCTCTACAAAATGAATCATAGGACAATTGGTAATACTGTGAGAATGCCTGCAAATTCCAGCTTTACTATTATTAAATATGGCCTTGCCTTTCAATGCTCAAATCACATATGAATGGAACAAGTATTATTTTTATTTTTATTATTTATTATTTATTGCTTTATATAGTGCCATCAAGTTCTAAGTATAGTACTATCACACTTTCTAATATTTTTTTGTGTGAAGGTAGAGACCGTGATATCTGTCAATATTCCCCTATTTCAAAATCCAGTCCTGCCTATGTAAACAGGGAAGGGCTGGCACCATCTGTTCTGGGGCTGAGTATAGTTGAGTGGCCCACACATTAGCAATATGCATACACTCATTAAAACACGCATACATGCACACTAACACACCTACATACACACTCACTGTGAAACACACTTACACTAAAGCATACCCACTCCATTGCACCCTTGCCTTTTCTGTTTAGCTGTTCGTACACTGTGCAAGCGGCTGTGCTATTACCGTGGTGTCACCTAACATCACTTTAGGTGACGTGACGTGACCCCACTGCACTCTTGCCTCTGCGAGTGGACCTGCCTAATTTGCAGTATTTTGGACTGGTCTAGGGGGGCAATTTCCCTGCCCAGTCCACCCCTGTATATAGGAGAAGCGGTGTACATTACTTAACAGCAAAGAAACACATGTCTCGTTTACCTATATGAGATCTGTATATTTACGACGCAAGTGTTAACAAATGGTTATGCAATCAGAAGATAAACAACTAGTTCAGATATACTTTTCCCAGTGTGGTAGATGTACTATTGTTTGTCTCTTTTTTTTCTTCCCCAGACTGCTCTGAACTTTAGCTCAAATATCTCTAGGAAAGCTTGAACTGGCCTTTTCTAGGAGTTCACTGAAGCGAAGTGCTTACTGAAAAGGCTTTCAATCCAGTTCACATTTTTCTACCAGCTCTTGTGCTGGGAAAACAAAACTCACAGAAGCGGTGCCAGAAAATTTCCTTGCAGCATTAAAAATGTACTTTGGGACGTTATGCCTCTGCAGGCATGTTCTGAGAAGCCGAGGACTGAAAAATCGACTTTCTAGTGTTTCTGGACTGCACTCTGTGAACGGGACAAACTCTGGCCAGCGGAGTCACAGGGAAACAGACTTTTCCTCCCAACTTTCTCCAAGGAGTGGACCGCAATCTTCCATATCTCTCCGCTCCGGACACAATAGCAAGACATTTTATTCCACATTGTCCCAGAATTATGAACATGTATTCAGAGCCTCGGTGGAAGACCCCGAAAATGTTTGGGGGGAAGCAGCTAGGAAAATCACATGGTTTAAGCCATGGACCAAAACAATGGACAACTCCAACCCCCCCTTTACAAAATGGTAAGTTCACAAAGCGCATGCTTCTCTATGCTTGTTACATATGTGTCATGTATTGTATACAGTTACACATTTTCATTTAGAAACATTGTGGCAATATAGTTATTTTTTTCAGGGAATATACTGTAACCAAAATATATGCTGGCATTTTGTAGCTTAAAGACTTTAGTGGTTTAGAGAATGAATGATTAGTAAAACGTATTTTTCTTGGTCTGTTTGAGCCCCTCAAGGAATAGAGTGATGCCCCCTTGGTATACACAGTAGAAACGGTTTATTAGTTGCTATGGTGATAAGACCACTTTTCAGACATTGCACCAGAATCAGTTAACTCCTAAAGGCCTAAACTATCTATTGTATGCATTGTTGATGTGGACCATTGGACTAGTACCTATACACAAAGCATACAATCATGTTGGTTATGAATCGTTAAATGACTTTATTTGTATAGTCCAAATCCAGCTCAAGAGGGAGCTTTTAGTAGAATTAGATAATTTAAACTCATTTATTTATCACTAGTGCTTTTTGTTTTGATAAGCATAATTGTTTTGGAGAAATCTTTAAAAATCACTGAAGTTAAAAAAGTGGAGAAATAAGTTCATGGTAAGGAATATCCACACAGATCATGGGAACAGAAAGTAAAAACAGCTGCTCTAATAGTAGAGGGGGGGTTTCTAATAAAACATAAAATGCCTCTCATTGTATTAGCCTCTACCACCTCTGCTAGGAGGCTGTTCCATTTATCTACCACCCTATCAATAATGTAAAGCATCCTTACATTACATCCAAGCCTCTGACCCTCTAGTTTTAGATTGATCTCTTGTTTTAACTTTTCTGCTCCTTTGAAATAAACTTCCCTCCTGTACTTTAAAGCAATTTATTTTATGTTTAAATATTCCTCCTCTCACTCCTCCAAGATATCCATACCGAGATCTTGCCTGATAATGGTGTTATCCTGCAAAGCATTTACCATTTTAGTAGCCATTCCAGAATGTCAATATATGTTAGGAGATGGGGTCTCCAGAACTCTAATACACATTTGTTACATATTTAACATTTGAAGGCCAATACATTGATTTATTTAATATATTAAACTGTAAAATGTACCATTTCTGAAATGTGACAAATCCTCTTTACCCAATACGTGGTAATCGGAGGGTTATTGCACAGGGATTTTATATGCATTATAGCTTATATAGCTATTTGTAAACAAGAATATACATTGGTAATTATATGAATTGCTGTATCTAGAACCACCGGATGCATGGCGTTTTTTAATTGCTTATTCTCTACGACAGCTTGTCAGAGATAGTCTCATTACATGGAGGACATTTAAAATACAATCCCTTTTAGTTTGAGCAGAAAGTGCTGCTGCATTTTGGTGTATGGCGTGCCGTTAAGAGCTCAATTTACTCAGTTAAGTATTTCACAGGAAGGATATTGAGTGGTATGTGCCTGCCAAAGCACACAATGATCTCGCCTTGCAAATCCATACAATATATTGTTTTACAGCGTGTGCATAATAGTCCTGTTGTTCATGTAGTTACCCTTGTTCACCGTGGGTTTGCACTTGTTTTATATTTTTGTTTATGTCGGTTTTATAACACAATAAAATACTCTAGTAGTCAACTGTGGAGTCATTACAATAATGCACAAATAAGTATATTGCAAAAGTGGAATACAACATGGTATTGGAAACAGAAACCTAACACCTGTAAATGCCTTTATATACTCTGAGTAGAATATATTAATAATTTAAAAAAAGAGAATAAAATAGACATGTCATGACGTTGGCCATCGTGGAATAGCGACAGAAACGAGGTGGAACTAGAACCAGAGGTCCCCCCACCCAGAGGTCAAAGGCTGTCATACCCAGAACCTCTAGGGCTGATCTGGAGAGTTCCCTGGTATTGGTATCTCCAGAGCCAGGGTTTGGTCTGCCAGTGATATATGTGAGGACATATTACTCTTGGCCTTCTAGGCCTAAGCAGTGGTTAAAGGCTCTAGAACATGCTTTATTACATCTTCCATCATAATTCCATATTGTACCACCAGGAAGGGGACTGCACAGCTGCTAGACCTTTAGTGTCCCTGATTTGGCCACAGCTGTGATTGATTCAGTTTTCTTCTGTTTTTTTTTCTTCTTATAATTTGGTACTTTATTTTCTTTTATACACTGTTATAAAAAAAAAACACAAAACATTCTTAAATATTGTCCTATCAAACACAAAACAGATTCCATTGGAATTTCAACTCTTATAGTACCCTGTCCAGTCCAAAACAAGACCTCCTGTGTTTTGTTTTTATAACCTGTAACCAAGAAAAAAAGGTGTAGGTAAAAGGATATTGTAGTTCTGAAACAGAATGTGCAGACCTTTAACTTAAATATCCTACAAAATGTGTTGAATTGTGTCAGAGGTTATGCTCTTTAGGAATGTGTAAAAAGGTCAAGTGAGTGTTTGATTTTATGCTTATCTTTCACATCCCTGGAGCATTCTCTGTGATCTCCAACTCCAGATGGAGACCATGTTATGAGCAGTTAAACAGCATGCCGTTTCTAGCTGCCCTGTAAATTATTTGCCAGAGTCCTTGGCAGAACACACAAATACTTTTATTTTATGATATGTGTTCAATGTAAGATTTTATTTTTTTGGTGTTATGCTTGAAAGCCGATGCACTGTTTACAATGCACACTACATACAAAAAAACACATGAGAAATAATAAAAGAATCAGAGGAGAATCCTACTTGCAAGAACTTCTAATGAAGAAAACTTTGGAGTTGTGTAGACATGAAGGATCTCTTTCAACACATTACCAATTGCAATCCCTGGGAGCTTTTAGAATGCTAAATGATATAATTAGGCACTATAAAGGGTCAGCTAAATGCACCCTGCACTATATGTACTATAAAGGGTCAGCTAAACCCTTCTTGATGGAGGGGCAGGGGGTTGGTCTTCATATTTACTGAATAGAACCTAACTCCACAACTCGACAACTTTTTACTCTGTGGCCAAACAGCAATACAATTCTGGACATGAAATACTTTGCACCTCTACATAGGATGCACATTTACTTAAAATGTGATGTGATTCACATGTATGAAAAATGATTATTGATATCCATACATATCTAAGCTTTGGTCATTTCATTTAAAGGCGTTAAAAAGTCTGGATGACAAGATCCACCGGAGTTAAATTTGACACATTAAATTTATGCATTTGTGTATATAAATTGCTAGCATGTGCAGGGCCAGACTGGGAATGAAAGGCAGCCCTGGAAATGTTTGGACACCAGCCCCATATATTTTATTGTGTGGTCAAGCTTATGTGCCCACATGCCACATCAGGGGCATAACTAGAAACCACAGGGCCCCAGGGTACCCCAACTTCACAAGCAACATCTCCCACAGTGCCACCTTTGCCCCCCAAAGCAGCTTGTCTGTGCTATCTTTGTCCCTAAACAGCCTGCCTGTGCTACCAGCCTGCCTGTCCCATTTCTGATCCCTAAACACTTATATATTCACTCACTCATTCATTCACCCATTCAACCTCCTGCAACCTCAACCTCCTGCACCCCCTTACCTCACCTGCAGGTTTCTCTGGTCCAGGGAATGGCTGAGCGTTTCTGGGGCCGTGCTGATGTCTATGTGGGCCCGCTGAAAATGTTC
Source organism: Spea bombifrons (assembly GCF_027358695.1). Lineage (NCBI taxonomy): Eukaryota > Metazoa > Chordata > Amphibia > Anura > Pelobatidae > Spea > Spea bombifrons. The sequence goes on from NC_071090.1 coordinate 41,947,203, forward strand.
CTGCTTTTTCCTGAGTTTCCATGGTTGAATAGCTGCATGCAAAGCTCATATCACAAAGTACTATGCCAAGCCTCGAATAGAGTGGTGTAAAGCACGCCGCCACTGGACTCTGGGGCAGTGGAAACCTATTATTTGGGGTGACCAATTACGCTTCTCTGGCAGTCCGATGGGCAAGTTTGGGTTTGGCCGATGCCAGGAGAATATTACCTGCCTTACTGCATTATGCCAACTGTAAAGTTTGGTGGAGGATGGATAATGATATGTGGCTATAGTTCAGTGTTTGGGCCCCTTACTTCCAGTGAAGGGAAATCTTAATGTTTCAGCATATCAAGACATTTTGGTACAATGCTATGCTTCCATGTTTGTGGGACCACATTGCAGAAGGTCTTTTTGTATTCCAGTATGTCTGTGCCTCAGTGCACAAAGTCAGGTCCATAACTACATAGTTGGATGTGTTTGGTGTGGAAGACCAAACACCTTTGGGATGAACTGGAATGGTGACTGCGAGCCAAGCCTTCTCGTCCAACATCAGTGTCTGAGCTCACAAATCCTCTACTAGATTTACTAGAATTAGCAGAAATTCCCACAGAAACTCTCCAATCTTCTGGAAAGCCTTATTAGAAGAGTGGAAGCTGTTATAACTGCAAAGGGGGATATTAATGTCTATATACTATATATTAAGAATGCAATGTTATAAAACTCCTTGTTGGTGTGATGGTCAGGTTTCCCAATAATTTTGTCCATATAGTGTATATTGCTACAGGTCTTTTCTGCTTTCGTCATGGTGCATAAAGATGGTTTTTGTACATCCTCTGTTTGTAATATGTATTTTAGAATGCAAATACAAGTTCCAGTAAAATCATTTTAAGTCCTCTGTATATAAAAAATGTTTCTCCCTTAATGGACCAGTAGCACAATAGGCAAGAATGCTATATTAACCTGCTTATTCAAACTTTATTTGCAATTACTGGCTTATCCATGCATGGCTTTTGCCTATATCTGTGCTGATCATGAGTTCCCATAACAGTCTGGTCTGATAAAAGTAGTTTTTGTCTCTGCCTGCCACTTCAGCTAGTCTTATTATTCAAGATGTTTTATCTGTGTCCTGACCTTTTACCTGTTTTTTTGTTTTTTGTTTTTGTACTATCAGGGAGTTGAAATGATCAACTCTCCTAGAAGCTCCTGTTTTTAGTGAATGAACCCTAAAGAGTTAAAGTGGAACCATCAACTTACACAGATGAGTTCCCTGCATCAAGCTGGATTAACCAGGACATCTTTTTATGTGCTTTGAATATTAGGGAAAAGTCTGACTAGTGATAAGTGCAATCAGAATTCAGCGGGGATTAATCTATAACATGAACAAGCGATTATGACTTGGAACATTTCTTTCATATAATCAAATCTGAAACTAAGATAGTGAACATATTTTCTTGTTCATTATTCTGATTGATGTTTCTCTGCCACCTTTTAATTGGAGTCCTATTTTTGTAGTAAAGTGACTCGACAGGGTATGAAGGCTCTTCCACAGTATTTATGTTTGCCAAACCTTTCATCAGAAAGAGAAACTTTACATATACTTGAAAAAAGTTGACACTTGATGCTTTTATCTTTTGTGCAATGCTATTTCATGGGATATTTAATCATAGGCACTGATGTTTCAAGAAAATCAATAGCATCTGCAGCTTTTTAGCCGTGATATGGGCTTTCAGTAAGGCTAAGAACATATACTGAAGGGCCACCTATTTTAACATTAAGTACAGTTTAAATTTTTTTAAACCGTTTTTAAACAATTAGAAGTTCTGCATTTTAACCAGCTGAAACCCCATTCCAATGTTATCTGACTTATCTGTGTAATCAGTATGACTGTGTGTAATTGAGAAAATAATCTGTAGAAGTATGTACTGTTGCAGTATAGATTATTCACAAACTCAATAACCCCAGAGGAAACAAGGCAGAACATACTGTCGCTTTCCATAATAATCCCATGCAATTTTTATTTTTTTACATTTTTTTTTTATTTATTTATTTTAGTGAATAAACTCCAGTTATTTCTGTAGATATCACTTTACTGGTATTGTTGTTGTTAGAAAAGGCTAACTCACATTTGGTCTGTAGAGAAATGGAACATGGCCACACATACACACACACACACACATACACACAGTCTCTGTGGTGGGTTGCATATTACAAAAGCTTTCAGACTTCCTATATATAGCTGTGTGTGTGTGTGTGTGTATATGTATGCGTGTGTTTTATTTTTATATACGTAATATACAGTATATAATGTGTGTGATCTATAATGAAATTCAATTCACATTATTCTGTTTTTCATTATAAGTGTCATTTTCTTAAAGGTTCGTTGGCGGAGAGCTTAACGTCTGTTATAATGCACTTGATCGTCACATAGAGAATGGACGAGGAGATCAAGTTGCTGTTATTCATGACAGTCCTGTGACCGGTATCAAGCAGAACATCACCTATAAAGAGATCTATGAGCAGGTACGTGGGCATTTTAGATATGAGATTGTAAACCTTCTAGCATGCAATGGAATAAAATGGCGGCAGCTCTGGTAAGGGAGTTTTTCTTGATTACTCTTATTATTTGCCCCAGACAAACCTTCAGCATAGTATAGTGGGTTGAGGTGTAGCTATCCTTAAACATGTTTAGAAAAAACACATTTCCTTCTTCTCCTCTATTAAAAATTACTTTTGCCCTTTTTAATAACTGAATCCACATGCTTTGCACACTTATAAAGGCGAAACATTGTCATTTTCATGTCTGTATTTTACCTTATGGCTAATGCTTATCATTTAACATCTCTGCGCTCCCATAAGCTCTTTAAGCTCCTATGTCATTACACTGTAACACATAACACAGTAACGTTATACATTGTAAAATAGAGCTAACCATTTACTAGCATCATACAGTCTAGTGTGCATCTTTTCCCTTTAGCAACCCCTATTAGATGTATTTCTTATAGTGCAATGATGAGTCTACTTGAGAATGAATCTGCTTCAGGGACCCTATTCTTGATATGTATATCTCTAATATCATTACCGTATATAGCTATCGCTTAAAAACTGTACTTGTCAATATGTTGGCATTTTACATGTTAATGAGCAGGGACGATACACAATTTTGTGGACTTAAGAAGTCTAGGTTTAATAAAAGAAATAAACGTATTTTGTTTGAGAGATTTTAATTATACAACTAGATGCCAATTTATGTACAGAATCCAACTGATTAAAATGTAACTTATTTTAAAAAGAAATCCCCACATTTTAATCATTTTCATTCTTTTGATTTTTATGTTTCACTGATCTTCAGTATCAGAAGAACATAAATGAAGAAACAATTTTCATTCTGCGACAAAAAAAAAAGACCTAGCAATAGTTAATCGTGCAAATGCACAGAGCCATGCAGTAAGATTTCTGGAACACACAACCTATCTTGAATAATGGGGCAAATGCACGGCAGATGAAGGCACACAATATGATTAAAGAGAAAACGTTTATTGTGTCAGACTGTCTTATACGTATCATTGGTGGGTACACTAGATGACGGAAAAACCCAAACTTACAGGTTTTGCAGGCAAATGCTTAATAAGGGTATAACTTTCCTGATAACTTACTTGAAGTGAATCTAGATTTCTAGTAAACCGTCAGACCGTAAGGTTACATTTCTCCAAACACATTAAAGCCGGTTTTGTTAGAATAATATTTAAGAATGTTAAAAAAATAAGGAAACCTTGATGCAATTTCTTTCGCTTTTTTTGCTCGTTGCTGTGGATATAAAAAATACAGATCGTCAAGTTTCCCAAGCACAAATCTTCTTATTCCAATTATATTTTGTCCTTGAGCAAAACGGCAAAGACTGTTTTTTATTGGCTCAAAGCATTAGATTACAGTTTTTTAAGAGGGTGACAGCCCGGCCAATGAATTGCTTATTAAACTATACCGAGAAAAGCTTGTTCAGACAATGTTTATTTATTCCTTACCCGGAAAACATGATAGTGGATGTAATAAATCTTGTGTTTTACAAAAGGCTTTTCCATTTACATTATTTACATATTTTAAAAGGCAGGCAAATAATTTGTACACATATAATATAGCATTTCAATCCAAGATTAATGTGAAAGGTCAGCCTTAGGCAGTCAATTTACACTGACTTTTTTTTTCTTGTTTATGACCTGGAAAATTTATTTTATGCATGCTGTATATGCATACATACAGTATACTTTGTGGTACCATGACACCGGATTGTAAAATAGTCTAATAATCTGTTTTAGTCTAGGTGGATAACATAGGAAGGGGATTTTTCAAGATTGCTGTCCTGTCCATTAAGGGCCAGGCTGTTTATTCTGTTTGGAACTAAAAGAACGTAGAGCATCTGAGGCTTTTTTTCTGTTTAAAGATCTTCCTTGTAGCTAGCCCATATGTACTTACTAGGTCCCTGCCTAGCTAGAACAACCGCCATAATACTTTCCCTGCTTTGCGTATCCTTCAGAGGCTGAGCAATGGGACATGACCTCCGCTAGCAATCCCCTTAAATACAGCACTGCATATCAAGTCTTCTACATAGGAAATACTATAAGCGCAACCAGTATGCCTGCAGCATCTACTGAAGCAACAGATGAGACACAGCATCCCATATCATTACTCCTACATTATGAGTGGGAGTCTCGTAATAAACAAATGTTTTTATTCACATGTTCAGTAATACCCAATATTTTCATTCTGTTCTGACAGGTATCTCGGTTAGCCGGTGTTCTTACAAAGCATGGTGTCAGAAAAGGGGACAGAGTTGTCATTTATATGCCAATGATACCACAGGCAATGTATACAATGTTGGCATGTGCGAGAATTGGAGCCGTGCATAGTCTCATTTTTGGGGGATTTGCACCCAAGGAGTTATCAGTACGCATTGATCATGCAAAGGTAAACACGTTAACTCATGTTTGTACATTAACCCCTTAAGGACAATGGGCGGTGCCTAAACCCATTGAAAACAATGCATTTTGAGCCCGTACATGTACAGGCTTTGTCATTAAGGGGTTAAGAATGTTTCCCTATAACTTTAAAATGTTTGATCTAAATATACAGATAAGAAATGAATCCCCAGTTTACTTTCCAAATTCCTATTTTATCGCATTCTTAAACCGAGCACCACTTATAGGAACAAAAATAGATTTTGTTCCTTTCTTTATGTATAAAAAATCTTTATTTTCTATGTATCATTTCTATAACCACATTATGTAAAAAGCACCTTATGTGTCTTATTGGTAAAAATTGTTAGATAACGTTTTCCTTCAACCAATAGGACATGCATTCTACACATTAACTGCATGTAAATATACTGAAATAATATGAGTTATTATTTATCTGAAGCCCAAGTTAATTGTAACCGCATCATTTGGAATTGAGCCTGGGAGAAGAGTGGAGTACATTCCCCTAGTAGAAAGAGCTCTGGAACTGGTGCATCACAAGCCAGAGAAAGTTCTCATTTATAGTCGGCCAAACATGGTAAGTTCTTGGCAGCCTCTATCTTCTCTTTTTCTGTAAAAATGAAATCTTGACATACCCTCCACTTTTTATGAATAGATAACTAGACGTTTGATGTTTCCATTCTGCTTTGCGGTGTATCAGTACGTCCACTTCTCATTTTGAAACGAGAAGACCCAGAAAAGTCAGAATTCTTATTTTTAACACAATGAAGACATTGATCATACTTTTGTTAAAACTATTCGTTACTTGCTTCCTGTGTCTCGTGGTTGCTATTTTCAGATGACATTTTGGAGAAGAAACCTTTGTAGTTTTTATGAAATAAGTGAAGGCTTGTAAGGCTCTAGATCTGTGTGTAATGTTCACAGAAGAAATTTAAAAGAGAAAGAGGTTCTGAAAGCTTCAAAAAAGGAGCACAGTTCTAATAAAGCAAAATGTAAAGGTGTAACAGATTAGTATAAGGAAAATTGACTTGCCATAATTTGACAGCAATGCTAATCCATATTGTTTATATGGCTCATGGCAATTTGAGCAAAAGAGTCATTACTACCAGTGTCATAATAAATGGTCAGTCGGATAACATATTTGGAATATATGAATACTACTACTTTCCAACTGTTCTTCTTGTGTCAGTATGGTTATTTTGACATTTTTCTTTTATTATTGCTCCACTTATGTACAGATTTTCACCTTTTCTTCCATGTTGCTGTCTTTACCATACTGTCATCTCTAAACAAATTTTGTGGCGAGCAGCTCATTGAATGCCCCACATGCATTAATGGATTCCACAAGCCCTCTTGTGGACACTGGTGTCCTTCTACAGACACTTTGCTTAGCCCGGATGTCATTGTCATCATCATTATTATCACTCTAACCTCCACATAGTCTACCTGGATCTAATGCAGTTGCTTTAACTTAAGCAATATTTGTCTCTCTAACTAGGAACGGGCCCCTATAAAATGTGGACGTGATCTGGACTGGGATGAAGAGATTGCCAAAGCTCATCCTCATGACTGCGTTGCTGTCCCCTCTGGTCATCCACTGTATGTTCTGTATACCTCTGGCACTACTGGACAACCTAAGGTGCGGCTCCGAGATCTCAACATTTACTCGTTAAGGTTAAGAATTCCATCATGATAAACTCTTTTAGTTCAACTTCTGAGAATGTTATCAAATTAATATTCTATACTAATCAGGTAAAGTAAATATACTTATATATGGGTGAAAGTATTCCATTGGAAAGGATATAAACGTTGTGAATGTTTCTGCTCCTGCTTTTCACAGGTTGTTGTACTTGTAACAGAATCAGATAAGGGAGAGTTCAAACTTACTTTTTCTTTACATATAAATAAATCCCCCATTCTGCAGAATTTCATTTTATTGGGAATAACATATATAGATGTTATGTACAATTAAGTTTTATGTTATTTTTGTGTAAACATTATTTCTTTGGATATAGTAATCTCCAAGTAAAGTAAGTTTGATATTCTCACCTTTCTCACCATTGTATTTAGTCACTCCTAGTCTCAGACACCAGTAAGTTCAATTTACATTGAATTGTGGTCTTGAGATGAAGCCTCATAGAAATGAAAATGTCGCCCTTACCAAATTTTCTGAACACTCCCAAACTGAGCAGTTTTTGTATCTGCTCTGGAAGTTAGTGAATTCCCTTCTTTCATGTGACAATTAAGTTGCCCAGCGAGTTAAAAGTTTTTATATTTAATAGTAGAAAATAGGCATGTTCATGTTAGAAGCTCTATTTTATTCATAAGCAACATATAATGATCATTGTTGTAATAATCAAATGGATATCCTTTATAACAGGGGGTGGTAAGGTGTTCAGCTGGGTATGCTGTGATGCTAAACTGGACCATGTCTACGATATATGGACTGAAGCCTGGTGAGGTATGTTTGGATATCTTCCGGACTCGCTGAGATGTCACTGATCACTGTGGTCTATATAAAGGTCGCATGTATTTTTTGTTTCCGTAGGCTTGGTGGGCAGCATCTGATTTAGGATGGGTTGTTGGCCATTCTTATATTTGCTATGGGCCACTGGTGCATGGGAATTCTACAGTATTATATGAGGTAAGTTATATTAAATGTTGTATAAAAGTTAAGTTCGATAGGTTGGTGTGTAGTGGAAATGTAGGCACACTTCAAGAATATCTAAAGTCTGTTTTGGGAAACATACAGAAGTATACGTGACATATATGTGGCAGAGGACTGCCCAGACAGATCTGCCTGTAACCCTCATGTCTTTCAGGGTATGGGACTGGAAATTTGATGTCCTGGAGGTGGCTGCCAAGTGCCCCTTGCAAATTGGTTTATTCATTTAAGCTTAATTAAGGTTAAGCACTGCTACCACTTAATAATAATAATAATAATAGTAATAATAATAATAACTGGGCTATTACAAAACTCCCGCTGATTATGTATGGGTTGCTATGCACTGTATAATTACCATCATCTTAATGTTGCTGGTTACTCATTCTTTTATATGTGGATGTAACCTGTCGCTTAACTTTTCTTTTTTTATTTACCACTGGCTGAGGGATTCCAAAATATACCATACCTATTTCTAAACTAACGCTTTATTGCCATGTAGTTCTACAGCTGGCTTCCTATTAATTCAAGGAGCATGCCTTCTATTTAATTGTGGTATTAAAAAATTGCACTTCTGTAAGTTATATTTCCTCATTGTACTTCAAAGGGTGGTTAAAATAGATCTCTAATTTGGCTTAATCACCTGCTGCCTTGACTAGAGAATATGTTCTGTAGATGAAAGTGTAAGGTAAAAACCCCTGCTGTTTCCATGGAAACAATTTTCGCCATTGGCTCTCATTTCTAAATGATTCCTAATATTAACAACATCTGCATGTATGTATAATTAATCTAAAAGGCAAAGTGGACTTGCAACTAACGTTTGCATTTACCAAGGGACAAGATTGTGAGTATTTATAATTCATGCTTGTATACTGAGTAACATGGCTATTCAATGTATACACTGAAGAGTCAGGCAGGGGGTGGTATTTGTAATCTACCACATGTGAATATTTCTGTAATCTAGCCGTTCCTCAAGGGCCACGAATGGGCTACTATATGGGCTACTTGACAAAATTCGGGTTGTGACTCTACCAACCGGCCCTTTCTGACCCAACACAGAAAGGTTAAAAGAAAATATAAATAATAATAATAATAATAAATCCCTAATGCTGCAGGCTCTTGTTTGCATTATTTTATGAGCATATTTTAATCTGATTTTTAATCCAGAGGATTTTTTTTTATCGATTGGTTTGGAATGTACTGTTGTAAAAATAGGTCAACACTAAATGATAAACATTTCAACATTTTCAAAACCTTGAAACTGGTCACACAAGCACAAATAAAAATATTGATTTTGATGCTAGTTCAAGGAACAGATTCTACTGCATAGTTCTTGACATGAAATCAAGTACTACGACATCTATGGAAAATACTGTGATCTCTATTCTGATAAGAAAACCAAACCGATTCTTAAATGCTCTCCTTTTTGCTGTACAAGGAGACTTCATATATAACAGGGCTAGAAAAACTAAAAAGACAAGACATTTTTTGGTTCAAAGCAAATGTTTCTTACAAAAAGGAGGTATTGCAACGTAGAGCCACTTTTGGAAAGCCCTGAGATGCAAGGGAAAAAAACACTTAGCTTATCAGTCCATGTTTGCACACAAAATACCGTATTTGCTCGATTATAAGACGACCCTGATTATAAGACGACCCCCCAAAATCAAAATATTAATTTAGGAAAAAAACAAAAAGCCTGAATATAAGACTACCCTATAGGTACCTGAACTGCAGATCTCCCACTCGCAGACTTCTGCAGGGGCCTGGCTGTGCGAGCAACTTATCTGGCCCCGCCCCCAGAGGAAGGAGGGGGGACGTAGAGTTATGTGAGGACTGTGCTAGCTTCCTGTTTCCTGCTGCTAATAGCAGAGACGCTGCTCGGGATCAAAGCACGGTAAGCAGCACGGCCGAAGCAGAATGAGGTCTGATTAGAAGACGACCTCGATTATAAGACGAGGGGTATTTTTCAGAGCATTTGCTCGTCTTATAATCGAGCAAATACGGTAGGTTGTCCAAAGTGTGCACAGTCTTTATTAGGGTTTTAAAAGCTAAAGGGTTAGGTCTGGGCTCTGACTGAGCCACTCCAAAAAGGCAAATGTTTTTCTTATTGAAAGAATTCTGTAGTAGATTTTCTTTGATGTTTAGGGTCATTGTCCTGCTGCATTACACAACTTCTGCTAAGCTTCAGCTGTCGGACAGCCACCCTGACATTATCCTGTATGATACCTTGTAGGTGATGCAGTGAAGCAGCTAAGCAGCACTTAATCATGATGCTCCCTGCACCATACTTCACCATTGGGATGATGTTTTCATGCGAGTATGTGGTGTCCTTCTACACCATATATAGTGTTGTGTCTTCTTCCTAAACAATTCAACCTTAGTTTCGTTATTCCACATTTCCCCAGTAGAGTTGTGGCGTGTCAAGATGCTCTTTGGCGAACCGTATGTGAACAGTGATTTGAGAGCAGTGGTTCCCTGCATTGTTAGCTGCCATGGACTCCATGCCTGTTCAATGTTTTGCATATGGTAGACTCATGAAGAGAGATGTTAACCAGTTCCAGTGATTCATTCAAGCCATAAGCTGTTTCTCTAGGATTCTTTTTTTACAGCGTTGTGCCGTTGGAGTCATCTTGGCTGGGCGCCCGCCTCTAGGGAGAGTAGCCACAGTACTAAATTGTTTCCATTTATGAACAATTTGGACTGGTGAATATGTAAACTCTTTGAGATTACTTTGTAACTTAATATACATATCTTTTTCTTTACTCATGCATTTACATTTATGCATCAAATATTGGGATGAAAGTTTAGATGAGTCATTGAATTGAGACCTAAGGAAATTGTTCCTTCAGTTTCCATTTTAAAAATATTAGTGGCAGGAAATATCAACCTTTTAATTATAAAGTGAAATAAATTTGATATTAGATTTATAATTTATCGTGACATATATCAGAATACTGTGTATAGAAAGTATTTTTCCCATACAGTTTTGTTTTATTTTTGGGTGGAGGGTATGAACAATGAGAATACAGTGATACAATAAGGTAATAGATGTCTTTTAATAATGTTGGCCTTCAAAAATCATTGTCATTGTTTCCTAAATAACTTCACTTGTTCGTTTGATTTGATTCCGTATGTTGCATCCAGCTAATGGCTCTTAGATGCTTAGTAAAAATGTTTTAAATGTTCTTTTTTTACGATTGTATAAATTTTTTATACAAATTGCAGACATGACAACAAAGCATACCTAGAACATCATAAACCGGTCTAATGGCTCTATTTATTAAACAATAAAAAATTAGCTGCTACACTACAGTGATAGATGTACAAAACATAACTTAACTACTTTGACTACTGTCATATGATACGGATATGATTAATAACAGGATTCACTTAATGAAATTCATAAAATAACTTCCCACAGGGAAAGCCGGTGGGAACACCAGATGCTTCTGCCTATTTCCGTGTGTTATCAGAACATGAAGTGGTGGCCATGTTTATTGCACCAACAGCCCTTAGGGCAATACGGCAGCAAGACCCTGAGGCAGACTTGGGAAAGAAATACCCATTAAAAAAGTAAGTCATTTTAAAGAACACAAATACATTTAATACAGATGCAGTATTGTGAAACAAAGTATATAAGTGGAAATATTGTTTGTTAATGCAGTTTACCAAAGTAGCCAGAGTTAAATGTATACAGTCTCAAAACGTGAAAATGTGTGTTAGATAAAATTTGTATAACTGCTATTCCTTCATAAAAGTGAGGGTGTCATGTGGATTTGTGGAATCACAGATTGGCTTTGTGTGTTGGCATCAGATCTTTCTGGTCTCCCCTTTTAGGATGCATTTTAAAATTGTGTTCAGAACATAACAAGATCAGCCCATTTAAAACATAATATAAGGCCTGTATGTGCCATATTTATATTGTCATTATGGAACTTAGCATTTAGTGCAAAGTAGTTTTTGTTTTTTTCTTTTCTTTAAACTAAGGATTGGTACAATTCTGAGTTCACCCCAGACCACTGTATGTAAAGCAGATGTACAGTCCCGTGGAAAAGTATATGCGTACTTACCACATTGTGTTTCAGATTATCCAATTAATTTTAATATAAGACAAAGACAATGTGAGTCAACACAAGACACTGGTTTTTAAATTATTATTTAATTTATTGAAGGGTAAGATTTAATCAAAACCCATATCACCCATGAGAAAAAGTAATTGGCCCCCTAAACCTATTAACTGGCTGTGCCCACCTTGGCAGCAATAACTGGTATCAAATGTTTGCAGTAACTACCGTAGAATCTTTTATCACTGTAAAGGAATTTTAACCCACTCTTCTTGGCAGAAATGTTTTATTTCAGGCACATTGAAGGGTTTTTGATCTGCCTTTTTGTGATCGTGCCATAGTTTCTGCATTGAATTCAACTAGGCCGCTCCAAAACATTTGGTTCATTCAGAGGTGGACTTGCTTGTGTGCTTCGGATCATTTTCTTTTTTGAATTGTAAAGTTGACCAACAGGATGCTGTGTCTGTAAGTCAATTTGTTATGTTACATACTACTTGTATGTACAATAAATAATAATAATAATGTCCTCACCTCATTTCCAGTAAGCATTTGGGTCAGTTTCATCCTTTTTACCGTTGATTTCTTTCCAGGCATTTCTTTTAGGGGCTACCCCTAAGCGACTGCCCCCCAGAAAAGACAGCCCTCTGGATAGCCTACTGGAAAGGTTCCTCAGTATGTTCTTATTTGCCCCTCATTATTTTAATCATGCCCTTCTTTGTTCTTAGGTTTCGTACGTTATTCGTGGCTGGGGAACGCTGTGATGTGGAGACACTTGAGTGGTCTAAAAGAATTTTTAAGGTTCCAGTGCTGGATCACTGGTGGCAGACAGGTAAGGCTTCTGTGTCTGTGGGTCTGTATTGTCACTGTGAATATTAGAGATATAGCTCATATTTTCTTTTTCTAGATAGTTATTTATGCGCTTTGGATTTTTCTGTGGATCAAAATTGAATTTCCTTAATCTCCTGACAAGTTTTTGCAAAGTAAAACCCAAGTGTCTCAGCATAAAAGCTTTAATTTGAGCAGTACTACGATGTAGAGGAGTTTGGTATTCAGCAGGAGAGAAATAAAATCTTGGAAATTGCTTCTGAGAACCTTACTTCAAGAAAAGCTTCATTTAGAAGCATCACTAGAGACCTGCTACTTTTACAGTTCGGATTATCAATTTAGACTTAAACCTGTGTAGTACATGCCAAAGTCTGGGTACTGAAAATGGCACTTGGTATATACTTACTGTGTTTGCTTATATTCCCTTTGATTTGCAGTACTTCTTTTTAATGTCATTTTAAGAAATACTGATTTTTCTGTGGTGTTATTTACTAACCTGCCATTTAGGTAGAGCAAAAAAAAAAAAAAGAATAAAGGCGTGTTTTAAGTTACGATATCAAGAGTAACTGAAGAAATGAATAATGTAGTTCAGTTTTTGTACACTGTTTTGTTGTTTTGTACTGAATTGTAGATGGGTAACAGACCACAGCACTTGACACAGGGATGAACTGTCAAAACGTCTTGCAACTGACTTCTTAGTAGGCTCAACCTTGTGTATCCCGCTAAAAATAAACATGGCAATTACTTGAAATCTGAACAGATACTCACCATCTGTTTTTGTGATTTAAATCTTCCTCAACTCTACTACTTTTGTAATTCATGCATAGGCTTCCACTACTACCACATTGTATAAGAACAGGGAAACTATGCCTGTGAGTTGGTGGGCCCACGATACATTGTGCCTTTTTAAATGTATATGCCTTAAGCACACCTCATGCCCAGTCCAGCTCACTAGCACTGTTTAAACCCAGGCCTAGGTTTTGAAAGAAAAAAGTATTTTTGAAGAATCAAGCATTTATAGTTAATATTTTGCTACAAAATTCTGCTGAACCTACTATTCTATGTTAGATGGTAACAAAAATAAGAGGGCAACACTTACTGAATGAGGACCATACCTCAAAGCCTAATATTTCTAGGTTGTCTTTTTATTACCTGTATGTAAAAGTACCTTAGTGCATACAGATCTTTGACATCTAACTGTATGAAGCAGTCACCAGCTGAAAGATTCTCTTTCCTGTGCCTTAATAATACAGTAGGTTTGCTCCTTCCTTCACGTGAGGTCTCATCATTGTTGACTACCCTACAAAAACGTCATATGGCAATTTGTTGAATATGTACAGGACTTACACAGCTGAGTAATTCTGCTTTATTGGAGCTCTGGAAAATGTTACAAGTGAAGAACTGATTGAAGTTTATGAGGGCAGTAATAAAATTTGATTAGTGTAACCCCAGGTTCATGACATCTTACAGTTATGAACAAAAATACTTGTCTGAGTGGATTTAAGGGACACAAACATTATTAAGGGACACAAACACTATACTAACCCCCATTCGCCTCCAGCACTGGCTTTTGCAGGAATTCAAAGTGGGTCAGAAGCCTGACCCCCCCCTTGGTTCTTATCACTATGATCATTTCCATTGATGTTTTCTCTGTTTTCTCATCCATGCTCCTATGTCATCCTGGTTATACTATGGTCAACTAGTTATAGCATTTACGGTCTAGTTGGGAAGTGAACGTTGATAAGCTATATGTAGGCTGTGTTTGGTTTTCTAATACTTATTTTTTTTTTCTTTATCTTAGAAACTGGATCTCCAATTACTGCAACTTGTATTGGCCTAGGAAATTCTTTAACCCCTCCTGCAGGCCAAACAGGCAGACCAGTTCCAGGTTATAATGGTAAGTACATTGTAGTTAGCGGAAACAAAGAAGTAGAAATGATTGGCAGCAAAAACTATATAATCAGTTTAATGTACACATTCTAAAAATGTAACCTATTACAGAAATACATAATATTAGCTAGTTGTATCTTAATTTTCTTGCAATTCCCAACTTGTAATTGTATTTTTTCTCATATAATTAAGTTCTCTCAATGTTGTCACCCAATTAGCATTTTACTGTCAGGTAACTAATAAATTAGTTGATGGACAATAATAACCTATGAAGGTCTAAATCCTAGTGGTGTCCAAATACAAAGAACATGAAAAGTAGTTTACAATGCTTTGTAATGTCTACATAGGAAACACAACAGTGGGCTATTTTACCAGCTCTTTTCATTCCCAACATATTATATTGGCATTAAAAGGTGGATTATACATACATATAATTTCCGTGATGTCAGCGGAAACAGCCACCGACGTCGGCAGTCCTGGCCGCGTCCCGCAAGGGTAGGCTTCGGTAACTGGAGCTCAGAAGTTCCCAAGTATATTTATTGCTAGTATTACAATTTTTAAAATTAGTTGTGTTTCGCATAATATACAGTTATAATATACAATTAGTGTGTTTCGCATAATATACAAATGACTAATATGCAGATGTCTGAAAACATTATGTTCTAGCTCTTATTTTAGCTCAATCTACTGAACAAGAACTCTGAATTCTTATGATACTGCCTTGTGGTAAACAGAATGTCTCGGTCTTAAGCACTATGACTTATGAAAGCTTTTGAGAGAATATTCTTTATTAGCATTGCCATAAACAGCTCAGTGTGATGTTTGAGTTTAGCCTCCAGGTCTGCAGAAAAAGGAAGCTTATTGGAGCAAAATCAAAAGAAACACGTTTCCACCGATGCTAGACTACATTACTCTATATTCTGTATACAGTACTGACTGTAATGCTCAAAGAAAAATACATGTTTTTCCATTGTACTTCCCCTCTTAGAAACAGCAGCCTGAAAAACAAGAACGTGAATAAAATAATGCCTATACTTTCTTTTATAGTCAATAGCGCCTGCTGAAAGATGGCAGGTATGGTGTCTTTCTGCCAGCTCAGAAAGCTTTACGGGAGTGTTAATGATTAACGGGAGGTGCTATTCACAGCTTTGAAGTCATTCCAACGAAGAAAGTCTATTATATGACCTAGATAATCTCAAACCTGTGAATCGGTCCTGGCAAAAAAACTGAAATGTAATTAATATGACTTCAGCACACAATAGAATGAAGCAGGGCCGGACTGGCCCACCGGGATACCGGGAAATTTCCCGGTGGGCCGGAAGGTCCGGGGGCTGGGCGGCCATGAAGACAGCCGCTGAGCTGCCCCCCAGGCTGCCCGAAATCTAATCAAAGCGGCCGCTGGGTGCTGATGCGGCCGGCCGGCATCAGCACCCAGCAGCCGTGTGCGATGGCCGTTTAGTGATGGGAGCAGTGTGAGGGGTGAAAGCTCCGCCCCCTCGCACTGACCTTTCACCCCTCACGCTGCTCCCATCACTATGCGGCCATCAGATTGCTGGGAATGTAATCTAAACGGCCGATGCGTGCTGATGCCGCCGGCCGCCTCTGCTTTAATACTTTTTTTTTTACTTTATATGGCGAGCCGATCCAGCTTACCATATAAATAATAAAAAAAAAGTGTTAAAGTAGCTCCGGCCGGCGGCATCAGCACGCACCGGCCGTTTAGATTACATTCCCAGCAGCCTGATGGCTGCATAGTGATGAGAGCAGCGTGAGGTGGAAGCTCCGCCCCCTCGCGCTCAGACTGCTGCAGCACCGGATGTCAGGTCAGTGGCATCCTGGCTGTCAGCATAGAGGAGAACAGTGTGCAGCTACCAGGAAGTCAAGAGAAGTAGAAGGTGAGTAAAATAATGTATTTTTTGTACTGTATAATGTATAATTTTTTGTATTTGTTAAGAACAAAAAAAATCGGCATGTGTGTGTATGTAAGTGTGTCCCCCTATATGCCACTCTGCCTCAGAAATGCCTTATACCCCCCTATATGCCACTCTGTCCCATGATATGCCTTTTAACCCCCTATATGCCAGAGTTGCATATAGGGGTATAAGGCATTTCTGGATGCAGAGTGACATAGGGGGTCAAAAGGCATATCTGGAGGCAGAGTGGCATAAAGGGGGTTAAAAGGTATATCATGGGGCAGAGGAGCATATAGGAGGGTATAAAGCATATCGGGGAGGCAGAGTGGCATATAGGGGGCATAAGGCTTTTCTGGAGGCAGAGTGCCCCATGATATGCCTTTTAACCCCCTTCATGCCACTCTGCCTCCAGAAATGCCTTATACCCCCTATATGCCACTCTGTCCCATGATATGCCTTTTAACCCCCTATATGGCAGAGTGGCATATAGGGGGTTAGAAGGCATATCATGGGACAGAGTGGCATATAGGAGGGTTGAGGCATATCAGGGAGGCAGAGTGGCATATAGGGGGGGTATAAGGCTTTTCTGGAGGCAGAGTGCCCCATGATATGCCTTTTCACCCCCTTTATGCCACTCTGCCTCCAGAAATGCCTTATACCCCCCTATATGCCACTCTGTCCCATGATATGCCTTTTAACCCCCTATATGCCAGAGTGGCATATAGGGGTATAAGGCATTTCTGGATGCAGAGTGACATATAGGGGGTCAACGGCATATCTGGAGGCAGAGTGGCATAAAGGGAGTTAAAAGGGGTGTCATGGGGCAGAGGGGCATATAGGAGGGTATAAAGCATATTGGGGAGGCAGAGGGGCATATAGGGGGCATAAGGCTTTTCTGTAGGCAGAGTGCCCCATGATATGCCTTTTAACCCCCTTTATGCCACTCTGCCTCCAAAATGCCTTATACCCCCTATATGCCACTCTGTCCCATGATATGCCTTTTAACCCCCTATATGGCAGAGTGGCATATAGGAGGTTAGAAGGCATATCATGGGACAGAGTGGCATATAGGGTATAAGGCATTTCTGGATGCAGAGTGACATATAGGGGGTCAAAAGGCATATCTGGAGGTGGAGTGGCAAAAAGGGGGTTAAAAGGCATATCACGGGGCAGAGGGGCATATAGGAGGGTTGAGGCATATCAGGGAGGCAGAGTGGCAAATGGGGGGTATAAGGCATTTCTGGAGGCAGAGTGACATAGGGAGTAAAAGGCATTTCTGGAGGCAGAGTGGCATATAGGGGATAAAAAGGCATATTACGGGGCAGAGTGGCATATAGGAGGGTATAAAGCATATCAGGGAGGCAGAGTGGCATATAGGGGGCATAAGGCTTTTCTGGAGGCAGAGTGCCCCATGATATGCCTTTTAACCCCCTTCATGCCACTCTGCCTCCATGAATGCCTTATACCCACTAAATGCCACTCTGTCCCATGATATGCCTTTTAACCCCCTACATGTCTCAATCATAGCTTTTATTAAATATGGAAAAAAATAGTCTACATGAATTAATAAAGAAATAAAAGTTTCTTACCAGAATATCGTGAAGAATAATGTGATCAGTGTTTTGTTCCACTGAATAAAATGGAACTTTTTCATCTAAAAATGTTCGCAGTAGTAAATGTTTTGATCCCATTCTGTGTAATGTATTTCATTTATTAGGGCCTTTTAACACTTTTGCTTTCTGGCATTTTAATACAAATAATGAGATAAAAAGAATGGCACATAGTGTGACTCGGGTGTGTATAAGGGGTGCGTGTGGGTATAAGAGCTTCACCGTGAGATAAACTATATGGGGCTGGTCTCCAAATTTTTCCAGGGCTGCTTTTCAGTCCCAGTCCGGCCCTGGAATGAAGTTAGTGTTAAATTCTCAGTGTAGGCAGGGAAGTTGGAAGCGAGAAGGGTAGAAACGAGTCGTACTGGGAAAATGTAAATTCTTATTATACTTAAGCCAAATATACATAGACCATTCCAAAGCATAAGAGATGTTCCCTTCAACCATCAGTGACATAATAAAAATGTCTGGGCCCCCCGGCAAGACTTACTGTGGAAGGCCCCAATCCCCTCATTTACGCACACTGCAACATACACACAGTCCTATATTTATATACACGCATACTAACGCACATATGCACGGTAACATACTTACACCCATGTTAACATACTAAAATACTTACACAGACATAAACACAAACTAATATAAACTAGTGTGCACCAACACCCTTGCTTAAACAAACACACCCTGCCCTCCTACCTCTGTTATCCAGCGGCCAGCAAGAGCTCTTCTGCTCCTTTGCTGTCCTCAAATGAGGGCTACGCCTCTGCGCAGGGAAATGACATCATATGCCGGTGTTCAGACTCGGCATGCTGCGAGACTGAGGGCGCATGGGTTTTCCTCGGCCCAGCAATATGCATGGCTCAGCTGGACTCTGCTAGGTTTGAGAGAGACCCAGTGGACAGAGCCATCACCACACACTTTTTATATGATATATTTGTCATTTTGATATAGAGCTATACAGACAATAGCAACTATAAAAGGAGACGAGGTGAGATTATTCCACCCCTAAGGCACAATTGACAATCTTCACCTGTGCAAAAAAGAATCAACCTTATAAATAAATTCCAGGGCTGCCCATTTTGCATTTTACTTCATGTGTATTGCAGGCCTTTTGTTTTGTGTCTAAATCCGACCCTGAATTTAAAAGCCATGTTTACCAAGCTGCATGACTGCTTTTATTACTTCATCTCTAAAGTACAAAAGGGCAGTTGCTGGTTTTGTTATGTCATATCATCTAATTCAGGCAGGCACGGTAAAAGGGAGACCCCTAGTGGTAAGAATGTCATGTTAGCGTTTACTTATTAAAATCATGTGAAAGACCAAAATAAAAAAAATACACTTATTTGGACAAAGACACAAGGAGTGTCACTTTTTCATTCCTTACCCAGATCCCAAACCAGAAATGACATAAATGCACACACCAGCAAGCTAAATATATGCATTTTTTGTCACATATTTGGCTTACATCAGTTTCCCCCTCTTTCATTTTTAAGCTTTGGTAACTATCATAGTATTCATTTACTGTCTTTGCTGCATAGAGGGGTTTATCAGAATCCCCCAAGCTCCTTGCCTTGCAGGGGATGTTTTTCACAGATTGCATCGTCTTCTCTGTGGTGCATACAAGCAGGTACTCAACGCCAGCCAGCTCCGTGCAGGTTTTCCAGAGGTCCAACCCCATTGTGCGTAGAAATTTAGTTATCATGTTAAGTTCAATGGAAGCACTTTTCCATACCTCCCAACATTTCAAAATGTGAAATAGGGATACTTTTTTTTAATTATTTTTTTTAAAAACACTCTCGCACAATTCACCAATACATACAATTGCACTTTACAATGTCACACTTGCATCGCCACTTAAACACACTTCATTTTTTTCAGCACAGTAATGCATATTAAAAATAATCAACATATTGAGGCTCAGCCAGATATACTTCTTCATGATGCTGGCTGAACATCATGGGAAGTGCAGTTAACAGTAGATGGTGGTGGGGTCACTTGGGGCAGTGAACTGTTCCTTTCAATCACCTTAGATGTATTCCAACAAATGAGCAAGATAGCTTTTCTCATTTGTTGAGAGGCGTAAAATTGCAGTTATACGTTTTATATAAATAAGATTTATATTTTTTTGGGGGGGGGTGGGTATATATTTGTATGAATTGTATAACATTATCCACATATTCTTTATTACAGTAAAAATACTGGACAACGATATGCAAGAATTGCCGCCAAACACCTTAGGAAACATTGTAGTAAAGTAAGTTTAAAAATGTGGTTTTCATTTTGCTTTGCCCTTCCCTATAGTATTACATTGGTTTCTTGTTGCTTCTGGATAAAACATCAGTCTTCAGAACCAAAGTTGGGTTCATGGAATACTGGTAAGAAATACTGGTGCAAATTCTGTGCAAGATGAAATATTACCTTGCATGTATCTTAAATCTCTATTGTTGGAGTATTAGGTGAGGCATGATATTAGACTGACATTTTGCCAAGGTAACTGCACATGATGTAGTGCTTTGTATATTACATGGATAAAACAATGAGGTTTTATATGATTTTATATTTATCTGTCTCTTTGAGTCTCTTGGGCAGGTATAACCAAGAAATCGGACAAAAGAGACAGTGTTTTCTGTTTCATAAACTCAATAAAATGAACTATGATGTTTTTCTCAAGTTGAATAACGTTTCTGCTTGTAATAAAGTTTTTTTTTTTTTGTTTAGTGTTTCTTGAAACCAATAAAAATGCTATTTTGATATTTTTGTTTGTCTACCAGAAGATTTGGCTTATCCATCACGTCATTTCACTTCTCCCTCATTACAATCCAACAGACTTGCATAACCCTGCTGTCACGTTGTGCATTTTTAATACATCATATCACAACGTCCCCGGGTGTATTTCCACATTTCAGCAGGCCTGCAATATTGCAGATTTTGATAATGTAGTGCAAGAAGTCCACTCTAGTTTGGCTTATTATTTTAAAACTTGTCCAAAGCAATACAATATACAAGCTGATATATTGTCCCAGCGGCAGGTGCGTTGGCATTCATTAAAATCTAGTTGTAATATATCTGCCGGCGAACAATACTATAGCAAGCTGCATTGGAGAGCTTGCTGCGAGAAATCTTGCTGCATTCCCTGTATACACAGTGCAAGGAAAAGTAATTGAACCCTTTGGAATTACCACCATACCATGTATAAATTTGTCTTAAAATATGATATGATGAACAAATCTACTTTAATGAATAACACACAAATTATTGTAATGTTCTTGTCCGTATTGAATACATTTAAACATTCACAGTGTGGGCTGGAAAAACAAGTATGTGAACCTCTAGGCTATTCACATCAACAAAAGCTAATCGTTTGAGGTTATTTCTGCCAAAGGAGGTTCAATAATACAATCGAAGAGTTCACTTACTTTTTCCGCTAGCACTATGAATGTTTTTAATGGGTTATTAGCTTAGGCACATTGTGTTTGTCTATACACGTGACTTAGTTGTAGATCACATTTTATGAACAATCAATGCAGAAAAGCAGGTAATTCCAATGGGTTTATTTACTTTTTCTTGTCTTTTTTTTTTACAAGAAATATAGTATGCAAGCTCTGTAAAGGTTTATGTTAGTAGAGTTTGCCCTGGGCTTATATATATTTGGGATTGTGTAAAGTTTGCCAAGTTGCATAGATTAATTTAGGGGTTTTGCTTTTTTGTTTTAAACATTTGAAAAAAAAAACATTTGAAACACAATCTCCTCAATTGTTGGTAGTATGTAGTTTATTTACAGATTGCCACCTGTACAAATATTAGACGTTACCTCGTGTAACTACATTTGGCTTCTGTCTTTTCATCTCCATCTCAGAGAGTTGAACAGTATTTAAATCTTAACATATGACCTAGCTAGAATGTGGGTGCCCCTAATTTTAACTACTCGGCAAGTTTCGGTCCGAAGAAAGATGGAGTCTTCACAGGTGACATCTTTTTTTGGGGGGGCCTATGTAGAAAGGCCCAAAAATATATAGTCTTGCAAACCTTTGGAATGTCAGAAGTCTCTTCCTTAGATGTAAATGCTATAAAGAGAGGGGTTGACATAAATAAATACAACATGAAGAAAAAGAGACCGTATTTGAGGGAATGATCACAAAGTGACAATCCATAATAATTGTGGACCCCAGAGACAGATGTGGACATGGTTAGTGGCTCATAGTTTGATATAAAACATTTAATGAATCCATCCTAGAGTTGAAGATGTTCATATATTTAAATTCCCATGTTTTTGTGTCAAGTGAGGTATGAGGTTACCTTTTAATATTTACACAGTGAGTTCTGATATAAAAGGTTGGGCAACCAATGTTCTCATATTTCACAAAAGTATCTAGTGAAGGGATGGACCGTTGACAGCTTGTTGTAAACTTGCCATTCTATTTAGAGTCCCTGACACAGAGGGGCCTGTTGGAGTTCAGTTAGTGGGTCACATTAGGTTTATATCTGTAATTCAGGTATTTGAGGGGTAGAACTTTTATCTTCATGTTACCAACACATTTGGCATGTACTCAAACTTTTTAAGGGCACATCAATTTCTTAAATTTACTAAAAACCATTCAGACAAATTTTTTGGTTTGTTTTTGGCCTATTCGTTTTCAGGCAATTTCTTTTACTCACTTTCCCATACTTTCATCCTCGTTCACTCTCTAAATGTTTCCCTACCTTCTCTGGTGACCACGTCTACATCTTCTTCTTTTACTTTTTCCTTTCTCTTCTTTCTTCCCCTGCATTTCCGTGCACGTAACCCGACGGGAACCTACACAAAAGTGCGGCACTTGTGGTGACATCCTCTCCCTGATCCTCCAATTTGCAAGTCGTATGAATCCGAAGTCTAAACATACTGTACAATGTACAAAGAGGGCATTGGCTTTTTTAAAATCTGATTTTAATGCTTTTATTTATGTTCAGATTACCTTTACCTCCTGGAGCATTCTCCAGCCTCTGGGAAAATGAAGAAACATTTAAAGAATTATATTTCAGAAAATTTCCTGTAAGTGTATTTCAACGTGGTATTGTCAAAAAATATGCTGTAGTAAAGCGCATTGATGGAATCCCTATTAAAATTATGATTTCTTAGGGATTCTATGATACCATGGACGCTGGCTACGTGGATGAAAATGGATATATCTATGTCATGTCTCGAGTTGATGATGTAATCAATGTTGCGGGTCATAGACTATCAGCAGGAGCTATTGAGGAGGTAAACTTTTTTTATGTGTAACATTTATTCTGGTCTGTAGTAAAAAGTGTCATAATGTATTCAAAGTTACACAGATCAAAGATAGAAGCAATCAGAGCCTGTTCAGTTTAAAATAAAAGGCCGGCCTACGAGTAACATATGCAGGCTGGGTTCTATTCACAGACACCAATGATATACTTTTGGCTTATTGAACATATTTGTTTTTACAGTTTGCCATGCTTTGCACTGTTTAGTTGAGTTTACCTTTACAGTAAAGTTTCCTAAAATGTATAATTTTGTTTAGTTTACTTTGGTTAGAAGTTTGGGGTTTTTTTTTGTTTGATTTATGTCAAGGTCTGCATCATTCCAATGTCTGTTTATTTTCCCTCCCTTTTTTTAAAGTGAGGGACAACTATCTGTAATCATTTTATTACCAGCCTTTCTGTCATGATCCATGGTTTTATAATTTTGTGTCATTATGGGAGAAGTAGGTTGACCACATGTCCCAGAGTGCCCGGGACAGTCCCGCAATGGGACTTTATTTCCCGGGTCCCGGGCAGCCTCAATCCGGGACAATACATTGGTCCGGAATTACAAGTCTTTGTGAAGGTGGTCTCAGCGATTCAGGAGAGACTTCTCAACTCTTCTGATTGCCTGAGAGTTCAGAAGCCTCTCTTCATAGGCTATAAGTCCCTCCTTCACACCAAGCTGCAGCCAGCACCAGGTATGTGGGTTTGTGACTGTGTTTGTCAGTGTGACTGTGTGTGTAATATCTGGTAATAGAGGAGTTATTTCTCTGAATCTGCTCATGCCTGGTAATAGAGGGGTTAACACACTAAATGTACTCATGTCTGTAATGATTGTATGTATATTATAAGTATATTATTAAATCTGAAATCAACATCGTTTCCAATGCTTCCTAATGTTTATTATATAACTGTATATGAATCAGTGTGTGATATATATATATATTGTAAATATATACGTGTGTGTGTGTGTGTGTGTGTGTGTGTGTGTGTGTGTGTGTGTGTGTAATCTCATCCACTTCATAGTGTGTCCCTGGATGGCAGAAATAAAATGTGGTCGCCCTAGGGAGAAGATGCTATGATTTTCTCACATGGTTGATCTGTACCTAACCTTATATCCTAGTTTGTTTTTTTATCTTGTGTTTTGGTTTAATTTTTTCTTATCTTGTCCTTTTTATAACAGTCGGTAATGCTACACAGTGCAGTAGCAGACTGTGCTGTTGTTGGTTTGGAGGATCCATTAAAAGGACATGTTCCTCTTGCGTTGTGTGTTTTACAAAACGGTAAGGAAAATACTTTGTCCTTTTTTTTTTTTTTTTTGCATTCTTCAGAAATATCACAATAAACTAATTTTTCTTTACAATATTACAATTAGGTGTGGACAAAACTACAGAACAACTAGAAAGTGAAATTGTTGCATTGGTTAGAGAACAAATTGGGCCAGTTGCTGCTTTCAGAAACGTGGTCATCGTTAAACAGTTACCCAAGACGCGTTCTGGCAAGATACCTCGCTCTACACTGTCTTCTCTTGTGAATGGCAAACCCTACAAGGTACCCTCAGCTAACCATTTCTTAGATCAGGTGGCTTGAAATGTAGACTTGCCTACACCTGGACATTGGAAACAAACCTATGAGTAAATATTTACCAGCTTTTGGGGAACTACCACTCCCACTTAACCCCTTAAGGACAATAGGGGTTTTTACTCGTAGTATATTGTGGGACAATGGCTCTTTTAACGTTTTTCAGTGTTACTGTTTAGCTGTGATTTTCTTCTCTCTCATTTCATGCTCCCACACATATTATATATTGTTTTTTTCAGGACAAACAGGGCTTTCTTTAGATACCATTCATGTTATCATATCATCTAATTTACTATAAAAAAATGATAAAATATGGGGATTTTTTGTTAAAAAATTACTTTTTCTCACTTTTTAAACAGAAAACTTTTACTCATCTGCAAAAACTAATGAAAAAACCTACTAAATAGATTCTACTATTTGTCCTGAGTTTAGAAATACCCAATGTTTTTATGTTTTTTTGCTTTTTTCTACACATTATGGGGCAATAAGTACAGGTAGCGTTTTGCCATTTCAAAACCTTTTTTTCCAAATCTGGTAATTCTTCCCCCCATGTGCCATTTCGGGTATCTTTGAAGCCGGCCAATGAAATTTACCCCATCAAATCATATATTTTTAAAAACTAGACACCCCAAGGTATTTGAAATGCTGGTATTTTAACCCTTTCAATGCACTAATTTTACCACTACCCTTTGTGAAACTTTATGGTAGTACTTCTTTTTTTATTTTTTTCACACATGTTGTACTTCAGGTATAAATTTATCGCTCCTGGTATATGTCCCTGTCAAACAACACCCCAATATGTGTTCAGTAACATCTCCTGAGCGCAGCCATACCCCCCATGCATGGGTTTGTAGGGTTATTTGGGAGGTAAAAGGCCGCCTTTGTGAGGTGTGTATTTTTTTGCCATTTAGACATCTGCCCCATGTCCCATATTTGGGACATCTTTGAACCCGGCCAATTCAATTTACCCCAATCATATATTTTTTAATACTAGACACCCTATGGGCATTTGTAATGCCAATATTTTAACTCTTTCCATAATGGAATTTTTGTAAAGATAAAAAATTTTAGGACTTGCTTATTAAAAACTTTTTTTTTTTGGTGACAGTGGGGATTTTTACGTTACCATATTTTTTTTGAAACATTTTTTTTTTTTTTACTAGTCACTCTCATTAGTGAGCTGGGCTCCATTGACCTTGCATGGTTGGATGCAGTACCTGCATTCAACCTGCAGGAGGAGCTCGAGAGTTCACAAGAGGGTCTGGATAGACTATTTAACGGCAGCCCGTACATGTACGGGCATTGTCGTTAACCCGTTGCACGGCAACCCCGTACATGTACGGGGATTGTCGTTAAGGGGTTAAAGGCTGCTAAAGCTTAAATGGATTTTAAACATTTCTTTCTGCAGAAGTTTGACTTGACTGCTAAATGTTTGATTAAATAATGGTGATTACGTGAAAAATCTGCATATAACTAGCAATTTGTATTGCACACTTTGTAGCTGTATATTAAAAAGGCATATTTTTTGTCTTCTTACAGATTGGTTCTACCATTGAAGACCCTGATGTATTCAAAACGGTTGAAGGTGCTGTAAAGGCAAAGTTAAAATAAGGCCCAGATCGCTTAAGCCTTGTCAGAAGTATGTCTGTCTACTTTAATTTACAAGACTCCAGGAAATCAATGAGATCCAACTGAAGACACCAGTGAAGTCTATTTTTAGAATGTATATTAATTTTCTCTTTTGAGAAACTATTTTAGAATTAACCTAAACCTTATATTGTTCGGTAGCATTCCTAGTCACAGCTACCTCAAGTTTTCCTAGCATTTGATTACGTTAAACACGGGAGATCAAAAATCTTTTTATTTTTTTTTATTTTTTACTAGTGTTTACAACCTGTTTTTATTGAAACATTATGTTTGTAATGTTACCAACCATGCGTCATTCCACAGAGAATGTTCACTATTAAGTACTCTGCTTTAAAGTATTTTTCGGATGCTCGTAGGTATTTGCAGGTTACGCAGATCCTGCAACTCTAGTACGTCACTCAGCATTTTCAAGGACCAACACAAGTGAGCTTCAAAAAGGTTTACGTTGGCCCTGCATAAAAAAATATTTAGTGGGTAAGCTCAGCCATTTAAAAATGCAAATGCCAGGTTTGGTGTCGGAAAGGTTGAAGTTATCCTTGCAATATTTTTTTTATACATTGGTTTATTCAGGATTGCTGAAGTTTTTTAAAAGCATCATTTATGTCTTCCTTTCTTATGCTTATAATTAAATGTAATGTTTTTTCACACAGAACATTTTTCTTAGGATACTTGCCAGTATCGTGTACTGGCAGCTCGTGTAAAATCCTAAGCAAAAAGTCTTCTGCATTTGTTTCAGTATGGTAAAGTACCATAACATTCATGTCTCCAAATAAAATACTGTGCTGACGTACACATATCAATTGTCTTCTGTTGAGTAATAATTTAAAAAGCACCCATGTATTGATCCAGAATATATATATTCATTTTATTTTGTTGCGGTTTATTTTTGCCAGGGGAAACTTTCCAAATTTGATTATCGTGTTTACGTTACCAAAGTCTCTTGTTCCCTTAAGTTCTTCATCTTTAACAAGTTTCCACAATTTCATAAACTGTGAGGGTAGGCTTCGCCAAGGATTCAGGAAAGGATACAGCTGTTTTTAGATCCTGAATACCTTTCATTATTTGACAATTGGTTTATTGCAGTATTGCAAGTATTATCTGAGTACTCCTATATCATTCTTCATTTAAGTATTTATATAGAATGTAAAGCAGGGTAGCCACTGGTATATAATAAAGTACTATTAATAATTAGAGTGTGGTTGATTTACTTGCATTGCACCTGGGCTCTCTTTTAAACTTATGTATAGTCATTTGGTAAAAATAATGGGTTTATACTCTCCTACAGTGGGGCAAAAAAGTATTTAGTCAGCCACCAATTGTGCAAGTTCTCCCACTTAAAAAGATGAGAGGCCTGTAATTTTCACCATAGGTACACTTCAACTATGAGAGACAGAATGGGGGGAAAGAATACAGGAAATCACATTGTAGGATTTCTAATGAATTCATTGGTAAATTCCTCGGTAAAATAAGTATTTGGTCACCTACAAACAAGCAAGATATCTGGCTCTCACAGACCTGTAACATCCTCTTTAAGAGTCTCCTCTGTCCTCCACTCGTTACTTGTATTAATGGCACCTGTTTGAACTTGTTATCAGTATAAAAGACACCTGTCCACAACCTCAAACAGTCACACTCCAAAATCAACTGTGGGAGCAATTATTTGAAAATGCAAGACATACAGGACCACTGATAATCTCCCTCGATCTGGTGTCAAAATGATCACAAGAACGGTGAGCAAAAATCCCAGAACCACACGGGGGGACCTCGTGAATGACCTGCAGAGAGCTGGGACCAAAGTAACAAAGGCTACCATCAGTAACACACTACGCCGCCAGGGACTCAAATCATGCAGTGCCAGACGTGTCCCCCTGCTTAAGCCAGTACATGTCCGGGCCCGTCTGAAGTTTGCTGGAGAGCATTTGGATGATCCAGAAGAAGATTGGGCAAATGTCATATGGTCAGATGAAACCAAGGTAGAACTTTTTGGTAGAAACTCAACTCGTTGTGTTTGGAGGAGAGAGAGAAAGCTGAGTTGCATCCAAAGAACACCATACTTACGGTGAAGCATGGGGGTGGAAACATCACGCTTTGGGGCTGTTTTTCTGCAAAGGGACCAGAACGACTGATCCGTGTAAAGGAAAGAATGAATGGGGCCATGTATAGTGAGATTTTGAGTGAAAACCTCCTTCCATCAGCAAGGGCATTGAAGATGAAACGTGGCTGGGTCTTTCAGCATGACAATGATCCCAAACACACCGCCCGGGCAACGAAGGAGTGGCTTCGTAAGAAGCGTTTCAAGGTCCTGGAGTGGCCTAGCAAGTCTCCAGATCTCAACCCCATAGAAAACCTTTGGAGGGAGTTGAAAGTCCGTGTTGCCCAGCGACAGCCCCAAAACATCACTCCTGTAGAGGAGATCTGCATGGAGGAATGGTCCAAAATACCAGCAACAGTGTGTGAAAATCTTGTAAAGATTTACAGTAAAATGTTTGACCTCTGTCATTGCCAACAAAGGGTATATAACAAAGTATTGATATGAACTTTTGTTATTGACAAAATACTTATTTTCCACCATAATTTGCAAATAAATTCTTTAAAAATCAGACAATTGTTGTCTCATTCTGTCTCTCATAGTTGAAGTGTACCTATGGTGAAAATTACAGGCCTCTCTCATCTTTGTAAGTGGGAGCACTTGCACAATTGGTGGCTGACTAAATACTTTTTTGCCCCACTCTATAAGAAAATGATTTTCAATGTTGTTGGCTTAACATTTCTTATGTGAAGTCCATAAAAAAATTATGGCACCGTTTCTAGAAGCTTAAACCAACAATTCTTGTGACAGGTGAACATGTTACAGACCCAATATTTGTATTCACTGTGGCTTATTCTGTACAGTACTTTGCTTACTACATTAACTACATTTATTTAGCCATTTATGATTGTGTGTGGTTACCTGGCCTGTTAGGAGGCTTAACACAATCCAAATTTTACCACCAAACAAGGGCAGAAGGTGGTTGTGATTTATGTGCCTCTTAAAAAATGCTTATTCCTGAATTTTTTGACATACACCTTTTCTAAAACTGATGGCTTTCTGTGTTCTAGTTTCCCCGGCACAAGCATAACATTAGCATAAAACGCAATTCAATGAGGCTTTCAGCTGTTGCTCAGCGGTGCCGCTCCAAGTGCTAACTGTGCATACTTTGAAACAGTGCTGTATGAGGTTCAGTGTGTGTATATTGGTGGTGGACGTTGGCATAAAAACCTATTCAGCCCAAACTAGTAGCCTACAACATGTTAAGCTGTATAGGCGCACATTTTGATTGTTACCTTTTCCTTGCAAGTAGCTTGCGTTTCCCAAATCCATGCTTTTGGCCATCTGTATTCAGTTTCTGACTTTCATTAAGTGATGCACAACAGAAAGGAATAATATGACCGTGCGCACCCTTTTTTATAGTTAAACAACTGGCGCAACTATTTTAAAACAAGATTCTAAGGCAGGTTTTGACCAGAAAACAATAGATTTCAAACCCTAGGGTTTGTATTTCCTGGAGGGCTAGCCTGCTATATACCCTTTGTTTCTCCTTCCCATGTTTTGGTAATAAGGCTATTTTCCTCAAAACAATAAATAAAAACAAAACAAAATAGCAGGTTGTGGAATAAAGAAATAAGTCACTAAACAAATGATACTACAGGTTGAGTATCCCTTATCAGAGCCCCCCCCCCAAATACTCACACCTAGGGGTCTGACCTCTCCCCTCTCCACCTCTTTCCCTGCCTCCTCTTCGGCTTCTCTGCCATGACGTTTGTGTGCCTCGCAAGTGGCCAGAGAGTGGGGATAATATATCCTCCTCTCCCACTATGCTTCAACACCAGCACACCAGATTTGTTATCCGAAATGATCCCTTTTCCGAAATACTTCTGGACCCAAGCACTTCGGATAAGGGATACTTAACCTGTAGAATTTCAAAATGTGCCAGTACCTATGCAACTAAAATGAGCAGTGCTGACACTTTTTATGAGGTGAGTTCACGATGTTGGGTCATTAAAATGGATAGTAAGCTTGTTTGAGCAGGGCCCTCCTCAACTGTTGTTTCTGTAAGTCATATTGTTAGCTCCTGTCTACCCATTGTACAGCGCTATGAAATATGATGGCACTATATGATATGTAATAATATATATATATAAATTGTGAGTAGAAAATGTGAGTTAGTTTCACCTTGAATCCATCCCCTGCACAATTTGAGATGGAAAGAAAACACTAAACAGACCTGCAGAGCCTGCTATTTACCAAATGTGTTGAGGAGCAATGATCTTGCTTGGTGAATTAAATCAATCAACCTGGGGGCTAGACTCAAGTGCACCCCCGGGAAAAGAAAAAATGTTGGTGCGCTAAGTTAGTCTCAGGCTCAAATAATACAAATGTGTAAAATGAGGCCTACCGAACAGTGTGAGGATGCTGCAAATACAGTGAATTGGCTGTACAATGAATACAAAAAACAAAAACTGTCTGCACTTCTCACACTAATAAAGTTGGCAACAAATATATAAACATAATATAAATGAGAGGTTTTGGTTATATGAATTGGCCAAAGAATAATTAAGCTCACCCGCCACGTCAAGGCACACTCTCAATAGGGTGAGAACCTACTCTCACCTCCTACATAGTGGGCACACAAAGCAGTTTATACTGCTACCAAAACCTCTCATTGCTCTCTTGCTCAGGGTGGGTTAACATTTTATACAAAATACCCTATAGGAAGAACTGTTAACTCATCCCTGTTTGAAGTGGGATGAGAGGTTTAAATAAATAACATGCCCATAACGTGTATCTCCTCATCCCTCCATCTCTGCTCGATGGGATGAAGGGGCTATTTTAAAAATGGATTATAATATAAAAGTTTTACCTTTTACTTGCCTCTAAGTCACCCAGCTGTGGGGGGATGAGGCCCATTCAAACACCCCTTGAGGTTAATCCATACCCCTGGCACTCCAAGGATGGAGAACCTGTGGGAAATGTCCTTACCTTTTCAGTATCCATCACCTCCTCATTTTTGGCTCTGTAAAAATCACACAAAGAAATAAGAAAAAAGATGCCTGACAAAGAAAAAGGAAAAAAATCAATGGCAAAAAAAAACCCCAACAAACTAAAATGAATTCCACACCTACTGGCAGTGGATAGAAAAAATGGCCACTGGTTGTATGGTGAATATATAAATATACAAAAGCGGAATCACACCCTAAAAACTGCTGTTATAATGACCAATATGTACATACAACAAAGCAAGTTTTCAGCTCTTGCCAAATCCAAGAGATCTATATATTTGTAATATTGGTATATTGGTAAATATTAGATAAATATTTGTGGCTATATATTGCTATATGTCATATATACACACACACACACACTCTCTCTCAAGTGATTGCATTACATTATCCCTCCCCTTGTGGCTACTGGTGCATGTAAGTATGTTTACAGACATAGACACACACACACAGACACACACACACAGACACACACACACACACACCTGTGCAACTAGTGACTCATTCAGGATGTTGTGAATGCAGCGTGTAGTGATGAGGAGATACTTAAGCCTATACCGCCAAGGTGTGCACAAATGGGGTTTAATGGTGGTCCTGGAGACCCTCATACTGTCACTTGAAACTTACAACACTTGGATTCTTATTGAAAAAAAAAATAATTCCTTTTGTTCTGTGAATGCCTAAAGGTCAGTAAGGGGCATCACACCTATGCCCACAGCTATGTTGAGGCAACGCACCAAAAATCATGCACATAATAGCTGCAACAAAAAAATATTTTAACAATAATGCTGCTAATTTTTACATAAATTATAAAATCAGATTCTCAAACAGTGCATTTCTAGACATTTGTAAGAATTGCATTGGAGAGCTATATTACTGAGAAAGGCAAACCTCGAGCTCCCTCTGGTGGCTAGTTTATATAACATCCTTTAGCAATGTAAAGTTAGATTTTATATACATCGAGGATCTTTATAAAATCCAAATGCACCAACATGTTTTGTTTCCCTTTTTATTGACAATGGCAGGAAAAAAAACAGTTTTCACCATAAACTTTCAACTTCATTGATTAAAAATGAAAATTGACAATAAAAGAAAGGCTTATGTACGTGCAATCTTGTCAAATGAGTAGGTAAAGTATAAAACCAAAAGAAATCAAAAACAAAAGATAAAAGCATTTTGTAAGCTGAATTCAAGCAGCGGGAAGTTAGCAAACAGTATTTATGCCTATTTCAAAACCCTTCATTAAATAATAAGCAACAATTGTAACAACAAATAAAGCCACAACAGGTATTTTAGGTTTTATTTATATATGTGTGTATGATTATATAAAGTGGATATAAAAAGTCTACACACCCCTGTTAAAATGCCAGGTTCTTGTAATGTTAAAGAACGAGACAAAGATAAATCATGTCAGAGCTTTTTGCATCTTTAATGTGACCTATAACGTGAACAATTCAATTGCAAAACAAGCTGAAATCTTTGAGGGGGGAAAAAATCTCACAATAACCTGGTTGCGTAAGTGTGCACACCCTTAAACTAATACTTTGTTGAAGCACCTTTTGATTTTATTACAGCAATCAATCTTTTTGGGTAGGAGTCTATTAGCATGGCACCTCTTGATGTGGTAATATTTGCCCACTATTCTTTGCAAAAGTGCTCCAAATCTGCCAGATTGCGAGGACATCTCCTGTGCACAGCCCTCTTCAGATCACCCCACAGATGTTCAACTGGATTCAGGCCTGGGCTCTGGCTGGGCCATTCCAAAAGTTAATCTTCTTCTGGTGAAGCCATGCTTTTGTGGATTTGGATGTGTGCTTTGGGTCGTTCTCATGCTGAAAGGTGAACTTCCTCTTCAGCTTCCTAACGGACGCCTAAAGGTCTTGTGCCAAAATTGCCTGGTATTTGGAACTGTTCATAATTCCTTCCACCCTGACTAAGGCCCTGGTTCCAGCAGAAGAAAACAGCCCCAAAGCATGATGCTGCCACCACCATGCTTCACTGTGGGCATGGTGTTCTTTGGGTGATGTGCGGTGTTGTTTTTGCTCCAAACATACCTTTTGGAATTATGGCCAAAGTTTAACCTTGGTTTCCTCAGACCATAACACATTTTCCCACGTGCTTTTGGGGGACTTGATGTTTGTTTTTGCAAACGTCAGCCGGGCTTGGATGTTTTTCTTTGTAAGAAAAGGCTTCTGTCTTGCCACCCTACCCCATAGCCAATTCATATGAAGAATACGGGAGAGTGTTATCACATGTAGCACACAGCCAGTACTTGCCAGAAATTCCTGCAGTTCCTTTAATATTGCAGTAGGCCTCTTGTAAGCCTCCCTGACCAGTTTTCTTCTTGCCTTTTCATCAATTTTGGAGAGACATCCAGTTCTTGGTAATGTCTCTGTTGTGCCATATTTTCTCCACTTAAAGATGTCTTCACTGTGTTCCATGGTATATCTAATGCTTTGGATATCCTTTTGTACCCTTCTCCTGACTGATATCTTTCAACAATGACATCCCTCTGATGCTTTGGAAGCTCTCTGCGGACCATGGCTTCTGCTCTGAGATGCAACTAAGCAAATGTCAGGTAAATCCTACCAGAACAGCTGAACTTTATTTGTGATTAATCAGAGTCACTTTAAATGATGGCAGGTGTGTAATGACTTCTATTTTACATGAGCTTGAATGTGATTGGTCAATTCTGAACACAGAATTCTGCAATTGAACTGTTCACATTATAGGTCACATTAAAGGTGCAAAAAGTTCTGGCATGATTTATCTTTGTCTCATTCTTTAACATCACAAGAACCTGGCATTTTAACAGGGGTGTGTAGACTTTTTATATCCACTGTATATACTATAATATCAAACATTCTTTTTTGTGTATTCCTTTCATATATTACATCGCAAAGATGTCTCAAACATTGCCAACATGGCCAACAGCATCAGATATAAAATGTTCTAAAGCTCAGTTACTCTGGATAGAGGAACGGGGGTTATTTTGGACGTGAGGAACTATTTCCCTGTTGGATTACATTTTCCAACAAGTGCTGGTGTCAGAACGTGTAAGAGAGAATGCAAAAACAAAATTAAAAAAATGGTTCTCTGTAAAGCAAAGTTTTCTTGGTCCACAAGGTTATAGAATTTAATGATTTTTATTTTACAAAGATTGTTTTGCTTGCTGTGATTGCTGTCGATGTATGTAAACAGTTCATTATTTAAAGAGCCATCACAGTGCTTCTCTGAAATAGTTTTACAATGTATCTGGTTAGTTTAAATGTCCGTTCAAGCTTCCATTTCCAGATCACACCATTACTATACACAACCAGAGGCCAAGTGGTAAACATAGTACAAACATTTCAAAGCGCCTAATTTTGCTAAACATACTAGTTTGACTGTTACAATCCAGAAAACTGTAAAAACAGTGAAATGGAAAGGTACAAACATTACCAACACCTACTGTCAGAACTCC
Organism: Spea bombifrons; assembly: GCF_027358695.1. Lineage (NCBI taxonomy): Eukaryota > Metazoa > Chordata > Amphibia > Anura > Pelobatidae > Spea > Spea bombifrons. The sequence goes on from NC_071090.1 coordinate 41,982,091, forward strand.
CAACACAGACTCGATGAACTTTCGGCTTTTATATTTTCTTTTTTTTTTTTTAATAAAAATCATATTTATAACCATTTACACATCGTTAAATAAATGACTTACACTTCATAAAATAAATACACATTAAATACTTAAATATTTCTAGTATATTACAGGAAAACATGAAACGGAACATAAAAATGATTGATCCATATCATTTGGCTGTTCATACTTGGAACTTTAACTGTGAAAGGAAGCCGTTGATACCGATATTAGTAGTTTGATCTCTTGCTTTTTAAGCTAACTATATGTTAATGTAGTACACAAAAATAGTTTCACATTTTTGTTTTGTAAATCAGTGCTCATTCTGCCCTCCTGGGCATCTTCGAGGTGTTCTCACACTGCAGCTTCGCTAGGTAGTGCACTTCAGGTAGATAAGATGACACACCTAGAGGAACATGGGGAGAAATTAGCTGGAGCGCTGTACAGCATTTAAAAAATTACCATGTAGAGCAACTGATCCAAATCTTACTCCAAAGTTGTAATCATTATTTAGCTAGGTATTCTAGACTAAAATTCAAGTTGAAATATGCTCAACCAAGCAAATGCTTTAGTTGCTGCAATAAACATGTAAAAAAACAAATAAGCGATACAGTCGTGCAAGTGGGAGCAATTAAATGAAGATACACACAGCAACTCAATGCTTCGTTCCTGTTGAGTGTTGTCAACATGAGTATGTCCGAACTGTTGAGCTGTCCAACCTTTGCATTCCTGAAGGTGCCACTCCTGGGTAAAAGGCAGAAATCAGTTTAGTGGGGGATTCACACTTCATAATGCACATATATAGCTCCCCCCCATACAGATGGCTAGCATGAACCATGGGATAAGACAATTTCCGTTTTAATAAACATTTTCCTTCAAGGTCAACTGTGGTCCATCTATGCTGAACATGACTAGCTCTGCTTTAGAAATAATGTTTTGTCCAACACATAATCACAAAATCTTAGGCCACACTTTATATGGTTTAGGAGGCCTCAGTATGAGAAAGAGAATTAGCTGCGGTATAATGTTAAATATATTGTCATGCAACCTGGCCAAACACATCTATAAGTACTTTATTCCCCTGATGGTGGTCCTGGACCAGGGGACACTGAAGGAATATGCAGACCACTTTGCAAACAAATGAAGTCATCTTGCTGCGCGTCTCCTCTCCTTGTCCTCCCTCATTACCCCAACCAGTCAACCCGATCCAACCTACTCACTTGCAAAATAATGATTATAACAGCTGAAGATGGAAATTGGGTTTGGATGTAGTTTTAATGTGTCCTGTATAAACTAATTATAGTAGACACAGCATATAAACAATGTACTGATGCCATTCTAGTGGACTGATACATAGCAAACTGTCTAAACTATGGCAAAGGATGATCAGCACCATTATTAATCTAGCATTGCTGGAGAAACCTGTATATAATAACACCTTTATCTGTATCCCATGTCTTTTGTATACAATATAATACGGCTCTCAGTATAATGTTTTCAGGCTACAAAAATAGCTAAGAAAATAAAGCTGTACCATCTGTTGTCATTTTTCGCGAGTGCCCGGATGTTGTTGTTAATCTGAATCCCGCTGGCAGGGTTTCAGAAGAACCGGGCATCATGCTGATTCCATGGACTTCACGTGGTGGAAACTGCCTCCTCCAAGAGGGCCCACGTCTAAAATTTTTGTCATCAGTCTAGAAACAGAATATTAAACAGACATATTTCTGCTATATGAATTTGTAGGATTTGTATATTCTTAATGCAAACTGCAAAAGGAAGTGAATGAATGATGGAAACATTACAAAAACAAAGTACGTTTATAGCTGAAGTCAAAATGTATGCAAATGGAGGGTATTGTTTAAAACATTCTTCCTGTATAAATACCGAGGCAAATATCATTATTTAGGAAAAGGAAGTATCAAACTCATTAACGGCTCCAAAGATTCCAGAGACTCTGTATATTTTGGGTTGAACACACAGGCTTTAACAAATTCCAACTATTTTGATTCAGATACCCTCAATCTAGTGGGTGAAGTACAAGTTTCACCCAGTACCTCTCATGTGCTACGTATGGTATATTTTTGTTATCATGACGATGGAGGTTACTTGTATCACATTCATAACAGTTTAAGAAAGCGCAAACATATGATAGGATATGCAGTAACTACTAACTAGTTATTTCACAGTGCAACTTTATTCGGTTGTGAGTGGCTGTGAGCTGTTATACAGCACAGAAAATGGGAGAAGTTTAACAGGTATTTAATATGTAAAAAAAAAAAGCTTTACCTCATCAAGACGTCTTTCAGTTCCCAGTGCCAATAAATTATTGTACTCTCTCTCTAGGATTTGTCTTGCCTGAAATGTTGACAGAGATAGAAGTATGATAAATGTATAGTGAGAGGCCGATGGAACATTTTTCTAGATGGTTGTAGATGCATACATATATCGTGCCCCATAAATATGCACCACTTGTGCCTGAGCTTTCCTCTCAGGATCACAGATCCAAGATGAATTCATGAATTAAAGTTTAAGATGTATTATCAACACGTTGATGTATTTTGTTTTTAATTAATACAATTAGTGGGGTGACCTACCTGAGTATTTTGTGTTGGAATCTGTAGCAACAGAGCCAAACTTGTGTAGTCAAAGTTATCATCCAGTGCTATAAGGGACCCATGTACACCACTTTCTAAAATATTGTTTGCATAATCTCTGAGACCTATTGTTTGTATCCAGCGAATCACGCGGTCGTTACTCCACACCAACACATCTGGAAAATAACAATGACACTTCAATAAAATGACATTAGCCATTATTGGGGAATGTCAGCTGTTGTTGAACTAGAAATTTACGTCAGCCAAAAGAAGAATACATGATTGGAAGGACCCAGGCCAATATCTACCACAAAGTTCCCCTGCGCAGTGAGACATGTTTTAGCCTGTGAGTGCATCATCAGCAAGGCATTTTCAGTAATGTCTAAGCACAGTGAGCAACACAATCCACATCAATTTGCTGGTTTGCTGGTTGCTTTGCTATACACTGCTTTGTTAAATAATGTGAAACCAAATGGTTTAACGCAGTAGATCGCTGATTTCACTTTATGTTGCTGCTGACTAGAAAAGATCAAGAGTAAAATCAAATACAATAAATTAAAGAAAATAAGTAAATAAAGATGGCATCCTAATATTTTATTTAACATTCCAATTATTACACATTCTAAAATCAACTGTTTCTTTAACAAATATTGAGAATAATTGTTTACCTTTTATTTCATGTTGGCTGACTTCTCTTCTTCGCTCTAGCTCTTTTCTGTCATAATTTAACTTTTTTAAACACATTATTCCATACTGCAAACTTGTTCTACAAACGAAACATAATAACAAAAAGTTGTGGAAGTATGATGAGCAAATAATAGCTGCGCCATAGACACATATTTGGGAGGATTTTAAAACAAATAAAAATATTTCTTCACCCCCACATTACAGTTTCAAGGAAGTCATCAAAGACGGTACCATTCAGGTAACATCCATACGAGGCATTTACGCTAAACGTGATGAGTCATTTCACAAGTACTCCCAGTGTTTGACTGTGAAGAAGCAACTATATCCAACTATATTCAGATGTATGGTATGTAAGTAGAAATCCTTGGGACATACATACACGTTATCATGTTTCCTATTAACTATGAGAACTCAGCATGGTTTTGTGGAGTGTAAGTAGTTGGTACAGATTCTGCTGATACATAGCATCCAAGATGAAACGCGGAAAAATATCACTCGGCATAAATCTGCAGAGTAGCACCTTTCTTGCTGAATGTGTGTTCCTGCAAGCTTTTCATCATCTAACCATCATTAAAACTCGAGTCTTCAATGTGCAATTACTTTTTATGTTGTCTTATATAAGCAGATGGACACCCTACTGTGTTATCTGGCAGTCCACTGATATACAGACTGAGTTACTGAGTCCCTAAACTGGGATATCTCAGGATAGATGACCATTGGTGAGATGGCCCTGCATAATTCACATGACTTTCAAGAAACTTCCTCCAATTAGTATGCATTATACAGGGCCAGCTTTTTGCAGGAGAAGCACACTGGGGTTAGTGCCAGTGGTAACGCCAGGTAAAGTTTAATGTTGAAATGCAAACTCCCGGTTCCGTGAACCTGTCAGAAGGAAACAATTGTTTCCTACAACGTAACCAACCCATAAGCGACTACGCAAGCCAAGTGATCATTTATGTTGTGAGCAGCATTGTAAAGCAGTCATTTAGCTCCAGGGGTTGACATATGTATGTTTATGCAATCATGTAAATCAAGCAGCCAGACTTCTGTTATACATCATCATAGAATACTAAAGTATCTGTGTAAATAAAATCAATGAGCAGATATGCGAAACATATTACTCGCAAAATAAGCTGTTGTGTACCATTTCAATCTGCGTTGGAAATATTTTGCATTGGCACATAGATACAGTACTGTGGCTGCAGAGTGTGTAGCTCCTGAAGACTAGTGTGATGCCTAACACGCATACAAACATATAATTCAACTGTGATAAGAACCATCTAATCTGTCCATTTTTGTCCTTAAGTGCTCTGTGGTCTAGTCTGAGCCTTATGCCTATCCCATGCATGTTTAAACGCCATTTGGTGCTACTCCAAGACCAGTCTGTTCGTTGTAGATCACAAATCTGGAACATATAGTTAACGCCAAATTTAATTTGCATCAGCAATAAATTGTTTTATTATTACATAAACTGACAAATGTAGTTAATCCCAGGTGTGTTGGATAATGCGGTACGGCTCTCATAAAGTATGATAACACAACAGCTGCGAGAACACAAGCTTCAATCATGCTCTACAGCACAAAGACAAGGAGCTATATGTTTGCCATGTTGAGTAGGAATTCAGGAGGGAAAAGCTCAGAGCTTGCGCTGGTAGAATACATTTATACCACCACAGCCAAAAAGCAACAAGCTTATTCAGAGAGGACCTGACAGAAAACATGATGAATATTTGTCACACCATTATTCTATCAAAAATATTCCCAAATTCAGAATCATTTGACTTGGCAAATAAAACATTATGTCATTCATTCTGATAACCAAAATAGGGTGGTGAAATCATTGTATTAAATTAAAATATTTGTTTTTGTTAGTTTCTTTCTCACTTGACTTTGTCTATGTTAGATCTACTAATGCCTGTGAATATGCTCCCAACATTTTGCTTGCATGTACAGTACACCTGGCAGGCAGGAGTTGTAGGTAAACAAATTATAGCAAACACATAACAATATTAAAACATGTATTGTGTTGTTTATACTTTATGGTAGTTGACAGTAGACATACCGATGAAAGCTATCCACCATTTTTAAGTGCACTCTGAGGTCTTTCTTTGTTAGATGGTCCAACATTCTTGCATCTACCAGGCATTCCATGAAGTAACTTCGATATTGAGGTAAACCCAAGCTAGGCAGCCATTCATTGCCAATCCATTCATGGTTCATGTCGCCATAGGCCAATGTCTACAAAAATGTAAGTTTAGTGACATATTACACCTGACAACACACCCAGCATTTTTTACATAACCTAATTTATAAATGTACGGCTGTACTGATTTATGTTGAGAATGAAATAAATATAGTAGATGTCTGGCTTAATGCCACTGTTTGTCCCTCATGCATGTCATCAAACAGTAAGTGACTTTGAGTCATGTTAGTGCATGTAATTTAAACAGAAAGTTCATGATAATTTCATGAGTCAGAAGTTTAAGAGAACTTGTTGTTCTTTTAGAGCCTTGAATTATACATAGAATCAAGACTGGTCCAACCATTAGGCAAACCTGAGCTGGTAAAGACTACTACCCGTTTTCTACTCTCTTCCCAAGCAACGGGGCACTGAAGACATACTGCTGATGGGGATATTCAGTAACAGTGATTAAAGGTAATTAAAGAACTAAACTGAAAAAAAGCCATAATAGCCTGGACTCAACACAACAAAAATAAATAATGCATTAAAATCGCCTAATTAACTAAAACGTATAGCTAGAAATCCCATATCCCCCAAAAAGTGATTACATGCTTACGAGTTAGCCTTAATTAATATATTATGCTTCAGAAAAAGAAGGCAAAAGGTCACACATGGATTTCTACAATATGGAAATATTGTATTCCGACAGCTAGCCCGCAATATCAGAATACTGTCTGTGACTTGTTTATATGTATTATACCAGACCCACAGGTGTATACAGGGCCGGCCCGACAATGGAGCCGAGTGGGGCAACCGCTCCAAGCGGCACTTTTGAAGTGCCGCCCCAAGCCCCTTTTTTTTTTTTTTTAAAGTGAAAGAGAGAGAAAGGGGCACCGAGTGGTCAGTACCTGCTCGGCGCCCCTCTCTCTCTCCTCTGCGGCGAGTCTCCCTGTTCCCGCCGCAGGACTGCTGAAAGGTAAGTACGGGGGGAAGGAAGGGTAGATAAGGGGGGGGATTTTGCCTTGGGCCGGCCCTGGGGTATATAATACGTTATTACCTATATCTGCCTCAAACTGTAGATAGGTAATCATTTCACACCCAATCGCTTAAAAGGAGGTGCATATTATCCTATTGGCACACAGAATGCTCAATAAGGGTGGTATTTAACGTAAAATACAACTTTTGCTCAGTTTAAAAGTTTAATCCTAAAATCAAAATGACTTAGATTAGTGAATGTAATTAAAGCTGTACATTGCACTCGAGTGTTATTAAATCTGGATCTGATTTAACACATCATATTCTTTAATTGTATTATTGCCATGAGTTTATCTGGCAGTAACCTTAAAACCAAACACTAATTACAGGCATATTACAAAATGAATGCATGAATTTTCAGCTATTACGTTATTCTGTTTGCTTTCAGTACTGTAAAGCTTTCTCAGGGGGACATGTAATGAGGACAGTTCTTAAGCGTCATCTGGTTTTGCTTCATTTGAATTATGCACTGCATCTTAACAAGCAACTGTGCAAATTGGCAAATCCCAAGTAAGCAGGTTACTCAAGACTCTCAAACTCCAACTCAAAAGTAAACACATATCAATTTAAGTAAAACTCATGCAAAAAGCCAACTGCTCAAATGTGTCAGTCGCAGAGCCAACAAGCCTTTTACAGTTCATGTGTGTAACATATTTAGTCATAGACTTAACCGTGTGCAAGCTATTAACTCTGCATATTACATAGAGAGATATGTGGATAGTGAATTATAGTAAGATGTAGACTTGGGCACCAGGGAGGTCTTCGTGTTTGTCTTCAGCAAAAAAAACAACTTTGTATTCCGCAAATATTCGCCTGTTCCTGTCTTCTCTTCGGGCGAATATTCGTGGACATTCTTCGTGTTCGTTTTTTCTTTGTTTTTTCCAGTTTTGTATAAGGGGTTAATACGGGGTTAATGCGTACCGCAGCAGCTCTGGCGCCAGGAGTTTAAATGTCCGTATGAGCAAGTCTATTGGTCGCCAACAGGGGGGTCGTCTGCCATCAATCCAAGGTTGATGGCAGACGAGCCCCCTGATGGCGACCAATAGAGTCGCTCATACAGACTTTTAAAATCCCAATGCAACAACTTGTCCGGCAGGGAGACCAGTGGTGTCCCTGCTCTATTAGTTAAATGTCCGTAACAACGACTTTGTTGAAGACGAAGACGATCACGAAGATCTTCGTGGCGTGTGTCTTCGTGTTCGTCTACGTTTTACCACCGCTCTCTTCTTCGTGTCTTCGGAACGAACACGAAAACGCACTCTTCGTGTTCGTTTTCATGGTCGCCCGAAGATGAATGCACAAGTCTAGTAAGATGTCCTAGTACGATCACTAGTAATGTATGACAGCTCTTTGGAGAGGTTTGTCCTACAGGATTCATAGAGTCTTAGCTAAGACCAGTGGATATGACAGTAGAAGACCTGCCATGTTTGTGATACTGGTAACGGAAACATATACATGGGTGTATTCAACGCACAATTTCTGTGAAAATAAACAGGTATTATGGATCAGAAAAAAATTCCATACCTGTGCCCAGCTTCCTTCTTCTGACTCCTTCCGTGCCAAATAGCCATTAGGTAGCGTGAATCCACAGAGAAAAAGACAATTTAAACAATATGAAATTACCATTGTACATCACTGTAGAACATTTAAGTTTAGGACCAAATGGCCTAAAATGTGTTAAATGCCAATATTTGCTGTAATTACTAGTGGCTGGATTTTGTGTGCTGTCCAGTTTAAGTAGGAAGTTCATACATGTTTAACTGCAAGAGCAGTGCAACCTTAGCATGTTTAGAATATGTGGATATTTGTATGACAACACTAGTGTTTGAAAGAAAAAAAAAGTTACTTATTACTAATTTAGTAGCTTGGCCCATACAAAAAAGTTTTAAAAATTATAGCTGTAGGTAGTTTGGCTCTAGAAATCTCCAGCACAGTATCTTGGAATCTGTATGGTGCATACAAATAACAAGTTTAAAATGGATGTGAAAAGTTAAAAAATACAAACAATATTAGAAATGTAAAAATATGGGTTTGGTTTGGTAAATGGTGAATTGTAGTGAGATAAATCAGAAAGAAGATATATTTCAACAATGTCACACAATCCTGGAGAGTTTCTCCTGCAGGAAAGTAGATGGCCCTGCATAATGCATTGTGACATCGGTGGGTGAGGTCTTCTTCTCAATTAACTGCAAATTTCACAGGGCTAGCACAACATCAAAAGTGGGGGACTTTTATATTACACAGGCAAACTAGTGAAAATAAAGGTTTATCTGTTTAGTGAATAAGCCTCTAGCGTACTTATTTATCAATCTCCTGAGTGTTTCTGTTTAAACGTCTTTCTTTGTATTGGTTGCCGTGCATGCAAGGTATCAAACCCCTGTGCTTTATGTTAATTGTATTATACCCAAATGAAAGCCTCTCATTTGCACTATGAAATATGTTGTTATCGTTCACCCATTTGCATGCAAGAAATAGCACAAGAGAACAGGAATCGAGGACTAACCGTTTTGGCAGGAGCTGAAAGAGTCTCCATTTCCTCGTGGGTCAACCAGACATTACCTGATGGCTAATTAAAGGGTCCACGGGAGAGCAGGTGAGATCCACATTAGGCAAGCAGCATTAAAGAACAAAGTCAGCATCACTGTAAGTTAACAGTGTGACAGCATCACCATTAGCAAATATACATTCTACACCCCAGTCTCAGGTTCCCTAGCACCTGCAACAATCTTTCAAAGGGAACACATCCTGGTTTTCATATTTTATAACTTAGATTAATGAGTACACATCTGGTAACTATGGGCAAAAAAGCACATACTGTTAAAATGTATAAATGCAACAGTGAAATTCACATAGGTTGGCTTACTTCTAATTGTTATGGTATCGTAAATGCTGATGTGATATGTAAAAAGAAAGCCACATAAAGATTTTTGTGCTTCCTCGATTCATTGCATCGTGAAAATGATCTCTACATTATGCTAACTCAAAGCTAAAGAACAAATAATATATGCTACTTTTGTCCTGGTGAGTAGGGACCATGTGCTAATTCCCAGCACAGTGGGTATTTATACCAATATGGTAAAGGCATTTATACGTATGTATGAATAACTATTAGATGTTGTCCCTGTAAAACAAGCTCTTGTGATTTTCTCTTGAGCTCTGTTTGGAACAGAATGATTGCCCTATAGTTATATCGTACGGAATCCAAAGCCAAAAAGTCCAAACGTGTCAAGATCAGACACGAAGTAGGCTATTAGAAAGAGGTGACTCACTGTTCTAGATGTTGGTGGGGCTGAGGGACTCGTCAACGATACCATCTCTTGGATTGCTAGACGCAGCTTTAAACGGTGTAATGGATTGCTTATGCCAATTTCTCTCTGGATTTCAGTGTCAGATAACGCAGACATAATGGCTCCACTTTTAACATTGGCACGACAAGCTGCCACATACCAAGCTGGCATTCCAAGCCATAGCTTAAGGAGAAGAGAGAAAAAAAGTGTAATTCAGACTTTTAACAACAAATCAATATTTAATACTAATATCCCTTTATTTAAACAGTATTCTAATAATTAGATTTTTGTACATCACAAAGTTGCATATTTACTAAAGTGAATCAATGATAAGGAAGACAATTTTACTTGTGGGCATGCAGTAACTTTGAGCCTACCTCCAGCCAGGATACCACTGTAGGTCCATCCCACTGAGCAAATGGAAGGCCCTTCCTTCTGGCCTCTTCAAGAAGCTCATGCCTTAAAATCAAAGCGAAAGGGCATGTCACTTCCAGGGAGACACATACCAACATTTTTACATCATACACCTAAATGAAACACTGTCACTTAATTTTCACTATAGAGGATAGTTTATCCCTTACATTGGCTAGGACAAAAATCATGAAGACTTATTGGCTGGTGCTCTATACCAGGGTTCTACAAACTGAGTTTGGAACACAGTGATGGGTTGCTCTAAGGATCTATCTCTCCCCTCACTGTGCTGAGCACTCCAAAAGTGCTGTAAGTGCCATTATATCACTGGGCCACATTGCTAGCCATGCTCCTTGAGATGAAAACTACCTACTCTCTCCCATAAGGGATGTGATTGTCACATTGCTGCACTGTGTCATGGGGAAATAGTTTGTCCTAAACCCCAACATAATGAAAACATTTTGTATGAATTATCCACGATATAATTACATGAGCTAAAATTGCCATATGACCAACAGCCTATGTAACCAAAGCGTTATATCTTCTGTGCTGCCTTAGCATGATTATTAGCAAAAATTTCCCTCCACCCTTTGCCAAGTAACAATTGTAAGTTAGGAAAATGGGTACGGTGACAATAGTGACAACCATAAAACTGCCCAAACAAATACAACCTTTTCACATAATTTAAAACGTACGTTTTAATAAATAAGTAACTATATCCTCGGTCATACAAATGCATTCTACATGGTTCTAGTAACACAGGAAACTACATCTCTGAATGAATGGGAATAAAAAAAATCTAGTTAATATAATATAGTAAGTTCATAGCAATACTATGGCGGGTCCTGTTTATGAGCTGTATTAGTAGATGCACTTAGAAAACAATACAATATACATAACGACATTTACTGAGGCATTTAGGGCAACAGTTCACAGCTTGAGATGTTTCTTCAGATATTACTTGTTGCTCTACCTGCCACCCAAATCTACTTATTTTAAACAAAGATACTGGTATAACATTTGAAAAGCTGCGCTATCGCCATTACAACCATCGGCACCCAATACCAATTTGTATCCCCAACTAAACAGTGACTTCGTTTTACAAAAACATCCCCTATGACCTCACTTGCGTAAAGCAGGCCGCTCAAGTGACTGAAGGAATAAAATTTGCGCTCGACTCCATGACTGAGAGACTAAAAACATAATTATTCTAATATGTATAAAATAAAAATAAGGCCACACAGTGTATATGAGTACCTGGCATTTGCATATATGGATGTTTCTACATTGAGACTTTCCACATTTGGATTCACAAACACACGGATTTTAGATGCATACATGTGTCTTTTATTACGCTTGATATCAGATAAGATTAATATGTGTTTAATGCCCCACATCTTCCAATGCAAAAACCTGTGTGTTATTTATAGCACATCCATCAGCTATTGTTCTCTGCACAATAATACTTTGCTAATGACATTATAAGCACTTTTATTTCATCCACTGCCAGTAACAAAGTACGGCGGGGAAATATGTGCCAGTGGAATAGATTTGCTGGAATATGTTCTGACAAATCCTTTCGAACATAGAAAGTGAAACTTAATCACACTAAACTTTCAAATAATGCAATTATCTGCTTGGAGTCCATTATAGTGCTTTGATCTCTGGAGAGAATAAATATGTCTTTATTCCAATGCCTAATGCAGTTAATCAATTCATTTTTGGCACAATACAGACAAGTGCATGGGGGAATCGATCACTTCACTATTGAATTTCTTCACTAGGGAACTAAACCTTATATTTCATATATTTCAAGGAGTTTGTAGATTTGGTCATGTCCGCTGCCCGCCTTCACTTTGCATTATGAGACTGAAATATAATATAACTTGGGAAGCTCCACACAAGCATGAAATACAGGGATAGGCAAAGTGTCCGTACAAGTACACCAGTGTCCGTGGCAAGGTTTGTGAAGGTTCATAAAACATCATTAAATTGTCCACCACAGACCCCAGTAAATGTCCACTATGAGCAATGTTGGTGCCTTCCCCGGATTAAATATGTAGGATGCTCACAATCTGGCCAATTCCTAGTCCTGACAGTGCCATGAGACAGCAAATTAAAATAAAAATAAAAAAAAGATATGTAGACAGTTGAGAGGTGAACGAGAAAGAGGAGATACATTACAACTGTAATCAATATTTAATATCTTACACCCCATAACAAGATCAAAATAATTAAACAGAAGTAAAGGATTAAGCTAGGTGCAGATATACCGATCAGCCACAACATTATGACCACCTGCCATAATATTGTGTTGGTCCCCCTTTAGCCACAAAAACATCCCTGACCCGTTGAGGCACTAGATGTCTGTAAAAAAAAAACCTGTTTCATCAGACCAGGCCACCTTCTTCCATTGCTCCGTGGTCCAGTTCTTATGTTCACTTGCCCATTGTAGGCACTTTCAGCAGTCGACAGGGGGCAGCATGTGCACTCTGACTGGCCTCCCACTACCCGGCTCCATATGCAACAAGCTTCCCCATGTGCATCAATGAGCCTTGGCCGCTCATGACCCTGTTGCTGGTTCACCGCTTTTCCTCCCTTGGATCACGTTTGATAGGTACTGACCACTGTAGACCAGAAACACCCCAAAAGAGCTGCAGTTTTGGAGATGCTATGACCCAGTTGTCTAGCCAGCACAATTTGGCACTTGTCAAAGTCGCCCAGATCCTTACGCTTGTACATTCTTCCTGCTTCTAACACATCAACTTTGAGGACAAAATGTTGCCTAGTATATCCAGCCACTGACAGATGCCATGATAAGAATAGTGTTATTCACTTCACTAGCCAGTGTTCATAATGATATAGCTGATCGGTGTATATATCTGAGTGTATCCTACTGGGCACGGAGAATTATTTAGCCATGCATACGTACACACTTACACTGGTAGAGCTTGGGCATTCACAGTTGAGAGTCATACTCACCTATTTGCAGCAATGGCAATCAAATCGTTAAAGCAGTGCTTCCTTACATCATGCAGTTTCTACAAATGATTTCTCTTTACATAGCAGATGTAATTTTGCTGTGGTAGGTATTTCTATTCTAAGATTAGGTGCTTCAATATATGCAAACTATAGATTTTTTTTTGTGCAGGCATCTATGGTCATTAGAGCAGATCGCTAAAGAAACAATAACGGCGAAGGGGCAAGCTTGTCATTTCTTATGTAATGATATCATTACCCCAACTAGTTTTACAGTTTTATAACCATTTGCTGAGATCAGCAATGGTGTTTCATTATCTCTGTAAAGGAAGCGAGCTTGTATAATAACACGCAGAGTTTAACCTAGGAAAAGAACAGGGTGAAGCAGAAAAAAACTGATTGAAATGTGACATTTTAAAGGGTCACTAAACCCTCATAATGAGTAAACCTTATATTACAGGGCTTTTTGCTGCCGCATTTAGCAATGACATCATTAAGTGTGGGGCAGGGTAAAATCTGAGCCTCTACATTGTGGTTCTGGATAGGGAATCTGACCCTGGTCACCTATTCGATTTTTATACTAAATTGAGCTTGAGATTTGTTTTATTGAAGCAGTCAATTTACTGGATGAGGTCCTTTTTCTTGGGATTGATTTACCTTGTGTGGCTAATATGATTTTCATGCAAATTTCCCTTTCATTCAGCTTTCACATGCTCACCACACACCCTCTTCATTATCATGTACAACGGAACTAGGGGTACCACGAACAAGTTATATGCAATGTGTGTGCAGACAACCAACATAGAAGAAGGAAAGCAACCAATTACAAAGAGAAACTTACTTTTTCTTAAGCCTCCTGTCTTTCTCTGCTTGTGTTCCGAGTTTGCCTAATCCTAGTGCATCCTGGGCACCGGGGTCTGTGTCCATGAAACCTCCTGTTACACACGGGGAAAGATTTTTCATTATTAAATAATGCTTACATGTCATCAGTAGGCCTAAAGTTTTAAGATATCATAGGCCAAGCGCATTTGCTAGTAATTTCAATAGGCTGGCACAATTAGAAATATACTGGACCATTATTTGTGTATTTGTTGATACACCATTCTTTACGATTTTAGTACAACAAATTTTGCATAAATTATTCCTATGGTTACATCAGACTTGTCCCATTTAATTAGAGAAGGGCATTGTGCCGTTTAATGGATGTAAATCAACTTCAGCCTCAAATAAAGAGAAGTCTGCTTGTACACCTGGGTTTGCTGATGTATATGTGCAGAGGGAGTTTGCCTGCCAATTCACTACTAGACTATCCTTACAGATTAGCCTGGCGTGATGTGCTCCTCTTTTAGCACAAGTGAACTAAAACCTTTATTTTAGGATGTTTCTGAATTTGGCACTATGCCAGGGAACACTATTAACCACACATTACTGTGCCAAGTACCCCAAGTTTTAGTGAGTGACCACTATTGTATCGGTTTTACATAAAATATGATTCATTTTTTCAAGTACCCTTGAAGTACTCTTTACACCCATCCGAAGTACCGAAAGGGTAAAAGTAACACAAGTTGAGAAAAAGCATAACATGACCTATTAAGAATGTTTGGATATTACTTGACACTCTCAGGGCCATCCTAAATATTGACTGGAGCCTGTGCAAGCATTTGCTTGCCCCCCTCAAACTTCCTAGCAGCATCGATGCGTGGGCCAGGCTTGCTTGCTGGAGGTGGGTGACTGGCCAGCCAAGTGTGTGTGTGTGTGTGCGCCACTTGCCCAGTCACACTTCTGGTGGCATGTATTTATTTATATAATATAACAAAGAATGATGTGGCTTGGGGGCACCCGATGGAAGGGTCATGTGTACAAGCCGCACTGACTCTGCAGATTAGGAGGAGACTGTCAGAGTCAGTGCTGTCTTCCCTCCTTCTGACCCTAGTGTGACTCCATGTGGGACATCCTCACGCCACATGTGCAGGGCAGGGGAGGAGCACAACGCTATGTCGACCACATCGTAAATGAATATGAAATGAATATGCAAATAAATGAAATCAGTGTTTTTTTTAATTTCATCTCTCCTCTTTCTTTTTATCTCTCTCTTTTCTCTTTATGTCTCCCCTTTTTCATCATATCCCTCTTTTTCATCCTTTAGATTGTAAGTTTGTTTGAGCAGGGCTGGTTTCTGTAAGTCTAATTGTTATATACTTGTCATGTCCTGTTTCCTCACTGTACAGACTGTACAGACTGTACAGCGCTGTGGAACATGATAGCGCTATATAAAACAATAAATACTAATAATTTCTCCCACTTTTCATTATGTTTTTTTCTCCTCTTTAGCAAGTACTTTAACCCCGCATTCCTCACACAAGATTTACACAAGATTAAAAGACTATATGATTATGTCAACAAGCAATGACCTTGGCCTTGTAGACCATATTCCTTACTGAGCTGTCCGAGCCGTGCCTTCTCTTTTTTACCGAACAACCGCCCTATAGATGATTTGATTCCTTTTTTCTTTGGAGCTTTGTGGAGCGAGTCCTGGCTGCTGTTGCCACTCCCAAGACCAAGAACATCAGGTTCAAATGAAGCCGTCAAACTCCTACAACCAGATATAGACAACAGATATTTTCTACATGATCTTTTGGTCACTATTATCCTAATGTTCAGTAAAGACCTCGTGGGAAAATGGGTAGCTATGAACATGCATGCCATGTATTTGCTTTATTGTTGAGGATTGTATCTAAATGTGTATTGCCTTGTATTACTCGAGATGTGTAATTAAAATTACAAGCAAACAAACTTAAAGGTGTGGATTCATGGTATGGTATCCTACTACATTTCTACTGATTTTGAGTAAAGCTGAACTTTTTGCGCCAAACCGCATAGTCCTCATAGTCTAGGTAGTATAGAAAGGGAAGTAAGTGTTAATTATTTAAGCCAGGGAAGAAATGCTTAAAATAACTCAAAGAACATCATCCCACAAGTTGCTTTTTTCCCTACTGCTTTGTCCAAAAACAAGCGTAACAGCACAGGCTAAAAAGGCATAAAATGTCACATTGGGCACAGGAGGGCAGCTTGTCTCACCCTCTGGCATCGTTGTGATATGAAGACGGTAGGGTATGAGTCATCCTGAGAGCACGGGGTGTTGAAGGAGGAGATGTTTCACATTTTATGGTAGCTTTATCTTCGCGACCATCTTCTTCCACAACTGCAATCTATGAGAAGTATTATTTTATTACATCCAGAAAAGCTACAGTAGGGTTAGTTACTGGACTTGTAAGGTGGGTGAAATAGCTTCTTGTTATCACACCCTTTAGTGTATAGGTCTGTGATTGTAGAGGTAAAGTCATTGGTTGTCAAAACATTTTTGGGACATATGGGCCAATGATCACGGGCAATCCCATAGATACTGCAGCCAATTGCACTTTGCAAATTACTGCATACCGGCAAGAACATTTTGCGTAGGGACAGAACCTGCTGAAAAAATTCATTATGACCTTGGAATATAACATGATCACTAAACTGATCTCAGACTATTAGAAACAAAGCAGGATATTAGCTAAAGTAGCCAAAGAGATGCAAGCAATAAAATAAAAAATTGTAAGGTGACAGTTAGCCTCTCTCTCAAATTGTTAGAGATCTGTTATTCAGGGTAAGCGGTTTCCGATGCATAATTCACTTGGTAAAAACACCCATGGGAGGCCAATAGTCAGACACTGGAATAATAAGAAAGAAGAAAAATTATTACCTTTCTTCGATGCTTCCGTAAATCACTAGGCTAAGCATTTAGGGAAACAAAATAGAAACACTGTAAGCAGCTGGTTTCTAACAGACAGGTACATATATAGTAAGTATTTGCATGTATCATACCATTTAATATTTCTTAGAGATACCGATGTATTTAAGAGGTACTGATCATATATATATATATATATATATATATATATATATATATATATACACATATACACACACACAATTGCACAAATAACTTATGGAAGAAAGAATCCCCCTTCATGTGGAAGGGATTGTACATATAAACTAAACATATCAAGCCTCTTAATTCTTCCCATATCTTTCAAGCAACTTACGAGAGTCATAACTCCCATGCGATCCATTTCTCTGGCAGGGCTGCGAGGTGTGAGTTTGGGTGTGGAGTGCCCACTTGGAGGAGAGGAGCTCGCTAATGATGAGGCTGTCACCGAGCCAGTAATTGAGGTCCCTGGGTGCATTCTGGCCAGATTTAACCCCTCAAGGCTGACACTGGCAACTCTATTTTCTATTTCTTCTGCACGCAGCTCTGTAGACTCCTTTTCTTCCTGTATAAGCCTAGTGAAAAAAATAACAGCAAAACATCTTGTTACATAGAAAAACAATATTAACACCAAATTTATCAGAAACACATAATTTATCAGCCGTAAACATAACACTGAATCAATGACAAGGTGATTTATAGCTATAGGTCTAAGTTGATATACTTTTATAAGCAGAATATATGATGGCAGACAGCACTAATACACATATCACACATCTTATAAGCCCAAGAAAGAGATATGAGACACAAGAAAGAGAGTCTCATGAACCTACACCCACGAGACTCAGAGGATCATTATGATGAGAAGTAGGTAAACAGGATAAAACTCAGTTGTAAGAGCTCTGTGCTTTAACTCGTCTTTATATACACCATATAAAATATATACCTGTGAAAAAACAATTGTGAGGTTTTTATAGTAGCCGATATTCACACTAAGTGCATAGTGACTCATTAGCACTTTCGTACAAAGGGTATGTATATATATGACACAAAGGTCTGATTGTACAGGAGCATAAAGATGGAATGCGAATGATCACTGAGCTAAAAAGTTGTTAAATAGCTGGTGTTGTTTGAACTCTGTGAAAGCGAAAAATTATGCATTAAATATATCAGTGAATAATCGAGATTATCACGGGGTGTTTGAATATCATTTTAATGATGCTAATATTTATGTTAAAGCAGGGAGAACCAGTCCCTTACCCACCAGTGACTGCAGCCACTGGCGTATTCTGGGCTTGCGTGCAAATTCCCATACTGTGCGTTTAGGTTTTGTGGTGCACCGCTTAATGGGTCACTTGGAGAGATCAGAGCTCTTCCTTGTAACATTATGATGGGTTTGCCTAGCTGGCACCACCTCCTATAGAATTCTTGGTGTTATATCCTATTGCTCGGAAGGGAGGACAATGGAGTGGAGGTTAGTCCTGAGAGTGGCTGGGGAGCTGCTCTGGGTCAGGCTCCGTGCCTGAATACACCACTGGCTGTGGCCACCAGCTGTCATCATCCCCAATAAGCCAATGGGCAACTGAGCATTACAGGAGACGAGCAGTTCATCCACCTCTGGTATTATTGTATTCTGTAGACTGAATTCAAAGGTATTAAACTATACCATCCAAGCTGCCACATGTCTGACACAGAGTGGTCTAATGTAACTTGTCATGCTTTGCTAAGATAGGACAGTAGCAGGATGTCTGCATGAAGTAGCTAAAGGCAAGTCTGGGAACAGCACAGAAAAACAGTCACACTAGCTTAACACTATCGAACCAAAAGCTTGTTTTCAGATTCTATCAACATAGCTTCTGTTCTGGTATTGCAGATGCAATCAAGCTTGACATTTTATTTTCTGGAAGAAAAAGGTATCCAGAGTTTGCCGTTATTTGGAAGCACTGGATGCTACTGACCTTTAAATCATAGTGAGTTATGGGGAGAAATAAAAAACAAAATTAAAATGAAAGGATCCATAGTAGTTACCTTATTTCTTTATTGATGGCATCTAGCTGTTCTTGGAGCATCATTGCTAAAGTCTGAGCATCCGAATGGCCACCAGGAGATAAAAGATCCATGGAACTAAATATGGTTTCACGATCATCATCATCTATGTCAGACATCTCAGTGTCACTCTCGAAAGGATGGCTACCAAGGACCCCAATCTGCTGTGTTCTGTTCCATTCATGGTCCCCAAGGGATTTCACCTGAACAAAATGATGTAAGCAATAATCACTCAACACAAATACATGACATTCAAGAATGGGGACAGGGGGGAGAAACTCAGGTTACAAGTTGCATTTCACTTCATCTTCTCCACTTGAATGAATGAATTTGTTTTAATACCTTAAGTTTCATTGGGTCTACAAAGCATTACAAAAAGGCTTCAATAAATTAATAAAGCTTACATCTATGGGCAAATGCTAAATTGTTACACTACTCCATACATGTTTAGAAAAGTAGGAGATAAATTATGAAGAATTATACCCCATATAAACCGACCTTTGGTTCTTCTCTCCTAACTCCTGTCCTCCCTCTTCTTGGTCTCCTGACAACTTTTGTTGAACGGTAGTCAGTCTGGCTGTCAACCAGTGAGCCTACTGAATATCTCAGCTCTGCAGATGTGTCCAGGTGAGGCCTAGCAAGAAACAAAACACATTATATATATATATATATATATATATATATATATATATATATATATATATATATATATACTAAATTGTATCCCATATTGTGTGTCTGCAATTGCTGTTTAGTAATCCTTAGTAAAATGGGAAGGAATAATAATACAAACATGGCAAGATGTCTTTTCCCTTTGTAGCACAGATTATTATTATTATTATTTATAGTTTTATATAGTGCCAGCATATTCCATAGAGCTGTACAATGAGTAGACAGGACATAACATGAAGAATATAACAACATTTTGACTTACAGAAACAATAGGTGAGAGGTGAGGTGTAGCTCAAACTACAGTGACTTTGTAGTAAATATATATATAGATTGATTTAATTTGCAAACACAATAACAGACTAATTAAGTATACATAACATTAAAATACCACAGATGATCCACTTTAAGAAGCAGACTTATATATACTTCCAAGGCAGTCTACCCTTCTAGGGACAATCACTGTAGGTTTCTTACTATAAACAGCATATAACTTATAATAATGGGTAATTTTCCTTCTAATTCATGCACAGGTCCAAATTACACACATTACTGGTTTTATCATCAAAGTCCTTCATCAACTATATATGACAGTTGTAGATAAGAAAGAATAGCTGAGCAAATATCAAAGAGAATACATCCCAATATTTATGAGCGGGACGCTGAGCGTTCTGGAATATATACCATAGGAATCCCTGTTTTTTGTGTTCTTTTAAATATGAGTCTCTAGTCGAAAATTATGCCTTTTATTTGGGCCAACATATAAATGTTTGTAGAATAATTATGTAGACCTCAGAGGTCTCTACCACAGATGGAAACTACACAAAGAAGAGTTAAATAAATAAGCATGTCATGGGACGTATGAAAATAGGACTAAATACGATAAATAATACAATAAAATAAAATTGATTGTCTTGTTTTTCCCTAGACCCAAAAACGAGGCAATCAGGGTTGTGTATAAAAAAAGACTTATATAATAGAAATCATTTAATAAGAATGGGAAAGGTGGAACTTTTCATTTTTAAGTCTTTTGCTGGAACCGCATGTAGGTGCGAAATGATCGACAGGGAGAACAGAGTTTAGCATCGCACTCAAGGGCAAGAAGGGTTGGATGGATTGTATTGTTATTGACTGTGATGGCAAAGGGCATGACGAGACATCATCATCATGTGTGGCTCAGCCTTTAACATGAAGAATTTAAGGCGTTAAGCTGTCATTCAGGGTGAGATGCCCTTCAGACATCTGAAGGCCTGGAACAGAGCTGTAAAAGCATGGGGCTTGTGTGTCTACATAACACTTGGTATCATCTGAACACTTAAAGGCATGTAAAGGAGCAGGCTCGCTTTAGGGTTTCTGACCGAAACCAAGCATCAAGTATTTTGACAAGTAGTTCCTGCATATGCACAAGGATAAAGGTTATATTACAATGTTGTGCATATATGTAATTTAGCTACAAATTGCATAATTATACAATAAGGATATATTTTAACCATTTTGGCACCATAATAATTGAAAGGGTCAGATTATAGGCCCTAGTGTCATATATCTTGTAATAATCAAATTACCCGTGTTTTAGTTTTATTGTATGCAAAATCTGTAAAAAAAAAAAAAAACTACGGCTAGTGATTTATCAGTAACATTATTTAGAAACTATAGTCCAGCCCAGGACTACCTAAAGATTAACATCATCTAACATAGGTGTGGTAAAGCAACATGTGCTCATCTGGTTTTTGATACAGATTTGTTTTGGAGATGTAGGTTTTTTTTTTTTTTTAACCAAGATTCTCTTTTCTTTGATGATTGCATAGGTTCTGCTAAACCATAATACACAAAGATATCAGTAAAGTACCGTGTCAGGGTTGGTTCTATCAAGGATCCAGTTCGTATCTTTATCTGGTCAAGTTCACTTCTCAGCTTTTCAATTTCCTCAGCCAATCTCTCCTAAAAGCCAATGAGAATTTAGCATTTAACATTTAATTTTGACCTTCTTATTAAAACACTACTGTTAATTCCATTTAATATTTGTGTAAATAAACTTGTATAAAGTAGTCCACAACACCACCAATGTTCTATAACATTTAAAAAAAAAAAAAAACCATGCAAAGCCAAGTTAAAGAACACTACTATAAAGGTCATGTGCTACATTAAAATAATAGGTGGCCTACGGTGGCTCCTCGCAGAGATTGCTGGATGAGGTAGACTTAAGCTAAAGATTTTAGAATGTCCAAACACATGACACTTGATACGTACACCTTGCTACCTTATGTACTGTTACCATGTCAAGCTAAACTTGCAAGGAGCTGCAGTGAGTATGCATGGCTCTAAATTGCTTGCTAACCATGGGTAACCTCACCCCCCACCCCCACTGCACCAATGGACCCTGCATCTAATTTACCTTTATACCAGTTGTACTAGCAGCAATTTTTCATGTCTTTATTTTCAATAATAGATATAAACCCCATAATACCTACAACATTACAGTGAAGTGTATGGAATAAAATTACTCTAGGTATGCCACAACAGGAGACATTAGCGGCTATATTTGCCATATGTTGAATGGTACAGCAGAATAGGAACAGACAACCCCTGGTTAACAGAATTTCAAATCAGTTAACAAATGGCACAACTTTCCACGATTCAAGGAGACGCCCTAATGACTGTGGTATAGATTGCATACAAGCCCACTTTTTATTAAATGGAAGTATCTTCTTCCTTTCATTCAGGCACTGCCGCTGTATCCAACTTTACACTTTCTTTGGAGTTCGGATAAAATGGTCTAAATCTGGAAGTTTCTTGTATTTTTCTTTCTCAAAACGTATACAGCACAAAATAGGGGCGCATGTGCATATAGGGAAAAAAGTATATAAAATATAAAAAAATATATATGATATCAAAACTTAACCAGGAGTCTCCGAAAACTATCTACAGAAGGAGCCAGTAAAGTTCCTTTGTTAAACTTGTAGGGTACATATTCAAGCCATAAAAAAGAATGAAAAATGGATTTAGTTACACGTGTTCAATAAAAATCAAACATAAAAAAGAAGAATGTTACCTTATCATGAAGACAGTCTTCCAGTTGTTTTCTGAAGTTTTCTGAGTCCTGAAGTAAAATGTTCTGTAATGGGAAAATATGGTATTTTACGTTTTTTTTTTAACCTAATGAACCCAAAAACTGCCTGTGTAAGGGTAACACTGTTAGTCAAGATATGTTTGTGATTTCTGAAATTAAAAATCAAAAAGGACAAAAGTAGAGTCTATGATTTGAATAAGATGTGCATGTACAGGGCATGATGTCTCTACATCAAGTGAGATGATGACATAGTTGACAATGTGATCATTTCACCAAATGATGTCATTTGCATAAAATGGGAACCGTTGTGCAGAAATGCCATATCTGACAGCTTTCCTGACAGAAAATGAGTAAATGCTGATAAATAGTCCTTCTGGATGCTCCATGTGCTTTCACTCCTATCTACTAAACCAGCAGTGCCTGGAGCTCCACCAAGAGTCAGTTTTCATACATACCCCCATGTGTCTCTAGCACCACCTCCTGAATACACTTATTTAGACACAGAGTCAATTTCATCAAATGTCAACTTATTTTTTCTTTTAAGTACATTCACTTTATGGTATCTAGTATGCCTGAGCTGAATATAGTTTTCATGTTAAACTGAAGGTTTCGTGTTAACCCATCTTAATATTAAGGCTGATTTATTGGCCGCTCAGACTCCTGCCACTTTTCAACCAATGTTTGAGAACTGTGAATAAATATACAGATGCATTTTGACCTTGCCCTGTTCAACTGAATGCCATTTGTTATTGTAAAATTCGACATCTCTGAGCAAGAGCACTCATGCTTTCAATTTGATGACAATAGCTTTGAATATGTAAAGGTAAGCTTGTACAACTTTACATTGGAACAACTTAATTGCAGACAATAATGTTTTACATGCATGTAAGTGGGCATTTCAAGAATAAAAGCTGTGATTGTAAAGCGTACAATTGTACAAAAGTAAATCTTATATGTCAAACATAGAATAGATTAAAAAAAAAACCTGAACAACTGGTGTTGTAATTGTAAACAGTGGTGACTTGGTGACGACTGAATGCAGAGTAGTCTTAGACATATACTTTCTTATGCCACCAAAAAACACTCCACATAAGTCTGCTCCATGGACACTTATAGCAGGCTTTGGAGCAGATCCTATGTGGTGCCAATATGTCTCTGTGAAGTGATGGATGTAGGGATTTCTATCAATGATTCTCAATACTGGGCCCCAAGGATCAACTGCATCGGTTTGTTCCTCTCTTCAAACTAGCAATGGTCTAAAAGACAGGCTATGAATGATCTGCATGTGGTCATCTAAAGAGATCCTAACAGCATGCTCTGCGGGTGCAGTATATCTAGCCTCACCTGTCTGAACAACTCAATTATGATGCTGCTTGGTCAACCCGGGTCTATTTACCCTGGAAAAAGTTTTGCCTCAACACTATGTTGATAAAGATAAAAGGTAAATTCAAAGCCTTTTCGGGGCATTGTTCATCCCACAGTTCCATTCACATGGAGATACATGTTCATTACAGCGAAGGAACAAAAACACATTAACTAGGGTAAATGCAGGTAATGTAGATGCTTTATTTATCAAGGGGTTCATTTTTTCTTCTACCCAAAATTGTCATTAGCTTACAGATTGGTTTTCCATCATCTGGATCAACATTGATAGTGATATCTTGAAAAGTTTAAGCATTTTAGTATTATGTTTTTTTTCAACTGCAATAACTATGTAACCACCATTAAAATCTATTACCTTGTCTTCCAGGGCAGCCATTCTTTCTTTCAAATGTAACTGGAGCCGTTCGTTGGATTCTGTTAGAAGTCTGTCCACTGTATCAGAGAGCCTTTTGTTGTGTTCTTCATTCATTTTTTCCCTTTGCCGAGCCTAGACATAATAATTAAAACAAGTAACACCATTAATGTTTTAGAATAAACAATGAGCAAGATACAATGTATACTTTACCAAAAATATCACTTTGATATTACTAGTTACAACGATTCTACCTGCAGACGAGTTTTTTCGAAGATGGCTAGAAAGTCCCATGCCAGTGTTACCTATAGGGCTGGTGCTTCTTTGGGATGACAATCACTGTCCTGTCCCTTGTGATTATATCTAACCAGTTTATCAATTATTGTGTATTAATACCGCCTCCAAAAGGTCATCTACACGGCAATTACCTTTACCAATGCAGTTTTCAGATTTTAAAAGCACGTTATCATGATTTTCGTAGTGCCGTACAAACACAAGCTTAACTGCACCTGTATTTGAAGGAAGAGATTGCCAGAACAACATAAAGAATGTTTGGAAAGTTACATTGCGGTGTAAATGGTTAAGACTGTTGCAAATTCTTTAAGGACTTTTTTGTTATCCGTATGCTTCAACATGATAAGGATACATATGCAGCCAGGTAATGCAATGTATGTGAAGGGTGCCCAAAGAGTGCAGACTTCTAAAATGGAACAACTATAGGCACTTATCTTCAGTATGAAACAATATACGGATCGTGTATTATCTGGGAGGGATGGTCTGGGGTTTTCTTACATTAACGTGGAAAATCCAAATGAATGTAAAAATAAAAGGGATTTTTTTTTATAAGTGATCAGGATAATTTTCATGACTTCTGAAATGTTGAGCTAAGCTTGCAGAATGTGTGTTACCTCCGATCTAGAGATGGTTAGATAAGCAAAAAGTTTAGCCAGTGTGAAAAATGCATTTTGGATAGCATCTATTTATGCCATGTCGCAATTAACAATAGTGTGGTCCATGAACATGAAGAAGTGTGATTGCTTCCAGAGCATGATTTATCCTACACTAATTGAGTAAACAAAATCATGCCAATAACCGTATAAACGCCGACAATGTATTTTTAGAGGAGTCATTCATCAGAGTGAAAGTGACAATGCTTTAGGTAAACCAAAGACACCATCTCCTACAATATGTGTACGTATTTAGCTTGTTATGACAATCACGTAAATTATCTAGTCTCAGGACACAAACAATACTTTAGGGTCATATTTTTTGTGTGGATGTTGTGTCCATTCAGGAAATTGCTCAATATTGTGCAGCCTAGCCAGGCTAGCCATAATTTAGCCAAGCTAATAGCCCCAAGTTTTATCTGTCCAGAAGAAGAGATATCTATTGAATAAGACCTTGGAACGCTGCTGAAGTCACACAAAACCTTGAAAGATCACACACCATATGAGTTCAGTATCAAATGAATCGCTCAGTAAACTTCGAGATTGGAGAGGCACTAGGTTTATCAACGTCCTCGCCAACTTGTTTCATTTTGGAACCCTGTTGAGGGAGTAACATGCCGGAATCTAAAGATACATTTGTATGAGAAATGAAAAGGTATATTCTTGCGTATTGTTGGCTGCTAAATGGTTATAAATAAGAACTGGAAAACATACATTTTTATACTGTAGCGAGGGCAACCATTGACCTTCCAATGATTAAGTAGATGAGCATCAAAAAAAGTGCAGACAAAGATAACTGATGCAAGCTTGCAAGATCCTAAGCTTCCGAGTTTTTTTACTTAAAATGACTCTTTTTACATTTTAATTAGAAAGGCGCATTCATTTAAGTACATTCTGGTGGTCAACCCAGTATCCTCACATCAAAGTCATTTTCAACTAGGTTGCCATGAACTAACCAGTGTTAAATGCACTCATTTTCATGAAAAGGAAAAAAAACTGCAATCACACACTCCAGTCACACTAAAAGAGTTGATTAAAATGAATTTCAATAAATTAACATGCTTCATTATTTGACTGATTATACACACTCTTTGAAGTTCTTGATTCTTCTCTTCCAGTTGTGCTTCCAGGTGCCTCATTCTTTCTTCAATATTACCATGCCTTTCTTCAGCCTATAACACACACACACAACAGATATGAAATGCACGGAAAATACAATGTCCTACAGGTAAAATTTCAACAAGACAAAAAAGCAAGCTACTGCTATCAGCAAGTTTACTCTAGGAAAATAAAGTCTTATTGAAGCAGGCAGCTGAACAGCGCTGCTTGAAATGTGTCAGCTACAGAGGCCTGCTACATCCGAGCATCAGCAACACACTGGATTTATTTATGAGCAATGAAGTCAGCCAAATGTAACATGCAGACGGTGCATGGTTTGGAAACAAACCTGCCGTTGTAAATCATAAGCCCCTGAAGCACTAAAACCGCATAATGGTTGATTATCAATAATTAAAACAAACAAACAAAAAATGAAAAAAAAATGAAAACAAAGTGTGATGAATTTCTATTCAGCAATAGAAAGTAAAGTCCAGTAGGACTACCTTCCTACGTATGGTGATCTTTTCCTGCAGTTTAGGTTCCATAACATATTGATAATCATCAGATGAGGAAGAAGAGGTTGGATCAGACTAACAAATCAAGGAAAAGGAGAGGGATCAGGACAAAAGACTCAAACACGAAAGAAAACAACAGCACAGAATGCTTAAAAGAAAAATGTGACAACGTACTTATTACAGAATAATAAATTCAGTGAAGAAATACACTAATACTTTGATTGGAATGAGGTAGTGATATGTATTAACCAAAGAAACAGCCAGAACATTCTACACTTAGTGACAGATGAACTGACATCTTTGAATAATTATTACAAACATGAGTGTTTTGGTTAATGTAATTTAAAAAGAATAAAAATAGTAATAATAATAAAAATCTGAACATATTTATCTATTTGAATTATAGTGATGATAATGTATGAAAAAAACATATACATATATCATTTCTACAGATATAATTATGAGAAAGTATTAAGTTTCAGAGACAACAATATAGTCTAGGGTGTAATAAAAATGAAACGCCACACTTATTTTCAGACATATTCACAAAACAATCACAATTAGCTAATGCCAAGTTGTGTGTGCTAACATTTCTGAAAGTCATTTCTGGAAGTAAAGCTACAAAAATAAAAAAGACAAGTAAAACATGTAAGTGTTCTGTAAGTTTAATGACTTTATGACCAACTTTTGAAATTGTGCAAAAAATAATTGTGTTTTTTACTCTGATTTAAGGAAAATAACAAGAAATTGATGTATATATTCTTTTAGAAAAGTTGAAAGCTAGCAAGAAGTTCATCCCCGCAATCAAAATAACAAAAGGCAGGGAAGAGCTCTATCAGGCACAATAACTGACCACTTAGTACTCAGTGCCGGGTTTTAAACCTGCCGCCAGGGGATGCCCCGCCCCGTGCATGACATCATCGACGCGTGTTCCACGCCGTCTCCATTCAGGGACGGATAAAGGGGAGTGGGAGCGCGTGTGTGCGCCCAGAGCCGGCCATGCGGGCAGAGTACGGAGAGGGAGCAGGAGCAGAGTCGTTGGACCCGGTACCCACGGTTAGCAGGTACTCAGGTGAGTCACTCCGTCTGGGTCTCGGCTGGGGATCCCAACAACAATATACGGTACAAATATAATAATACACACATGGAATTCTATGTCAATGTTTTGTGAATGTGTTGTAAAGACAACACACACTTTAAGTAAGCCTTTTAAGTTTCTATGACAATAACTTAAATGTGTCTGCTTTTGAGTCCCAAGACAAATCTTCACAGCAAAAATATGGAATTCTTTTAAATATTTTACTTGACCAAGGAATCATTCTTCATAACAGAGTAATATTTGTATTCTGGCATAAACTAGGTAGAACAGCACCTTTAGGAAAGCAAGAGCTACACTCTTGGCTCTTTTTCCTACATTAAATATTGCCCAAATACATTTTCCATTTCTCGAAAAGGAACTGCATGAGAGCATGAAATTAGCCAAAAGCAGGTAGTATTACTACTACTATTTTTATTCAAATAAGCAATGTATCCTAAATGTTAATGAATGGATTTGAAGAAAATACAATGGTAAGACATATAAACAATCCTAATCAAAGTATCCCAAGCTACATATGATTTATATGTATTGTGATTTTAAGCGATGGATGTCCTTGGCAATGTATGCTGTCACAGCCAGACCTCTTCTTAATTATTGATGAAATGTGTTCCTGAATATAGCAGGAATATGTAAACCACATGGTGAAGTGAAAACTATACCAGTAACACATCTAATACAACATAACCATGCTGTGTAAAAAAAAAAAAACAACAACAAGAGAACAAAATGGCCTACTTTTTATGCAATGAGTTTAACAATGGATAAAGGAAAATTCCATGTGCAAAATAAAACATAAACCAAGCAAGGGTTCCAAAAAGCACAATGCATCCTGGATCGGGCAAACTACAGCCAATTTTGAACAGACTACAATTCACATCACCTTCAGTAAGGCTCTTGGAATTGAGTCCTGTCAGCTGGAAGCCAGTTACCTTGTGCAGTCAAAGTATGTGTCTAGTGCTCCTTGGTGGCTTTGATAATGCTCATTGCAATGAGTTTCTGCATGAATACACAGCACTCTCATTTGGGGGGGAGAACATTTTGATTGACAGACATCCCTAAAGACAAGGACCTCTGTGTTTCTACCTTTGTAAGAGCTGCAATTCTTTGAGCCAATTCTGCCTCAACTTCTGGCAAAGTCTCTGCTTTCCTCATTGTCTGTTGAAGCTTCTGCTCCGCCATTTCCAAGCGCTCTTGCAACTGTCGGTTTTTCTCTTCCATCTAAAACCCACAAAAACGTGCAAAGAAAAAAATCCATTAGGGGATGTAAAAACATTTATAAAAGCGCAACATATGTGTAATAAAGAATTTTATATTACGCTGGAGTCTACCATTATGCACAGTCTTGGCAACCAGGCAAGCCACCCTATGTAGACATTGTAGCTAATTTGGATTCAGTGAAAAATCAGCCAACAACATGACAGACTGTTAATGTAATCAATATATGTAATAGGGCTACATGCTTAGAAGTGTGGCAGAGCCAGGTGGCGATATATGTGCACCTTTAGAACTAATAACTGCAAGTTTGTATTATTTACTGTAAGTTTGTATTTTCTTATTTGATCATTTACACCAAAGCATCTCACAATGGTAATGAGAATACTGAACCTGACGTAAAATTGCTTCTTTGTTTGCTAGTTCATTTTCCAGCTTGTCATTCATATCATGGATGGATGTTGCTTCTCTCTGTGCATTGAGATAGCGTTTTTCAAGAGTGGTAATTCGTTCTTCCATGTCCTCCTTCTGAGCCATAGCCTGATATAAATACATCTTAATTATAACAGTGAACCTTAGAACTGACCCTAGCAATCACACAAATAACATCTTTATTGTTTTTTAAAGGAAGCCTACTAACAATAAGTGTTGTATGTAATTTAACTGAGTCACTAAAGCTCACAAAAAGTGATAAAGAGAACAAAATAAAGAAGTCCCATTGCCGTTTCTAACAATATATACAGACATCATGCGCACAAGCCAACAATGCATACAATACAGACCAAAATAATGAATGATTGTTTGTCAGGTTTATAAAAAAACAAAATAGATTCCGACAAAAAAATTACAAAAGGTAATGAAAAGAGGTCCTTATTTAAGAAGCAGCTTGAGAAGTTCTAAATTACTAGCGCAATACATCATGATGGGTATTTCGTGATTATGTATAGTCAAGGTTAAGCCTCTTTAGATAATTTTGTTTAAATATATCATTTATAACCAATTTGATAGCACTCATTTCTCAAGAGCCAAGAGATAATCGTACAACGTATTTGTGTTAAATAATGGAGAGTCTAAACGGCATTGAACTCCCCCATCCCTATTTACGAATATAACTGAGGTCTGTCATAGCCTCCTTTCTTAGACTAAAAAACAAGAGAAGAACCATTCAGTTTTAAGAACTTCATGCAATTTATTGTTCATAAATTAGAGCTCTTCTAGTGCCATAACAGTTTTAAAACTTACCTCCCTAATGTCCCTTTGATATTTAGTATTCATTTCTTCTGTTTTCGTAAGATCCTTTCTTGCATTTTCGGCTTCCTGTTCAACTTCCCCCACTCGCGCGGACAATGCGGTCAATCGTTCTTTCATTTGAGTCATTTCATAATTCTGCTTCTCAAGTAATTCCTGAAGTTCCACCATCTGACTGGTATCATCATTAGAGTCTATAGAACCGTTGGAAAGCCTCTGCAGACGAAAACAAGAAACAAACTAATTGAAAGGCATAGGAAACCAACTTATTAAGAAAGTTTGTTGAATGGACAAAAAATATAATCCATTAGTAATCCTTGGTTAGAAAATGGTAAAGGCGTCCCCGGCAGAAGAAACTTGCATTGGGCAATTCTGTTTTTTCTGTGACCCTTTGTTATCATCAATCACAAGTGTGGATAATTACTTTTTTAATATCAGACTCTCTGACTCAGTAATAATTTGTCCCCTGTGGGGCCATCAAACTGGACTATATTTTAGAAGGTTACCAACACCTCTTGAGACAGCAACCCTTCCTTATGAACTGTTCAGTAACTAGTGTAGTAATTCAGTTAGCATCATCAACAGGTACAAATTTAGGGACAAATATCACAAATTTCATAATATGTGGTGCTAAGTCTTGCAGCTGCTACAAACTCGCATCTTACAGATCAATTACTAGAATTCATTGTTTTCACTCGTTATCACCACATTGCAACATCTACAATTTAAAAGGGTTATATGGCTTGAAAACAAGGACTAGAAGCACCCCAGGTGGCAGTTCATCAAAATAATTTACATTTGACACATAACACAGAAACACAGATAATTTAATGCTAAACCGCTTGTCAGAGATGGAACAGACCAGTGAAGACTTTAGCTATACTGTATGGAATTTACATGCATAAAATAATTTGTTGTTCAGAAAATTAATGATTAAACTGCAGCATCCTTAAGTCTTGCTTAATGGTCTATAACTTTCGAAAGAGGAAAGGGGATGGCTAAACAGTGAGAGAGGAGATGCAGACATGGTTGAAACAGCCGGATCTAATGGTACAGGAAACATATCTTAGGAATTTGGCCCATATCTCTAATGTTCAAGTGAGGTGTCAATGTCTCCTGGTATTTTGTGCAGTAACACTTTGGCTTCAGTGTTAAATCTAACGGAAGAGACAGCTGCTACAAAGCACACACCTTGAAGGTAGCCAAGACTACACGCTAGCTGTGTGCTTTCATTACATCTAACGGAGCAAGTGAGAACAGTCAAAGAAAACAGATAGACCAGTGGGATCGTGGTTGCACACTGCGCCGTATAATCAGACAGTACCCTGAAAAGTCATATTATTCCGTATACAGCTCCATACAGGCCACATAATTCCCTGAACCAGGATATTAATGCATTGTATCGCAGGCAGGATTATTTAATGCTATTTTGGGATGCATTAATCATTCCCTTCTACTGCTGCTTCATTCTGTTTGAAGCAATTTTTCTTGCTTCCTGTAACAAAGTTGTGCTTGGAAAAAAGAGATGTTCAGGCATTGTATGGATACTAAGAGCAATATTTTGATTTAAACATGTGAAAAAGCAATACATTTCCATTAATTGTAACTTTGCAAAAGAACATTATATTTTCATTGCTAGCTGTAAAGCTAGCACATCTATAGTTTGGTTAGTAGTTGGTTATTAAATGCATTTTTAGTTAAAAAGCATCTACAGTTTAATTCAGATGGAGGTGGTCTATCCTGACCGCTAGGATATATCCAGCTTAATGGTAAAGCCACATTTGACCCACAATCACATATTTGCACAGCCATGGGATTGCAACTGATGTCTTAAATCTCTACAACCCAGTCTTGCTTAAGGAGCCTACAAGGGTTCCAGCTACACCTTACTGACGATGTCCAGTAGAGACTGAAATATACGTCGAGGAAGTGGACGGGAAGCAGTTTAGTTCTCATGGCCTATCCTGGCCACTGGGGATTTTTTTTATCCCGCTTGATAATAACAAAACATTAATCTCAGCAAGTGTAATTTTACTGGACTCCAAATTTTCAATTCAGTCCTTAACTTTGTATAGCCTCATACTAGATAGACAGAGCATCTGTACGTCAACAAAAGTGGTTGAATTCAGACTCCTTACATAGTGCTTCCGAGATACAGGGATGTAGGATGATCCCTAATATATATATAAAAAAAATTAGGGCTGATTTTGACATTTCTGGACAATGTCTACCTTAACATGTTGTAAAACAGAACCATTCAGTATAATCCTTGGTTATAAATCTTTTAATACATTTACCTTATCGTGGACCTTCTGCCCCTGATCCATTCCTTCAAGTGTTTCCTGTTCTGACCCATCTCCTGGTACTATCTTCCTCTGTATGTGGGCATTTTGTTCTCTTAATGCAACAATCTATAAAATAAAATGAAAAAACAAAAAATAACAAACAGACGTCAGCAAGATATTAATAACATTCAGAATTGTTACTGTATATTCTCAGTTTATACAATAGAAGTACATTTAGTGGAAAATAGTAGTAGCAGGTTCTGGTAGCCATACATGTACACCGACTCTGTGTCACACATACATACATGTGAACATATCCATCCTTCTATTGTGCTGACAAATAACACATGCATCCATGTACAGTTCTTATACCTCAGGCAAATACATAGTCCTGGAATGAGACCACCTGGGCTGGTGTCCACACATGAGAAACATTAAATGCCCACAATTATCAATGCAATACAGTATATCTCAAAAGGTTACTTACATGTGCAGTATGTCATTACTTTATTCAGTAACCAATTTCAATCCATGGTAAAGCAGCTAGGATTCTTAATTGTTTATGTTAAGAACGTGTAGGCCTCCTACATACATACAATTCATTGTTTGTTGCTGAATCCCTCAATGATATGTGTTTGGTTTAAAAGCCTCGGTTTTAAGATAAGCTACTCTTATGGAAGAATATTTCTGAAAGCACAAATATACCACATTATAAAATGTGATTAATCATTCTTCCCAGGTCTTCTACAAGAGAATCTTCTTCTAAGAGTAGACCGCTGGTTCTAAACATGGGTTGCAAGCATCTGTGTCTCGGACACCTTTGTCCCTTGGCCATCAATGATAAATATGAAAATGTTGATAGCACCAACAGTGACCAAGAAGCACTGAATTTAAACAAACTATGAACATTCGACAACACATAAATATCTGCAGGCTTTATTGTGTGCCAATATATCTATGTCAGACTTATAGAACACGTTTAAGAATGGCACGGTATTAACAGACAAAATTTAATTCCACATCTACCAAATGATCCTTCACTTTGAGCTCAACTTAACAGTGGAGATCTGTGGGGCAGATTGAACTATTCCCACATGGGAGAAGACGAGTTTGATGTTGATATACTGAATTTGGTAAATTGCTTTGAAGACAGGCATCATTTCAAGTATATACGGACAGATTATGTAAAGTAGATTGAATCAACACACTGTACCCAGTGGGATGGATGAACTCACAAGCTACGCTCATAAATTTAAAATCCGCCTTCACACAAACAGAAAAACACTGTTCATACTTTCAGCTTTTACATGCAACATTCATTCACACATCCAATGACCTTGATCTTCTGATACCCCCCATCGTACACTCATTAAAGTATGGTTTTCACCCTTTATTTTCCAAAAGTAATAGATACAGCAGAAATGAATATGTTCAACTTAGCCTGGTTTACAGTGGGTTCTAAACTCTTTATCACTTATCTTTGAATTGCAAATATATACAATAATGAAAGCCAGACCCTTTTTATTTTTATTAAACAGATTTTTCAGAGTTTTAACGTCACATCATAAGTGACACATTAACCAGCGCGCAGTTTCATTGGAATATGAAAAGTGCCACCCA
Organism: Spea bombifrons; assembly: GCF_027358695.1. Taxonomy (NCBI): domain Eukaryota; kingdom Metazoa; phylum Chordata; class Amphibia; order Anura; family Pelobatidae; genus Spea; species Spea bombifrons. Next base: position 42,016,579 of record NC_071090.1, read on the forward strand.
AACGACTTCTGGCATGAACGTTTTGATTAATAGTGCAAACAGAAACATAATTCTGTGCTGACCACTGGGATCTTTGGAAATACAAAGGATTAAAACAAATCTAGTTGAAGAAGTCTTTAATACTCAGATGCCCTACATTTCTTTTTTTCCCCCAGATATTGAGTTTTCAACCTCCTTTGCAATAAATATACTATTACATTACACTGTATCTTATGTAACATAATCCTAATATTGCAATGGAATGTTACAGAAAAAAAAATCAGCAAAAATATTCAGGATACGGTACGCAGATAAATGCAGGCATAGTGATTTAAGGAGTACAGCTAAAAAATATGCAGTTTCAGACTTTTAATCTTAATAGAAATAAGTCAAAGTGTACATTACATCATAATTTGCTTTCGCTCTATACATCTGTTAAAGTGCATTTCTGTGTGCTTCCAATCACTGCTTACCTTAAGGGTGCAGCACATGTCCTACAAGTAAGGACACCGGTACAGTATCTACAGGGTTAAATGGGACCTCTCCCTTTATTTTTCTTCTTCTGACAATCACCAGTCTATGGAATTTTTGATTACGCTGCTTCATAAGTTACATAATTAACTTGTCCTCTTTCAGCAATAGATGTTAATAGTCATACTATCATACCAGTCCGGCTTTTATTATTTCCAGTAAATTGGCATTCCATTGTATCATCTTGTAATTAGTTTCCGCAGGTAATCAAACTACTTAAATCCTCTGTGAAGCAGAGAACATTCCTCCAATGAGGAGCTCACAGAATAAACATCTTGACTTACAAGCAATAGCAAATCAGTAGCCATATACATAGAAATGCACCCAAAACTATCTCCAGTGGCATGGATAAAGTCTGGAATGTTTCTGGATCCTTGAGTATGCGTTTGCTTACTGGGAAAATACTTGCATACATCTCACACGGTGGGTAATGTTTGCAAATCCAGATGATGCACAGCAAGGATCCAGCAAATAAATAGTGCATTATATCATAAACAAGGATTTTTTTTAAAAACAAGGCAAAATCTGATTCTTGGGGAGACACATGCAATTGTTCTGTTTTAATTATTGGCAGAGCCTAAAAAAACGGTAGAGAGTTAATTTAAGTCTGTCCTAAAAATACTCTGCAAACATTTTGTGTAGTGCACAAAAAATGTTTCTCAAATACATTGGGAGTCTATACACTAAAATGCAGAGATGCCAGGACAGTGTGCAGGAAAGCTGTAGTGTCAACTCCTTGACTTCACTATCCAATATGAAGTGAGTTTCTGCTCCAAGAACAGTTTGGAAGTGAGGGAGTCATTTCTCCCTTTAGTAAAGAAACCATACATTAAGCCCCTATGAAACTAAGCTAAATCCTCCATATAATGCACATAGGACCATAGATTTGGAAATTATGCAAAGAGCCCTATATTAGGGACTTGGTGTAACAAGGACATTAGGCAAACATTGTTTATGTAAAATGCACATTAACTATATTCTCCTTTTATATGGTTTCTATGCTGTCTCTTTCTTTTCCCGCACTGGATTGAATAATGCACACTGAATGTGTTAGCTACAAAACATTTTGTATTTTGAGGATTTGTTTCTCCACTTTTACAAGCCCTCCCCTGCGAATGAAATTTATAGGTTTACAATTCTAAAGAACAAAGAATAGGTTGGCGATCTGTGAACAGCACTGGGTGCCAGACAGTCTTCTTTGTTAATGAACTCTCTAAGAAATGTAAATTGAAATGTACAATTGTAGCTTCTCACAGAGTAAATAGACAAGAACAGATTATATATTTTATATTATACACACATATACACTATATGGACAAAAGTATTGGGACACCTGACCATTACACCAACCTGGACCTTTATGGACATTAATATGTAGTTGGTCCCCCTCCCCCTTTGCAGCTATAACAGTTCCCACTCTTCTGGGAAGGCTTTCCACAAGATTTTTGAGTTTTTATGTGGGAATTGTTGGCCACTCATCTAGTAGAATTTTTTTAGGCCAGGCACTATTGATGGATGAAAAGGCCTGACTCTTAATCTCAGTTCTAATTCATTCCAGAGTGTTAGATGGAGTTGAGGTCAAGACTGCGGGTCAGTCAAGTTCTTCCACACCAAACTCTTTATGTTTATGTCTTTATGGACACTGATGGAAAAGGGCCCTTCCCAAATGGTTGCCACAAAGTTGAAAGCATAGCATTGTCCCAAATGCCTTGGGATGCTGAAGCTTCTTCACTGGAAGTAAGGGGCCTAGTTCAATCATTATCTTTCTTTTACAGTTGGCACAATGCAGTGAGGCAGGTAACGTTCTCTTGGCAGCCGCCAAACCCAGACTTGCCCATCAGACGGACCAATAGAGGAACTTGATTCATCACCCCACAGAACACGTTTCTACTGCTCCAGAGTTCAGTGGTGGGGTGCTTTACACCACTCGATCCAACTCTTGGCATAGTACTTGGTGATGTGAGGTTTGCATGCAGCTTCTTGGCAATGGAAACCCATGCAGTTTATGTGCTGATATTAATGTCAGTAGAAGTTTTAGCTATGGAGTTTCAGCTATGGAGTCAGCAGAGTGTTGGTGACTTTTACGCACCACGTGCCCCCACTCTATGACTTTACTTGATCCTCCGCTTTGTGGCTGAGTTGCTGGTGTTCCTAAGCGCTTCCACTTTCCAATAATACCAATTACAGTTCACTGTGGAATATCTAGCAGGGATGAAATGTCACAAATTGACTTATTGCAAAAGTGGGATCTTACCATAGTACCACAATGGAATTCACTTAGCTCTTCAGAAGCAACCCTTCTTTCACAAATGTTTGTAAATGCAGACTGCATGGCTAGGTGCTTGATTTTATACACCTTTGGCAATGTGTCTAGCTGGAACCTGAATTCAATAATTAAGAGGTGTGTCACAATACTTTTGTCCATATAGTATGTGTGTGTGTATATAATGTAAATATGTACATAAATCAGTATAAATTAAATATACTCTAGAGAAGACATGGAACAAAACTCTGTATGCCCAACATTTTTGGTATTCATTCCAAATCCAAAACACTGAAAGCTGAATTATTGTCTTGCGTTTTCAAAAGTAAATACATTTTTACCATTCAAGGTTTGCTCTATTATACATAATTTGCGGTACTCTTGTAACATTATTTTAAGTGTTGCAGGAAATGCAGTTCTTAGTTTGTTTTCCATCATTCAACAAATGCCAAAAGCTTGTACAAGTAAAACTAGAACAGGGTTCCCTGACCTTACATCTAATGACAGCTACTTATGTATAATTTAGTTATTGGAAAACTTCTGTGTCTTTGCCAATGTTTGTGCAATTCTGTGTACTTCAGGTATGGATTTTTAGCTCCCAGTATGTGTCATAGCCCAATATGTGCTCAGCAACATCTCCTGACTACAGTAATACCACCCAAACATAGGTTTGTTAGGTTGGTTGGAGGCTAAAAGGCCACATTTGGGAATTTTGACATCTGGCAATCCTGTGCACATATCCTATTTAGGGCATCTTTGAGGCTGGCCAATTCAATTCATTTATGAAGCTGACCATCAACCATATATTTTTGAAAATACCCCAAAGGGATGTAAAATGCTGGCACTTTAACTCTTTCCATGCACTAATTCTACCACCAGCCTTTGTGGTAGTAATTTAATTTACAATTGGGGATTGGTTTAAGTAAGGCTCTCTGTACAAAATTAGAATAAGGTGATACCCTTTCTTGCACCAGTATTCATGGTAATGTTTAATTCTGTGTGATTAACTTAGAAGATAAACTTTCTTATCACCCTAATTTACTTCCCCGTATTGGGTATATTATTTTGTCTCACATCTTCCGTGTTTCAGACTCCAATTTCTTCTATGCATTTTAAGATGACATTCCACTGGAATTTGCAATTTCTATACATTTTAAATATATTTTGCGACTGGCAAGCAGTGATTACTCTTCTTCATCAATGTGAAACGGGACTTGTGACTACATGTTAAATGTTAAACACAAGGGCAGATTTTACAAGCTGATACATTAGACATGTCAACAGTGTCAAGAGATGTGATACAGAATTGAACGGCAAAAGGGCATAACAGCGACAATTATAGGGGATAAAGCATTTTAATTTTTTACCTCCTGGTTGGCAGCAGCTAGTTCTTCTTCCAGTGCAGTGACTCTTTCTAAAGAAACCCTCAGCCGTTCCCTTACCTGGAAGAAAAACCAAAATGTCCAGTAACAATTTCTATTACGCGTCTAATCTTAAACTATTCATGGAACGATGGCAGAATGTAGCACTGTATGCAGATGTTTATAGATAAATGAAAAAAGGAACACTAATTTACAAATGCATTGAAATATTACAGTCTGCAAAAATATTTGTTATGATAAAGTTAAAAAAACAGTCATTGGTTGATATGAGCTACAGTAGGAAAGAAAAAAATATACAGATCCAGCTGGTGCTTAACTAAACTCCCATAACTCACATTCAGTCTTGTACTAGAGGCAAGCTGACTGAGGATCATGGGAGCTTAAACAGATGGAGAACTACATGGTGACTAGACTACGTCTAAGATTGAGAACAATAAGATACCATACACCAGCAAAAAATCTACATTTCTTATTATGTCTAAATCCAGGGAAAGTTTAACCACAATGCATACTTACATTGTTACATCACATGATAAATTTGAACATGAAACTAGCTTGTTTTTTTTTCAAATGATTTAAATAGAAGAAAAACGAAAGCTTGCAATAATGGGCCAAACCAATCCAAAATATTATGCCAAAGCACCATTGCGTTCCATCTGATTCATTTGCAAGAAAAGTGTGGTTTTCTACATTAAAATATTTAGAACAAAATATCTAACAACCAAAGATAAAGCATGTATTGAAAATTCTACAACCGATACAATCCGGGTGGTGGAGCACAAGCTCCCATATTAAAGAACTGCTAACAGCTCAAGATAAAGCTCCTATAGAATATTATATCCCTACTAGGCCAGCATCAGTTACAGGGATCAGGAGCAGCACCCCATGAATTACCAGTAAATCTCTGGCTGTTTTCATGGAATGATGGATTGAAAATATCTAGTGGATAACATATGAATGCATTCTTTCAGCTTTTGAAATTCAACACTTTAAACCAGGAAAATATTAACAATGGCCGATCGCATGCATGTCCACAGGAACACTAGATGAGGATGTAGACACAATGTGGGTCAACCACACCGCAGCACAAAATCTAAAGCAAATAATAAATCGTAAAACCTCATATGTCAAATTAGCCCCTTCTAAGGTGTCTTCGTGGTGCAGGGCAGGCAACATTTTGACCTACAGCAGGCCGCCGGCAGACAGCACCACATACTGCAGCGTGCCGCCAGTGACTGCATATGCCCAGCCACATGCCATGTGATCATAAATATGTAGTGTGCGCACATATATAGCCGTCGGCTACACTTATGTCATCAGGTGGCCGCTGGCCTTAAAGTGCCACGGCTGCCACTTCATCGCCAGTTTGGCCCTGTAAAATTGTACATGTACAGCATATGGAAACACATTTACTTGTTATGCTTTTCACAGATGTGTATATTCTGTAGTATTGCATGAAAGTTTTCAGTATCTTTAACCATATTAGGCATAACAAATCTGGATATTTTGTGAAAAGTAATGTATTAAATATTAAACAAACATGTTTGTATTAGTTCCTTAGTTCCTTTACCCTCTGTAAATTAAACATCTTACATACAAAGAAACCTGAGAGAAAAATGGCTGGGGATTGTTAGCAAGGGTAACAGCTAAATGTTTTAGTTTTGTACATGAAAGGCACTAAATGGGTTAAGGAGTAGCTAAATGTAATTATAAAAATGCTCAAAGCAATTAACACCAAATGTAACTGCTAATTTTCAATTTACAGCGCTGTTTGGGATCTGGCCAGTCTCATTAATCTAGAGGGATTTTACTTGTATTAGTATGGAAGTACATTGGCTTCAACATGAACTATTGCCTGTTTAGGATGTTATCATGACATCCGGACAGGCAGGACAGAGCTGTTTTTTTGCACTCAACCTTTAAGGACATTTTATGCAGTACAACTAACCATTTTTATTCATTTCAAAGGATGTAGTAAAAGTAAAAACAAATTGGTCCCCTATAAACTCCCCATTGTGGAGCCACACATGGTTTTCACAACCAGTTCTCTACCATATTTACAACTCCATATAAATAACGTCTACTTTTTAGGACTGCTTAGTTTACATAATCATATAGACAGTTGAATCCACAAGAATGAAAAAAAATGAAAACACCTTTGCAGCAGTGCTAGAATTTGTAATCTGCCAGTAGGGTCTGCCCATCAGAAACTGCCTTTTCCAAACTTGGGATTTTTTAAATGTTGTTTTGTGAGGCCTATGTCTCATTTGGGAGCATTTAGGAGCCCACCAGCTCAAAATAACCCCCACAAAAGCATTTTTTTCTTATTTTTCCTATTTATGATTTTATTAGCAGGTGGGTGTGGCTAGCTCCTAATCAGTCTCTGACAGATCAGCAGCACTCACAAAGGATGAATGGAGCATCATGTTCATTCAAAAAAATAAAAAGTCTCGCTTTACCGCATTACACTCATTCAGTGCTGAAAAAACATATTTTTTTTTACTTATTATATATATGTACTGTATATAAAACTGCACTTTGCTGCAACGCTGCACGGGGAGCCACCAGGTAGCCATGTGTGCAGTCTCAAGATTATCACCGTTTTCATTTATAAGATCATATAAGAACTATTTTATTGGACTTTTGGAGGGAAAATCATTGTAAATACAAAAGATAAGAAAAAAAGGATAATTTTAATCTCTGCCAAATATTGTTACACAATAACTAAACTGTGTTGCTCTATTGGTATTGTCTTAATCTATGAAAACATGGAAGTCTTTGCAAAAGGGAATATTATTTATGATATTACTGTCTTGATGGTAACCAGCTACCAAACTTAGCTGTCTGCAAGACTTCTTGAACTATTTTGTTCCTCTACCATGAGACATCCTTTGGTTTAGTACCTATATCCACAATCACTGCAGTTTAAAGTTTTTAATCAATATAATAAATAATGAAAACACAAACATGAAGGAGAAATAACTCCATGTTAATGCAAGCTTGTTCAACAAATAGTGCCAATATTAAGACAAAGCTGTACGCTTTTCAAAAGAGCTACAATCCTTTGCCGATTCACTGCCCTAAAGCAGGGAGAGAGACCGTAGCAATTTATCTATCCCATTTTATATTCAATGGTGCTTATCAGTTCAGTGTTGGCCTAGGTGAGTAAGTCCATGTTGAATGGAGTCCTGTAGGGAACATACATTTAGATGCGACAATTATTTACACTATCTTTTTCTATAACCCAAATGTATATTGAAGTAAGCACATTCTATTTCGGTACACATTTTTCTTTAAATAACATAGCCAAGAAGAGCCTCATCGGAATAAAACCTTTTGAATACAACCCATTGCAGGAAGCACTCCCAACGGACCCCCAGTGTACGATACATATGTGAATGCAAACCTCATAACCAAAGTGGGAAAATGTATGAAAATGTATCAAAATATACATAATGGCATGTCTGAAAATCAGAGTAAAAAAAATCTTCCAAAAAATCTAAGCTGAAATAGAAAGGTAAATTAGGAACCATAGCACAAATTATTTTTCATGTTCATGCCATCAAAAGCCTTTTATGGAGGACATGATTCCACTCACTAGAACAGCACAAACTCTATGATTTCAGTTAAAAATTATAATGTAATGTACAAATTTGTCTGCCATTTGGCAATGTAATTACTTGCTGCTAGGCACGGTATGCACAATATTGCATTTTTTTAATTTTATTTTTACATTGTACGTACCAATTTTCAGCGGCCTAGAAGGAAGTCATTTCCTTTTATGCCGCTAACTTCCTGCTGGGAATTATAACTAAAAGAGCTCAAAAATTTAAAAGAAAAATCCTTTATCCTGACTTTAAATAACAGTTTAGTAAGAAAGGGAGAACGAAAACTAGATTTCCCCCCCCCCAAAACCTACTAAAAGCCGAAGTTCTAAAACCAAGGTTTTTCTCCTTTGAAAAATTTGCTTATGACAAAATGCTAATTTATATGTAATCTATTCAAATCTAATGAGTTTAATACAGTGCTACATATGCTCCTTTTATCACATTTAATAACACTTTATATTGTATCTGAGGTGATTCTATTACACTAGTAGAAATAATGTTTTTTAAAAATTCTACCTTTTATTTAGGAAATTTGGGGATCTCAGTTACTGTAAACTAGTGGTTCTAATAGTTCTACATGTTTTAGGTTACAAAGTAGTGCTCATCAAATAAGTGTAAGAGTGCGAGAAAGTGTGATTAAGATTGGGAGAGTGTGAGTAAGAGTGAGTGAAAGTCAAAAAGCAACAAAATGCAAATGAAAATGATGATGATAGCAGGCAGGAGTTTTGCTTTACCATTGTCAATGTCTGCCTCAGTATATAGTGATGGAGGTTATGGTGTACCCCCACCAGTGCCTGGCTCAGTATACAGTGATGGGAGTTATGCTACACCACTGTCTATGTCTGGCTCATTATATGATAATGGCAAGCTTAAATTCTACAGGGGATGAAAAGATGAACTGCATGTTTACAACAGTGATGCCACAATAGCCTAAATAGATTTACTTCAAAACAGTCCTGCAGTGCTTTGTAACTACTGCATATTTTGGACCTAATTGTGCTGTCTATATTTTTTCTTTGGAGAACACCAATATGCCGTATTTTAGGTTGTTATGGCAATTGAATAGATTTTAAGGTTGTTATTAGTAACTCCTCAAACATATGCACTGGTTTCATAACTGTGCTAAATATATCTTTTCTCTTTCCTAATGTTCATGCTTGTGAAGTCTAATTTACATAGTGCAGATAAGTCAAGCAGATATACACAAAGCACATGCTGTGCTTCTCTTAAACAAATTACCGTATTTGCTCGATTATAAGACGACCCCGATTATAAGACGACCCCCCAAAATCAAAATATTAATTTAGGAAAAAAACAAAAAGCCTGAATATAAGACTACCCTATAGGGAAAAAGTTTTACCAGTAAATATGAATTAATGTAAATTATTTTCATGTTTAATAAAAGCTATGATTGAGAAAAATATATTTTTTAAATTTCCTTTTATTTGCCAACCTGCCCCCCCCCAGTTATGCCACTCTGCCCCCAGAAATGCTTTATACCCCCCTATTTGCCACTCTGCCCCATGATATGCCTTATACCCCTGTATGCCACTCTGGCATATAGGGGGTTAAAAGGCATATCATGGGGCTGAGTGGCATATAGGGGGGTATAAAGCATTTCTGGAGGTATATAGGCATATCATGGGGCTGAGTGGCATATAGGGGGTTAAAATGCATTTCTGGAGGTCCAGAAATGCATTTTAACCCCCTATATGCCACTCAGCCCCATGATATGCCTTTTAACCCAGCATGTACTGGCTGCCTTGGCTTGATAGGAGTGTGATTGCTGTTAGCAGTTTGATATATATATATATATATATATATATATATATCAAACTGCTAACAGCAATCACACTCCTATCAAGCCAAGGCAGCCAGTACATGCTGGAACCTGGGGATGATAGCAGTGGGATTACAGCCTCCATATGCCATGCTACAACCCCCACCCCCCTTACACATCCATGCTATCACACACACACTCATTCACAAACATTTAAATACTCATTCATTCCATTAATCACACACACTTCACACATACTCAAAAACCCTCCCCCACCACCTCACCTGAACTGCAGATCTCCCACTCGCAGACTTCTGCAGGGGACCGGCTGTAGCAACTTCTCTGGCCCCGCCCCCAGAGGAGGGAGGGGGGAGATAGAGTTCTGTGAGGACGCTGCAAGCTTCCTGCCCTGCTTCTAACAGAAGAGACGCTGCTCGCGACCGGTAAGCAGCATTTTTTTGGGGTCTGATTAGAAGACGACCCCGATTATAAGACGAGGGGTATTTTTCAGAGCATTTGCTCTGGAAAAAACCTCGTCTTATAATCGAGCAAATACGGTACTGACCATAATATGAATCCAAGGCAGCTGACATAATTGCCATTTAACACCTGCACAATACTTTCATTGGCATTGCATGTTATTATGGAAATTAAACCATCTATTCTTTCATGTGATCAGTATTCATCCTAAAGGCAGATATCTATTGGAAGATACAATTTTATATAAAAAAAATAAATCATCATTTATTGCATAGAGATGCTTATTCGTGCAATTTATCTAAGGACAGCTTTGATGCGTAATATTGTGTGCAATTTATCTAAGGACAGCTTTGATGCGTAATATATGGTTTAAGAAGTTGATACATAACACAATAAAAGCACAGTGCTTTCGAAATGGATGACATTTTAACCGCTGAATGTCATCTCTTGCAGGGCCAAAATAAAGATATAGAGAGCTCGCCAGTGACCTGTCCATTAACAGAAATGTACAAAAAACAATAGGTCATCCTCTGTGACTGAAAGAGTGAATAAGGATGGGATTCTTTACAGTAAGGACACTAAAGGTATAGAATTCACTACCATGAGAGGAGGGGCCATCAAATGCAATGGATGCCTTTAAAAAGGGTCTGGATGGATATATATATATATATATATATATATATATATATATATATATATATATATATATATATATATATATATATTAGAAAAGCAGAACACATGGGGCTATAAATAATAAAATAAACATTCATCATTTAGAGCTTCTAGATTTAAGGAGGAATAAAGAAGGAACATCAAGCTCTGCGCTTCTATTTATCTCATACATGTACTATGATGCACACATTACCTTACTGTTCACCCACTGTGGATGTTTGTCCTACTGTAACAGTTTTTCTGGATTGTATTTGTGCAGAAGGTAGCTTCTCTTACCGTTATGCATACTGCTTGTCTCGACTGTACCTTACTGTCACTGTGATATTGTGCTTTGTCATGTTTTACTTGCAATAAACGGAGAATTGAAAAAAAAAAAATTAAAAAAAGAACTTCAAAAATTAAAAAAATAGCTTAATAGATTAACTTTTGCCTTCTTTTGGATTAAAAAGTGGAAGGATAGGTAGAAGGGTTTAAGTTAGATTTATGTCTTTTTTCAACTTAAATTACTATGTTACTACCTTGGTGTTCTAGATACAGGCCCTCCTTTTCTTATGATAAATGTAGTTGTTGCAATCTCCATGACTGCTGACAGCCTATTGGTGCCACATATCAGCTGAGAAATACCGGTATATCACATCTGCTTTGAAGCTAAGTATGCACAAATACCGTCTAAAGCAGGAGCATAGCATAGGTGGCTGGAGTGCATGGAAGCCTTGCATGTCTACATGGCATGTCTACAAATATTTGAAATATGCTACACGGGGTTAATAAGCTTGAAGTTATATATATAGAGCACATCCACTGTATAAAATATGGCATTAAGGTATCAAATAAAGCCATTTATAGATTTTTACGTTTAAGGTTTTGTGCAATTGCTATTGATATAGTATCAGCAACTTTTATTACATAAGTTTCCCTTAGAATCCTTTCAAGTAATGGATGCAATGGATTTTAGAGTGTTAAAAAATAACTATGTTAAATCTGCGCAATGAATATGAATAGAAAACCTTTCGGGACCTCATTAGATCCCAAATACACAATGCTGTGTTGTCTGATCTACCCACGCACTTTGAAGAATCATATAATTTGCTTTCACCAACCATTCATCATACCTTTCCCCAGCTATTTTGGTTATGTCCCAAAGACAAATATTAGCCTTTAAAAGTAATATAAGTGCACTTTCAAACAAAGGAAAAACGAGAAAAACGTACATTCTTTTAACTGTACAGTTCCAGGTCTCTATTTCAAGCTAAAGGGAAAACATATCTTTCATAAAATACAGTACTATAAACAGAAATGCAGGTAAGCACTGATAAAACATTGTTTTCTTTTTCATTTATGCTTCAATAAACTTGCTTTATCTGCAGACTTGGAGACTTTCATTGTTGTTACTCAGGTAATATTGAGTGAATATTCGTGCCCCGATAGCACACTGAACCAATTCTTTATGATAATGCTAAAGAAACCTATTCCTCCATAGACTTTCAGAGTATAAAGGTTTGGGTGATTAAGGCCATTGTGCCATTATTTGAAAATATTGAAAAATTAGAACAGTTTTTGAAAAAGCGGCACAATACTTTTGAAAATAAATTTCCATATGATATTAGTAAGGAAACAACAGTAGTAATTTCTATAAAAAGGCTAGGATAGTAACCAAGAGAATTAATAAATTTGACCTGAATATGAAGTCAGCCTAATCACTAGCAAATAGAGAGCTTAAGTTATATTATTCTTTGGTGTGTAGAGATATAAAGTACTGCAGTGTCATACAACAAGATCGGGCATGTTGTATGCAAGCAGCCTTGTGAAAATGTAGTGTCTAGCCTCGCCCTTGTTGATTTGCCATACTTATTTTGCTATTGCCCTATGGTTTTAAGGAATTATCATGTACATATAAAAGCCGCGCTGCCGCTCTGTGTCCATCTGAGTGACGACAGATCAAAGACCAAGGTCTTACATGTAATGCACAACAGCAGCTATTTTGTGGACATAATGCAAGCCAATGATATAATAAGAAAACAATTTTCCTGATGACATCACTTCTCAGGTAGAAATCGGTCACAGGCGATGTTATCCTACCGTGACTACCTGATATGTGTTTTCTATATGTATGCTTGCTCTGAATTCTCTAGATTGTAAGCAGGGGGCTGCTTACCTAGTGCAGTGGTTAGTCTGGGAATTCTATGTTTGCCATACTCCTGTAATCATCATATAGGTAGGGGGCTCCTCAGAGGTTTCAGGAGGATCTGGATAGGGTTATTGTTTACCATAAGGCAGTATGATATGGCATCAGGGTGCATGTCCAGTGGATTGTGGAGAACAAGAAACACATAAAATGACTACCGCGCAGCTGTCTCAAAACACAATGCATGCTAAAACTTATTTTTATCACACTAGAGATAAAAAAATGTTTGGTAGGAGTTCACCTTTAATCACCCAGACTGATTATTGAGTGTCTGTGGATTTAATCTTAAAAGCAGAACCTCGTTAGCGTGGCTAAAGTGGTACAGGCTAATGTAGTGAGGGAACTTAAACATGCACTGGATATACATATGGCCAAGGACTGATTAAGACTTTTTTTTTTAATAAAGGGCCCTATTCACCAAAGGGAGAGGATTTCTTTCAACTCCCTCACTTCGCTATTCTTTAGGTAGGGCCAACCATAGCAAATTTCTGCAGAAGGAAGGGCTGACATGGCCCTGCATAATGCATAATTCAATGTGGAAGGAGACTGAAGGCATTGAAGTAAAGGTGGTTTATTGGAGCAAAATGAAATAAAACCATGTTTTTCTTTTTTTGGTCCATGCTAATTTGCATTAATGTGTACAACACTGTATTAAATGCTAACAGACTTCTTAAACGGAAATACATAATCTGTATATGTTACGTATATGGCTTTTGATTTATTTAAAAACTGCGTATGGTTTTCCCTTTTAGGCTTTGCAATTGTAACTTTTATATATAGAAGATATAGAATAAGAATATAGATAGTTTACACAGCAATGTGATTTTAAATATGCTTTCTACAGAGCCAACCAATCTCTTCTCGCAGGAGAAGCTCACTCCAGCCAAGTTTAGTGGACCACATTAAAATGACTGACCTTTTTATGAGCCAATATAGTATTACATCTAAGTCACCCAATATTTCATTTCCTCGATTTCTCTCTAGTAATGGGAAGTATTGGCATAAAAAAAACAACGTGTCAAGCACGATTTTATACCTTTTCATCGAGTGCTTTGTGGTGCTCAAACAGAGATTTAAGGGCCTTTAGAACTTCAACTTCACTGGACACTCCAGAAGGGGACTGAGCCTGTCGTTTTACCACTGTCATCCTTAGTGACCGTTCGTGTCTTGAGACGAGACACTCCAAATGCTCCAACAAAAGCTGTTCAAAATAACAGAAATGCATGAATAGACATATGCTCTCATGAAAGGTCATGATTAGAAGAGACTAATTAATACCTTCTCTGCATGACTCCATTTAGAAACTAGAGGCTGCAAAAATTCTGTTTAATCAAATAATGAGACTAATTAAAATGATTACATTAACCATTCTGACTCTTGCAAACTCAAAAAAAGAAACAGCCCTTCTAACAAGAGCAACCATATTGCTACCCACCAAGAGCGAGTATTCATAGATCAGTCTAAATGGCTTCTTACACCTTCATAACTTTTATAAATACAGTAACAAAAATACAGCTGTTCGGGGCACAAGTGTTTCAAAGTATGGTGGAGGGAAAAATAATCCATGCCAAGATGAAGATTGACTGTGGTATGGGGGACATTTGGGGGCTTGGTTGCATGTTCTTGGTGGACCTTTGTAGGCTTACTTTCAGAGGCTTACTTTGAGGGGCTTTCTGAGGCCTATTAAATAGGGTGCACTATTAAGTATTACCCATTCTCAGTTGTATTTTACTGAAAACTATAAAGACCCAAAGGGGAAAAGCATACTCCAGACACCTTGTCACATATGGTCCACTTACTCTGGTATTGTTCCTTTCTGCTTTCAGTTCTGCAATCTCTTCTTCTTTCTCAAGCAGCTGTTCCCTGCATGCATTTAGTTCCTTTGTAAGTGCAGCAAACTCCTGGAAACACAATAGGAAAGGTTTAATATTATAAAACAAATGATTCTGTCTAAGCAGAAGAGTCAAAACCCATAACATGTCACAACTTTAACAAAAAGCATATCTATGAGATGTTATAAATGTATAAAGGCCAGGAACCAGATAAAATCCAGGTTATCGTGTATTCATGAAACAATTTGTTAAAGTCACGTAGTAATGGACATGCCAGCATAATATGAAAAACTTACAGTGAGGAACCAATTAAAGAGGAGGCCGGTAACCCAAGGTTCTCCGCTTTTGGCAGTTTGGGTTGAGGTTTGTGCACCCGGGCAATCCTTTTCACCCACTTTATTCTACAACTATTTTTTCATTATTTGTTAAATCTGAGACTAGTTTCTTAAGTAGATATTTTCGTTTTTGAATACTGTATAGAAGTGTGGGAATAGAGTATTATTAGCACAAGCGGACTTATCTTTAAAGGTAAATTCACAGCGTAAATCTGACGCATGCTATATATTTGACACTGAAATCACAGAGATTTCGTCCCTACCCCGGGTGTTCAAATGTTGGCTGGTATATAAGTAATCTGTATGTTTGAGTAACTGGGTAACGAAGTCAAGCCTTGGTCATCTTTCATTTCTGATTCTCAAGCATATGGCATTTTTTGGTAAATGTCATTAACATCAAATATTCCAATAGACCTGAAAATCTTCAGTTTACACAGCACAGCTTCAAGCAAAGCCCATTTTTGTATGATTACTTTATGATTATTTTTACAGGTGGTATACTGGATTGTAATGGTAATCATAAAACACAGACACGCACAGCCATACTATAGTCATGAAGTTCCATGGTGTAATTATAGGTTTTTAGGCACACATTTTCATGGAACATCATGAAAGTTGTAAAGGGTTAAAAGTGCGTGTTGTTTTTCTGTGATTAAACCTTAAGGGGAAAGAATAAAAGGTCAGATATTTGCACAAAAAAACTAGAGAATGCAATTAGTGTTGTAAGTGGAACATCACCTTTCACAAACTCCAAGTGTAAGACTAGATAGTAAAATAATAACTGTGGCATATTTCAGTTCCTCGCGACGTTACGGGCTGTTTGGTATTTCTATTAAATCACACTGGAGCCTGGATAGATTTCCAAACAGATTTCTGACACTGACGAAAGACATTTCCCCATCCTTGTTTGTTGTTCTGTGTTACGCAGTAGTATGTGATGCTAATGGCCTCTGCTCTTACATTTGCCTTCCAGAAGTACATGAACCGAGGGAATTCTGTCATCCATAATCATTGTTTCTAACAGCAATGCTGGATGTTTGGTCATAGTTTACAAGCCCAAAGGTAAAATCCTCTGCATAGCTAATGGGATTTGACAAGCCCAACTGCACTCTTAAAGTTTGCACATAAGTTATTCAGCAGGCAAGCCAGTTACGGAACTAAATAAAACCCGTAATTAAGAGTAAAGAAATGAGATACATCTTATATTTTGTTGTATGGTGTCATATACAATAATAATTTCACACGTCATGTAAACAACCCGTTTCTTGTATAACAGTACAAATTTTTGTTCACTTATTTGCACTGTTTATTTACGGTTAATTTACCTTATTAATATTATTAATGCTACCCCTTCCAGTTCTCGGTTGACTCTTGGCTGGAAGGCAAACAGTTCTCCAGCTCTTGCGAAACTATAATTCTCATTGACCCCAGTTGAACAAGGCGTAGAGAGAGTTGTGGCCCAGCAGCAGATCTCTGCCTTAGAAGGTATTCATCTTTTCTATGCTACTAATGAATGATGGTGTCCCAGTACAGGGACACGCCAGCATCATATGCAGCTTTGCAATTTTTTGTGAAGTCTGCAGAATGCACATTTGACCCTTTGCCCACCCCTGGCTATTTTCGGTGCAGGAGAATGCCTCTTGTGGCCAGAAGTGGAACTACAAGTTAATACAGCAATAAAAATAGAATTTTTAATCGTCTGAATGTCCAAATTAGAGAAGACAAATGGGTGCATGTTCTCTGTAAAGCCACCCTAGTTTGTAGGCAGACATTGAACACCGCAAACAATTGAATACCGAATGCATATGTTTACACAGTCCCACAGGTTACAGAAAAATTGCAATCAATGAAGATGACCTATTTACACAAAATCAACTTTTTACACTCAATAAATTATCCTATGCTTTATTACCCCAACACTTATTAAAGTTAAGCCAAAGTGATGATATGTATGCTGTCTCTCTACTGGTACTAGAAATATTTTTGACCTGGACTTTTGGAGAGAAGGCCTGCTGTGACGCATCTAAACTGATTTATATAGGCATAATATTGCTTTTTGCTTTTGGGATATGTCTGCACATTTTTAAAGTAGGAGCAATGCCATTGTTTAAACAAATGGCTATAATACTTTACATATGCTTACATTTTCTCACGCTACCTGCTGCTATAGTTTAGCAGATACAACCCGTGCCCCTTTTCTTGCCTGGTGGGCTGTTAAAGAGATATAATTGCACACCTTTCTTCCCTGCTGTTCCCGACAGAAATAAACCACAGAGAAACTCTGCAAGACTCAGAAGGGCATAATTAATTATGATTCTGGATGCAAAAGTAATTCTGGTGCATAGTTTGAAAAGTAGTTCAATTTCAAATAGTTATGAGTTAACCATTTTCAGATGTGACATCAGAATACTTTTTATGCTTTGCCCCTGTGACCTTCTTTGTCAGGAATTAAGTCAATCCACCAGGAGCAACAAGACCTTCTCATGGAGGAAGTAGTTTTATCTGCTGAATTATAATAGCAGAAACAATTAGATTGCATATACTTCCCATTACTGCCTCTAAGTTTTCATGTAAAAATGGAAAATTATCTTGAGTTTTTGGAAACTATAATAGTTACCCCCTTTCTAAATCTAATTAAAGTCATTTTCTGTGCTCACAGCACCCATCCTAAACAGTTTCCATGACAACAGAAGTTTCTTAAGAGCATGTTAATGTAGGAGCAAAATTATTGGAAATAATGCCCATCTTTTATATCTGCATTAGTCATCCTAAACACCATATGTTCACTAGGACTATTTCTAAAAATACTAACAGAACTTTGTCTCACCACAAATACAAATAATATTTTAATGGCGAGATTACAAAACAGACTGAAAAAGAAACTGCCTACTAACAGAAATATAGCCTATATCTAAACAAATATATAAGTATGGTTTTTTTTACGCAGTGCACCTCTGTATGCTACTTTTGCATGCAAGTTGAGCCCCACTAAGCTGTAGCTTTTGCAACCTTGACCGCAAACACAGCTCCTGCACCACAACCTGGTGACTTATTGACGTGGACCACTGGGATATGCTCTGATATTCCAGTATTCTACCTCAACAGATCCTGTATAAGTATATGTAAGGTTTTGCTTAATGGAATAAAAGAACTTGTCTTTGGATGTCCCATTTTGGTCACTTGAGATGTTGGGTGGTATGATATTGCCTTGCTTAATTTTGATAAATATGACAAGACATACACAGAGTGAAACAACAGAAATCAATGTAAAATTCCATACCGTTTCCCCTCTTATTCAAGATGCCAACATTATTATTATTATTTTTTTTTTGTAGGAAATGTGAACTATAAAGAGATCGAAAAACTGAGTTAAAGGAACAAAAATGGAAACGTACAAAATATGTATACCCTACCATTTGGGATGGTAAAGCCTTTAAAGTAAGAGAGATGGTGGGTATTGTGTCGAATTTCCCCCGGGAAATACACATTTTCCGAATCCAATTATTTCATAAGAATTGTTGTTATTCAATATATTTTAATAATGCTATGAAGTCTTAAAGCCAGCAACGTTACAAAGCAGGCTCTTACTGCTAGCAATAGAAGAAACATAGAGCGGGATCTTTTTGAATACAAAAACCTCTACTTTATGATATAATCAGCACTCATACTAGAAGAACACCTAATTAGATGGAAGAAAAGCTCTCATTTTAGAGTCCTTTGCCATTTGTATTGCGATGAACAAATCTATTAAACCTCAGACACACTGAGAAGATCGCTGTTTATTATGTCAGCAGAAGGAAACAGGACTAAACTAGAATTTCATATAGTAAATGAAACAAAGAAACAAACTTTATATTGATACCCAGAAGAATATTTTAAACCATCCTCTTAACCAAAAGTGCATCCATTGGAATTTTGAAATGAGTTGCAATATACCTGAACACTGTGCCTTTTTAGATAAAAATAACCTACAATTGTAAATTCCTTTTAGCCATACATGTTTCTGGGCTTAAGGAAAGTAGTCCCCAATGAAAAAAAAAAAACTACTCCTATCCCTTTGACAAGAGGGAACTGTAAGGAGCATTAATAACATCAAATCCAACTTAAAATGCTGGGTTCGATACCAAAATCATACGACTGCTGGGTATAAAGCCGTTTGCAGCGAAACACGTCTGAGTGAAATACATTCTTTGATTAATCAAAAGAAGTGAAAATGAAAGCAAGAGAAATATTCAAAGGAAAAGGTCCAACTCGTAGAAGGTGGCAGCAGCAGGATGCTTTTTCAATGTTCAGCATTATGGGACAAGGCAATCAAAAAACTGTTTATTTTCTAAAACATTCTCTTGGTATAATGGTGTCAATCTGTTGATGCACGTAAGAAGGAATTCTACAATTGCTTACATTGGTTCATTATAGGATTGGCAATGAGGCTATGGGAATAGCCCATAAATATGCATGCAAGAATGACAATCCATTTAGGAAGCATGCAGAATTTTAAGTTGGTGTTTTCCGCTGCTAACTATACAAATTGTAATTGTATCAAAGGAAACCTAAAGGTCCTGAGCACATAATCCTAACAGAATTCTAAAGTAGACTCCTGGTGCAAAGGGAATGGCAATACTTCACAAACTAAAGTTTATTTGCCACTTCCCGCATCCCCCAGCTACTTTCCATGTGGGAGATTTATTCCATCATACACACACATATCCCTGTATGTGATACAACGTATCCTCCTGTGAGCTCCACAGCTAGCTTGTAGAACATGGGCCAAGATCTGAGCCAAGCTTTAATAAGTAGCAAGAACCCTGGAACCAAGGAAAAGAAAAGCAGCTGTAGGGATGCAAATTCTTCCTTTTTCCCCCAATTTGAACAATGCATATAAAGGTACTTTATTGGAATGTCCCTTTAAATCTTATTAGAGAGCTGAATGTTAGGGAAATTCAATTTTCTATTGAATAACGACATATATTTGGGCAAAACAATATAAAGGGACTCTCAGTTAATTAAAGTGCATTTGATGGCTGGGGGGTCCCTTTATTTTCAGATAATAAAATAATAGCATTTAAAAAACATACAGTTCTTCACATGACAATATACAAGGATGACAAAGATGCGGCTAGACTTGGTTTGAAGGAGTTAACTACATCATTTTTGTAAGGGTTGGCAAAGAACAATACTGAAGGAGAAAGGCAGGGGAGGGAAAAGACTTGCTGAGACAGAAGGACATTTCATTGACTGGACAAGGGTGCAGGTGCTATCACTAACATCCTTCCCAAGGGAAAGGATACAGGAATAAAACAAGCTTCAACAAGTCATACCATCACTGGAAAGTCATGCAGAATAATGCAGGTATGGTATTTCCCAAAATGAGAGTCTATCAGTCTCAATCAATGAAGTATTTTTCCTTTGAAGGGGAGCGGCACCGGAGCACTATGAGAGCAGAAAACAATGTTTAATGAAGTGGGAGTCTCTCTCTAAGGTGCATGAATGAAAAACACAATGAAACAGTCTACAACAAATCTACTAATTTCTAACACACTTTGTGAATTGAAGAGCAAGGTATGTGATGTTTAAGATTTTCACTGCAAGAGGGTGCTAAATTATATATATATTATGTACAGTGAAACATGGTGTTAATGTTACCCCATGTTGACTCATCTGAAAATCACAGCATAAACCATATAAATCCAGACTAAGCCAGGAAGAGGTAAACATGTCACATTCTGACTTCACTATGTATTATAAAGGATCATCCCCAGTGAGCTTCTTCTGCAAGAAAGTCCATAGTGACCCTGTATGATGCATAGTAAGAAGGGACAGTTAACTACCCCTGACAACCCCCCATCAGGGCCAAGCCTAGGGTCACTGAAGTTTATGGCACTCCTGGGTTGGTGTGGTTATGGGTGCTAAACTCCTCCCCTTAACACTTCTAGCCGCACCCATTTTATTCTCCAAGTAACAAGTCACCCACTTGTTCACGGTGGATATTTTCAGTTTCATGCTTGCCCTTACACACAAACATACTGGCTGACACTAGCCCTTGCAGCTACATACAGACCTTAGACACAGTTGCTCTTACGTACACACACTTTCAAAATACAACACTCTTCTCATTATCCCTACTCTTTCTCACTTTTTTCTCCTTATCTCTCCTATTCTTTATCTATCCTTATCGCCCCGTTCTCTCCTTTTTCATTATCCCTTCCCTTTCTCAATGTCTCTCTCCTTTATCCCTCCATTTTCTCTTTCATTTCTCTTTTCCATTTCACTCACCCTCCTTTTCTTCTCACCTTTCTCATTCTGATTGTTAAACCCTGTAGTGGGAGGGCGAGGTCTGCTTCAGCGCTCCCTGACAGTGTGCACAGTTTTAGTACGGAGCGTTGGGATATGACAGTTCTAGGGAGTTTTGAAGCAGAGGTCTGAAGTGACAGACCTCCTTCTCCATTAATTGTGTGCCAGTTAGAAGGAAGTCCATGATCTCCCCAGCTCTCTCCTGCCTGGACACCTCTAGCTAAGACCATCTCTTGTGGCTCCTGGACACTGTGCACCTCTCCCACCCGCCTTGGTGCAGCCCTGCCCTCCATTATAGAAGAAAGAGTATAAAGTACTGTGTGAGTAGCTTAATATGCATTATTCCAAAAATGAAGGTGTATTTGCTGAATCACCCCATGTATTTGCAAAATGGACAACATGGAACTTAAAGCTAACTTTTGCATTTTAAAGCAGGTATCTGCATATATATAGGCTGGAGCGTGATGAGTGTTACTGAAAGTCATTTCATTTGTTTAGCTGTGCAATATGCACTGCCAGATCAGCTGTGACGCTTGCCAAGGCAGTTCCTTCATGTTGCATAGTGAAGTCACCGAGTTGAAATATGAATTTACTCATTGTTTAGTGTATTCACTTCACTGCTATTTGACTAGTTCTGATTTGGTCATGAGTTCCTCATTCTAAGAAAGACACTAATGCATTCTCCAATAAATGGAAGTCATATCCAATTGGGATCAAAATTAGGGTAGGAAATAAACTACATCTGAATTATATTAATTTGCAAAATACTTGCTGTGGGCTCTCTTTTGGCTAGGGGAATCTTTTTTCCATTTTAATTTTGCATTTTTTTCCAGAATTATTTTAACATACTTGAGCAAAGTTAATAAAGCAATTAAAATAATCCCCTGCAGACAAAATGTATGATATTTTTGAAAAGTTGCAAAAGAGCATCATCTGTCAATCATAGTATGGGTAGTGAGTGAGAAACTGCTTAAATCATTGAAGTAAAAGTATTGTACTTAACAGCTGCAGCATTACATTAAGGAGTAACTTACAATTTAAGGCTTAAAAAAGCAAATGTTTATTTATTATAGTGTATGTTCAAAGAAAGAAAGAAAAACAAAGTGCTAGCACGGATCTGTGCCGAGGTATTAGAGTTTGACAAAAAGTAGGTTTTATATCCCAAGAACCCCAGTGAGTTAATCTGATCTTAAACTGAAAAAATTGAAAAAAAAATGTTCATGGGTGATATAATTAAAAAAACAAACAGAATACACGTCTAAAGTTCTTATCTTCCATCTCTATGCGGTTAGCTCAGGTGCAAACTACTTCTCTATGCAAGATGGATCAAGTCACTATGTACTGCAATATGTGCCGATGCCGTTTGCAGGGAATTGTTTTTCTATTTAGGGCAGAGCTGCTACATGCCTACCAGCTTTAAGATAGCCAAAGAGTAATGGTGGTGGGTTTGATATGAGGGAAGAGTTTATCAAGACTATTAATAGCTATTTATGTAGGAGTGTATTATGCTTCACTTACACAATATCATTTATAAACATGGTGAGTCTATTTAAACCATTTGACTGTTATAGCTGTGACAAACTCATACCTAGTAAACACGTTGAGCTCCTAGAAACCAGTGATCTGAAGACTAAAGAAGAACTGTCCCTTCTAACCAAAGACACTTGTGTGATATACAGTTCTTAGGAAACTGTCGGATGTGTTTTAAAAGGGACAATCTACTCCCCACAACAGTGGTGTCTTTTTAAAATAAATATTGGAATGCTTTTTGCATTTTCGCCAATGCATATTATTGTGCAAAAAAATAGTAACAGTAGTTGGAATATCTCTGTCTCATATTCACCCCCCCCCTCCAGCTGCCACTACTAAAACCAGAAAACTTGTTTAAGTATACTTTATGCACAAGGCCAGTAAGCAGTCCTACGGAAGTCAAGTGGAGCTGGGCTTCCATCAAAAATATAAAAGTTAAGCTATTCATAGATACCTAGGGAAACCTTGTGTCCCATTTACTGGTATAACAGTAGATTATTATAACATTATTATAACATGCCAAAATGAATTGTAATTTTCAAATGTTTTTTTTTTCATTTGTTCCAGGAAATCTTTATGGTACGGAGGCTGCCGTTGTAAACGGTGGGATATTTTGGGTGACTTTCCCTTTGTGATTAGGGGTTTTACTACCAGAAGTGACTTGAACTTTTTTGCCATTTTTTCCACGTCTTTGTTCAACCAAGATCATTCCTGGGAACTCTCTGGGTTTTGCCTATAGACTCCAAGCGAATCGCTGCCTCTCCAGGTCTCCTTGTCACTACGGGAAACTCCAGGTCACAGGAGTAGGGTAGTGACACTCCCCACACACTTCCCCCAAATGGTGTGTTGCCATCGAGGTCACTCTGACCTCCTACCTGCATCCAGCATGGGGAGCTTCGGGTAGCCGGATACAGAGAGTTTCCAGATATGACCATAATTCCCCTTTTTCATGTTTAATGTAACCAAACAAATTAGGGATCTCTCTTGGAACTAGACGGTATCCCTTATAATATTGTGATGAGATCAGTCAAGTTCATTTTCATTTTATTACATTTTTTATATTAACTTTTTTTTATTAATGTTTTACATTTTTTTAAATTTTTTTTAGAGGGAGAAACACACCTCCTGTTTTTCCTATGATACCTATTGCTGCTGATCACAGAGTGATAAGTAAGCATGTCTTTACTGCCCTGCATTGCTGATTGCAGTACCTATGATCAGCTCATCTGAAGTCTCGGGAGGGTCAAGAAAGACCCTCTGGGAACTTATTTAATGCACAAAAGTCTGTTCAGACATTCTCCTTTATTCCATTACACTGTGTCTGTCAGCGTGAAGCTAGCAGCGCTGCAGAATCTGATGGCGATATATAAAACAATAAAAAATAATAATAAATGCTGGTCCCTGCTGATTGAGGAGACCCCAGACTGTCCAACAAGATCTGTGAACGTTGTCTATTATATCCTACGGAATATAGACCACATTTTAAAGGCCATAAATGGGTTAAACGTCACTGTTGACTGTTTATGGTAATGCTAGTGACATCCTGCTTTCCAAAGAAATCCTTTCTTTTATCAGACATAAGAATGTAAGATTCTAAGCCATTCTATTGTTTACCAGAAAGTGGTATGCTAAGGAGTCAGGGTGCTTGTCTGTAAATTGGACTAGCTAGAATATATATACAACACAACTATTTAAAACAAATAAAACCAATTTTAATACAATACTGTAAGACTACAGATTCATTGGCTGGATGATGTTCACTTGTATGAGCCAGTAGTTCCTACCCTGCACCGATGAGATATAAAAAGATCGAAAACAGCTGTCTGTAGGTGGAACACAAAAGCTCATGCATTCCAACCCTACATTGTGCTCAAAGGCTGTGCTTGAAATAGCAGACATAAGCAAATGACGGAGCCCGTGTAATCAAAAAGGTGACATACCTTGTGCCATATTGACATATTTTGTCTCACTTGCCAGACACTGTACAATGGAGGACTTTTGTCACTTTTGACCCACCATAAGCTACAGAATGGTTGGCCGAATGCGATACAAGTAATAATTTTGCTAGGAGTTCATTCTAAACAACCACACAAGGCATCTCTACACTCATCACCTAAGAAGTAAAGTACAGAAGGACTGGTGGAGAAAGATTTGAACTAGTCCAATTGAGCATAATGGGTAGTAGAGGGATACCAAGGGTTGGTGCCCTCTACTGGATAAGAGAGTAAAGTGTAACTGGGTCAGGTAAAAATCTGTCTCTTTGTATTATGACAGCACAGGGGCAGGTGTAAGGGTGGAAACGTGGGAAGATGGAGCCATTTTTTTGGCTATTCTGAGGCAAAATGTGTAACAGATGTTACATGAAATGGGATGAAATCCCCAATGATGCACAATTCTTTAACCATTGCCAGAAATAACTGTTACAGTCTTCTCAGCAATGGAAAGTAAACGGATCAGTCGTACGCATGGTTTGTAATCTTCATTATTGTAATTCTCAATAACAAAGTATTCCAGTGTTTTTTAGATGTATCCTACACCGGGATATATGCACCTGTCCTTTTTTTTATTTGTCTGGGTGCCTTTGGATGCACTTGCAATTACCTGATCTGCATGCATTACCTTTTAATAACGTTTTTATGCAAAGTACAACATAATACATTGTACAAGCCACCAAAAGACACGTTGTTGCACATTAATGTCTCATGTTTACATTAGCAAGATTGCTAGCAAATGTAAATAGAGATTTAAACAAGCATCACTGTGCTCACTATTTAACAAATGCATAAATAAAAAAAGAAATAATAAAGATAATTTAATACAATATGACTTTTTGCATCATCTAGTTTAAATGTGAAAATGATACGGTTGCTAGGAAACCTGTATCAGTTACTTACAAATAACAAACCTTACACCTCAACGTGTGAATATCACAGCTCTCGTCTAAATTTGTAACTTTGTATAATAAAAAAAAAAAATGTTCTATGAGCTCAGGCGTATGCTACATAAAGACTCCATATCTTCCAGAAGAAAAAAAAACAACCACTATTTACACTTAAATCATTAACGGATTATGGCGTATTGCAAATAAACAATTACTGAAAGGAAACCACACAAAACATATATTACTAAGAATTAGTAATATATAATATACAATAAGTGCTAATGCACTATTCAATAAAAAAGTGTTTGCATGGACATTATTCGGTATTCCAATAACAAAGGCTTACAGAAAAATGCATCTTCTGGAATACAAAGAGTTAGCAAAACTCACTGTTTAATGTTTTTCACTGTACCATCCATGAAGTTATAACATTAAAACTTCACTTTGCATCTTAAGAAGCCATGTGGGTACACCTTCGCTTGGTCATTATATGAAATATGTTTAAAGGATGTACCCAGGTATGTAATGTACTCTATATAGGTTACGTGCATGGACACTTGTGATTGTAACGTACATTGTGCATTATTACAGTACAGACATTTATAATGAATGGTATTCAAATGCTTGCGCAATACCAAAAATAAGAGCTAAATCATTTGTTCAGCTCATGATGCTTGAAGGGTGACACCAGTAACTGCAGAGCACTGGGTCTTTCTATGTCATGGTGGTGGATGAGTAAGTACAGAAAAAACGCATACTGACAGGCAGTATCGTGTTACCATGGCAGCTGGTGGGCTGGGGAGGACTACAGTCACGATCCCTGTAAATACAGAGCACAGATTCTACCCCGGGCTGTGTAAAGGCATGGCTCCAGTAGACTAATAAACTAAAGGAAGAAGAGATACTGACTGCTGAATGGGATGGGATATTCTTTATATTTATATATAAGGATGTGTGAATCAAACTGGTAATCGACCACACAGCTCCATCACTTCCCCCAGCTGTGTTGACTCATATAGACACATACAAGCCAAAATCATAAATAATAATAATAATAAACAGCACTGTATGTATGTATGTATATATATATATATATATAGTGACACACAGGGCGTCACTGCATCATCAATGGTATGCTAATTTAACGTTAGTTGTACGAGTGGAATAGTTTTTAGACATAAGTATGTGTCATACTTGATACAACGTGTCATACTTGATACAAGGTATCACCTAGTAACAAATGAAGGTGTAAGGCTGACCAGGGGAAAGACCACAAGACTGTAACACACAAGATGTCCCCTATCTCAAAACAACACGGTTTGCTTTAAGGGACACTCCAGCCACGTTAATGCATATGATAGCCGAGCGTCCCCTTTGAAATATAGTTTTCTTCCTCTTAAAAATGAATGGTAGGGGGCTATGCATAAATGTATTTTCCTCATTCCCATGCCTCGGAATCCTAGTTTTGCAGGGGATGCATTTGACTTGACCACATCTCTTGTGCACATCTGATGGGAGTGCTTTCTTGCCACTGACTGGCTGTCTGAAGTAGCCAAAAGCGGCATGAAAACAGGACCACAGAGGTGGGCTGTGTGCTGAAGCTCTGGAGCTGCAGCCTCTCTTAAAGGTAAATACTCCCCCCCTACTAGCAACAAATGCATATTTAAGTAGTTAAACGTGCCTTGATATACTTTCTTCATTGCCGAGGCCTCTATGGGACACTAGATTGTCCCTTTAAAATAAGGTTTGCGTCTATGAATTGAACAAACATTATGTAAAATTAGTGCCTCCTTAAGAGCAATGATAAGATTTGTTTGTAGCTGTCTATATCTGTTTCCAAAAAAAAGGACTTTGTCCAGAACCCAAAACACAGCTGTTTTACATCTAACATATACTTTGGTTTCTATAAAAAGTACAGCTTTCATCTGACAAAGTAGATGTTTTTGGTAGTTTTTGTGGTGAACCCTTGCAAATTCTCCTTAAAAAATGCATTTTTTTGAAGGGGAAGCTTTTAATAAACATTGAGTTTTTTTAAAAGAAGGAAATCATGTGCCAATAACCATAAAATATTGGATATGTAAACTTCCTACATGCAACTCACTAAGGGTGGCTACGAGAGCATAGGTAAGATATGTGCACAGAAGTGTGTCCTTTAGGGAATGTATTTCTCTTCTATTAATTCACTGTGTAAAAAGCCAGCTAGAAATAATAAATATCACTAGTATTACAAAATTCAGAAGCGGTCCTACATGCATCATGACCATATAGACTATGCTAAGGTCGTAGTTCAAAAAAATGTCCCACAGATATTTACAACATTTTTTATTATTTTAGAAACTAGTTTTCAGGACCAAATAGGACCATCTGCTGGGAACAAACTCAGCAGGTCCCACAATATCCTAGACTGTGACAAATCCAATGTAATATTCATAGGCTTCTTGCAGGAAACTTTGGCTTTGCTAAATGGCATGACTGTTACTCTTACAACGCAATAACAGCATCTGTCTCCTTAATGTCCTAAAGATGGGTAAAACCACAGGGTCCACACTTTTCAAACGAAGACAATCTAATCAAATCTGGAATACAATATATATATACATATGCATCGTGTTGCACTGGAGCACAGGACTTTATATATTGATAAAATACAAATTTTTATACGGCACAGGTTTTGCCCACATAAAATCAGTGAAGTTGTGTATTATAACGTAATGTATGGCAGCTGGGTGGATATAGAGCTGCATTGATAGCTTCTATAGTATAGTAATATTTAACCCTATATTCAATCAAATATAAAAGGTTGATTCATTTTACAGTATACAATTATACAGTATTATACATATTGGATCTGTGATTTTTGGCAGGGTGATGTGGAAATGCAGTATTAAGATCATGGGGTTATCTAAGGGATGATCCCAAAGGAAGCCTTTGAAAATGTCAGGTGAAAAAGAAAACAGGAGTCTACCTGGCAGCAGCTTCCAGAGGTAACGGGTGACTCAGGAAATATCTTCTGAGTGACAGCGGACAGCTGTTGGCCACAAGAGGAGAAGGGTTTAAGATTACGTATAGTAAAGCTGAAACATTGAAGTTCTTGGTACTCTCTATATCGCTTTATCACATGTAGTACCGTTAGACAAACATGCTTTATCTTATAGCAATAGACCAAGCTAGATACATTTAGTGTCTACTCTCATTCTCTTTGACATATTAATAATCATTTGATGTTGTAGGTTTAGCCTGCCGTTTTAACTTCGCTGATCAGTGACAATACAGCATCTGTTTGTCCTTTTATAGCCACCAACGTGCACTGATAACCCAATGAAGATTTAATATACTAGAGACATTTCTGTAATAGCCACAAATTCATATAAATAAGGATCCATACCGGGAATGTATATACTTTTTTTTTTTTTATAATCGAAAGGAAAGTGCTTTCCAAAGCAACCAGGATATGCAAAACAGAATGATTCTCCCATGTGGTTTCAACACTATCTAGGTCTCTTTTTAATCTTACCTGAGAAGCATCACTTCTCTGGTTCTCCAGGTCGACACCCGAATCCTTCTGCCCTGCTCCCGCCCATTTCTCATTTAAATGGGGGCGTTTCCCACGAAGTCAGCAAGACCGCCCACTGTCATCAGCGGGACCGCCCACTGACATCAGTAGGCAGTCCTGGCTGTGTCCCGAAAGGGAAGGCTCCAGGTAGCCGGAGCTCAAAAGTTCCCAGGTATGGATATAATATGTTTGAAGAGACCTAGATATTCTTGAAAGCTTACAATATGTTATATGCCAGTTAGTCAATAAAGGTATCATCTTTGCCAAATTTGGTTTCTTTCTATAACTATGGTACAACTTCTTGTGTCTCTAGTATGGCCTTATAATCCACTTATTACATGGTTCAGAGGTGGAGCTACTGTTGGTGCAGCATATACAAAATACCAACAGTTGTGCATAAAAAAAAATGACCACAGCAGAGAGGTAGGCCCAAAAGATTGTAATTGCAGGGCAGGACTCAGTATATTTAATTTATATTTTTTTTTATTGTTTTTTAAAACACACGAGAAAAAAACTTTAAACAATATTACATTAGTTGGCACACATGTTACCATATAAAAGAAAAGGACAAAAAAAAAAAAAAAAAAAAAAAAAAAAGGACTTTACATATACAAAACAGGACATATATTGGATCCGGTACTTATGTATCTAAATAATTAAAATATAATACTAGAATAAATAGAATAAATATCATTACATATATTAAGTCAATTATGTAGCATTAAGATGATATTACAAAATATTTCTGGCTAAAAACTATAATATACCAAGGACTGATCATATTATCAGTCTAGTTTGCCCTCTTGGAGTACTTTGATCCATTTTTCCCCAGTGTTTTTGGTATACATAGGACTCAGTATATTTAATCAACGAAAGGTGGGATGTATACCGTATTTGCTCGATTATAAGACGAGGTTTTTTCCAGAGCAAATGCTCTGAAAAATACCCCTCGTCTTATAATCGGGGTCGTCTTCTAATCAGACCCCAAAAAAATGCTGCTTACCGGTCGCGAGCAGCGTCTCTTCTGTTAGAAGCAGGGCAGGAAGCTTGCAGCGTCCTCACAGAACTCTATCTCCCCCCTCCCTCCTCTGGGGGCGGGGCCAGAGAAGTTGCTACAGCCGGTCCCCTGCAGAAGTCTGCGAGTGGGAGATCTGCAGTTCAGGTGAGGTGGTGGGGGAGGGTTTTTGAGTATGTGTGAAGTGTGTGTGATTAATGGAATGAATGAGTATTTAAATGTTTGTGAATGAGTGTGTGTGTGATAGCATGGATGTGTAAGGGGGGTGGGGGTTGTAGCATGGCATATGGAGGCTGTAATCCCACTGCTATCATCCCCAGGTTCCAGCATGTACTGGCTGCCTTGGCTTGATAGGAGTGTGATTGCTGTTAGCAGTTTGATATATATATATATATATATATATATATATATATCAAACTGCTAACAGCAATCACACTCCTATCAAGCCAAGGCAGCCAGTACATGCTGGGTTAAAAGGCATATCATGGGGCTGAGTGGCATATAGGGGGTTAAAATGCATTTCTGGACCTCCAGAAATGCATTTTAACCCCCTATATGCCACTCAGCCCCATGATATGCCTATATACCTCCAGAAATGCTTTATACCCCCCTATATGCCACTCAGCCCCATGATATGCCTTTTAACCCCCTATATGCCAGAGTGGCATACAGGGGTATAAGGCATATCATGGGGCAGAGTGGCAAATAGGGGGGTATAAAGCATTTCTGGGGGCAGAGTGGCATAACTGGGGGGGGGCAGGTTGGCAAATAAAAGGAAATTTAAAAAATATATTTTTCTCAATCATAGCTTTTATTAAACATGAAAATAATTTACATTAATTCATATTTACTGGTAAAACTTTTTCCCTATAGGGTAGTCTTATATTCAGGCTTTTTGTTTTTTTCCTAAATTAATATTTTGATTTTGGGGGGTCGTCTTATAATCGGGGTCGTCTTATAATCGAGCAAATACGGTATATTTCTGTCCCTGACAACCTGGAGTGCTGAAGTATGAAAATACATGTGTTTAGTTAAGGGGTTTAATAAAATTTCCCATTATAGAGGAAATTTCAGTAACAGATTCTTCATTATCTTTCAGCAGCTGTGGGCCGTTGCCTCCACACACAGCCATTAACGGTAAACTACGGCAGCAGTAGATAAGTAGTAAGAGATAAAAGTGGTGTAATCACCATGACAACCGACAGATTGGGCCAGCTACTTGTCCCACTTTTAAAACTACTTTTGCACCAAAGTTGTTTGTTATACCTAACCCTTTATGACGCATTAGAATTGGTGACAAGCTTTCTGTCTAGAGAAAATAGAGAAAAATGCAATAAAGTAAATATGCATAAAGGCAGTGCAAATGTAAGGCAACTTCTGTCTCTACACATGTACAAAGTATGACCTGCCCTAAGCAGTTCTGTGTCCACTGCCGTAAGCCGGAAAAGTGATCTTGTTTGTATGCACTATAATGAGATCTTTAAATGCAGAAAGGTTTACATTCTGAATCACTGATTGGAAAAATCTTCCAGGATTGTGTTAATGCAGGGGTGTCCAAGTTTTTTCTGCAGTGGGCCACTTCATCAGAATTGTATACGTGCGCGGGCCACACTCATTTTTCACTGTGAGAAAATATGGCCTTTAATAAAATATGCAGATTAAAATAAAGTAAATGACAAAGTTTTGTGACTACAAATTCAGGATTCAGGATAATTAAAAATGAAATAGTTCTATTTATTCTAGGGATACACCAAAATGAAAATTCTGGACCAAAACATTCACGGTTCACTTAGCCAAAACCAAAAATGACCCCCCACCTTTAAAAATAATAATAAAAACTCATTATTGTTTGTCCAAAAAATTGGACAAACAAAAATTAGCAATATGACTTGGCATGATAGGAGTGTGATTGCTAACAGTAATCACACTCTTATCATACCCAGGCAACCAGTAAATGCTGGTACCTAGGCATGATGGGACTGTGCTTGCTGTGATTGCTGTTAGCAATCACACTCCTATCATGCCAAGTCAGCCAGTACATGCTGGTACAGGGTGGCTGTAAGTGATGTGCAGACCCCATACTGCTGGCAGCATCAATACACAAGGGGGGCAGCTAGCCGGGTTTCAGCATGTACTGGCTGACTGGCTGACTTGGCATGATAGGACAGCAATCACAGTCCCATCATGCCTAGGTTCCAGCACTTACACATCCATGCTATCACACACACACAGACTCATTCATTCATATACACATTCATTCACAGATGAATTCCCTCAATCACGCATACTCATTCAAACACCCTCCCCACCCCCTTACCTGCACTGCAGCTCCCTCGACGCCGCTCACAGACTTCAGCAGGGGGCGCAGCCTCCCTCTGCGTTCTCCTGTACTGCACAGAGGAAGCAGGACTGGAGCAGAGCCATGTGATGTCACGTGAACTCTGCTGGGTTCCGCTTCCTCTGTGCAGTACAAAAGAACCTCCCACAGGTAAGTAGCAGGGCTCGAGGTGCGGTCCACATAAGATCGGTTGCCCTGGCTGCATGTTGGACGCCCCTGTGTTAATGTAAGTACGTAACAGCAACTGAACTGGTGAGCTCATATCGGAATATCAAAACTTAAAAACCTACACTGTTTATACATTATCTAAGCATATAAAAAACTCAAGATACATTTGCTGTCTTGTATACAACAAAAAGAACCATACCCAGAATTCCTTAGTTCTAAACCCCTATGGGGAGGGGGGGGTCGTTAAATGACAGATTAGATTTTATAGCACTGGCAACATTTTTCTTGGGATTTCATAAATACAAAAAACCTTGTATAATGCAATTTTGTCTTTCATAATCATTGCCTTAGACTGCTCACTTTCGGTGGAATTATTATTGTGGAGGAGGGATTTACTACATCTGTTCAAAAAAACCATTCATTTTATGTAATTCTGGGAAGTCATACATCACATTTCTTTCGTATGTAATTAGCGAGATACAGGTAAACAGATTAATAATTTACTGAAGCTCATTAAGCAAAATGGTTATAAGATGGACACAGCAGTACATTACTGACACATTATCATAATGTATTAAGTGATACATACTTGGGTTGGGTGATTTTTTATAGTCCACAACAGTATAAACAATAATATAGTAAAAGTGGTATGACCAAATTACTATTCATTTATTTGTCCTACCTTTAACTGGAATATTTACCTGCCTAATATCAAGAGCCCAAAGGACCAGGTCCTTCCACTATATAAAAAAGTTCTCATTAAAGCTCAGAGGTCACTATGCTTTTATTACAGTGTTAACACAAACATAATTATGGTATGAAAATCAGAAGAATGTGTATAGATAAAACACTTCTTACTGCTTACCTAAGTTAATTATTTTTTAATGAAGATACAAGGATTTTACATATGATCCAAACCAAACAATACTTTTAGATCTTAAGTATTATCCACCTTTTCCATGTCTCATTGTGAAATACAAAAGTCATTCCCCGTCTGTCTCTCTTATATAAACAATGAATCCCAAGACATGTTGGGTTTCATGGGTTAATCATAAAAGGTGCATTCTTTTCTTTCACATCTAAAACTATTTCAAGTCTACACAGTATTTTCATGACCCGTCATTTCCAAAATTTGGATTTTGTAGATATAATCCCTTGCTTAGTATGCTACTGCAATTTAAAACAAAGCACAGAACGCAAATGTCAAAAGATTTGTTTTCCCAGAACACTCATTTTCTGTGATTTCTGGAGCTTTCATCAAAAGGAGGTCTCGTGGCATTTTGAAGGTCTTTCAAAAACCCAACATTTAACTTAACAAGTTCATGACATGCCGCTGAAGAACATGTAACAGTAGGAAATAACTACCTTCCATTTCTTAAACCGCAGCAATGTCTATTTTTTGTTTTATGTTACAGATTTTAGTTTAACGTTTGTGGCTTTGATTTAACTTTTAACCCATATTACATCAAATATAATTTAGCTTAAATCCACTGAACTCCACAGAGAACTGTGGTATTAATGTGGGATGTTTTATGTTCACAAAAGGAAATTTACCAGTAGCTAAACAGAAAAGATGAACAGTTAGTTACCCCCAATGTATGGCTGGACCCATGACGACAATGGTACAACATCATCATTGGTGCTTACAGATAAAAATAAACAATATATAGGTAAATAAAGGTCACCATATATGTATACCACAGGATCAACATCTCATCTAAGTTTTATGTACCCCTCACAAATCTCCTTTATAGGTTTTATAGCAATAATGGGATCAAATGTAATATGTGAATGAGCCTCTATGGTTCCATAATTTGTCAAAGTGTATATTTCCAGAAGCACTGATCTCAGTACTGATCCCTCAGCGGAGCTGTAAGGTGGACCTTATAGCACTAACAGGGCTTGGTTACTGACAGGAGCAAGAAGGTCACTGATCTACAAGTAAACAGGTTATCAATTAGACTTCCTTTACAAAAGCAGTTCAGGTTTCTACTACACATATGGAGCATGCTAAAAGACTTGAACATCAAATGTCAATTGAAAACAACTAGTCAGGAAAAAAATATCTCATTTCATTTATAAGAGATGAAGAGCTGGATGGATATATGTAGAAACAGGAGTTAGGCCATTTCAGAAGTCACTCTTTCACTAAAGGTTAGAGTTATTATGGTTTCATGAGGTTTATTTCATGTTACTCTACCTGCTTTACATAAAATATGGCAGTTGCCCTTCTACTGCAAATCCTGGAATAATAAATCTCATTTATTAATATTCTTTGGCTAATTTTCAGTGAGGGAGCTTCCCTCTGTAGCCTTGCTAACCTCATTAGCAACTGGAACATGAACCCTGGGGGCCGGATTTTTCTACTCTCTGGGTAGCAACTCTGTATTATGATTTGGGATTTCAACAGTATTCAATAATAAATAAAATTCTGACATTTTAAACCACACCTCAACCTCTTCCAAATCGTTTATTTATAGCGATGTCATACGAATAATATATTCTTATGACGCTACTTCCCAATTCTTTTGGTTTTTAATGCAATGTAAACTCCCAATATCCATGTGTACTCTAGTCCCTGGGTGTCACTGCCTGCAATGCATGAACAGTGTCTATTAGCATGGCAACCTTATACACCAAGTGATTAGTCTTCTACATTTCAACATTCACTTTGCTAACATTGAAGTTGCCAATTGTGCATTCCAGTGAAGTGATGGTACCGATGCAACTGATTACAAAATAAAATAAGTGGTGAGTCTTATAAAAATAAAGTAAGTGGTATATGTAGTGAGCTGGCGCGGCAAGACCTGAACAATGGATGGGTAGACCCTTGGCTGACTTTGCAAAGCCTTCTACAAGCTAAGTAGGATTTCCTCACGGGATAAGGAGGGCCTGATCTCCTCTGGCTTGTACCCAGGTATGGAATATCAGTCCACGACACCTCACCTAGCTCAGCTCTTAAAGTAATTTGCTTAGTAATTATTTGCTAAAGAGATCCACCTCCACTTTTTCTAAGAAGCAGTCCACTAAAGATCCAATTGTCCATCAAGTTAGATGGTTAACTTAACCCATGCCCATGGGGAATATAAGGGCATTTCAATTCAACTGCAATTAGACACTAATGTGGGGGTTAAAGAGTTGCCCCTTTTGCATCTTGAAAAAAACCTTTACTATGAACCAATTGAGTGAATGCAAGTTTTGATGAGTGCGCAGCGGAGTTGGCAAAGTTGAATATACAAAATGGATATTTTCAACTCGGCACCACTCGGATCTTCGTACACTAAATATATGTAAGTATGTAAATTTTCAATAAAGCCAGCAAGCCAACTACCAATAATTGAACCCATTTCACTAAGTAAATTAGTTTCCTTTCTGTTTTTTGAAATGCAGTTTTATTCTCAGTTGGTCCTGTCTGTCACACTACATTTACATGACTGTAAGTAGCATTTCCGAAGGGAAGTGCTGGGTTTTAATTGCTTTGATGAAAAATACACCAGGGATCAAGGCTCAGAGACTTGTTTCTGTGATGAGACGCTGCAGTCTAATTATAGATGTGATATTGTCAAAATTGTGAAACGGCCTCCTGGTATATGAAACATTCCATTCTAAAAACACAGACACATATAAAAAAATAAATAAAACTAAAATAGTTTAGTAGTGCAGTATAGTCTACACAAGCTTGCCTTATAAAAGGTAGGACCTATTCAATGGTGCTAGTATTTCAGCTACATAGCGGTGTATCTAACACTTAGGTAACCAACACCTTACATGGTCACAATTAGACAGATAAAACTCCAAAAATGTATTATTTATCAAGTTCTTTCACAGAGGAGTCTAAATTATCCATAAACTTTGTGTTATAGCATTGTGTTATTCTGGATCAGGGCTGGATGGATATATGTAAAATCAGGAGCCAGACAATTTCAGAAAGCACAGGTGTAAATTTCAACTATGGACACTACAAAAAGCAGCAAGAAACTATTCTCACTAATGTTATATCTATAATAATCATTATTTGAACTCAACAAAACTGTTATAGCCCGAGGCATCCCTGCACATGCAGAGACATGCACTTTTTAAAAATGGTTCCTATGAGACACCTCAAGATGCCAGCACAGCAATTCAGCATATCTTATCTACACTTACAATTACTCTAATTATAGAAAGGCCTTACACAAATGAAACATGCCTGAATCTTACGCTCAACTACTTCAACTATATTTATTCAATGCTTACCATTTTCGAAATAGACAAAATCTATATATCAACGGGGGATGGAACACTACGGCATAACAAGCATTTACGGCCAAAGACATGATATTATGAACTGATATTATTAGCCGAAAGAATGTAACATGTCTTGGAGTGATTCAAATGCATTGCCTCCCTACAGTGTCAGCATTGACACTCCAGGAGGATGAGGAGGAGGAGGACCTTCTACATGAAGGGGGTCTCTGATGACTAACGTGCTGCCGATCCCACACAATATTGTCACAAAAGCTTTCTGATCACTGCATGATAGGTAAGTAGGAAGATCATAGTATCAAGAAGTAGAAACAAAATTTTACATATTTCCAAAAAACTGAAAAAAAAAGAAAATTAAAAATCAAATAATAAATTAAAATGTATGTTTTGTTTAAGTGGGTTAGAACCAAAGTCTTGTTTGTTCTCTCTCTAACTCTTTGCAAGTCATAAAGAAAAGGAACAGTGAAATGTTAATTTAGTGACATGTATTTGTCTGTGGAATAAATATGGCCTGTATGAAAATTGTTGTACAAGCACACATCAGTAATATAAAAACATAGACAAATATTTAGAGTCCAGGTATAAACGAGAGAGGAATTGCCAATCACATAAGCCAGCAAGAATTCATCTATCCATTATGCTTAGACCCCTCTAACCTCTTGCTCTAACCACCATGCATGGCACCACCAATCACACCACGGTCAGTCACCTAGATCATACTTCTTTCCCATTCTAAAGGTCAGTTGAACAAGTATACCTCTTGGCCATGTCTGCATGTTTTACACACAACCATACAGCATATATTATTGCAGCCACATGATTTGTTGTTTGACTATTTGTGTTAAGGTGCAGGGGTACCTAATGAATGGTTGAGTATGGTAAGGTTTTTTCTGTGTGCTGCTATTGGGTGCATGTATAGGTAAAAATGATTTGCAGGATGCCAGGCTAGGTGCTGAAGAATCAGCAGCTGTTGTCTTTATGGCCTGCAGTTCATTAAGGATTCAGAAACCTATTTCATGCTGTTAACAGCTTGTTAGGCTTTTATCTCCAGGGCACAGCATTGCTTTGCCTAATGTTAACATCTATACCGAGCTGAGAAATGAATACAAACCGTCCATTTATTTTGCATTTTATGTAAAATGTAAGTACACAGGTTAAGTAGATTTATAATCCTAATGGATTAGAAGGAGAAAAAAGTAAAACAATTTGCATTATTTCCAGTCTCAGATGCATACCAAGAGACCTCCAACCATCACAACCTTTTCATATCTCCCCCTTCTACAGAAGCCCCTACACCCAGCTATCTGCTATGCAAGATGTATTAAGCCAAATGATCTCCTGACCATACCTACCACCAGCCAGCTTTGGCTCAGTCAGTATTTTGGGTAGGGTCTAACGAGACCCCTGTGCGTATGCACAGAAAGTTCTCCAATTGATTTCAATGGGAGTGCTGACTTGCCACTCGTTGCCCATTTCTTGCCAAATATCAGACAACTGAGTAGGTGTGGTGCTGCAGCTTCAACTAAAGGTAAGTCATTATATATTTTTTGGCAGGTATAAGGCTAGGTTTCCACTTGGGTTTTTGTCCTGCGTTATTTTCTTGATGAAAAACGCCATTTTCCTGCGTTTTCCTGCATTTTGGCGTTTTTTCTGGCGTTCACCCAGCTAAAAGGGATTAGGATAA
This sequence comes from Spea bombifrons, assembly GCF_027358695.1. Lineage (NCBI taxonomy): Eukaryota > Metazoa > Chordata > Amphibia > Anura > Pelobatidae > Spea > Spea bombifrons. Next base: position 42,055,334 of record NC_071090.1, read on the forward strand.
ATGGCAAGTAACTGTTCCCTCCTGATGTCATTTTCTTGGTAGAGTTCTACTTAAACACGCCCCGGCGGACCCTTTTGTCTCTTTTCTGTGGTTTGTAAGGCATGCTTTATTCCAAATGTCAGCTGCTCTAGGAAGATTGGCCCCAAATGATGGTGCAAATTGTTTGCTGTTGCTTTTGGCACGCAGGATCCAGTTAATGCGTCGGGTATGTTTGTTTGTAATGGCATGTTTGTTCCCAATGGTGTAAAATTCAATATGAACTTTGTTTTCTGTGAAACTGTTTGTTTCCAGCCTATTTCTCGTAGGACACACAGATACTGGGTCCATCCTCTGCATTGTAACTGTGGAAAAAAACACCATAAACGCCAAGGCAAAACCCACATGGCTTTTTCATGGTGTTTTTTCTCTCCCATAGACTTCTATTGGAGAAAAACGCCAAGATTTCCTTGCAAAAAACGCCAGAGTGTCAACATGCTGCCATTTTGAAAAACTGCCACAGAGCCCAAAAAAAGCAGAAAAACGCCAAAGAGGACTGAAAAAACGCCAAGCAGAAAAACGCCAAGTGGATATGGCATTGCGCGATTTCCTATTGAAGAACAGCTAACACCTGGCCGCAGCGTTTTTTCACTAAAAAAACGCCGTGTGGCTGAATTGGCGTTATTATGGGCGTTTTTAGCAAAAAAAAACCAAGTGGAAACCTAGCCTTAGGAATGCATTTTGGAGTACTGAAAAAGTACTTTAATATTCATGCATTGTTTAGAAGGCTGCCTGTGACACTGGAGGGAATTCAGTGGCTGAATACCTGACTCCAGTTCAGTGCAAATGATTCATTGTATTATTACCAGCATAGGATATTCATCAATAGTTCCTAATGCCCTACAGCATAATCATTTGTTGTAACAATACACAGTAACGTAAGTTTTTAACAACCGAAAGGTTACCAAAAAACACAATGTAATCTGAACACAATGTGTACACAGGGCATCTCCCTGAGGCTGTATAGTGTCACAAAATGCATAGTAAACATAGGGAGATTTCATAAAAGTCATTTGTGTCCCTATCTTCTATACAAAGTATAACAGGCAGGGTTTATTCATGAGTGTCCTCTTTTCTTTAAAGAAAAAAAATGTACATTTATCAGTCCAATTTTCCATTAATGAGCCTGCCAGCTGAGTGATAGCCCTGGTCTTCACAGAGAACGATATCTTGCCAGAATATATGGAATCTATAAACTGAACTAACAGCCACATTCATAAGACAAAATCTCCTAATTGTATCAAACGAACCAGCTCATGTGCATTTCAAGGAGAGTAGCTAAACAAACTATATACCTAAACTAAAGTATTTAAACATAGATTGCTAAGTCATTTTACTATTTGTGAAGTCTAATAAAATGGTTTTCCATATGGGAGAAAGAATATACTGTATGCATTAAATCCCTTAGCCAAATCTACGAGTGCATTTTGGGTCTTGAACTAAAGTATAGTCTTACCTGACCTGACCAGGTCCACCAACGGTCCAGTTGGAGTTTGCACAAGGTAGCTCTAAAACACTTCCACTTTACTCAACCTTTGGCTGTGGTTGAGGATCAAGAGAGCTATAGTAGCACTACGTACCGATGGAAAGGTAACAATATCACAAAACCCTTAGTCCATCCCTTTTGATAAAGTAGATGTGGTAATTATAAAAAAGAGCTTATTCTTAAATCATAGATACAGACTTATTTTGAAAATCTAAGGTAGGCAAGTATAGAGTTACAACATAAATTGAACAGCTTCTAGGGCTAACTTTAAGGTTTACTTTTTTTTAATATAAGCAAAACGTAAGCAAAAAGTTAATGAATTCTGCTCTGAGCACCAATCTGACTTATTAAAAAAGCACTTACACGATAACAATACTTGGCAGGATGAGGCTCTGAACACTTTTATTACAGCTACGTTGACCCAATGATGATAAAATTGAGCCTAATGTAATTAAGAGCAAGCACACGGATAAGGGAGACTTGCCCTTACGATCAGTTGCCGTATTATGTGGATTCCCCAATACGCCTCACTAGAATTTTGCAATCTCATACCGACTATAAAGGTCATTTATAACTTTCAGCTTAACACGTTAGATGCAAAAGATGCCTAAAGCAAGTTCTACCACCGTCCGCGATGAACTGGCTATATACGCCACAAAACCGTGTATGTTACTTAAGTAATCAGATTCCCAGGGGTCTAAGCAAGGCGTTGCTTTGAACACTATTTGGTTATAATTAAATATAGCAGAGACAAGCAATCTTTCATTGTTACATCTAGTGTGGCTGAACAGAAGACAACGAAGGGACAATAAGACAATTTCAGGGCATGTTCTAATTAATTGTCTCCATATTACAGCATTCGTATTCTGCCAACAATGTTTTCTTATCCCTCATGGTGTATTTTTTTTTCCCCCATGAAACAGAAAAAATGCAGTGCTAAGTAAAGGCTGGGGAAATGAATGCCTTCCTATGTCTTACATTCATACTAACCGTACTCCTTATTGCAGTCAGGCCGGAAATATTCAGCCAATCACATCTCTTGTGCTAGTTTGCAGCCCAGCTTCATGGTAATAATTTGGAACTGGCATGGGAAGGATGGCAGATTAAGATTAAGGAGTTTGACGGTGAGGTGGGACCTCTGCTCCAGATTGTAACGTAGAAACGTAGTGCATTCTACGTACATAGCTGCTATTCCTATAGCCTAGCACAAGAAAAAAAGCTGTCAATAAGGTAGAGATGGAGGTACACTTGGTGTCCTCCTATTGTATTTCCAAAATCATTGGGTCTTATCACCATATAAACCAATGGGATATCCCAATAGCCAACAACAGTACATTTATTGCTAGGGTGATAAGACCACTTTTAAAACTTTGCACAAAGTTGATGCAAATTCACAGCACATGAATATTTCTTAGAACATTTTGAAACTGCAGTTCTTAGCTCTAGGACTTGTTATCCTACAATTTCTTCAGCAAGCACAAGCACCTGCCTTTTTTGCTGTGTGTGATATGATGATCATATATGATGATTATATATTATAACTTTGTTTCAGGATGCAAATTATTTGCATCGTATATGTATCTATTGCATACTGATGTATTCAAGGTATAACAAGATGTTCTTCAGAGTTATTCTTCTAGGGTTTGTGTACAATAGGTAAAACAGTTAAGCCATTATGGGGAATTATGTATTAAATAGATGCATTAAAAAATACTATTTTTATAACTGTCCAGCTTCTTTTCTCTAGCACTCCATGTTGGCTGGTTTCGTTAAATGAGAGCTATTACAGGATTTTGCAAGGTTACGCAGTATGTAAGTATTATGACCACGCCGTACAGAAGTGGTCTGTAATTATCTCTCTATTGGGGCTTCATGGCAACTTGACAAACCGAGTTCATTCTTATCATCGCTGATCCCCTAGCTGAGCGTAATAGGGCAAAAAAAAAAAAAAGGCAACAGAAAGGGGTTAACTTGATTCATAAGCAGATAGATGCAGGTGTTTTTTTGCAATCTAAGGCCATTGAACTATTTACAGAAAAATAATAGCTTTCTGTAACGCTCAGCCACAACTTAAATGTATTTCAACTAAAGCAAGTATTTTGCTTAAGCATAGTTAGCATATATATATATACACACACATATATATATATATATATATTCATTCAAATATGTTCATACATTTCCAAACCAGCAAGATTTTGCAAAGAACATAGAGCAGAACAATGTATATAATGACATGTAGCAATGTATTGATATACAATGTTTTATGACCCTATTTTTGTCACCTTGGAGCCAACATACCTGAATTGTATAATACCTGGTCCCATTCGGAAGATGCACTTTTGGCGATCCGGAAACTGTGTTCATATCCGAGAAAATCATTTCTGATCGGACATCCGGTACAATCCACAAAATGATAGAGATTCAGACATGTGAGGTAAGCTTCTTTATAAATCCTTCCATGCATTACAGGGAGCTACAGTACTAAATAAAATCTGCCCCATCCCTTCAGATGTGCCGCAATAGCATTTGCAATCTCTCCCCCTGCCCCCCCCAGCATTTTTCAGCTGACATGGCAGGTCATCAGTTACCTCTTTCATCTGATTTCAAGCTCACATGGCAAAGTAAAAGCAGGGAAACGAAAACCAAAGAGAGGAAAAATGAGAGAAACCCAACAGTGTATGAGGCTTGTACAGAGTCTGGCAATGCCTTGGTCCTGCCCATCTGTTCCCAGTGATAATCACCTCCCCTCTATGACAGTCTAGCAAAGTGATTATGCTAAGCATCCCGGCTAACCAATAACACACAGCTTCATTTAAAAGCATGTGTGCTCCGTGTAATACAAGGGACCTCTTCTGATGGCCCCGAAGGGTGCTAACAAACTGTGTGCAGCACTGCTTCATTCCCAGAAATTATTATTTAAAATAATAATAAAAAAAAAATTATATATATACACACACTCAAACACACACACACGCTCGAACACACATACACAGATTTACAAAACATAAGATTTCAGTATCAGAAACAAAATATTTTTCACAGTAACATTGCCAGGTGGTTTCTGAAAAGAAGGCAACATCTTTTTTAGTAAACCTAATAGAAGCTGTGATCGGCGGCAGTCTGTGGCAGTGCCAGCGTTATCTAATTAACTACCTACCATGATGTTTTCTCCTTTCTCTTAGCTGACCCTTAAAAAAGGCTGCCATCTTGCTACAAGGCTCTAACCGACCCCCTCAGTTCATTTTAATTATAGATCAACTTCTTACCCCTAAATACTGCTACAAGGGAGCTACTATTCCCTCTATTTAACACAATTCCATTGAGATTTCAATCTCAAAAGACCACCATTCTTGCCAGGAACTTCAGCACTCCTGAATATGTTAGCACTTAATAAATACAGCATTCTATGACTCAATTTTGTGTACTGTAAAATGTGAGATTTGGGAAAAATGAGAGACTAACTTTAATAATAATAATTTGATATCTATGTACTGTATATACTTAGGGATATGTATTTGTTACAACAAATTTCCACGACTTATCGACCATCACAGTTACCTTTAATAATACTAACTGGAGAAATAGTCCTGCTGAGAGGTTCTTGCATTGACCTTGAATATGTATTGTTTATGGATTGTCTCAAAAGAACCTGCTGTGTTATCCTCTTAAAATTACAGTTTCCAGTCAGCGCATAAGCAAGAAGGTATAACCTTTCCAATGGTAATGGAAACCAGAAGCTGCCACATGCACTTTAATACAGGATAGCTGTGAGGTCCCTTTTAAAATTTACGTGGTGTCCCCCCTTGCAAATATATGGAGGGATTCTGCAGAATCCTCCCTAAGCATGTGTCCTTTTACTTGCCCTTCCGAGCTACTTTCTGTGCAGGAGATGTGTTCCGCCCAACACATCTTTTCATACAAGATATAACTATTTCCAGTCAGTTCCGGTGCTGGCTTGGCAAATACCATGGGGGGTCCAACGAGATGCTCCATCCCCCTTGATTTCAATGGGCTGTCCTGCCACCAATTGGCTGCTTCAAGCATTCTAACAAGCCGTGGTACAATAGGACACATACATTATTATCTTAAGATATGCTTACATACACTCACGTCTGAAAAAATAACTATTCTTATCTTACTTGGTAATGCAAGGTTATGCAGTAGTGTATACGGATTTCCAGAACAAAGGGTTAATGCTCTACAGCCCGTGAGGCAAGGTCAGCACTGCAATGTATAAATCTGACATTGTCCTATGCGTTTTATGTAAAGCAACACTTTAACATGCATATTATCATTTCTTCTTAATATACGTTATATAATATTTATACTATATAAAAGAAATAATAATACTAATATTATTAATAATAATAAAAATAAGATAGCACCATCATATTCCACAGCTCTATACAATTTATTATACCAAAGTCAACTATTTTATGCATTACTTTTTTTCTTTTGCAATGACTCCTAACATCCCAGGGGACACACAAAGCCATGTCCCTTATTCTTACTGAGTGATCTGTGCACATTATTGGGGTTAGAACTCATACATATAATAGATAAACCATCTTTTATTTTGGGGAAAAAAGGAGGAAAAAATTAGAAAAAAAACCCTACAAATAGTATAACCTCCATTGGCAGGACAAGACACTTCTGTAGGAAGATTCTTCAACTAATTAGGATTTCTTATTAGTTATTGATTAATTTAGCTCCATCATATGCAATAGGTAGATATGGCATAATAAATAGTGCATTTCATAATAATTTGGATACAAACAGAAAATAAGTAACGTATAACACAAAAAGTCTTCTCCACAGTAAAAAATGTAAAAAAAAAAAAAAAAAATCTTTCACCTAGCTCTGTGTATTATGATGTGATGTGAAATGGCACAATCAGGCCTCACCCTGCCAAAGCATCCCACAGCACAGTTCAGTTGTGCAGGAGGATAATGGAGCAGGATAAAAATAACTGATACTGATACACATATTTGCCAGACTAATGTGCAGGTTCACACCTAGGTTTATGCTACTCAAGGTGTAAAAATCAAGTTCTTGTGATTAGCATTCAACACTTAACTGACAGGCCATAATGCACTGAGATAGAGAGAGAACTTACTGAGACAAGATAAGGATGTTGGCAAACTCTGGGTCTACAACCCAAGAGCAAACAGCATACACAGCGGTTACGAGTGGTCAACATTGGATGAATGTATGTCAAGAATATTGAAATCAAGCCCGGCATAACTAAATAAAGAATGTCTATAGGGCTCCCTGCCCAGTTCCCTTCCCACTACAAACCAATTTAATGCCATTTTGGCCATGCTGGCCATTGTCCGTGGCTAGCCCCACATCACACACACATATCAAACATATTTCTGTTCTGTGACAGAAACCACATTACGATAACAGAGAAGTGAGTTTTCCTTGACTATACATCTCTTTAACCCCTTAATGACAAAGCCCGTACATGTGCAGGCTCAAAATGCATTTGTTTTCAATGGGTTTAGGGACCGCCCATTGTCCTTAAGGGGTTAAGGATTTGTATAAACAGTGAGTTCCTAACCATTCAACTGTTTTCATATCAATTGTCAGCTCTCTGCCTAAAGAATAGAAGGTGCTAATTAGAACTTTAACTTCTCAGGTATATTTTGAAGATCCTGAACCATAATTCTAATGCATTGTAACATTCTAGAGTTAAACACTGGTTTTGCAATCAGCATGTGCTAAAGAATATAATTATAGTGGTTATTCAGAGTTACACAGCAAACCGTGCTTAAAAGTCAACAGCTAACAAAGTTTAATTAGTAATCATCCAAGAAAAGAACCTCTATTGCCCTGCTTATTGTATTTTTTAAGTTACTGGGTAATAAAGAAACCTTCACTTTGGAGATCGGAGTATAATTCTTCTTAGCTGTAAAGCTTTAAATAACAGCATGGACATTTACGACAAAAAAAAAGAAAAAACCCAACACATTTTTACAAGCACAATACCAGTAAAATAGACTGATATTCCAGCTAAGTGTGATTTTTGTATTTTAATAAATCTTAATCCAGAAGATTGGTACACTATATGACCAAAAGTATGTGAACATCCCTCCTAATTAAGTTTATATATTTCAGCCACATCTATTGCTAAAAGGTGTATAAAATTAGGCACATAGGCATGTCATCTCCATAGACAAACACTGGCAGTAGAATGGGTCATACTGAAATGCTCAGTGATTTTAAATGTTGCCATAAGTCAGTTTGTGAAATTTCTGCCCTGATAGATCTGCCCCGGTGCACTGTAACTGCTATTATTGTGAAGGGGAAGCGTCTAGGAGGAACAACAGCTTAGCAACTAAGCGGTAGACCATGCACACTCACAGAGTCTTCTGTAGCATCACTCACTACAGAGTTCCAAACTGCCTATGAAAGAAACATCAGCAGAAGCACTGTGCCTTGGGAACTTCATGACATTGGTTTCCGTGGACACACACAAGCCAAAGATCACTATGGGCAATGCCAAGAACTGGTTAGAGTGGTGCAAATTACACCACCCCTAGACTCTGGAGCAGTGGAGACATTTTCTAGGTTAACAAATCACACTGGAAGCCTGATAAACAAAATTGGGTTTGGTGCAAGGAGAAAGCTTCCTACTGGACTGCATAGTGCCCACTGAAAGTTTGATGGAGGAGGTACAATGGTCTGGGGATGTTTTTCAGGGTTCGGACTAAACCCCTTAGTTCCAGTGAAGGGTAATGTTAATGCTACAGCATACAAAGACATTTTACACAATTATATGTTTCCAAGTTTGTGGCACCAGTTTGGGGAAGGACTTTTTCCACATGCCCTTGCCCCGTACACAAAACAAGACTCGGCCACTATACAAGTACCAGTAGCCCACCAGTGCAACCTATATCATAAGGTTGATGTAGTCCCAAAGATAACTATGCTTACAGCTTCACAGATAAGCTTATCAAGTCCTTTCCCCATAGACCCCTGATAGTTGTATGTATAATAGGGTACACACATGCAATCAACTGCCGTGGTCCGCTGCTCTAAGATTTCTAGCTCTCTAGAGGTTCCTTGTCACTGGAGCACGCCTCCTCAATGCACCTACTTGTGGTGCTCCCATCAGCTCAGAACCCTAGGCAACAACCTAGCAGTTCACATATACGGCAGGTGAGGCCCTGGTTGAAGGCCATAGTAGATAAACACCTGAGGATGCATGTCTCATCAGTGCATGGGTATGGTTATACTATAGAGCTATTCTGCTGCAGTTTTTAAAGCTCTTTGACCACAGAAACCAATGCTGACTAGCCCCTGCTGACTAGACCAATCCATATACTGTTGTTGGGATAAATCTAGACATGAAAACGGTGCTTTATAAATAACCATCATTGTTGCAAATATTGACATTTCTGTTTCTACTGAGGTAGTTCAACAGTAAAATCTGTGTCCAGAGATAAGTATCAACCATTAAGTGATTTCAGTATTCCCTATTATCACACCAGCTTTACTTAACCACATAGTACTGTTTCCATGTACATGTTAAGAGTATCTTTACCGAAGCAAAGTACATTTATACAAGCAAACCCTGTCATCATGAAGAAATAGCAAAATCTAGTATTATTTCAAAAAGTATACTAATCAAAAAGATACCTAATAATTTTGAGCAATATTTGCAGACGTTACTGCCTTACCTCTCAAAAGAAAGAAACAATTCTGAGTCCCTGCATTCAGTGCTGGCACAAAGGCTTATAGTTAAAGGGCAAATAGTATATATGAGAGATGGCAGTAAGGCTTATTTTGAACAGTGAAATGTTAAATGTTACATTTCCATAAAATCAAAATTGTTCTCTTAAAAGAACATTTTTGGAAAGGTTGATCAGCCGATTACAGGCATTTTGGAAAATGAAGCACACAATTTCTTGATAACAAAACCTATTAGTGATTTTTCTCACGATAATGTGCTAGGAAACATTACTTCCTGCCATTTCCTTTGATTGCCACCTAGTGGACAATTTATAGAATAACAACATGTATCATTTCTTCACAAAGCAGGGGAAGGAATTTTGAATATCCAATGGAAGAAAATCAAAGCTATTTAGTATTAACAGTTGATAAATTGCTGCATTTTTGTAAGATTAATATTGAGAGAAAGATTTCTGTACATTTGTCTTTTGCCATATATATATATTTTTTTGACACAAAACTTGTATAAGAAATTACCAATATACTAGCTGTAGGTGATTCATTTTTCTAACACTGTCCTCTTAATATTGTGTTTTCCCTAGCAAGAAGAAAAATTTCCATTAATGATTCATTAAAGGATATTAAAGGATATTATATAATTAAAATAAACAACTTTAGATGCCTATATTATTCAACCTTAAAAATTAAGTGTATCTGAAAACATGTTTCTTTCGTTGAACTTACTTTGTTATGTTATTGATATACATAGAACTGGCATGCGGTTTACCGGGGTTTGTCAGTGATTTCAGTGTCGGAGCGGTCCTGTCACTGATTAGCTGCTTCAAGGATCCAAACGGTGGCGAGAAACTTTATGACAAGAATGATTCAGGGAGCTACAGCTTCTGCATAAGGTAAGTGCTTTTATTATTTGTTTTAACTTTAAAAAAATGTACTCAACACACTTTAATATGCACTTTCTTTGGTGAGGTTGTAAGGGACATTAAACTGTCCCTGTAAATTTTTTTGGTTTCTATCTGGTCCTTTTTGTTACCAGTGACACCATCACTTAATATTTTTCTTTCCTTAGTTTACTAGTTACATATTACTGTATATAAAACGGACATATTACTTTCCTTCAAATATTCATTAAACCTCCTAAAGAGGAAAAAATAAATTACATAATAATTTGAAATATTTACTGTTTTGTAATGAGGTGTTTATGCAAAAACACACAGTGGAGTCATTTACTTATTACTTTTGATAAGTTTCAAGAACACGTGATTTACTAAATATGCATTTAGTAGGAGTTGGTAATCATGTGCCAAAATTTACAGAATCAAAGTCTATTTATATTATAAGTTAGAATAAAAAGTGGCAATTTGGGAATCAACACACTAGCACTGGATACAAACCAATGTTATAATCTCTAGTTATCACTCTAAATCCAGTACCAAAATTGCTTTACTTGACCAGTATGAGCAGTGAAGTCTAATTCAGCTGCCAATATATATCTATACTTTACTCATGTCACTAACATGGACATTAACCCTGAACTTGCCTGTCTTATTCAACTATAACGGGCAGTGTGGTACTATTTTAATGGATGTTGCTAAATGTGGAGCATTGCAACATGCTTTCAATTTTCCACCAAAAGCCAAAAATAAAAGTCTATTTAGCTGGTTTGAGGGAATGTTTTTGTAGAAGAGAAATATCCTTTGCATTAAAGATGCTGTTCTACCTATCCTGCTAAAGTTAACAATATTCTAACTAAAGGCAGCATTACAAATACCATTCCAAGTACGGTTTAATACCTAAACTCTCTTCATGAATAATCATTTAATGATTTTGGCTCATTTAGAGTTTTTGCAATCAGGCAGTTATGGCTATTACCATAGAAGCTGAAAAAATCTTCTTGTTTCCATGTTGAAATGATACAACAGATCTACTAAGGTCATGTAGCATGTATCTGCTAGGTGCAACATCCAGCCGCCACACAACCGCAAAAGAAAGAGCATACCAAGAATTTGTGGTGAAAACTCAAATCTGATATATTTACTATGGCATTACAAAAAATTTCTGTGGTTGTACATGGTAATACATTTAGACATGTAACCCATGCAAAAAAGTAAAGTTTCTTATGTTTCCTGCTGGATTGTTGACTTTAGGGGCAACAATGATGCTAAATGAGTGAAGTTATTGTGGTTTGTTACATTATTATTATGAATATTGGGTTTAAAATTCTAGGAAGCCTCTCCTTATTGGCTGCCCATCTTACATTCATAGATAAATGTCTTAGTTCCCAAATGAAAAAAGCTTCAAGCTCTCCACGACTGAATGAAACTAGATTTGATTCATCTTTTCCAGAGCCTGTCTGCGCCTCATATAAGCTGCTGCGCCTGAATTATTGATGTGAAGATAAAATCAGCCAAGATTGTATTTTTAGCTGTCTGGTACTCTAGAGATACTGGCGGCTTCCTGAACATGTTCTTCATACGCAGCTCTTTAAGACTGAATTCAAACAAAGTAACTGAGTATCACCCATTCAAAACATTAAGATGGGCTACTTTTTCCCCAGTGCATCAGAACCTGACTTTTAAAGCTGGCATTAGGGTGAGTTAACCTTTTGGGTGCGAAAAAGTCATTTTGCATACTCCCTGGCTCTTGATGGGTAAGTGAATTAGTGATATTGCGGGATCATTTGCACCACAATATTTTCTCATTAACACATTTCTATATCCAAAATAGAGCTTAATATAACAGATTTGTATTACCGGAGGTATGTACCAGTGGAATGTTTTTATCTTAGATTATTATATGTGTCCAAGGTCTCTTCATAATGCTAAACCCTATCCTGAACCATTTAAATTTAGTGTTCAAAGAACCTTCCTAAATCCGTCTTGTTGGATTATTATACCGTACTTCCAGAAGATGGCAGTAAAATATCAACTGAAACCTGTTAGCTTCCTTTTTCTTTGCATGAAACTAATCAAGACAAATATATCTATTTATATAATTCTTCATTTATAGATACTGACCTTTTTAAGAATACATTTTAATTGCTGGAAGCAAGACACGAGGACTAGTAAATGCATTTATAGCCCTATGGGAGTTAGGAGAAGAGTGTATGGTCACTCAAGGGATTACAGTAGGCCTACGCATGACCTGTTTTATAAAGTACGTAGAATTATTTTATCTAGGAGTCCCCTAGGAAATCCCCCAATAGCTTGTTTGAGAAAGGTATACCCTAAGACTATGACACTGGCAAGTTAGCCCGTAAAACACTAATCAAACTTAAGACGTGATTTACGTAGATCACAAGGAAAGTAACAACTGGGTAGATACCTTCAAACAGGGGTGTAACTAGAAACCTCAGGGCCCCGGTGCGAGAATCTGTTAAGGGCCCCCCCCACCCCCAACCCATCTAGCCCTTTTTCACGATCTACCCTCTCCCTCCCTAACCCCCCTTCTCACGATCTATCCTCTCCCTCCCTACCCCCCCCCTTCTCACGATCTACCCACTCCCCCCTTCTCACGATCTACCCACTCCCCCCCTTCTCACGATCTACCCACTCCCCCCCCTTCTCACGATCTACCCACTCCCTCCCTACCCCCCCTTTATAGGTCACTTACCGTCAACTCCTGTGTTGGGAGCGTGAGGCGTTTGTCTCTGGTGCCGGCGCTTCACTGCTGAGCGCCGGCATATGACGTCATATGCCGGCGCTCAGCGTGAAGCGCCGGCACCTGAGACAAACGCCTCACGCTCCCAACACTGCACTCTGGGCAGTGCTGAGGCAGGTGGCGGCGGCAGCAGCGGCGACGGCGGCAGCAGCGGCGGGGAGTGGAGGCATCCTGGATTTCTGTCAGTCAGGGGGCCCCAAGAGTTGCCGAGCGGTCGTTTTCAGCAACCGCTCTGCACCCCTTGGGCCCCCCTGACTGGCAGAACTCCAGGGCCCGGTCGCAGTCGCGACCCCTGTGACCCCGGTAGTTCCGCCACTGCCTTCAAACCTAGACCAAATAGGGAAATCTATGAATCTACTTTTCAATTCGCAATCCCAGGTCTTTTCCTATCATCTTCATCAGATCCCAGAGATTATAAGTAAACAGCTTATATTTTCTTACTGCAATAAAGTCACAAATAATCAAACGATATCAGTAAAGTGTAGCTCTACTGCAACATGTATATTGACAGCTGCACTCTAATTGAAGTACACTCTCCCCAATGACTCCAATGTGTACAGAGTACCTAAATCTTCTAATTGGCTCAAAAGGATGGAAGATTTAGTAAGAACCAGCAGGGTGTTTGCAATCTGCCAATCTTGGAAATGACTGTGTTTGCATTCTTTGATTTTGGCTCATTTGGGAGAAGCTGGTTTCGTCATTAAAATGAAAAGACCAAATTACATGTAATGACTTATATGTTCTATAAACATGTTTATACTGAATTTATATTCATGCATATTTACATAGAAATTCATTTTGCCGTTCTGGCATCATTACGCTCAAAATAGATATGTGAATCATATTAGAGTAACGTGCGATCAAACAATATGGTCACAGGCTTACAAATTGTCATTACGTGTTTCCTTGTGGCCTGTATATGAGGCTTCTGCAAAGACTAATGAAGTTACCCTGTTCACATTGGCCATAGACAACTCTTGCTTACATGGCAGTGAGACTTATAAAAACATACAATACTAGCTTGGTGCTCATTTATTTTAAACCCTGGACGAAACTGCATCTCCTGCCAAAAATAGTAATCGGAGTGTGCTCCATCACCATCAAATTGGTCTCTTGCACATCTCAATATCTGGCTCACGTCTTCCATTATTGAATCCTCTTTTCCTTGCCTACAAAACTTTTCCATTTGCCTCATCCCTTACCCGCCAAAAGACCAGTATAAATATTATCCATTCAACAGGTGTACACGCTCAACGATAAAATTTTACGAGACCCTATTTTTCTTTACTTTATTGAGGGTTTTTTTAAGCATTTCCTCATTCTGTCATTACATATAAATAAGGAACCTCTGAAGGTTCAGGGCATAGTTTTTGGAGTGTCATATACCAAACAGAAGTTGAGAAACCAATGGCCTTAGTTATGAAGAGGAGACATATTTGCTCCCCAATATAGAACCCGGTGCCAAAATACAGAGACGAGAATTGTTTGTGAGGGAACTGAAGAAAAACCCGTTATGTATATGCCCAGAAAGATTAAACAGTGCTGTCTGGAAATATGCAACAGACTAAGCAATTCTGAAGCAGCTGCTTGCTTGCAATATAACAAATGCTCAGCATATGTAAAGCAATACTTTAAATATGGTCTGTTACAAACTGTAGATATTTCAGTCGGGGATCTGATAGATACTAGAAAAATGTCTATGATTTAGGACCTGCAAAGTGCAACCACGCTATTTCATTATAAAAGAATCGAGTCACACGTACAATTGTGACCCTATTAAAAAGCGATGACTTGGAAATTAGAGGAAAGTCACACATTAGCTAAAAACATGATGCTGAATGTTGTATAAAACCTTACAGATGAACTGTTACATCTAAAATAAACCATAAATGAACAAGTGCTAAAAGTCATCTATTACTTGGGTTATTTTATTTATTCCAGTACTTTAGTTGGTTGGTAATTAAGAAGTATAATTTTCCAGCTCTGGGATTCACCAAAAGCATAGTTAGGGCATTTCATGCAAATTCTCTGCCATCTGATCATTCTCATGATCTTTGGGCTCATGCCACCCCACAGGCTAGCTCACACTTAAAATCTAAAATACACACACTTGAATCCATTTTGCATGGGAGTTGTGAGATATGACTTCTCATTTTCAGTATTTACATTGCAGAAGATGCATCCAAACACATCTGCATACTCATCACCCACCAGCTCTAGTGCCGGCTCACAAGAGCACTCCAGGAGACTATCAAGAACTCCTGTCCAGAAAGACCATTCACCAATTTAAATGAACACTACCTTGCCAGTAAATGTGTATTTTAACACATATTGGCTTATTGATTGCAACATGATATTTAATTACAGAAGTTCACTCGGACTAGGATACAGGAAATGCTTTTTTTTAAATAAACTGATTTCCTTGTTTCAAACCAAAACTAGTCCAGAAAAAAGCTGAGAAGACTAAGAAGTTGTGTATATTATATATACCAAGCATTTAAGTATTATACCTAAATAAGTATATAAGGGCTAGATTAATATTTCCATATGGGAGACAGGAAGCCGTGGTGCTGGGTCAAAGGGACAGGGCGGAAAGAAGATAGAACCTATCCTACTAAACAAGGTGGGATGCGGTGGTAATTAGAAGTAATCAACTGTCAGGCTTTAGGGCATAACCAGAGAGTTCCTTAGATTTAATAATAGATCCCATTAAGAAGTGGCAATCCATACTTATACGACACCTGTCCATGCCCCTTTATTTAACCTAATATATTCTGAATAAAAATAAGTATGCTTAGTTAAGAGAGCACACCAATTCAATAAATATAATACACAGAGATAAATTATCGCCCAACATTGAACATTAGTCTCACTGTTGGGACCTTACACTAGATGGGGTTTCATCACAAACACGTGATTAGGACCTGCCTATTTGAGGGTCAAAACAATGGTGTTATGTCATTGTGATTGGCATACAATCTTAACTAGAGATATAAATCCTTTATCATCATATGTCTATGAGACGTTGAGAGTCTGAGTTAATTTCAGTACATGGCACAGTAACAACTAATAAATGTATATTCATTCTTGAGTTCCATTAGTATTGTACCGTGCTTGTTACTTGATCACTAATGGGGCAGAAGAGGCATTATTCAACACTAATCGGCAGCCACCAGACAAGTCCAGAGACTTGCCCTTCCCACAAAAATCTTGTGGTGATGCCGCCACCGCAGGGGATTCTGGGTAGGCGTGTGCAAATTTGGTTAACAATGATTTTGCCTCTATATGTCCACTGTACTAGGACAGAGGTGCAAAAGCCATATCACCACTCATGGAGAGCTGTTTCGTCCTTAATGGGGCTCATCAGCATGGGGTTGGATACTGGCTTATTGGATGAGGCTAAGAGCTTGCACATGCCTACCCAAAAGCCCTTGCAGTGGTGGCAGCACTACAAGACTTCTGTGGGAATTGAAAATTCTCTGGGCTTGTCTGGTGGTTTCATATTAGTATTTAATAATCCGGCAATTTAAAATTAACTGGATAGCAGAGGGGTTTTCCATCATCTTTACCCCACCACAACTTATATTGTATTTACTTCATCACTCTAAGACCTATCTCTGTATAGACAGACATATCAAGAAAGAATACAACCCCCCCTCTGTGACAAAACAATATCATTTATTGGTTCACTTTATTCCCGGAGCAAGGAGATCATTACAAAACACAAAGTCAAAATTGAAGACCATAGGAAAGTGAAAGGGAATCTATTACGGTTCTTCCTAGAAAAATCAATCTTCATTTTGAGTCTTCAGAATTTCAAGTGAATAGCTCAAAGAAATGTTCAAATTAAAGAGAACAGGAGCAGACGTGAGGTTCATAAAAAAAGAAGAAATATAGCCTAAGTATTTCAATGTGGAGAGCTAAGCTTGTTAATCAGTTTTTTCAAAGCACAATCCACCGTTTGTTAATATTATTTTGTTAATTCATACACAAGGAGGTAAACGAGAATTGCCACAGGTTCAGTATTATTAAATATACTTTATGATAAAAATGGTCCAAAATTCCTCACTAAGAGCTGGTCCAACCTGGACCGAGCCAGTCCAGGTCAGACCAGCCATTTGTGAACAATTTTGGCAGGGAGCCAGGAACGCAGTGGGGTCATGTAACATAGGTGTGAGTGTCTAAGTATTTGTCTGTGAGCATGTAGGTTTGTGTTTCAGCATGTATGTGCATGTGTAAATTTGTGAGCATGGATGTGTAAACATGGATGTGTATATGTGAGCATGGATGTGTATATGCAAGTGTGTGAACATGTGTAAAAATCTGAGTGTGTAAGTCTGTGAAAATCTGTGAGTGCGTGTAAAAATGTGTACCGACCCATATGTGAGTTAACGGGTGGGTTGCTTTTATTGGTTTGTTTCATTAAGCAGTTCTCGACAGTTTCTTTAATTGCACCACAATGGAAGTACAAGTTTGTAACCAATTGTTAATTCTGAATTTAACAGGTATTTAATGTTCAAAAAGGGTTTTGTAGACATGAATGCATTAAATTGGTGCGTGGTCCCTTAAGATTTTCATGTGGTCCATTTTGAAAATACATGGGAGGGATTCTGAAGAATCCCCCCAAATGCATTTGCTCCTTTCCCAACCCACCAGCTAAATGCCCCGCAATAGATGCATTCCACCAAATGAATCTCCCTGCATGTGATGTACTCACCTCCAGTCTGATCCAGCGCTGGCTCTGCTGAAGGTCATCTGCAGGCGTGTGTTTAGACCCACCATCCTCATGTGTAAAGTCTTCACATTTCAATGGAAACATCTTCTTGACACTGCCTGGCTGTTTAAGCTATCAATCAGCGACAGGAAAATACTCCCGTTGACTTCATTGAAAGTAGTGTACTGCTGCAGATTGACAGCTTAAGTGGTGTCAAGAAATTTCTCTAATGCATGACAAAAGAAGATTTTGCAGCATGGCTATAACTTCTGTTTCAGGTAAGTTTATATTTTTTTAGATTGGGAAGACTGCATATTAAAGAACTCACAGGGAGAGACAGACATTTTAAAATAAGCTAAAAGAAAAATGTAGGAAATTGCATCTAGCTTGAAAAGGATTTGAACAATAGCAAACCTATCCCGCAGGCATTACATCCTTCCAGAACCTTGGAAATCCTAGATCTATTTAACATTAACAACTATCCAAGTATGATTTTCCAAGAGCGCTTTGTAACTCTCTTTGTTGGACCATTTATAAAATGGACACTATTTATCATCTACCAAAACCATTGGGTCATCTAAAAAGTCCAACGTATCTGCCATCACAGCGATTCCTCATAAAGTTCAATCTGCCCACTCACTCAAAGTATTTTATCATTTGTCTCCAACTACTTCACTACCATACTTAATGGATGCACACCCCATTCCTACTACAGTATTGCCACAGTCCTCTTTGTGTATGTATGACCCCATCTGATTGCCTTCTTCCTTGTCTTCTCAGAGCTATAATTCTCACTATCCACTTGTCATTCTCTCTAACTGGTTACCATTTTCTCCTCCTCTCTACTGCTTGGTTGTTATCTGTCTTTCAATAGCAGTTTGACAAACAGTAAGCTCTAACTAGTTCATTCCAAGTGTCCATATCCAAGCTTTGACATTAACATATATGGCATTACACTAATAAAATTGTGGCTCAGCAGTATATTCCATATTAATGGTAAATCAGAACTAAAATGTCTCCCTTTTAAAATAATGTATCCTAATCTTCAGGGTCTATTCTTTGATAGTTGTGCTGTCCTGACCACATCCAGGTGGTGACACGTCTGATAATAGCCCCAAAAATTGAATGCAGTCATGTAAATTGCTTTTTTAAGCAATCTGGCATGAGTTGAAGTCAAGGTAGACTGGCTTAAATTAATTCATACAAGAAACAAAAACTGTCTGCGCTTCTTACCCTAATAAAGTTGGCAACAAATATATAAACATAATATAAATGGGAGGTTTTGGTTATATGAATTGGCCAAAGCATAATTAAGCTCACCCGCCACGTCAAGGCACACTCTCAATAGGGTGAGAACCTACTCTCACCACCTACATAGTGGGCACACAAAGCAGTTTATACTGCTACCAAAACCTTATTAATGTGTTGGGGGAGGTAAATTAATTCATAGCACAAGTTACTTTACTATTAAGCATATTTTCATCAAGTATATGTGAGGGCACATGTCACTTTAATATTACAATGTCACACTATATATACAGAACAGCATAAGATCATTAAATTTTGAACGCAATGCATCATCACCTGGGGTTTTTGGGCCATCACGCAGAGAAAATTTTGCATTTTGGTTCTAGACTATCCTTGTGATAAGGAATACATTTATATGCTGATGAGAATTCTTCTTTTGGAATGGCACTAGTGAGCAAACAATTTGAGACTCCCTTAATCGGGAACTCACAATGGGACATGTTATTTGAGTATTGTCCATTCTCTGCTGAGCCCACTTGTCACTCTTTGTACACATATTTTGCTGCAGAGTTGCTCCAAAACAGCCCAAGGTCTTAGTGACCTCTGTTGGTAGCTAAAACACAATTAATGGTCTCTGAAAATAACTTAAATTAAGAAAATATCTGGCAATGGGAATGCCTATCAGCACAACTTGGGGCGCATGTACATGGGAAAAAACGACAGCAATAATAGTGCAATATTATAAAAGCACAATTATTAAGGAAAAAAAAATATGAATTACATTCACAACCATAGGATGAAAAGAAGGCCCATCACAAGTTGCAGTAAAATTTCCTTTTAATATTTTCTTTAAAAATGGGAATGCCTAATTTGAATATTTTGAGTCACTACCATCATTTTTTAAATAAAATTCAGCATATAACCATTAGGAGTCAAAGAGCAGCTAGGTGGCATTTCCATTCGGACTGGATTCTTTCTGTGTCTCATCTCATGGTTTTCCAAACCTTTTGGTGAACAAGTGTTTGACAGGACTGGATAGCATCTATTTAGTTTGATGTCTGTTAAATATATTTTGGGTCACGGTATTACTTGTTCATGTAGACGAGCTTCCTCCTGGACTACATGATCTGCCATTTGACCTTCTAGCAATCGTCTTAGTTTGATATTAAATCTTTAAAACTGGACCTTTTTAAACAAATATTTTGTGGCAACATGGAGTTTGAAATTATACAAGTCTGCACCTATAGAACACAAAAGTACAATCTGAACATACCTGGGGCAGTGCAGAATTTAGCTGTCGCTGGAGGGAGTCCCTATCATAGATCACATCCTGGAGACGCTGCTGGGCAAGTCCAAGGCTCTCCTGGGTTTCCCGCAAGGTGTCCAGCAGGCGATCTCGCTCATCCAGCATATTCACCATTAACTGTTCAAAGTGGGAATCCGAGTCCGACCCACTGCTCTGGGACCCCCTTTGACTCATAGGGGTGTCCTCATTGATCGTTGGCATTACTTCACACATCATTTCTATAAAAGGAAAAAGATGGTATGTTTTATTGGTCATTTTGTTTCATATGTACATTACCCATGCATTAAGCAACTATGTACAAACCACTTTATACATTACTTAGTTCACTTACAATACACTTTATAGTCACATTGTAACAAGGTTGCAATAATCCAATGGGAAGGCAAATGATAAAAAGGTTTAGACTGATCTACAAGACAATCTTAATTGGTTAAGTACTTGATTGTTACTTAAAAAAACCAGATCCTCCAGCCCATAAGCAACAACCTAGAAATAATAAGTCACAGTTGACAACCATATGCTTTCAATCAGAGGAGCCCTGAGCTTACCCGACAGCTGTTGCAGCCAATGTTCTAGTTCCAGGTATTGTGGGTAAATACACACACATATTGTCTATTTAGTGGGAAAATTAACAAACTGGGCTGTTTTACAGAGTTATTTTTACAAATTATTAATGTTGGCAGGTATGAGATGTACTTTTGTGCTTCCTAAGAGTTTCAGTGCTCTCTTGGCTTTTTTCCACTAATCGATAACAAAGCTAGAATTCAGCAACAGGAGATCAACAACAGCGCAATTCAAAAATACAAGTAGCCACCTGGCAAAGTGTTCTCGGATGCATAAATAATTCCAAGTAAAGAACATATGGATAATTAAGAAACATACATTTGAGAATACTTACAAAAATATTACAGTACCCCAATAGTTCAATAGCAATCAATCATATATGCGTATGCATAAGAATGCACAGTGGCTTATAATCAGCAACATAAACTAGAACAAGCAGAAGATAGGCAGAGGCATAGCAGGTGAGAGGAGAGAGTAATATATGTGAGTGTGCATGTATACTATAGTGTATCTGTGTATATGCATAGCGCTGGAGTCAATGTGTGTGTTTATACTGTAGTGTCAGAGTCAGTGCACATGTGTGTAAATGTATAGTGCCAGAGTCAGTATGTCTATTGTATTGTAGTACCAGATTCAGTGTGTATGTGTCCATAGCATTAGTATAATTTTATATTTGTATAGTATTTGTTTTAGCCAGTGTGTGTGTGCATGTGTAAAAGAGTGTGGTGCAAGTATGTATGGTGTTGTTTATGTTACGGTATGGCATTAGCATGAGTTTGTATGTCAGCATATAGCGTGTGTGTGTGTGTGTATCGGTGTGTGGTGGTAGCATGTGTGTAGAATGTTAGCGTGTGTGTGTTACTGTAGTGTTTTAGTGTTTGTGAGCATACAATGTTAGCGTGTCTTTTACTGTATGTGTTAAAGTGTGTAAATATATGTTAGTGTATGTCAAGACTTGACAGACTCTGTGCGCCAGGTTGGGTAATTTATAAATAAATAGCTGGGTCCTAAATCCAAACCAAATTTGTCAAGCCCTGATACAATGTATTCACATATAACACTTATTTGAGAATACCCTTTTAGTTGCAACTAGAAGGTTTCATGTTGGTTATAAAGAAATTCATACCACTTTATGGTGCAAATAGATTATGTGGCCTTTACAGTGCAAATAGATTATGTGGCCTAATACAGCATATTCTCAAAATTCAATGATGACACACAACCTCCAGGCTAAACATGACCTTTTTGAAGCCACATCAGGAAACTGAACATATTCAGAACACCAACATTTTGTTGAAACACTGTCAGTTGTGAAGATTATTTTTGATGCAGAAATTAGAGAGCTTTCTTATTTAATATGCTGGAGAGCCAGCACACATATTCGTGGCACGCTAACCTGAAGGAAGCCAGAGCAAGGCTGTTCTTCAGAGTGTTCTGCAGAGATACAGAAGCCTACCTCCTATGCAGGTATATTTACTATTAAAAAAGTGAAGGGAACTGTAAAAACTGTCCTCCATAGATATTATATTGAAGAAAAAGGTGAAATCAATTGAATTTCAGCTTAGACAACTGAACGCACAAATAAAGCTAAACATAAATAAATAAAACTACAAAATAAACAAAAAAGTGGATCGAGCAAATATAAAATAGAAAAGCCGCTCACAAGCAACGCGTTTTGCCCAGAAATGGCCTTCTGACTTTGTTTAATGTTATTTGCAATACTAAAGCTGTCTCTGGACCCTAAAAGCTTTCTAATGTGCCTGTTTTTATTCTACAAATGTAGTGCATTATTGAAGTAAAACAATTATATATTGGGGACAATATTACGCTATATGCCTTCTTTCTTTATGCATATTATATCTTGAAATCTAAATCCAGTGTCACTGTGGGAAGGACACTCCACAATCTTTTGAAATGCCTTCTAAATCATACAATAAATGTGAGTGCATTACAGAAGTAAAAAAATACATACATTGCAGACAATATTACACATTCTTTTTCCATGTATATATCAAACTCTGTTGAAGCTTAAACTTCATCATCTGGGTATATCAGGTCATAGTGAAGTTTATCCCGTTTATCCATAGATTTATACTAGTGCACAGATCACTTTCTCCTATCTATATGTCATTGACCTTTGGGTTTAATTAAGAGAAGCACATTTTAGGGAATTTGCATTTTTTTACACGTTATATATTATGGAAATGTTTCAGGGGACATGAAGTTTTAATAAAGATAATTAACCTTGTGTTGTTATATCCCAATGATCGCATGAGTTAAAGTTGGGCATGCGTTGGTAAGGACTAAAATCATAGTATGCATACAAGCGTGCACGTGTATGTATGTTTAGAGGAATAAAAGAACATTTTCAAAGCCAAGATATAGCAAATATTGTTTAAAATTTTTTGCAAACAACATATTTTATAAATAACTTAATGCCCATAAATAAAATAATTTAAAAAACAACCAAAAAAGAACCAGAACTACATTGTATGCTTACACTAAAATACCACTTTTATTTCATTGAATTTATTTTACACAGAGGTTTTTAATGTTTTTGTGCGTCAAGTATAACTATTCCCAATCTCCGTTTTATATTTTGAAAGCTGAAATAAAGAATTTACTAACATGTGACGTAGAAGATAGATGGCAGCTCCCATAGACAGAACGGAAAATTGTTTGTACATCAACATTTAACCCAAAAACTAAGATTAAGGACGGTCTGAAAAATGAATCCAATTGTGGCCATAGCCCCAAAACAGCAACAAAAATCAAAGAACAGCTGAGGTGAATGAATTAAAAAACTGGCGTGAACAATTCACCAACGAGACATGGTTTCACCACACCTTATATCTGGAAAATATTTTTATATCTATTGGTGAACACATCAGGTGTCTTGATAAGCCATTACCTTTTACTCAACAGGTGAGACTGGTGCAGACTTAACTCTTGAAGCTTCTGATATGCCTCTGTTTGAGCTGAGCTTTCTATATGATCCTCTTTTAAATAAAATTCCATCATTTTGAGATCGCCATTGTAGCCTTTCTTGGCCATTTTTGTATTAACTTTCTCACTACTTCGTACTACTTCCTCTATACACTCATTGGTGTGTAAATGTAATCATTGACCATGGGCTTTTAGACACAGAAGAGTGTGGCTTCACTAGCTCCTCCTTCTAGCATGATGATGTCACCCAGATCTGCTATTATTTTCCTTCAACTATTCTGTCATACAGCAATAGTGCAAACAGGGTAATCTCTACTATATAGACAGGCTAGGTGACTACCTAGGGCATAGAGTTGGTAGGGGGTGACACAATGGGGTCTTAGGAGACTTTCTGAGATATATCCCTATTACAGCATTTATACAAGTTATAAATCCTAGAGCAGGTCCCAGAGCACACTTGGCAGGATGGAGACCATGAATACCAGAGCAGACCATGTGCCCTTACATGCCCTGTCTCAGAGATGTCCTATCCATGTTTAGAGACAGTAGTATTCGGAAACTTTGCAGTTCAATGAGTGTGCAGAGCACATAAAAGTCAGCAAGTAACATTAAATCATGCATTTCATGGATAACAAAATTAACTCAATTCAGAGAAACTGAGCAAATCCAAACCAGAAATCTTACACGCACATTGATATAACTACATTGGAAATAGCATGCTCCTGAACATCCTAATGCATTCACCGTCATTAAGGAGATCAAGCATGCTTCCAAGACAATGACGCACTGAGCAAAGCAGGCAAAAGGGGCCTCTCAGAATGCCTGGAATGACTTGACCTTAATGTAAAACCAGCCAGTCCAAGTGCAAAAACTAATTTACACAGAGTCTTACTAATAAACCTATCAATAGTTCTCCTAAAGTCTCATCTGCTCATATCACAAATCATGAACTACATTCTGGTTCAAGAGGAAACCCAGATGAATACCATATTGTCTCCAGAATCACAACATGTTCTATCACTACAGTTCTTCTTTCCCATGTTATCATTTTAGATGCCAACAGATTTGTGTATAAACTGGCTATACCAGCCTCTACAAGTTGATCTGGTGTCAGTCAAATATACTGCTAAAAAAGCTGTGAGTCTTTTGCAAAAATATCATAAATGAGGTTGAACATATATGTTTAACATAGTAACAAGATGAAAACGTAAAGGTCCTCGGCCATCAGACTAGATTGTATTACATCATATATAAAAAAGGAGAAGTTAGCGTACACTTGATCCAGCACTCTCATATACACATTTTATAACTGTATGTATGTGATATAATATATAAATTAAAAGTTCAAGCCATTCTAGGAACACTTCAGCTCCTAAAAGCAGTTCTAACAGTATTCTGCAATCCAACTAGAAACACAAAAGAACAGAGTATCTGAGGCTCGTTCCCCCTTCTAAGATCAACAGAAGCTCAATGTCATACATATAATTATGTGCTTCACACTTCTATCCTCCCACCGCCCTTTCAGAAAAAATATATATCTATAAGGCGGGAGCCCGGTTACCCTTATACCATATCATTTATTTTCTTTCACTGGTAGAAACGTCAGTAGGTGGAATGGGTATAAATTGTAACAACCTGCACTTAACACTTATTTTAGTGCCCTGTAAGTGTGTTGGTAACGGTTAATAAAATGTTATCTGAAGAAAATGCTTTTTTTTCAAAAAATGGGAACTATCCAACTATGGCCCTGTGATAGCAATCCATAAAGAGAATTTGTGGTGCAAAAAAAGATGAAATTACCATAGCAACAAATGAGAAGTTCCAGAATTGCTCTTAGTAAATAAGCCCCTATGTCTCAAGCGCTCATAGAACATGGCCAGATTCCCTGGGTCACGCTCTCTGGTATTTAAAGATTTCCTTTAACTTGCACATCAGAGCTGATATCTATGCCTGATTACAGTTTAGATGAACAATCACACTTAAGCTAGGTCAAATATATCACTCAAAGCCCTAGGGCATGGGTAGTTTGAATGTTATTGCTCTACAGCAGGCAGTGGGCTTCAATGACTTCAGAGAGAACAGGCTACAGTCCGTAGTCTAGAAGCCTTCTGCCTAAAGTCAATAGGCTTTCATTCCAAATATGTCGGTTTCCGAGAGTCAGAATGCAAAACCCCGACATCTCTGTCTGCACCCAGTGATCTTTATTATTAAAAAAAAGAATACTGTATAGTAATATCCTGCTAAAATATTACGGTATTTAAGGTGTTAGAAGTGTCAGATATTTGGGGTGGGGTAGTTTGTGTAAAGAGTAGTCCTTTAGGCTACCACAGTTCCCATCCAGAGGGTCAGAGGTGTAATGCAAGGAGGATTTACTTTATAGACAGGGTGGAACAGCCTCTCATCAGAAGTGGTTAATGCAGTCAGGGAATATTAACATGCACTGGAGGGGCATAAAGCTATCCTGAATCTAATACAAGACTAAAAATTAATTAAAACCTGAGTCTTTTCACCAGGAAAAATAGGCAGACTAGATAGGCTGAATGATTCTGATCTGCTGTCAAACTGTATGTTTCTATTGAGTCCGATTAACTGTTCTTTGGAACTATTGTTTGGAAATATTCACACTTAAATGGTTATACGGATTACATTAAAAAAGCTGAACAAGTTTGGACATCACAGGCATCCATAAATCAGCAACATCATCTTTAGTTATAAAGTTATAAAGTGTTATATAAACGGCTAGGCTTATTTTAACAATGCGAGCCAGCACTAGCACCAGCATCGCATTTAATATAGGGTTGGGTTTAAAGATAAAACTGTAATTATAATAAACAATTCTATCTTTCTTATATCTTATAGCCAATATTTCAAATCAAGGCCTTAGAAACCTGTTGTTTCTCTGAGCTGGGGTATTGATCAAGATGGTGGTGGACCCGCTACATAATTTTATTCATTAAAACAAAAAATCTTAAAAAATACAGTTGGTGTTATAAATAGGTTGAGGGCAGTTCCTCCCTTGGTGATGCATATGCTGAGCCATGCTGACTAAGGACATGATCGTTCACTTGCATTAGTGTAGAAACCAATGCCAGCAACCTTAAGGTCCATTCTTCTGGAAGCTGTCTGAGAGCACTGGCACGCTGTCTCTTTCTCTCTCAATTCCTTGGCCACACTAAGTTTTTTTTTTTTTTTTTTTAACTCTAGCAGATCTAATAATTCACAAATCCACATTCAGTTCTAGAGAGCGATGATTGCTCTTCATATACCGAATGCTTTGATTTCATGTGACGACCTTCTTCATTCCCACATCTGCAAGAGACTGGAACTGTTCCTGGGTGTGACACTTAGCAGAAAGCAAAAGGTGTGCAAAAGGGTTAATTTTCTTCCCCCCAGATGGAAAGGCTGCTACACAAAGTGAGGGTCACCCTGTTCATCAACTGAAGATGTCTTCATGAACCTCCTCAACACCAATGAGGGCATCAGCAGGTTTCATTTATGGATTTTGGGTTAGCTGAGCTTTCTCTTATATGAAATACTACCAGTGCCTCTCCCAATTGTCTTTTTTTTTACATCCCCTCCCTATAGCCCTTGAATGTGGTTTATGCAGTGGCAGAATTGCATCTTTTAGCAGCCAATGAAGATGATCTGTGCCCATAGAAAAGATCACACCATATACCCCATGGACTAGCCCCATGGGAACATATGACAAAAAAAAATATGCAAATAAAAAAATAAGGACATATATGTGTGTTACATGTCAGACAGACCCTGCCTCTCCTATGACCTAATAGTGAAAGCCGCACATTGTAATTCCAGCAGGAAAATCCTTGCTATTGTCTCAATTGCATTACATCATGCACCTGACTCCTCCCACTTAACCCCTTCATCCCAATGTCATCTGTTGGAATGGAACGATTTGCTGTTAAATATCACAAATAAAGCAACGCATGAAAAAAAGGCCAATTAAAATACATTTCTTACACTTATGGAGCATTGTAGCATTGTCTGCAAAAGCAACTACTGGCTGAGCTGTACCTGGCAGGTATTAAATGGAGGGTGCCTGCATGCATGACATCAACTTTTACTATTGTGTGCTTTCTATGCATCCCTTATTATTGACCAAAGCATGCAGCAGATCCCATAAGAGACGTCATGTTTCGGTACCTAATATGTTAGAATTCTGCTTGCTTCTTCACGGGATGAATGAAAAGCAGCCCGCAGTGTCTCCGCTGGCTCCTGGGATCACACGGGGCTCCCCTGGACCGTTTCCCCATCAAATCCTGCTCACAATATGCTGAAGTCACAGCAGCCTCCAGGCGAGAGCACGGAGCCAGAATCGGCTTGGCACCTCTGCATGTCTGCCTCCCCTGTCAGCACCCAAATGGAAAGGCATCCATGGCAAAATGGCACGTTACAAATTGTGCAATGGGAAGGAGAGCTCGGTCCAAACCATTGTTTAGTGCAGAAGAGGGGAGGTGTCTCTTAAAGCTCCAGCATCCATCTGACAGCCTCGCTATAAACAAGGTGTAGAGAGAGGGGATAGCTGCTGGGCTGCGCTGATTTCAGCATCATGTCCACTAAACAGTAGTATATATATATATATATATATATATATATATATATATATATATATATATATATATATATATATATATATATATATGTATATATATATATATATATACACATATATATATATATATATATACATATATAGATATATATATATATATACATATATATATATATATATATATATCTATATATATATATACATATATATATGTGTGTGTGTGTGAAAAAAAATATATATATACAATGTGTGTGTATTATATATATATATAATGTGTGTGTGTACAATAAATCTATATATATATATATAATGTATATAATGTATATATAATTGCGGAACTGTTGATTGCTGCGGGCAGTCAATATTCTGGTATATTGATTTTTACAAAGAACACACTCATTTCTGTCCCTGCATTGCTCATGGATTTCCATTAAGTTGTTCACCTTTACCAGATATTTCTATTTACAGGAATAGAAATCAGGGTCCATTCATTAGATTGCTATTGTAAGGACACAAATGGGTGAACTGTATGGGTAAAGGTCTAATCTACATAAGGGGTTAAACTATCCGGAAAACAATTATTCCTAATACTACCAAATGGATTTGCTTACAGATAATGGACACTGGTTGCATTTTGTATTTTATTTGTACAATGGAGTGTGTCCCAGCTGTAGTGATTTATTTTCAAGATTAAATTAGTTGCTGTTGTTTTAAAGACAAATGCAATATTGTATATATATATGGATGCTTAACATAACAAAAGAAAAATATATTAAAAAAATATTAATTTCAATTTCATTTTGCAAATTGATTGTTAAAGTTAAAATAATTGATATTAACTCCAAGAATTCTGATATAATTGTAAAGTGTATTCATATTGTGGATCCCAGTTTTTTTTTTCCTCTGAATTACTTCAGAGCACACAGGGAGAAATCCCCGGTTCCCTTACATGATCTCCCCGCTAGATGTAATATTTTTCCGCTGTATTCAGAAGGGTTAACTTTGTGAGGCACTGGAGATTCGGTGCAATATCCTTCAAAGGTATCAGAGTCATTCCAGCCATTCTTTCTTAACACAATCCTACGTGCTGCCAAGTGCACTGAATTTCAAACAGAACCAATTCCTTCACTGCCACTGTCCTTCAGTCATGGTTTTAATGTGAGCTGGTATCTCAATGATACGTGATATATTACAATAATTCTTATTGTAATATATACCGTTTTAACAAGTGACTATTTCTTTCAGACCAGAAGCAGTGACCCGCCAATCGGAGAAAGTTGTAAATATCCTGGGTGCGGAGGACCCCATCTTTTGTGTGAATTTAGAGTGTCCTGCGCATGACACTAAAGGTATATGTTTAATAAAGAAAGACCCATACGCTCCAAGCAGTCAGGGCGGACTTGGCTAGTCACAGTAAGCCCAAGAGACACACTTGGATACGCCGATAATTGAGGCAGCTGCAAACCATTTCCCAAAGGGGACACCAGTTCTGCCGCGAGTCTTGCAAACAATAAATATTTTACTGGTTTACCACCCCTTTAAGTTCATTGTTAAATCCTATGGATATAAGATCACATATTATATATGCTGAAAGTATGCTTATTACAAAACCTAAAGGAATATGTTTGGAAACGTATATGCTGAAAGAAAGTAGATTGTTATAACCATAGATACTTGTTGATATAATGCAGAACGTAGATACAATATTACCAATTTTACCAAAATTTTTAATGTATAAAGGTACCTTCAGAGAAATATGATGGCCCCTCTCAATGTTGAAGTTGTATTTCTAACTGATCACAATGGCACTCATATGCAAGAAACGTATGTGAACTGAAGTGTTGCCGCAAGGTAGAGAAGGAAGAGAAAACCAAAATCCTATGTTCTTACCCTATAAGAAGAACACGTTGAATGTGCGTTAAAGTGCGCATAAACTAAACTCTAATATGCTTTATAAAATATTTACTTGGGATTAGACTTTCAATTTAAGTGGGAGCTCCCATATTTTCTCCTGTAGGTGCCTTATTTGTATTGCCACAGAGGATATGTGAAGCCATTTGAGACATAAATATTCGCATGATTACATCGCACACTGCATCACATGGCACAAAAAATAGGCTGTGCTCCAATCTCCAAGAGTCTTCCAAGTTGTAACAATCGGTTCACTGCAGATGATCACAGGTAGATGAATACTGTACCAGGTCAACAATTCAGTTCCTTTTAGGAGCAGCCAGCTCCATTTCGGGAACGTCTTGCATATGAAGAGCATCACTGTCCTCCCTGCAGATCGTATAGAGAATAATATGTGTTCTTCGCATTGAACAGGTCATCAGTATTCAGTATACAAAGCAGAATATAAGTCTATGCAAAGGTGACTCACTGCCTAAATCGCATAGCCTGGTACTTTCCTTCTTAGTAAATCAGCCCTGGCCACAGCCATCAAAGACTGGATGAGTATCATCTGAGCTGTTCAAATTATGCAGACAAACTACCTGTAATCTAAATCATTCGTTCCACGCGTACAGTAAATCTGTACAGTGGAAAACTATGAATACACAAAACATCGCTCGGCAACACATAATGGTCTCCTCTGTAATGTCAAGGAGCTGGAATCATGGTTTTGTACTCCAAGTCACACAGCACACATAGGCAGATGTGTGACGGTCTGATAAGACTGTCTGTCTTTCATGGTCTGTGTTGTGTAAACAGGGATAAAACGATTTAATTATAAGTCACCCAGGTTTTGAGAGATATTAAATGTACTCTTTTGTAACTAAGTAGTCGTAGGTGATAAAATAATTACTAGTGACATCATTTTCCAAACACAGATGAACATTTTAACTCATTGCATAGTCATGGCATAGTCTGGGGTCTCAAGAAGCGTACACAATACTCTGGGTGAAGTCTGAGATCTGTAAAATAGCACAACCACTTCTCTCTCCGCTACTCATGCCTCTAGCTATACAACCCAGCACCCTGTTTGTGTTTTCCTCTGCTGTGTTGCATTGGCTGCTTACATTTAAGTCCTCAGAAATACAGTAATTACTCCACAGTCCCTCTGCAATGTGGTCACTGACAGGACAGTTTCCCGACAGATATTTGCTGGGCATGAGTATACCACAGTTATCTATAGCCCAATGTTCTTCTAAATGATTACCAAACAGGCGCTTTATGATGATCAGTTTAATATGTAGGTATTTTGAAGAAGAAACTTTGAAGGAGGAATTTTACTGGGTAAGGAACAGCGAAACTCACTAACAAGTGGGGGTTGCTGAAGACTCAGTATATTGCAGATGGATTCACGGAGAAGGATCTCTGCATTATTCTGGCCTACTGCGGTGCTTCCACAAAAGGGCAGGGACAGCCTCTCCCCCTATTCCTCCATTCAAGGAAGAGGGTGTGCGCGAAGGCTCTGCTCTTTTATGGAAGAACTTTGGGAGGCCTTGTAAAGGAAGCTGATAACAGGGACGAAGAAAGAAGATGCCAGAGAAGAAGAGGAGGTGTGGAAAAGAAGTCCCAGGCCCTTTCACTCTCTCTCTCTCACACTTTCATTCTCGGTCACTCTCCATGTCACACACTCTCTAAATGTTTTCCTAGAACCCTGCTGACCACTTTGTCTTTTGATGACTACTTCTGCCAACCACTTCCCTTTTGCATCTTCTTGTTCTTCATATTCTCTCTTTCATCTTCTCTTTTACCTTTTATCTTCTATCATCTATCTTTGTCCACATCAACGTGGACATAACCTGGCCAAAATTACATCGTGATCCCTCCCCATCCTCCGATTGGGGGGCATCATGAAAGCACCACGATTTTGGCAGAAGTTCATCTTAGGGCTAAATGGTGGTGCTTTTGGTAACAGCCTCACACACGTTCAGAGGATTGGACACAACGTCCACCAAAATTAGTAACTATTTGTGGCAAAATTAGGCATTGGACTGTACATGTGTGCAGTGTGTTTTAGTTCCTGTGTTAGTTGTACATTTATACCAGCAAAACCTATTAATTTTGGACAACAGAAGTAATAAATCAGAAAATATTGGTGACAGAAAGAGCGGGTTATGGGTTTGTGCATGTACGCAGTGTGTTTTAGTTCTTGAAATACTGTTCCTGGTTACTCTGCCAGCAAAACCTGCTAGTTTTGGACAACACAAATCATAAAATATTGGTGAAAAGTTGTGTGTTAGTTGCATCAAACTTTGTTTGGAAAAAAGCAAAATAAGTTTGTACCTGCCCTGTGTCCTGGCTGTGCATTATCCTGTTCATGCATACCAGTCATCTTGTATTTACTAGTCCAGCCAGCACATTCCATTACAGACTTTATTCTGTATATCCAGCCTGTCTCTACCTACCTGACAAACATCATGCACCCTGGGGTACAAACAGAGTACCTGGTATCCCCTGAATCTGGGCTCCTTTTTGACTCCCTTGTGGGGGTCAGCTCAGTGTCCTTCCTTACTCTGGAGATCAATTATTTTGTAA
This sequence comes from Spea bombifrons, assembly GCF_027358695.1. Classification (NCBI taxonomy): domain Eukaryota; kingdom Metazoa; phylum Chordata; class Amphibia; order Anura; family Pelobatidae; genus Spea; species Spea bombifrons. The sequence continues at coordinate 42,088,047 of NC_071090.1, forward strand.
TATTTGGGGAAATTCAGTGCTGTACCATGTCTGACAGTGCCTGCCCAGTGCACTACTACTGCTACTGCTGCTGCGCTATGACCTTTCCAACTCTGAGGGATCAAATCATCAAAATGGTCCAATTGTTTGAGAAATAGCATGCTGCTGGATATGTCAATGCATTGGTTCAGTGTTTGAGGTGGTCCTGAGATACAAAACCAAGTCTGGATTCCTTCCTTAACCTTAAGATGCTGCTGCTGTAAGTGAAAGGTGACTCCAGAAGGTGGCAGGGCTCTCCCCCTTTTAAAAAAACACCCTTGTGGATTTGGTTTCCAAATCAAAGTCGTCCTCAGAATTTCATCCACACTAAACAGGAAAACAAAATTCATTGTTTAAAAAAACTAAATTAGTTGTCAGAAAGCAAAAGTCGCTGTCGCAAAACAAACGCTGCCAAAAGTCTAATATTCTGTATGCACACAATGACCACGTCAGTTAAAGTCTCTTATTTTGCCTCATTCAGTGCTTGCGCTCCATGAATAAAATGGAAGGCAAACGCTCAGTACTCACAATATCCCCTTTCTGAAACATTGAAACAAAACTGTAATGCCCTTGTAACATTTCACTGGAAATTACCTCTGCTTTCCCTACCTTATTAAAAACACAATCATTGTGAAAACTGAAACAAGTTGTTATTCCATAAATGTTATTCCAGCAAAACTAGTAGTCAGAATGCATTGATGAATGGGATGCACAAATGCAATTTCAGAAAGTTTGTTGAACTTTTCTCAAATCTGCAATGTGATCATTTGCAAATGCATTCTCGCTACTCCTCATATTTATTGCTTTTATAAATATGAACCTACTTGGGAATGATTTACACAGGTACTCGATCCACTTAAGTGCCTATTTTCTAAGGCTATTTACAATTGTTATTAGAAGAAAATGTGAAATGAGCACTTGTATTTGTAGACTCCTCATGTACTCTAACAAGCATGCCTCATTCATAAACACTTGTGTTGTTTGAATAGTTTAATAATGATTGCAAGCTATGAAATACAGCTAAAAGAGAAAAGTAACCACAGCAACCACTGACAGCAACGCAGTGATGTCATTGTTACCAATATAGTCATATATAACAAACACTGTATCAAATAACTAAATAAAAAAAGACTTAGGGACTTACATCTCTGTCTTAATTATTTATCTTAAATCATATTGTGCAAAATCATAGCAGAGGACAACTTTCTAATATTTATATTTGTATGTGTCTTGCCAGCGAGTCTCTCTTATGGACCTTTAACTTCTGCCCCCCCCCCCAGGCCAAGTTTCAGTGTCAAGAGTTAAAGGTCCGTGCGAACGACTCTACTGGTCGCCGGCAGGGAGCTCCTCTGGCATCAACCAATGAAGGAGCTCACTGCTGGCAACCAATAGAGTGGCTCGTTCAGACCTTTGGCCTAGTTTTGGCGTTAGGAATTAAAGGTCCATATGTGCGACTCAATCGGTTGCTCGTACGGACCCTGAATTAGGGAGACCATTCCCAGGCGGAGTTTTGCCCTCAGGAGTTCGTACAAGCAACTCTATTGGTCGCTGGCAGGGAGCTCCTCTGGCCTTAACCTCGTATTAACTTCTTCTAAAAAGAAAATAAATGAACACGAAGAATGTACACAAATATTCGCCGAAACACAGGAACAGTCAAATATTCTTGGAATATGAAGATTTTTTCCCCCACGAAGAGTTGGCTGGCTCCCAAGTCTAGTAAATAGACATCTTCTTCTGAAATGTGCTAATTTTTATCCAAAGGTTGCGTGTTGTGGAGTTACCCTTGGGATTAAGTCATATACATTGTTACATACTCATTGGCTTTCTTATACTTTATGATGATTTCTATTGTCATCTCTATTTTAGTGGAGTTGAATAAGCTATTATTTTGCGCAATATGATTAAGGACACAGTAACTGGTTAGGGCAGACATGTTAGTACTCATGTGTGCTATTAAGAAGGAGGTAGTGATATTTTCATTTTAACCTTCTTTTTCAGTTTCTTAATGATTGCAGTAAATCTAAGTAGACTTGTTATTAGAATGTGTTTTTATTAATATATTCAATATATATTCGTTTGCATAATTGGTTCTAAAATGTGTATTTCAAGCCTGTAATTCTTATTGATTCATCTTATTATTTTTACACATGGATGTTACGCGCTTATTAAATATTTCAGTTGTTTGTTTCGCTAAACATTAGCATAGGCTCAAGCATCTAGCATCCGTTTTGCATATTCAGGAAAGATGACTGCGCACCCATGTTTACTACCATCTGACAATAGCATCATCAATTAAATTAGTTTGTGACTGCATTCTTATAGCAGCAAGACATTGAGAGGCTACAGTATATATGACTACTAGATACTATTTTTCAGCACCATGGACAGCAGCTCTGACTCTGCTAACCTAGATGGCTGGAGAGATCCCTGATCTCCTAAATAGGCCAATGTGAGAAGAAGAAAAACAAGAGGGAGCAATGAGTGTTGTTGCCACGGCAAACAACACTGAACACTCTGAGAATGGCTGTAAACAGTGACAATGAGTGTGTGTATGAATGTGTGTATGTGGAATATATATATATAGGAAGAAGGAGTATGAGAAGCATAAGTGCCAGGGCCTGGAAGAAGAATTAGAGAAAATGCAGAGAATGAAGGCCAGAGTGGTACTAGTGGTCATAGGAGCACTCAGGACTGTGACGCTTAAGCTCTCCCAGCTTAAGAGTCACAGTCCTGAGTTCTCTTATGACCACTAGTACCACTCTGGCTAGAACAGATTGCAAGAATGACATCAGAACACTCTGTCCAGAAAAGTGCGGTGCTAGAAACAGCTGCACAGAACCCTCAAACCTCCAGGCCTCTGGTAGAGGACCCGAGGTTGAGGAAAACACATGCCACTCATATGGGCGAGATGGGATTTTTTTTATTATACAGTATGTTGCAAAAGTTTTAGGCAGGTATGAAGTGCTGAAAAAATGCTGTAAAGTAAAATCCTTTCAAAAATAGACGACAATAGTTTTTTTCTATAATTTAACAAAATACAAAGTGAGTCAACAGAAAAGTGTACACTCTCACAAAAACTGGGATTTTGTAGGCATATAGTTAGGTGTTTGATTAAATGATTAAACCAAACAGGTTCTAATGGTCATCAATGTAATATGAAGGTTGAAACACTATAATTAACTGAAACAGAAACAGCTGTGTAGGTGGAATAAAACTGTGTGAGGAACAGCCAAACTCAGGTGTAAACAGACACAATGTAGTTATACTGCAGAAATGTTAAGGCAGACAGGAGCTTCCAGGTGTTCTGTCCAAACTCAAAAGAAACACAAAGAACTGGGCAATGCTGATGACCTTGGACAAATACCTCTGATGTGGAAATAGTGACTCAACTATTCATGGAAACACAGCAACTGTGGTGCAGAAAAATGGCAGCAGGTGGTCTAGTCTGATGGGTCAGAAATATTTAGCTATAGCAGAAGGCAGTTTGTTATCGTAAAGGCTGCAGAGCCGTACAAGAATGAGTGTTTGCAGGTAACAGTGAAGCATTGTGGAGGTTCCTTGCAACTTTGGGGCTGCATTTGTGGAAACGGAGTTGGGTACTTGGTCAGAATTAATGGTCTCCTCAATGCTGAGAAGTACAGGCAGATAATTATTCATCATGTAATAACATCATGGAGGCACCAAGGCCACTAAATCCACAGAACTGTGGTTAGTTCTCCAAGATGTTTGGAAAAACCTACCTGCAGAGTTCCTTAAAACTGTGTGCACGTGTACCCAGAAGAATTGATGCTGTTTTGAAGGCAGAGTGGTCACACCAAATATTGATTTGATGTACATTTTCCTTCTGTTCACTCACTTTGCATTTTGTTAATGATAAAAAGAAGCTATTAACATGTCCAGTTTTTTAAATTATTTCTTACTTTAGAGCATTTTTCCACACCGGCCTAAAACCTTTAAATTACAGTAATTATCTTTTACACACAAATATACATTTACATGGTATAAATTAGTAATATTTATACTAAGGTTACCATTATAAGTGCTTTTATTTGAGTGTGTGTTTTTCCATTCTATGTATTTATTAATATATTTAGGGTTTTTATGTTGCAATTTTTAAACCAGTAGTTATATTTACCACATTATTAGTATAGGTAGATCTCATACCTGGGCTACATGTTCACATTATTAGAAAGAACCCTGTGCTGATGCAGGTACTTAATATCCAGCCTTGATGCAATATGCTCAATATCATAAGTTCTTGTGAGCAGGAGAATGACAAGCTTTGGGGGCCTTGTTCACTAAACCCTGAAATTTAGCTTCTAAGAAATTTAGCTTCTTAGAATTAGGGTAACTTGGTCATATGCATAGTTCTGCTTTAATTAGTTAGTTATTTTAACAGTTATTTCAGCAAACCAATTAATATTTCACTTAGAAACGCTGCTCATTGACTTTTCCAGGTTATTCTGTTCCCCTGGGAATTAGCATTGCTGAATGGACAGGGCACATGTATCAGTATGGGTGAGTGCTGTAATATTAGTGATATGCAGATTTGGGGGTGGTGGGTCAAAGGAGATATCGGGTACACTTTTGGTGAACTGGATTTGTGTCACTTTTGGAAAGACGGCTAGCAATCACTTACTTCCTGCTCTTGCTCCCCTATTTGTTTGTCTGTACTAACGATTTGTTTTTTCTTCCTCATCCTCAAGCAGGAGGGTGGTGTGTCCTTGCCAGTCAAAGTTATTGTAAGTTATGTGGGTGATGCTGGTGTTAAGGAAATCAATTGGGCTCAATCCTCCCATGACCTCTGGTATGGTCAATTACCTTGACGTGCCCACCGAGCTTAAGGTCTACTGGGGGCAGCGGAGGAAACTGTCAGTATTATTCGACAAGGGGGGAGGTGAGTATCTTTGCTTGGTGGTAACCAGATTTCAGAGGGGGCCGGCGAGGAGAATGTAGGTTTCGTAGTGTTTAAGACAAATTGAGTTGTTGCATGTGTATGCACTTGGTATTTATTATTTATTAGACTTGCGCATTCGTTTTTTGTGCCGAATTTTACCATTTCGTCCAATGCCATTAACTAATGCAACATTGGACGAAAGAAACGAAAAACAAATGTGTGCAATACAAAAATCAATTTTTGTAAAAAAAAAAAAATCCGCAATTTTAACTACACTAAGAGGTGGAGAATCTCGCCATTTTGCCTGCACTAAGAGGAGGAACATTGAGTAAGCTGATCTTTGTTTGTCCAATCAGCTCACTCCTTTCAAATCATGCTGAGGGCTTGTCAAATGGTTGTGCAGATAAGAGCCTATATAAGAGCGTAGCAGGCATGGGATCTGTTCATTACGCTGTGACTGCTTTATGTGACACTGCTGTGTTGCATCTGAGCATACATACATACAGAGTAAGATTCTTCTGTGTGATACTTGGTGAGTATGAGCCTGCCTTTTCTTACAGTGTCTAAGATTCTCTAAAGTTTTGATTTAATTAGGATCATTACTTTAATTAATAAAATTCATTTAATTAAGATAATTTAACCAGTCAACTGCTAACCCTATAAATCTAATTATTAATGTTTACCCTATTACTTCCATCCAATGGCCTCAAATTCCCTATTCAACTTCTTCTATGCGTTTATTTCTTGTTTCCATGGCAACAGGGAGAACAAATGGGATTTCCGAGAACTAAAATGTTTGATGAATTTCGTCAAATACGAAGACGGCCAAATTTTGTCAAATACGAGAAAAATTTCCCCTTGAAAATTAACATAAAAACGAACATGGATTTTCCATTGGCTTCCAAGTCTATTATTTATGTATTAATTGATTGTTGTTTCTGATAAAGGTTAACAAAGTGCATTTTTGTTGGTTTAATAAAGCTGTGGCCTGTGTATAATCCAAAAAGGTGTCTGTGGTTATTTCCTAACATGTTCCTGGCGTCTTGAATAATGTCTCTTTGTATCATTTTCAAACCAATTCTTTAACTGGTGAGGAAGGTAATATTATTGTATTAATAATTTTAATATCATAAAGGATGATGATGTTTGGTACATTTAATTTATTAACGCTTTATATTTTCATCATATTTTGTATGGCACCTTATAGGATGCATCTATAATAACCCAGGCATATTGAGAATCTCTCTCACTTATTTTGTATTTGTTTGTGTTAAAAATCATTTTTAGTTAAGCTTGGTTATTTAATTCTTCACTGTTCAGTTACAGCTCAATGCCTGACCTAGTTTCCTAGCATCAAGAAACATTTGTTTGCTCACTGTTAGATAACCAAACACTACCTGCCAAAGGAAAATATGTCATATACATTTAAATATATTGTACTCCCTGTTATATTTTACAAACCTTCACTTAACACCTCCATGAAGCATACAGATGGACTCTGAGTCCATATATATTGTGATACTAAACAGCCACAGGGGAGCATTTGGAGAGCAGTGTGGGCCAGTGCTCCAACTCCAGTTTTGCAGCTGACGGGATGTCCAAGTCAGCTGTGCACAATACAGTCCAGGATGTTCATGAAGCCTGCAAAAGGTGAAGGCCATAACCATTGAAACTCCCAGAAGACTGTTGAGGGGAGACAAAGTTCCCCTTTGTTCCCAATGCAAGGACAGACTCTGAAGAGAAATCCCTCACCCAAATGTGGCATTACCTGTCTACACCTGTGCATCCTGGCCAATGCCAGCACTTGTGGTGGCGCCCTCCCGTATACTCCATTTGGGGCAGAGGATGTCACTGCAAGCACTGCCACATTGGCCTCAGTTCATGTGAGGATTTTGAAGAAATCTTACTGATTTAACTATACATTATAGAGGCCCATTTAAGCCCTTTCTCCAAGAGAAGTTCCCTGTGAGTGTAAGGAGCTGTCAAGGAGCTGAAACTACAACTGTCTAGCAAATTCTCCTCTCAGCTCTCCTCTAAGTGACTCAATTTCATTAAATAGTTTAGTATCTTTATAATTTTTTATGGTTGACACTTTGAAGCAAATACCTTTGTGGAAGAACTGTGCTTGATCTAGGGAATCACCCTGTATTCTATGAGGTGTATAGCTCAGGACCAGCCTGAAACAATGTGCTGACTGGATCTGAGGATCAAATGCTGCCCCCTAAAACCACGCCTACCAAAAGAACACCCACTTCCATCACGTTATATCATGATTAATAAATTAATTCTCTTATACTCTTACGCTCTCTCACACTCTCTCACAGTGTCACCTTCCCCACTGTCTGCTTTCATGTCCCTAACTCCTTTCCTGCAGCTCTGCTTCTTCTCTTTGCTTGTCTCCTTTCTTGTGAGCCAGGCAATGAAGGTAACATATACAGACTTCTTTTTTGATCTGCTTCACCCTATCTCTTCATTCTTTGTCCACGTCTCTGTGAACCTAAATTTGGTCCTTTGCTCCTCCCCAGTAACTCAAATACACACTGCCACACATTTTTACACACAATTACACACTCAGGCCAACATACCTACTCTCTTTCACACATCCTTGCTCAAACCTACAGACACATCCATACTCAAACACACATATATCCATGGTCACACAAACACCCTGGTAATTTACATACATACTTGTAAACATTTTTACACACACTCACATTTTCACAGACTTACACACACTCATGCACATACTCCCTCTCACACACACATCCATGCTCATAAACACATACACATCCATGTCCATACACACTTACGCATCTATGCTCACACACAAAAACACATCCAAAATACACATCCATGCTGACACATTTACTCTTACACATTCATGCTTACACACACTTAAACCTCCATTAACAGACACATACATCCATGCATGCATGCATACTCCCTCACGCACCTCTTTAACTTTAGCCTTGCGTTTAACCGTGAGGCTAAAATAACCTCAGGTTACGTGCCCCTGCTATACTCACAGTTCTCCCACAGTATGCCTCTGCTCCTCATGGGAACACCCTCTTTTTTGATTTTAGGAACAGGGGAGAGGCTGTCCCTGTGGCTCTGCCTTTTTGGAGAAGTTAAGGAGAGGTAAGAATAATGTAGATAGATTCATGGAGAAATAAGAAAAAAACATGTATTGGCAAAATGTTGCCCCCATCAAAATGCTGCCTGGGTCCCATGTAAGGGCTGACTCTGGAACAGCTGTAGCCTTATATCTTCCACATTGTGAAACTCTTATTTTCTTCAGACTGTGGGAGCCAATCATATAATAATTAATAACACAGACAGGGCTGGCCCAAGACATTGTGCTGCCTGGGGCAAAGTGTGAAATGCTGCCCCCCCTCACTCTGAGTGAGTGCTGATGTGACGTCTGACGTCACCACACTCTCTGGGAAACTCATGCCCATGCTGCCACGCGAGAGTTGACCTCTAATCACGAAGGAGAAGACACTCTGTGCAGCGTGCATTAGGTCCACAGACCGCAGACAAGCTAATAATTGCTTGCTGTGGCGTCCAAAAGCATTTCTTGGGGCGGCAAAATGCCGCCTCTTCAAAAGTGCCACCTGGGGCAATTGCCCCACTCTGCTCCATAGCAGGGCCGGCCCTGAACACAGACCTTGTAACCATAAGGAGCACACAGCTTAGTGTCTAACTCTAGTTGGTTTTTTTTGGTCAACAGTGTAAAGAGGCTGTTTGGACATTAGAGTCCTCTTTGTTAGTTTATGTTTGGGCAAGAAAAGAAAAGAGGGATAACTTTTTTAAAACATCTTTACACCAGAAGATCCCAGAAAATTCTAGAATGAGACAAACAACGGTTTTATATATCCAACAAAACATTGGATACAAGGACAATTTATGTATTCTTTCAAATTTTATTCATGTAGTTTGATGAGTTACTTCTTTCAGCGGATATACCATCTATTTAGATTTTCAGAATTCACTGGAACTTGATGAGTAAATTTCGGCATGCGTGCAATTTCCTTTAGCAAAACACCCATTGATCTAAAGATTGTTTTTCTGAGCAATCAAGAGTTCAATGCCAGGTGACACAGCTGATTTTATACAGAAAGCTAAACGTTGTAAAAGCAGTTGAGAGGATCTTTTTGCGACCTCAAAGAAAAATGCTATCGGTGGTAATTTACATTGAGTCAAAAGATTGTGTAATCTTTTTTTTCTTCAAGGTCTGCATCCTCAGGCAAAGAAAGGTGAAATCAAATACCCTCGTGTTTTCCTTAAGTGGCATCAACCTCTCACAGATCTCAGGAAGGCTACAGCGCCAGACTTACTTTAAACAAAATAGCGAAGCATACCTTATTAACTGTAGTATCTTCTATATGTCCACTTAGCACAGTTAAACAGCTTAATGGTGCCCCATGCAAATTCAATTAAAGGGTACCTATATCTTCCCTGATATCTCTTTTGACATAATTCCTCTTTATTGCTTATCTCATTCTCCCAAAATTAATTTGCCTTTCCTCAATCTTAATCCCACTCCCCACACTGTAGGCCGGGCTACAAAGGCAACTTGTACTGAATTACTGAGTAATGCACCTTTAAGGTCATTTTGAATTTTATGAAAAGACAATCACTACGGTCAGCTCTGCTTTGTACAGAAAAAGTAGATACTAGGAAAACGTTGACGGGTGTGCTTGTTTGATGGTATGTAGCAGTGGATAGTCTGCTTAAAATCCCAAAATTGTCACAGTTGTGAGTGCCGTGTCAGACTGGAGTCTTCATCCATCAATACATGATTGTTCTGAACCATGGGTAGGCAGCAACATTGTTCATGGTGGACATTTACCAGGGTCTGTGGTGGACAATGTAATGATGTTCACAAACCTTGCCATGGACACTGGTGTCATTGTTCAGCTACTTTGCCTATCCCTGTTCTGAACCCTGCCTTAGGACACAGCACATGGGTGCCTGGAGCAGGAACTGGCAGATCAGCATCTGTGGCAGGAGCTTGTTAGACTGTTACAAAGGCAATGTAGTATTCAAGGTCAAGCCAAGAACACAAAACCAAAGTCCAAAGCCAAGGGTCACAAACCAGATAAGAATAACAACAGTTAACCACCAGGTATCAGCACATCAGGGCCAGGAAAGAAAACTGGAAGCAAACTTCATGTGCTTGGTTATTACATAATATCCCATGTCAGGGGGAAGGGTAGTTTTCCCTGAGGTAGTGCCTGGAAGTAAGATGGAACACTGCACTGGGTTTCATCTAAGATTGCATCCAAATACAGTACACCAACGATTAGGGATGGTTGTTTACAAGTTTCCAATTTTATTTTCTACTAGCAGCTTGTTTTGTGATTGAACCCATACAGCAAAAGGACACTCTACTGACATAACATGACTCTTCTTTTTAAAGTTTATTGTTTATCAAACAAAGCAGGCTTCACTTCCATGGCGATAACTGTTGGATCAAAAGTGAAATAAATGTAACTTTCAACCAAAGAACAGAATCATCCTACTTATAGAGTTGTTGCATTTAGTGGGAGACTGTATTAAGATTAGATAAAATCATCACTCTTTGCGGCTTCATGGTGTATCCTGAAGGAGATGTGGGTCCATGTTTAAATGTTTGTGGCTACTTTAAGAAGTCTTTCTTTGAATAAAAATTAATGGAAATGGATTCCTTTTAGCAATGATTATCAAGTTTGTGAGTGATTTATTACAGCTCGATTAAATATGCATCTTCAATATTGCAGACATCTATATGGAATTAAACTTTAAGTACTGTTTGTTCTAGAATAATGTTGGGTAAGTTCATTCCTTCTCATCTGATTAGCCACATGTTTCACCAGCTGAACAGATTGTTGTAATTCATAAGCTAGAAGAAAACAGAATTTAAGTTAAATTTCCGACACTGTTAATAAATGTATGTACCAATATTTGCTTGCAAATTGATTTCATTTCATTATTTTACAGATAATTTAATTTGCTTACTAGAACTAGCTTGTCCAAAATAATGATTTCCTTTCAGTATTTATATAAGATTAAAAACAATAAAAAAACAATGTGTGTATAGATAAATGAAGGAAAACTGCTGTCAATATTGATTATGCTGGTCTTGACTTAAATGGCATATAAATATGATTAAAAAGGCATTTTGTGAACACAAAGCTGGTGATACGTTGAAGGGACTGGGTTTGGATAAAATTCACAACTTGTGTTTTTTTTTCACTTGCGCATTTAGAGAAGAAGGTATAGAGTTTCTAGTGAAATTAAACCAGAAACAAGGTGCCTATATAAATTACAGACTAAAATTATAGTGGCCTAGACAAGCCTCTCCTATTGAACCCCCAGCCCAATTTAGCAACACGATGGCACTGTGACCCATGGCAATTCGCCCCTCCTTCATGGGGCCTAGGATCACCATAGAATAAATACAATTCTAGTTTCAAAAAACTCCTTTTCTTTTAGAGTTTTGACTTAGCCTTATGGGTTTTATAGATCTGAAGCTGGTTTTAAACCCGTTCATGGCCCTATAGACATACAGATATGTCCATAAAAAGGCCGCAGGATGCCACTTGGGACGCACTTGTACTTCATTATCTAGTGTACTTCATTATCTGGACTCTCACCTGTCGGTAGATGTAAGCATTCAGGCATTCCCTCCTGAAAGGTTCCTTGAGGAGATGAGGTACCCAATAGGATCTGGACAACAAGCAGATCTCTGATAGCCCCCGTGTTGCTTGATCATGCGCACATTACGATCAGCTATGCAGGGCTATGGAGCCCTGTTTACTAACCATAACGTAATAAGCATGAGAGAGAGCAGAGCAAGGAAAATGAAAAACCAAGTTTCTTCTCTTTCCAAATTTTTTAAAAAAAGGATAAATTATAAAGTAAAATAAAACCCCTTAAGCCAGTAGAATTAAAACAAAATACACTATATATGGTAACATGTAAATGATGGCTGTGGCCCTCTTAAACATAAAAACTACTGTCATCAGGGAATGTTGGAAACCATACATTGGGTCACTGTCATACCTGGGAACTTCTCGGCTCCGGCTACCCAGAGCCTTCCCTTGCGGAACGCGGCCAGGACTGCACACTGACGTCAGTAGGTGGTCTCGCCGACGTTGGTGGGTGGTCCCGCCGATGTCGGTGGAGTGGGGGAAAAACCCCCATTTAATGGAAAAATGGGCGGGGAGTGGGGCGTGTCAAGACCATGCTGCCACGACCCGGAGGATTCCTGTCAAACCCAGAGAGTTCCCAGGTATGGTCATTGTTCAGCAGTGGCACCTACTGTGTAGAAGAAATCCTAAGCAAAATTGCTAAAATATTTTTTTTTCTATTTTAGTATAATTTTTTAGTATTAGCATTATTTATGTTTTATGTACTTCTATAGTTTTAAAGGAAGCCCCCTTTGTCCAAAATAATGTCGAATTTTGTGGGTACATCAAATATGTGTAGTCATTAGCGCATGTAACCCCCTGGTCCTGTAAGGGTTAAATTAAATGTACATTACAAAACAACAACTTTTCCAGAAACACATGTACACTACTGCATTTTGCTAATGGATAAGTTATTTGTCTATTTAACAATATGAAAACTAAACCTCTTACCTTTCAATAATTCATTTGTTTCATTATTGAATATGCCACATGCGGTCCAATCATCAAAGTTGTGAGTATGTGCAAACGCAGCTACTCCTTGATTATCTAAATGCTTCATATCTGCTCCTGTAAAAACAACAACATAACAATAAAAAAATCAAAAATATATTGTAGGCCATTCCTTAAACATGGAGTGGTTAGGAGAGGCACAGAAGTCGGCATGTGTCACGACAATTGTCATATATATTTTACTTAAAAAAGTTAAAAAAAATGCTGTAACTTGTAATTTAGTATTTAGAAAGTTGTATAGTACAGACAGACACTCCTTAGGCGAGTCCGTTTTTATATAAACACTCTTGCTGTCACTGCATAATATGCCAGAAGCGCCAGACATCTGTTCGTATTATGAAGTGTGCATATAATGACTGCTATAGAATACACATGCATACAGGATAAATTATACTCCATAGGGGAAATGTTGAACATTGCGTTCTCATTACCACAAAACATTTTTGTAAAACAGTCCCTGGACACATAATTTGAAATCTATTTTTGGAAAGGCTACGTAATAATAACAGCAAACGTAACATTTCTTGATACTATTCGTAGACACTGAAGGAAGTGTGTCTAAACTGAAACAGAACATTGGGTGAGAATAGGTTTCCCAGAGGAATTACAGTGTATATTTCCCTAATGCTTTTGAAATGCCAAAGAAAAAATAACTAAAGCTACACTTAGATCACGAAAAACACAACATTGAAACTACAGATAAACTACATCTCCATTGCAACCATTTGTAGCATCCATAGTGCTTCCGGGGCAAGGGCTCCACTTATTTACTGGGTTTCTAGTGCAGGTGAGCATGCTTTTATGGTGGCTGTGCCCTCTTCTGGACATATCCTACATATTTTGGTGATACTCTGGCTACTTTAAGCCATGCCCTGCTCTTTGTACCTATGCCTTGTTTAGGAAGAAAAATAAAAATATATTTTAACAGTAAATACAGCAGAATAAATTGTTAGAATAGTCCCACCCTTACATGCAGCTAGAACTGTTCTGTCATGAAGCCACTCTCCCATAAGAGGTAGCACTTCAGGCAGCTTACTCTGGGAAGTTCCCATGAATTCTAACTTAAACTGATAATAGTGGCACATTAACTAGACTTGTGCATTTAGATTTGTACAAATTGCAAAAAAAAATTTCACCCAAAATTTGCAGGCCCTTTCACGGACACTCTCACTCAGGCTAGGTTTCCACTTGGGTTTTTTTTTGCTAAAAACGCCCATAATAACGCCAATTCAGCCACACGGCGTTTTTTTTTTTGTGAAAAAACGCTGCGGCCAGATGTTAGCTGCTCTTCAATAGGAAATCGCACAATGCCATATCCACTTGGCGTTTTTCTGTTTGGCGTTTTTTCAGTCCTCTTTGGCGTTTTTCTGCTTTTTTTGGGCTCTGTGGCAGTTTTTAAAAATGGCAGCACGTTGACACTTTTTGCAAGGAAATCTTGGCGTTTTTCTCCAATAGAAGTCTATGGGAGAGAAAAAACGCCATGAAAAAGCCATGTGGGTTTATTGCCTTGGCGTTTTTTATGGCGTTTTTTTCCACAGTTACAATGCAGAGGATGGACCCAGTATCTGTGTGTCCTACGAGAAATAGGCTGGAAACAAACAGTTTCACAGAAAACAAAGTTCATATTGAATTTTACACCATTTGGAACAAACATGCCACTACAAACAAACATACCCAACTGGATCCTGCGTGCCAAAAGCAACAGCAAACAATTTGCACCATCATTTGGGGCCAATCTTCCTAGAGGAGCAGACATTCGGAATAAAGCATGCCTTACAAACCACAGAAAAGAGACAAAAGGGTCCGCCGGGGCGTGTTTAAGTAGAACTCTACCAAGGAAATGACATCAGGAGGGGGCAGATACTTGCCATTTATCCTAATCCCTTTTATCTGGGTGAACATTCCAACGTGTAAAGGCTGGAAAAACTGCCTAAGGTCAAAAAAGCAATTTCCACAGAAAAACGCCAGAAAAAACACCAAAACGCAGGTAAATGCAGTGGCAGTTTTCTTGGCGTTTTTCCTGGCGTTTTTCATCAAGAAAATAACACAGGACAAAAACCCAAGTGGAAACCTAGCCTCACACTCGTTCAGTCTCTCTAAATGTTCCCCTACCTTCTCTGCTGACCACTTCTGCTTCTGCCGACTACTTTTCACATTCACTCTCTCACGTTCTCTAAATGAGAGAATGAGAGTGAATTAAAAATGCCCCCCAATTTTTGTCTGAACTGAATGAGCAGGTAACGTAGTTCATTTCCTGAAATCAAATGGGCCAACAACGAACCAACAAATTTGTCCAAATAGTTTTTGGCCCATTTGCACATGTCTAATATTAATAATCATGACAATAATACTAAAAGTTTTATCAACACTGACAAAACTATATTACAATACAAGCCCAAACTAAAACCTGATACTTTACCATAATCGATCAAGAGCTTTGCCCCATGGAAATTTGATGTAAAGACACTGTTAAACAAAAGAGTCATGCTTTGTTACATTGGTGATATTTTCAATATAACTACCCAAACTTCCCTGTCTGTGAAACAGTAAATGATCCTAGCTGTCATCACTCAACAATCAGTATAATGGATTTGGAGTGACATGGCATATTAATAAAACCTTAATAAAAAAAAAAGGTGCAAAATCAGACACGTCCCAGTCAAAAGTTCTTATGAAAAAAGCACTTTAAGTGGACTTTCTTTTCTGTCGGCTGGTATGTTCCTTTTTTGTATTTTTTTTTCCTTTTTTATTATACTTTTTGAATTTTTAATATTGGATCAATCGAAATAAAGGAATTATTATTAGTCACACTGTTTGCTTGCCAGCGTTTCACCTTTGGTTAGCTCATGGTTGGAGTGGATGCTCCATTTGAGCTTGAGCATCGGTGAGAGATTGCCTTACCCGTCATACAACATTTATACATTTTTATACATTTTATATATTTATACATGGTCTGAGCTTCTATTCTATTTGCTTTAGTTGGGAAAAACATGTTTTTTTATGGACACGGAACAGGGTGATTGTGGGTAATCATACAGGACACAAATTGGTTTGATTGGCATTGTCTATAGTCTATGAGGCCTTGACGGTGATGAGCAAGTGTCCTTTCTAAGTGACCAATAGGGGACATGCAAGTGAAGTAGCGCACGGGAGTGTGGGGGGCCAGTTACTGAGGTGTGAGGCATAACTTCAACCGGGCTTTGAGAATACATGAAAACTATGGATAAAAAATATATATTAACATAACAGGAGTATGTTTACAATAACAACATTAACAAGACCAGGTCTTGTTACAGTATCCAGTTAGCTATTTTGGGGCCATTAATCTTTATACTCGTTATATTGAATTTGCTATAATCTATCGTTACGCCAGCTGATTCTAATGTACTTTTTCTTACAGGCGCTTTCTAGTTGCCATGCCAATGGCATGGAAAAAAATATTTTTTTCTGATTAATAAATCTATACTCTACAGTGGGAGCTTTCAGTTATGAGATTGTAAGCTTTGGTTGTCTTCTGTTGTTGACCTCAATGATATTCAAGAAATAATATTTTTACCTATCTGTGTTTTGTGTGATCATCCATGATTTATGGGTTTATATTTGGAGAACATATATGCTTCTTTTCACTATTACGTCAAGTGATATATTTTCTATTACACTACCTAATGTGTTATAAATGCATATGATAACTGTCCTTTGGGCAGGTTTTTTTTTTTACATATTATATAATTAGTAGTTATAATAAGAATAACATGACAGGTTTTACTTTTGATCTTTTAGCTCAGTGAACTATCATATAGCTTTTAACTATTTTTGCTTCATTTAGATTGGTCTCCAATGATAATGCAGCTTTTCCTGGTTGGGCAAGTATATCTGAACAAGCAGGGTTTGGATTCCTTATTATAATTTGCTTGTGCACATACACAACCTTTAGATCATCTCAAAGTAAAGTCTGATACTATGGCCACACGTACATTAGTATGCAGAAGACATTTGCTCACCTTAGAAAAGGCTGCAGCAACATTAAGGAACCTTCCAGCCTCTCTGCAGTGAAAACTTTCATGCCATGATTTGCATCAATCATGATATCAAACATAATACACTGATATTGCATATTCTAAGACATTTATTATTTTGTATTATGGATTAATGTTGGAAATGCAGCTTTCAGAATTCATGTATATTTAGAGACTAGATTGCAGTTGTCTGCTAATTATATTGTTGCACCCATGATCAAAAAAGCCCTTTTCCACTACTGGACTTTACTATTCCTTACTAAATTCCAGTCCCAGTTAGCTTCTGCTGCAGAAAGAGCTTGTATAGTTAAACCAGTGTGATTTCTTCTGTCTCTTCACTATTTAAAATTATATATTTAATGCTAGAGGAAGTTGCCAGTGTTACCTTTCATAGTAAATAGTGAAACTTTACTATGAAAACTTTGAAACGCTGTTCAATATTGAATATGTTTATTGGTTATTCCCATTGATATCACAAGTGTTCACATTCAATCCATTCCGTAACAGAAAACAGAGTTTCTGCACACTGCACTCCCTGTATAGAAGTGCACAACAAAAAGCAAAATAATTACTTTAATATTGATTGTTACAACAATGCTGCCTATTGGGTGAAACACTCAATATGAAATAAAATGCAGACAATTTTGTCACCTTGAAATTTAAAAAAAAAAATAGTTTTTGCTTATCTATTGAGAGTAAGTTACGTTCCATGATGAAATTGTTTGGCAGATATAGACTTTATTAAAAATGAATAGGAAAAACTAGAAATCTAGTGATAAAGGAAAAGGCATCCTTACCATCTAGAGGGGATATTGAAGATGCCATAGATAACAAGTAACAATTTCCATAACAGATGCTAGTTTGGTAGTTTCAATGAAGTCGTTTAATTACTTTCAGAGGAGTGATAGGAGCAAAGAGGCATCATTACGTTTGCTCTCTTGCTGTGCATTTAGGCTGGTACAAATTCATTCTTAAAGAGGAGTATTCAGTTAGTTTGAAGGAAAGTTTAACAATTCAACACATTGGTAGACCATGTTCATCAAAACATTGGCTTTACTGTGGCCCCTGCACACTTTCATACACTTATTGTGTGTTAAGGTACCGAGGAGCACAACATAGAGACAAGTATAACCTGTTTACATGATGCAATGTATAGATTTAATTAAGTAGTGCAATCAATCATTATTAAATAGAGAGATAGCGAGAATGAATTTAAAAATAAAATGTATTTAAAAATAATTGTATTTTATTTAAATAGGTCCAGACACTTGGCTTGGATTGGCTGCACACGTGCCAAATGAGGTGCACTTGCCCGAAGGCCAATCCAGGACTGCCATTCACTATTTTATATGAAAGAGCAGTAGAACCAATCTGATGTAATGTGTGCTATCTTTGATGAAGGCAGATGTAATGTCAGAGCTGGTAACAAAAAAATCTAAAATAACCTAACAATGGAACATGAAGACGTAAAAACGGTGCTGAAGTCAATTTGGTTTTATTTCAGATGTTTAAGCTACCCTTTAACGTATCAGGGGTTTTCCTACATTTATGCAAGTTAGCCTAAAACACTAGTTTTTAAACCCCTAATGGTAGTCCAGGTATGGGCCTCTTTATTCAATATGCATATATAAACAGAACGAATACCTAGCCGAGAGGGCATGTGTCATTGGAAAATGTGCTTGAGGATCCTTGGAGCTTATGGCAGTGTGTTAAATGATGCTTTATGGTTCTAATACTGCCGCAGCAGGCTCATTTACAACCATGGTGAGACTAGGGTTAGTGGTGCCTTGGTCCAGCATTTCTTCACCCCATAACTAAAACACACTAATACACTCATGCTAACATACACTAACATGTAAAATTGTTTCATAAATGGATGTACATATTGCCTTTAAAAAAAAAAAAAAAACATTCCATATCACAAGAATAAAGAAACTATTATTGACGGTTGAGACGCCTTTAAATTGTACTATTTACATCTTGGATTTAGCTGGGAAAATGTCAGTACAGCAGTAGATCATGGCTCTACTACCAGTTAGTTTCATATGTAAATGTAGTGTCCATCAATATTCTCTAGAGGCAAATATTAATTTGTATTTAGACAGTTAATAACATCTGCGAATTTTGAGAAAAATCACGAATTATTTGCCAATCTTTTGAAACCACTTGAAATCTTTGGCTGCATAAATGTGAACTCGAAATATCACCTTACACTATTTTTTTTTTGGCAGGAACACTTGTTAAATCATATTCCATGCAGTTTATTTTCGCTATATGGTTTCTACCATATTTTTGCATCTAATATTACAAAGAACAGTCATGAATGGGCAATTGTATTGCAATACATTGCAATCTTTATTGTATATTGCTTTTTGTCAAAAATGTATATTTAAATTAAACTGATCCAGAAATGCCAATGCATATAAGCTAAGTAAAAATTAGAGTATACATGCCTTATGGGATGGGGATGAGCTGTTACAGTTTATATTTGCGCATGATATATTAAATAACAATATATTTTGATGTAAGAAAAAAAATGTTCCAATGGTACATTTATTATAATTTTTATACACATACTTTTATCAGTATTGTTCTTTATTTCTGCTATTTCTTTCCTTGACCACATAGCTCTTTTATAGTACAGTTATTTTCCATAGGCTAAAGCAAAAAGAAATGATGTTGATAAGAAAAGTACTTCATCACATATAATGTAAAATAATAGCTCTGCCTGTTCTCCTTCTTTGAAGGTTATTTCATTTGAAACGAGCCTAAGGAATTTAAATAATCTTTATTTATGTATTAAAGATAAAAATGTACATTTTAAGACAAACCTGCCAAAATTGTTTAAAGAGATGATGTATACTTATCTAATTCTTAAGTAAACTTCTGAAAGTTCCTTCTCTTTTAGCCAAACCCTATTTGTTTTTTTCCACCAATTTGACTTATCCTACCACACAAATATGGTATCAGGAAGATTTAGGTGCATAAAGCTCATGGCTACTGTTTGAGGTTCATAGAAATTAATATGCAGACTCTTTAAGTGCAGAGCTGCTGCTACAAGAAAGCTACTATTCCCTCTTTTCACCTATCATTTTGTTTCAATTACCCATTCTATTCCTTTAGATTGTAAGGCTAGATGGTAAGCTTACAGACTGGGTTCTTAACTCCTGATGTGTCTGTATGTCTTAATATGTAAAGTATTTGTTATGTGTGTTAACTGCCCCATTTAAATTACACAGTGATGCACAAGTTGTTGGTGCTTCATAAATAAAAGGTAATAATAATAAATAGCAGCAATCTCTTCACTTCATGCCCTATGTTAGTGTGTGTCTGCCTGTGTATGCATATTAGTGTGTGTCTGCCTGTGTATGCATATTAGTGTGTGTCTGCCTGTGTATGCATATTAGTGTGTGTCTGCCTGTGTATGCATGTTAGTGTGTGTCTGCCTGTGTATGCATGTTAGTGTGTGTCTGCCTGTGTATGCATGTTCGTGTGTATCTATCTGGCTATGCATATTAGTGTGTGTCTGCCTGTGTATGCATATTAGTGTGTGTCTGCCTGTGTATGCATATTAGTGTGTGTCTGCCTGTGTATGCATGTTAGTGTGTATCTGCCTGGCTAGGCATGTTAGTGTCTGTGTGTCTGGTTATGTATGTGTGTCTGAGTATGTATGTTAGTGGCTGCATGTTAGTGTCTAACTGGTTGTGTTAGTTTGAGTATGGGGGTATGCTTGTGTGGATGTCTGGGTGTGTATGTTACTGCCAAGTGTCTGTGTGTGTTAGAGCTGAGCGGTCTCTAGTTGTGTTGACCCGAGTGTATGGCTGTGTGCCCCTCTAGAGGTCAGGCTCTGGATTCCCCATTGATTCAAAATCTTATATTTTTTGGCCAAAACAAACACCAAATATATTATTAAAAGGTGTATATTCTGTGCACTGCAGCTCTGGTGCAAAGATTCCAGTTGTAACAGTGGTTATTGTGACATCATAGCTCTGGATGTATGTGTGCAGGACACAGGCTCAGGCCACCACTTTGCTGGATTGATAGAAGAAGGAAGATGAAGCTGGTAGTTTTGTTCTTATTTCTGCTGGTTGCAGAAGTCTGTCCTGCTCCGCTGCCTGCTAATCGGCATTATGATGATTACGGCAAGTTGAAGACGGTACCAAGCACGCCTCCAAAGAACGGCCAAAATGAACTGGATGTGAAATGGATTGCTGTTTTAGCATCAGTGACACTTGTGTCATTTTGCCTTTGCTGCTCCCTGCTGGGATTCCTGATCTACAAATATATAAATTGGAATCCAAATAATAACGGCAGCCTGCATCAGACCCCCAGAAGAGACGGTCCAAAAGCATGCGCCTTCTTACAGTCAGTCTTCTTTTCATAATAAGGAGATTTCACCTGCAGTTTCAAAAGGTTGTTTTATTCTGGTGCGTATACTTTACATAGTATAATGATATGATCATTATATAAGGAATATCATGGGAGAGAGAATGGATACAATGCATGTCATCGCTTTGTAGAAGCCCGATTGGCAGGCGAAACGTGTTGGTGATTACATTGATTATGTATCGAGGAAGAGGAGTAACAGCACAGCCTACAGAGGGTTACCAGCGGCTTTTGAGAAATCTGAAGGGACTACCATACTACTACTTTTTTCTGGCTGTGTTTGTGAGGCTCTGAAAAGTCTGCTCACCGCTCCACTTTGTGAGCATTGCATTTTATGTATTTGTTTGTTTTACAATAATAAATATGTATCCTTAAGTTCTTCACCTGTGAGTTTTTTTTACTATATTTTTTTAACCCTTGATGCTATATGCGCATGTTATGCTCCCTCCTCTGTGAGTAATATTCCTTTGGGGGATTTTTTGTGTTTATTTTTACAGGTCGGACAATGTTTTTTTGTGTTTTTCTTTTGATGATTGAAAAATATAACCGACTATTTCGAACTATATGGAAGAAGTTTGAAGATTTTTAAAAATATAAGTACTCCACTATTTTAGAAAATCAAAAAATTCACAAATCATTTGTAGACAAGTGCATTTTTCAGTTAGTCTTATGCCCATTCGTTTTCAGGCAGTGAGCCACATAAAACCAATGATGCAACCGCAACATGGTAGGAAACAGGAATGTATTGAAGGTCATAGTCAGTGTAAAACATGGTTCTATCACCATGGTTCCTGCTGACTAGACCACTGCATTGGTTGATGTGGTGAGAAGGTAGTAAAAAAGAAAATGGACATCATGTAGCAACACAAAATTCACAAGTTAAACAGCCTATAGTTTGTGCTTTGTTTGCCCAGCAGCTGTATCACTTTGAGGTATTTACCGTATTTGCTCGATTATAAGACGACCCCCCAAAATCTAAATATTAATTTAGAAAAAAAACAAAAAGCCTGAATAGAAAAAAAGTTTTACCAGTTAATGTTAATTCATTTTTCATATTTAATAAAAGCTATGATTGAGAAAAATATGTTATTTTTATTTCCTTTTATTTGCCAACCTGCCCCCCCAGTTATGCACATCTGCCCCCAGGGTTGCCACTCTGCCCCCAGAAATGCCTTATACCCCCTATTTGCCAGTCTGCCCCATGATGTGCCTTTTAACCCTCTATATGCCACTCTGCCTCCAGAAATGTCTTATACCCTCCTATATGCCACTCTGCCCCATGATATGCCTTTTAACCCCCTATATGCCAGAGTGGCATATAGGGGGTTAACAGGCATATCATGGGGCAGAGTGGTATATAGGGGTTAAAAGGCATTTCTGGAGGTATATATATATATATATAACTGCTAACAGCAATCACACTCCTATCAAGCCAAGGCAGCCAGTACATGCTGGAACCTGGGGATGATAGGAGTGTGAGTACAGCCTCCCTATGCCATGCTACCACCACCACCCCCCTTACACATCCATGCTATCACACACAGCTGAAACCACACATTTATATTTCCATGATTTCAAACAAAATGAATAAATTGACCAAGTGGCCAACCCCAAACATTGTTGAGAAATAATTTATTAAGCATATTTTATTAATGATGAACATTAAATAGTACATTTTTTATCATGGTAATCTGTAGTTAGCCAGAAAGAGTATATGGATTTAATTTCTAAATTGTGGAAACTGATTGGTTTTACAATGGCTTTTTATAGAAAACATTAGAGGGGGGACTATTGTGGTTACACCAGTGAGACAAACACCAGTAGGGATACTGCAATATTATGAAATTAGAGCAGAATATGAAGAGATCCAAAAGAAAGTGCATGACTCAATTATCAATTGAGAAATTGAAAAATCCAGAAAATCAGCATATAATGAGTTCCAAATGTATGGCAAGTGAGGAAGCTTTAGAACTACTCGATACAGAACAATGTTACTTACCATTCAGCACAATCCAAGTGGTTGTTGACTGTTGCAAGGTAGGGAAGGCTTGGAGTGTTCTTTTCCATCATACGGGAATATATCTTATTCCATTCTGTAGTGCTAGATTCTATCATCAACTCTATATCTATCTATTCGCCCCTGCATAGCAGCACAGTGAACTGGCAAGAGTCCTTTTTTGTTATGTTTCTTCTTAGATGCTCCTTTAGAAAACTGTAGCATAAAATATGATGAAATCAGCAGTAAGACACATTTCACATTAATCTGACCACCTGTGTAACTTTGTGAAATACTTTGACGTGATTTTTATTGGTTCACTAGACAATTGTGCCCATATTCTTCCAAAATATAGGGGAAAATGTATTGTATTTGTCTGAGATGGGTATTTTGTTGGCCTTTTGACTTTTGAGGTCTGAAAGCTTATGAAACTCATGTACATCTTTTTCTATGTTAGCCCAATAAGAGGTATCAACTTTGACAAAGACTCTGGGGTTAATAAAACAATATCCATTTTTCTTAGTTCGATCAGTTAAAAACTCAAACGTTTAACAGATATTGAGTTGAGATTATTACAAAACTATCAAAAGCAGCTGTTTTACAGACTGGCGTTAACATTATAAATAACAGTAACTTGAGTGTGCTAGAAAAAAAACACAATTTGTTTATTTATGGTTTGGTTACACAAATTAAGGAAGCTTGTAATTTTCTGTGCTTTTTCATTCT
This sequence comes from Spea bombifrons, assembly GCF_027358695.1. Taxonomy (NCBI): domain Eukaryota; kingdom Metazoa; phylum Chordata; class Amphibia; order Anura; family Pelobatidae; genus Spea; species Spea bombifrons. The sequence goes on from NC_071090.1 coordinate 42,111,771, forward strand.
GAAGGAAAATTGCAGTTCATTAAACCGAATTAATTCTCCTTCAATGCTAGCATTTATTTCGATTCTAGTCCTTTACATCAATAACAGGACTATTATTACAATCCATCATGTGTTTCATGTCCCAGTAAAAGTATAAGCTAATAAACGAAAAACAACCCAAAAAACAGTTTTGGTTCATTAAACAGATGGAGCAACAAAGCCATTATTTGGCTCTAACAAGGGATGACACTAAGTAATTTATGTCCCTGATAACTTATTCCTGCATTCTCTAGTTTGCAAACACCAGATAGAACTTTTTGTCAGAGCCCGCTACCAGCTCAATACCCTAAGCATTCAGGGTACTTGACAACACTATGGATAGTGGCATAAAAGCTTATGTGATCTTTCGTGAAACTCCAAGCCTTTTTTGGGTATTGCTGGAAGAAATCAATAGAGCTCTAAGTAGCCAAAATGGCTCTGTGTTCTTCAACTAACAATTACAATTTTTTATGATCCTGTAGCAATGCGTTAATAACTTAATGATTAGCCTTTCGCTCTGACTCCTGCTTTGGTAACTACTAGCTTTCATCATTCTTACTATTAGTATATGAATTTGCCCCACCAAAAATTGGTGTGCCTTTATTTCTAATTTTACTAAGAGGAATACAACTAATGAAAGAAAAAAGAAAAATCGACCAGTTTCTATTTGCATCATACCCGGTGTCTGCTTTAATCTTGAAGGGTAAAAAATATATAAAGGTTTCTATTTCTAGTTTAGTTCAGTGCTATTTCTTTGCTACAATTTAAGATTGGCACAACAGTGACTGGTAACCCATTGAACTAATGGTATAATAAAAAAGATTAGAATAAACTGCCAAGGTCTGTTGTACCTGTACAGAGCAAGGGAGGACTCATTTTCTCCCTAATCACCTATTGCTGTATTAAGTATTACATATACTGAACTCTTTCCAACAAACAACAGACTGATGTCTTCCTCAATTATATATTTTCCTGTATCATCATCCAACAGAAGGGGAAGTGTCATCGGAACAGTATAAAAAAGTCTTGTGGCTTACTTAAAAGTATGAAAAAAAACATAAATTTTCTTAGTAGGCTTTGACTTTTTTTTTGTAAAAGCACCGATTCAGCTTTTAGCTGCATTTTCCTGAATTATTGTTTTGCTTTTATATATTTATTGTCACTTTGTCCCCATGTAGCATTTCAAAGCATTTGAAAGCAGTTTAAATGCATGAAAGGTATAATTTGCCAGATGAATACATGTTTTTCATGTATCGTGACTGTGGGCTTCTCTTCTGCTTTTTCAAAATGTATTATAAGGTCTTCATATTCTACAACACACGCTACACTGAGGTTGCATGCTTCTTTAGAGACCTCCCGAGTTGCATCTTCAGTGGATATACAAGCACTGTCTTTAATATAATGTGCACAGAATGCATCAACGTAGTTGTGATTTTTGCCCATTGGATGCTTATATAAACAAAAGTCAATATAGACAATAGGTGTCTAGAGTGCATAATGAATCAAGAGCAAGATGAAGCATTTAAGCATTCTTACCAAAAGCATGACACAGCTGATCCTGCTGGGCTTTCCTAGTTTACCATAGCAGATCATGTGAAGAGCTGTATTACCATCATCATCACTCCAATTTACATCAGCACCACCATTTATTAACAGCTACAAAATAAAAAATATTGTTGTTTTCTTCATTTTAATTGTTTGTAATAATTGTAAATTAGTAGTTAATATGTTTATGCATAGTATAGTGCAAAGATACAGGCATGTATAGAATGTATAGTTAAGTAAAATAGTAAACTGAATAGTTTACAAGTTATGCTTGTGTTCAGGGCCGGCCCGACAATGGAGCCGAGTGGGGCAAATGCCCCAAGCCCTTTTTTTTTGTTTGTTTGTTTTTTTTTAAAGAGGAGGAGAGAGAGGGCGCCGAGTGGTTTTCACTTACCAAGTTGCCAGTACCCGCTCGGCGCCCCTCTCTCTCCTCTGCGAGCGCTCTAGCTTGTTCTCGGTGCTGGCTTGTAATGCTGAGCGCCGGAAGATGATGTCATTTCTGCTGCTCAGCATTACAAGCCGGCACCGAGACCGAGCAGAGACTTCTGACTGCAGGACTGCTGAAAGGTAAGTACAAGGGGGGGGGGGTTGATAATGGGGGGGGCGGCATTTTAAACTTCGCCCCAGGCGGCATTTTGTGTTGGGCCGGCCCTGCTTGTGTTTGGATGTTCCTAAGAACCATTCTAAAGAAATGTTTGTTAATGTAGGAAGTGTGGCATGATGAAGAAAATGCATGTGATGATGTCACATTTCATCATAAAACCATGAAAAGACAATTACTGAACTCAGGAATAGAGCACACAAAAATAAGCCTCTCTCTCCTTGCTGTAAAAATGGAAAACCCATCTTTTATTGCTGTTTTATATGTAAGACATTTCAAGGCTAAATGTAATACAGAAATATTTTAAAATTACGTATGAAAAAATGCTTATAAAGATTTGAAACAAAGCATCGTAATTGTTCACGAACAAATTATAGACAAATTCTTAATACACAATATCCATTATATAAATGTGTCGTTAAACCCAAGTGCTCAAGAACAGAGTCATGATTTAGTTGTGGTTGCACTAAACACTAATTGCTCATTTATTACATAACAAATTATATCTGTAGCTTTTTTAATTTTGGGAGACTTGTCAAAAATGATTTCACATCTGTGTTGAGGAACTCATAAAAATCCTGCCAAGTTTTTAATGAAAGATACTGAGACACTGATTGGCTCCCTTCCGCGTAACAGTTGTAATTATGTAAATATTGTAATTACAAACAAATTTAGAAATAACAATGGTGGAATTTGTTTCATTGTTGCTATGACACATAAAAGAATTCATGACAGATTTGTTACTAAACCAGAACAAAGTAAAATAAAAAAGTAGAAAGTGGATTGCAGTTATTCATTCGAAGGAACCACATACTGGAGAACATGATAGGCATTTTACATTTCCTCAACTTGTTATTTCCACGAATGTAAATATAAAAAAGCCTGTAAAATTAATTACAATGTACTTCAGTTCACATTTTGGGACATGTCTGGTGATTATAACCTTAGTTGTGAGGATATATCAAATATTTGTTATTGAGAAACAAAAAGACTCTCATGCCCAGGCCTCGACTGGTTATTGGGAATGGTAGATGGTGTGAGTCCCCTTAAGTGTTACCTTAAGTGTGTGTAAGAGTGTGGCCTTGCGTGACCAGCTGTCTGCATGCCACTCATAAAGCGGCAACTTGCCTTAAATTGCCAGAACTGCTCCCGAAACAGCCCTGCTCACATCAATGCGGAAACGATGAGGATGAATTAACCCATGCTGCATTAAATCATAGATTTCCATCTATGTTTGTCCTAGTGACCAAACCTCCACACTAGTGCTTTATTCAATGGGATATTTAATTTAAATACTCTAGTTGGTACCAAGCCTACTTTGCTGTTTGAAATTAACTATATATATATATATATATATATATATATATATATATATATATATATATATATATATATATATTGCAAGCAATAGAACACATTATCATGTTTTTTTAATAAAGCATTTGGTGACACTAATAGCTGGTATAAAGACTTTGTTACACATTTCTGAAGCTAATAATAAAATCCTATGTTTACTGCCATAGCAACTAATTACACGACTAAAGACATTATATAATATAGTTTCAAACTAATAAAAACGAACCGTTTGAGAAATAGTAAGACTGATATATAATTTTGTGGGACTTTGCAAAACGAGTGTACAATCAGTGTCTACATTTTGAGTCCAAAGGTATAAGATGTGGGACATACATGTTTCTCCTTTTTTGGGGGGAAGTTATTTTATATATTTTTGAATTGGATTCATGTGGTAATTTCGTAATTTACATATAGAAATGTTTTTATGTGAAACAGGACTATCGAGAATAAAACAGCAAATTCTTTTTAGCAGCAGTTTGGGGAATTGGCACTTTTTGGATTCCATCAGTTTATTTTTATATAGTGTGACTATGATCTATTCATTGTGCCCTAAGAAATCAGTGATTAATACATCACACTTATTATTCAATACCATAGTCAGAGGGATTGTTTTCTGTAAGGCTCAAATGCCTTTTTCTTATGGAGGAAGGGATTGGACTATATGATCAAATGTATGTGGATACCCGATCTCCACACCTATATGAGCTTGAGCTATAATGGCCTCCACTCTTCTGGGAAGGCTTGTTTTTTTGGAGCGTGTCTGTGGGAATTTGTGCCCATTCAGCCAAAAGGGCATTTGTGACATCAGGCGCTGATTTTGGATGAGAATATTTATATTTATAATTGATATCTATATCTACAGTATGTATACGTATATATATATATATATATATATATATAATTATATTTCTCATCCACAATAGAGCTAGTGTCAAGGACACCACTTGACCTACTTTACAGGGATGATGTAACATCCATGTCTTTTATGCCCTTAAACCGAATAATAATGTAATTATGTGATGCAGCAATAATTGAGGGTGACAATCAACAGTGAAGTTTTGCTTACAGTAATTCAGTCTGCTTTCTGCTGAAACTGAAATATCTGCTGGTCATTGCTTAAGCTGCACCATGACACATTAATTTCATTGTAGCATTCGGACATTTTAACTTAATTGTAACATGTATCTTGTTTGGAAACATGCCATAGATACTGATTGTGGAAATATTATTCAACTGTATATGCCCACATGCTCTTTACATAACCTAAATATTACGCTGAAAACAAGCGGTCATTATTGCTCAGTTATTGGAGTCCTACAGATTTAGAGGAAAGCAACAATGCACACTGTGTAATTTATGAAACTATGGTGTTTAAGAAGCTTAAGCGCAACCAAGGTTGGATTTAAATCTCAGGTTCCCTTAGGTAGAAAACATACTAGTGCCCCTCCTCACTAATAAATATTATCAAAGGCTCAGTGAGTGTAGAATGGACTGGACAGAGTCATAAAATAAATAAGAAGTGATTAAGAGACGGGTCATCAAAGTCATCATAAGGCCATATCCTCTTGCCTCTTGCCTAGTGCTAAAGATAGTGCCTACTATACCCTTGGCTCTATACCTATATTGTTTATCATTATACACATAGCATTTTATAAACATCTAAAAAGCACTTCATTTCAGAAAGGTTTCAAGATTTATTAGTATCTCATATACACATTCACCATAGGCTATGACTTTCCTGATGCTCCCCCCATCTAAATATGATTTCTTGGCACTTCAGTGACTTTCATTGTGGAGGTAACCACCTAAGGTCATGATAAGTAGTAGTGAAACACAAGAGAAAGAATATTCAACAGTGTTAGGAGTTCAAAAAAAGGAGTTCCTATCAATACCAAAAAATTCATCTAATAGCAGAAAATGTTTCCTGGATTCTTGAAATGTTAATGCATAATACCTGCATTGTCTTCTCATCTGTACAGCGCTGTAAAGGTGTTGCACCTCTATAATCTAATATATCGACGTCAACTTTCAGTTTTAAAAGTGTCTGAAAAAAATTAAGCAGGAAAAGGCAAAGAATATTTTTTCTAACACATTTTAATAACATTCTTTTAATCATAGAGATCCCAGTGCATATTATAGTCTTCTTGTATCTACAGATCAGTGGGGTTACCTAGACCTGATGGTCAGAACATGTGATTGTAGGGGATACATTGAAACTGACTTCACATACACCACAAATAATAACCGTAATAAATAAAGACACCAACAACTTCAAATTGGATAAACAGGCCGTGGTCTTTTATTTAGCTTACAATGTAATAACAATTTACACACATAAACTTGAAACTTTGTAACCATAAAAGCACTCCTGGCCCAAGCCTCAGAGTGCAACCATAATTTAACCATTTAAAGACCATCTGCCCTAAAGCCAGGACAGCCAAATGCACCACCGGTTCACCCCTTATATCAATATATATATTTTTTTTATATAAAAGGGGCAACCTTAACCCAATAAAAGCCACGACAAAAGGTTAAATGTACATACATAAAAATGATTAAATGGGTGGGAGGGTGGACGCCTCAAAAGCAGCTCCTCCATGTTCATCCTTTGGCTCTCCCGCTATGCTGTTGCTCACCAGACGCTACAAGAGGTCAGTTCAGACAGCTAGCAGTTCGCCGCAGGTAAGTGAAGCGTACTTCAAACAGGTGCTATTTATAGGGCAAATTCCCGCCCTTTGCGCAGGGCGAGGCACCCGTGAGCGCAAGGCACGCAAGGAGGGGGCGGTAACTAAGCGGCGCGCGGCGTCCTCGAGCGCAACCAAAGTAAAAAGGGCGGCAAACTAAACAGCGCAAGCGCAACCAGAAGCTTCTAACACCTTTTTTTAAAAAAATTATATAACCTGCCTAACCTATTACTAAACAATAAATACTCCTAAATTTACATGGGAAAAAAAAAGTTATTCATAGATTGAAACAGCACTTACCTTGATAATATGCAATTCTCCATGGTAAGCAGCAATGTACAATAATGTGCTTCCACCAATGCACCTGAAAGCATGGCACAAATGAATCAGACGTGATCACTGGGCCTTTCCATTACAATTCACATCCATATTTATTACAAGCATAAGAACATTCGGTACTATTTTTAACATTGTAAACCTTCAGTCACTTATAACTCCTAAAGAACTAAAGAAGCTCACTCATAGTATGCAAATATCTTCTTCTACTTTGAATCAGAAGACTGGTGGCACACATTGAATAAACATGTCAATATGCCAGTTTTCATTTTATATGCATCAGTTTTAGAATGCCATCGTTTCACACTGCAAGATAGGAACCAGACACTGCAAATTGCACATTAATGGATTTGAGAATCCTCCAGCAACACAATTAGCACAAAAGAAGAGACATCAAAGTGTCGCTGCACTGGAGTACGGATTACTTGCCGACTTCCTGACTGCTACACTGTAGGATAAAATTCTTTTTTTAGATTATGACAACGGCTAAAGTTTGGTGAAGCACAAACCGTACCAGCGGATTCTGTAACTAGGACATGCCGTATTCAAAGTAACTTAAATATCCACTTATGTACAATATTGAAAGCTTTAACTGTCTAGATGTGCAATATATCCCACTGACAATTTCATTTTAAATCTACTGAAGCATAACATCCTCGTTGAGAACATTTAACTCTAGGCCAAGTATATGATTTCAGTGTCGCTCTAGGAAATATATATTTTAACGGGTCATTAACAGTTAAAATAAAAAAGTACGAGTGTCAGTTTTTCATATCCTGTACAAGTAAAGGTTTTTTATGTCACTAATTACATTATTAATATTACACTAGATTCAAGAAAGTTTGGAGAATTAAATCAAATGACAGATGCCTAAATGATTACTGTGGGTACCATAGCAACAGAACACTACAGTACAGGCTGATGTGAGTTTTGTATTTTTATTAATGGTTAGACTGACCTATTGCAGAATTGTTTGCTTACATATCGTGTATTTTTTGGAAACGCTGATATTTTGTGTGAGATGGCCAAAAAAAATATTTATGGTAAAGCCCAATTCAAAAAGGTTTAAGTGTATGTATGCTTAGCATCTTGTAAGTACAGGCTTGTTTTAGGTGACAAGTCAGTTGCTATGGTGACGAAACATTGGATTAATATAAACAACGCAGATGTTACACTGCGGTAGCCTGCAAGCTTTGAATGCCAACTCAATTTCTTCATTAAAAGCATCTCACCTGCTCAAGTTTAGTAAAGCTAGCATATTTGTAACCACAGCAGAGGACAATTTATATTTTCAAATTATAAGGAGACACGGCCTATTGTATAAATTAAGTATTTTCTATATTATTTCCCTTTCTGTGTCATATGTAAATACACCAGCTGTAATTTTTTTACTTCTTGCGAAAAGGTATCTGGGGGCAGTTTTCTCGAATATTTTCTGATATCAGATGAGGTCACGATATAGAACAAATTAATCTAATGGCAAGACAAGCTGCTAGGCACATATAGGCACACTGATGCCCACTTGATGAGTTTGCCAGATAAATAGCATGTGTCAGTATTATTGCACTTACATTTTCCTTTAAATTATATATGGCATTTTTTAAAAAAAGGTTTGAGATGTCATGTGTTTAATATATAAATATCTAATGTAAAAGAAGAGTGCCCAACCAGATAGTACCTGCTTCTCAGGCTGGCCATACTTTTTTCAATTCACCGTTTATTGCAGATAAAATATGACATAGCACAAAATCACAGTAACAGCATTATACAGTCAGAGTGTACGTTAAACAAGATAAATGGCAAGGGACAGATCAACCCCTGCACGATCGTACATGAGAGTCCGATACCTCCGACATATACAAACATGTTCCATGAAAAGCCAGCAGACATATGTGCTACAGAACGGTCGCATTTGGTAAACAACGAGTAGAAGCGGATTGTCACTATTAACAACAACAAAAGTACCTGGAGGATACATACAATTGGAAGAAAATAAAGAGGCCCGGCCGCGAAACCAGGCTACTCTGAACCCCAGGTAAGGTAGGAACAAAAACATCTCGCGTAGAAACGAATAGAACGCGAATGTTGAGAACACAGGAAATAAAACAAAATGAAATGAGATGGAATGGACTGACAGTGGAAACCCCATGTGAGTGGGAAAGGCAAATAGTAGCTCAAGGCCCCAAAGAATCAGGGCTTTCAGTGAGGGAGGAGACATATGCACGCCAGGGATACCACAGGAGCTCAACCGAGTGGTCTTGGCCCTTAGCGGCCCCTGTGAGGACCTCCATTTGATAGATAAATTCCACACGGCGAAACCAGGCAGACATAGAGGGAAGACTGGCAGACTTCCAGGATCTGGGAAGGGTGGTGAGAGCCGCATTAACTAAGTGAAATTTGATGGAGCCTTTGTAGGACTTGTACGGGACTGTGTTATGATGCAAAAGCACGGAAGCTGGGGTGGCCACGAAGGTCGGGTCCGCCACTGCACGAATGACCGAGGACACCTTATCCCAAAAAGGCTGAATTGCCGAGCATGACCACCAGATATGGTAGAGGGAGCCTGGGGAGTTGTTGCATCGCCAGCACGTAGGGGGGATTTGGGGAAGGAACCTATGAAGGTCAACAGGGACCTTATACCATCGGGTAATGAGTTTAAAGAGGGTTTCCTGCACTCTGCTAGAGACGGTCCCCTTGTGAGCAATCAGAAGCAACCGCTCCCACTCCTCGAGGGAAAGAGAGATCCCGAGATCCCCCTCCCAGAGACTAAAATAATAGGACTTAGTGCGGGCCACCGGCACAAGTTGGATGGCATAGAGGGCAGAGAGAAGGTGCGAAGGTTCCTTATCTGCCAGACACAATTGCTCAAACACGGTAGGGGCACGAGATCCACCAGCAAGCGCACCAGAGGACGTGAGGAAGTGCTTGATCTGGTGATAGAGGAAGACAACCTGAAAAGGGTTGGTCGTAAGGCCCGTCAATTCCTCCAATTGCCGGAAGGTGTAGCCCTGAGATACATGGCAGACCCTAAGTATAAAGACAGAAGGAGGGGGGAGTGACGACAGTCGACCAGCATCCCCCCTGGCATGAAACCTGGATGCCCCGAGATAGGAAATAGGGGAGAGGGATCCGGCGAGATACCACCAATCCGCACAGCACCTTTGAATGCTTTCAGGGTGGGCGTAATTAATGGATGAGGCGCCAGAGTAACACAACGCTGTGGGTCTGCAATCCAGGGGAGAACCTCGAGGGGGCACGAAAGAGCCGCAGCCTCAACCTGGAGCCAGGGCCGACTGGAGCCGACAGTTCACTCGACCACGCGACGGAGATGAGCAGCCCTCCAGTATAACTCCAGGTCGCCCCCAGACGCCTTGGGCCGTGTCAGGTAAGAGAAGGAAAGCCGGGCGGGCTTGCCCCTCCAGATATAGCGGAGGAAGGCACTGTGGCATTTACGAAAATAGGAGCGGGGGAGGAAGATGGGCAGCGTCTGAAAAAAGATAGAGGAAACGAGGGAGGACGTTCATTTTAAGGACACTAACCCTGCCAAACCAGGACACATGGGGGAATGCCCACTTAGTCAGGTCGGCATGGAGGGTTGCTAAAAGGGGATCGAAGTTCAGGGCCTTAATTTTGTGCAAGTCCGAAGGAATAAGGACGCGAAAGGACTTCCAACGAAAGGGCATCATAGTGCGGATATGATGGGAGACGTCTGGTGGGAGGTGGAACCCCATTACCTCGGACTTAGACAAGTTGATCTTATAATTGGAAAGGTAGTGGAAATGCTTAAGCAGGGACAACAGCGCAGGGAGGGATCGGGTCGGGTCAGAGAGCGTCACAAGGACGTCGTCAGCAAACAGCGAGATCACATGGGAGCGTCCTGCAATGTCAATGCCCTCAATCTCCGGATGGGAGCGCACCGCCTCAGCAAAGGGTTCTACCGCCAGGAGGAACAGGAGAGGAGAAAGCGGAAAGCCTTGGCGAGTCCCGTTGGACAGGGTCACCCCCTTGGACTGAATACCATTAACAGTAACGCGGGCCATGGGGGAGGCATATAGGGCTCGAATACAGGTTAGAAAGTGCATACCCAGACCAATCCCCTCCAGGACCTTAAAAAGGAAGGACCGGGAGATGGTTGGCCATACTTTGGCATCCATTTTTATGCTCTACAGTCTTTTTCACAGGTTCAATGTTTCCTTGAATAACTTGAGGAACAATGGTGTGCCACATTTCACTGTAGGCTTGTCAAAGCAAGGTAAAATGTTGAATACAAAACAACAGTACTGTTTTTCCTCTGTCTGATTCAAAAAATATTTTCATTAGTCAAAAACCCTACTATGTTGCTACACACTTATATTAGCCCTAAATTCGAAAATGTAATATTTGTTACACTGAAGGCAATAGCCAGGTGACAATATTGGAGATGATTGTATCCAATTGTGATGGCTCAGGGCCACAATAAAATAGATGGTGGCTGGCAAGAGATCGGAAACAGCATGTGTCTGAGCCCATACATAATGTTTGTGAGTTAGAAGACCTATGATCCAGAACATAAGCAGATCAATAAATTGGTCTATTTGTGAAGCTGAACCGTTCCTGCTGCCACGCCCGTAGAATCCTATTAGACAATTTAATATCTCATTTGCCGAAATGTAATCCTAAACATGGTTAATTACAGTTTGAAGTCTATATTTGGCCAGAACAGCCTTGAGTTTGTATTAGTGACCAAGGCTTTTTATGCACATTTGTGATCTACTGACAAATATTTATGTTATTCACTATAGCATTTACAAGAAGTATAATGGATTTTGTTTACACAATTTAATTTATAAGAACAAATTATATAAATATTACTGTGACTTTTAAGGCAGCGGGTCTCTGTCATACATTTATTTCCAAATGTCTTGAACTTCTAGATAAGAAGGTCATCAGTGGATGAAAGTGGGATGAAAAGATTGGTCTTTACTAAAGCATGGATCTGAAAGCTTCATCACCATGTGTGGTCTAGAGTCTTCATTCAGATCATTCTGGGGAAAGCTGAGCTTGTGAGTAAAAGCCATCTCTCATTATCACTTGCAAAAAATAACTCTTAACTCGCATGCACTCACCTGGAGGAGAGATAAGTGTGGGTTAAAAAAACAAGCAACTTGCAGATTCATTGATGTGAGGGTTGCCTGCAAGTAGCAAAACTCACCTCCCATGCCAAAGAGGTTGCGAGTTGACTAGAGAGTCCACCTCCCCCACTTACATCTATCAACAACATTTATTTACTAAATGGGTCTTATGATTGCCTCTCTTTACCTCTCCCCATGAGGGGAGGGTATAGGGATCAAATATACCCCATAGCCTGCTTAGAGGTTTGGGTAGATCATAGGCAGGGAAGGAGTGGCCAGCTTGCAGACCTCATCTGGTGTGAAGGGTCATGTGGGAGCTGTGATTAAAGTCAGTGCTGCCTGATGATTAGGAAGTATGAACTGCTTGTTGTTGATTTACCCAGTCCAATAACTTGCACAATGGATTCCTATAAATATAAAAATTGCACATTTTTTTTTAAGAAATACAGTCATAAACACTGATAAGCCCATCTCTCTAGCTTTACCTTTACAATAGTCTCTGAGATCTTGATTTAAAACATCTAGTGCTATGTGTGCTTTTACAATTTTGGCAGGTAGTCTGCATCCCCATTCAATTAGAAGCTATATGGAAATTAAATGACATTTTCAAAATGATTTAATTCTTCAGTCAACACAATCTAAGATTAAGGCAAAGGCAATAATAAAATCTCTGAACATGCTGTACAAAATCTCTAGAGCTGCAGATCATAAGGAAAGAACATGAGATAAGAAGCTAAAACAACTGTTATATTATATAATCTTACCTACACATAGAAACCATGTATAAAAGGTAAACTTCTATCAAATCATTCAATATTGCAATGCACATTCTGTAGTATAACTGTTACCCATAACTCTGACAGTTTTTGGACCTCTTAAATTATTACATTTTTACTACTCCATAACATGTCATATACAATTATTCAAAGCACAACATATTGTACGTAGCAATGTAGCAATTTGGTTCCTCAGTTAGTTTGGTGAAATAACTACAAAATCTACAAAAACAGCATTTCGCGCACAGGGTTGCCCAAATGGGAAGTCTGTCTGTTAACAATGAAACCAATTGTAATTCATAATTTCCATGAAACAGATATCTCTCACCACTATATGGTTTCATTTGAGTTTGTCTTCACATGTAGGGCTTTCTGCAAGGTTTCATAGGTGGGTTAAAATGAGGGCATTCTAATGAGTTGGTGCACAAATTTAGGCTTCAAAATGTTCAACAATCTTGAGCCAGGTATACCAATTAAAATTTCTTCTCTGGCCTGGAGTTGTGCATTATTGCTAAGAATACTAGTTATTGGGGCTCTTCAATACAAATATATTTTAGGGATACATAAACATTTAGGGTAATATAATTCCTGCAGGCCACTTTTAAAAATAGAACATGATCAAAAACCTAGAAACAGCAGAGGAAGTCATATTTGTCTGACCATGGAATAATAGAAGTGACAGAAAAAATATTTTTTCAGACACTGTGTGGTACAGATGTTTACTGTATATATAAAAAAAAGAGCAAAGATAGAAATGTACATACTGAGTGTGACCTGCTATGTTGTGTGCTATCACCTCAAAAACTCTGTTCCATGAAGAACAACAAGGAGAAACCTAAATCAAAGGTCAAAGGAGTGATAAGGAATGAAAATTCTTGGGTCTTGAATTAGTGCATCATTTAATCGGTCAGAAACTCCATTAGTGAAGGTGCCACCAAGGCCTCATTATTCTGGTTTACCTCTGTGGCCAGGGTCCGAAATTCAATAGCATTGTCTGAAAATAAATGGAACCCTGGGACAAAAAAGAAGAAGCTGGAAGAGGTGAAATTACTCTGGCCCGGAATATTAAAGAATTGCTGAAATGCATTCACAAAATCATATTAGTTATTTACCAGGGTCACATTCCTCTCCCAGAGTGGAGATGACCACACTAGGGCATGGTCAGTCAGTAGGAACAAGATGTGTCCTACTCTGTCAAGATCAGGAGGAAAGATGAACAGAAATCTCAAAATGAATGGAACACTGTAAGAGGGGTGGTAGATAAATAGACAGCCTAAATGGGATCAGCAAGTAATGGAAGTATGGCTGGTGCAGTGGCTTGGGTGCATACAGGATCAGTTCTGGTGAGAAGAGTCTGGAGAGCTAGGGAAAACTGGCCCATATGGTGGTCCAGGGGATCAATGCTCGGTCGTAAACAGGCCGTGTCAGGAACAGTAGAATCCACCCAAAGTAGCTAAAGCTGGAAAAAACTCAAGGTCGTTAGGGTAAGCCAGGCCAGCAACTGGACAGAACTTAGCTGAAGGAACAGATGGAACCTTGATCATAGGAATAAGATGAGTCAGGATCCAAAAAACACACTCAGGAATACACTTTACAAACTCACCAAGACACAACAGCAAAAGGGCAAAGAGGAAATGTAGGCCCAAAGTTTGAGTATGAAACAGGTCACTTGAGGTCAAGAGGTCTCTTTAATGTAATTTAATGTCATGACTAATGTCATTTGTGTGCATGTAATCTGACTGCACTATGCTAGGAAGGCCTGACTTGGGCCCACTCTTGAATCGGAGCAGATCATCTCTCCTATGGAGGTGTGGCTAAAATATGTTCATGTCCACTTTATGAAACCTTACATTTCTAGAACTTTTGAGAATGTAAAAATTTGAGATGTAAAATGGCAGATCATGTAAATTTTATGTCAGAATTACCAAGGAGTACTAAGGAGAATAAGGGCGATTAAAATATATTTATATGTATGGATTGTACGATTCAATATAATCAATTTAGGATAATATAGATTTATGATACTATTAGGAATAGAACATAAGGAGTTCCTAATCAATGAGTGATTGTGGTGCAAAGTTTGAACAGTGTTCCTATCACTGTAGCAACCATTGGAACAGTCAGCTGGCTACTGGTAATAAGACAACTTTAATTTATAACTGCAAACAAATTCATCTTGGTCATAAGAATCAGATTACACAGATGCACACTCACACACGCACAGCAAAAAAATAAATAAAAAGTTTTTAGACTATCATTTATTTTATCACTTTGCCACTAACTACAACAGAGATAAATATTTAAGCAGTACAAATGAATATTCAAAATCTAACAATGTTACAGCCATAGCCATATTACTTTACTTAAAATAAAATATGTATTTAATTTTGATCACAGTCGACAGCATTGTGATTGAATTCACTGCCAGTCCTTTGTTACTACAAAGAAAAGCATGTTCGACATCAGCCTTCTGACATAATGAGAATTTAGTCTATGAAAAATGCAGCAGGATACAATGAATGGGCTGCTTATCCGCAATATACTGTATTTTAAGTAACAATTATGCTGTAGTGCTATTCATGGTGTAACAATTTTTCAGAAGAGGTAAATCTATTGCATCCTCTTAGAATGATGGCTACGTGGCTTGACTGTAATATGAATTCAATACAGAATGGGCTATTCATGTGACTATCTACAGGTATTGATGTGTGTACATAGTTAACATATGTATATATTGTAACACTGTACAGATGTGTTTTGGTGTATTTTGGTGTATTTTGTGCATGGGTCATGTGCAAATCATGTGTATGGGTCCCTAGTGCGGAGCATTTGGGAAGCAGGGCAGATCAGTGTCCCAGCTCCAGTTTTGCAACAGACTGGATGTCTAAGCTGGGTTTTTTTTATGAGCCAGTCCTGGATTATCATGAAGCCTGCAACAGGTATAGGACCAGGCCCGGACTGGGACAAAAAATAGCCTGAGCAGCCCTTATTTATTTATTTATTTATTTATTTATTGTTAAAGCCCACCCTTCATGTACCATCTTTGCATTTAATCATTCACACAAATCATTAACACATTCATTAATGCAGTCTCACAAATCATTCAAGCAATTCATCCTCACATGAATTCATTGTCATACGCATTCACACTACCCCCTCTCTTCATCTTATCTGCCCCTTCTCACTATGTTCCCCCTTTTCACTATGTAACCCCCTTCCCCACTTCTCAATATGTACCGCCTCTATCTATCCCCTCCCCCCTTTCTCACTATCTAACCCCCCTCTGCCCCTTCTCACTGCACCCCCCTCCCTCACCCTACTTACCTTGTTGCCGGAGCAAGCAGCAACTGCGACCGCGCCTGTGGCAGGGCAGGATTGACTTAGGGGCTGATGGAGCTGCAGCTCCAGGCCCCCACCTTAAAATAGGCCCAGTCAGGACCGGACTGACTGGTCCTATATGGCCGCATTAACGCAGAGCCCCTTAAGCCCGCCGCAACTATCCCCTCCTAACTATCTACCCTCTCCCTCTTTGAAGTTCACTTACCTTTCAGGAGTCCTGCGGTGGGGGTGCAAGGCCTCTGCCTCCCAGCTCTGCCACTGTATGGAACAGTATAGAGTGATGGGAGTTATGATGTACTTTTAGAGCATAATTAGATCATGAAAAAGACATTGGAAATGGTACAGCATAACACCCATCACTCTCACACACTTACCAATCCACACATATACCAATCCACACACACATACCAATCCACACGTATACCAATCCACACGTATACCAATCCACACATATATACCAATCCACACGCATACCAATCCACACATATATACCAATCCACACGCATACCAATCCACACGCATACCAATCCACACGCATACCAATCCACACATATATACTAATCCACATATATACCAATCCACACATATATACCAATCCACACATATATACCAATCCACACACATATATACCAATCCACACACATATATACCAATCCACACACACATATACCAATCCACACACACACCAATCCACACACACACCAATCCACACATATAGCAATCCACTCTCACTTAATGCTTTCCTACCTTTCATTTCTTCTTTCAGCTTCTTTTCCTCTTCTTCAGTTCTTCTGTCTTCTCTGTCTTCTTCCGGGTCAGAGGGCACGGACAGCGGTGGGCGCGGCTTCAGTGCTGTGCGCCGGGATCTTACAACAAACCCCGGCGCACAGCAGCTGTTGCCGGGCAGATCACAAGGGAGCGGTATCGGAGGTCTTTAACAGACCTCCGGCTCCCTTGAGTGATTTTAAGCCGGGTTGAACCCGGCTTAAAATCACTCAAGGGAACCGGAGGTCTGTGAAAGACCTCCGATACCACTCCCTTGCGAGCCTGCTCCTCCAGCGGCGGACATTACTGTCCGTATCTGGAGGGGTGCCGGGTGCCGCAAGTTGGCACCCTCTGATGAGCGGCACCCGGTGCGGACCGCCCCCCGCCGCCGCCCCCCCCCGGAGTGTGGCGCCCTGTGCGGTCACACACCCCAAAGGTCGGCCCTGCTCTAAGGGGCCGGGAAGCCCCACCAGGGCCGGCCTTAGGGGTCTGCGGCCGCACAGGGTTGAGATTAAAACATCGGGGTTTTTTTTTCAACTTTATTTAACATCCTCCATGTTAAATAAAGTTAAAAAAACTTTATTTAACAAGGAGGATGTTAAATAAAGTTTAAAAAACCCCGATGTTTTAATCTCAACCCTGTGCGGCCGCAGACCCGTAAGGCCGGCCTTGATGGGGACTTTCCGGCCCCTTAGAGTGGCGGATCCGGTCGCAGTTGCGGCGGGCTTAAGGGGCAGGTGCCCCTTATGCCCTGCGTTAACGCGGCCGTAGGTAGGGTAGGGGCCTGGAGCTGCAGCTCCATCAGCCCCTAAGTCAATGCGGCCCTGCCGTGGCCCGGCCCACCGGGCAAATGCCCGGTGTGCCCGATGGCCAGTCCGGGCCTGTATAGGACGTAGACATCTAAAGTCCCCGCACCCTCGTAAACAGGAAGAAAGTTGAGGAGAGGGGGGAGTTCTTATTTTCTTTCAGGGCAGAGAGGGGCTCTGAAATAAAAATCCCTGAGCTAAGTGTGGCATTATCTACCTGGGCCTCTGAGGGTTGTCTGGGAGAAGTTTTCCGAAGCTTGGCTTATTTGGGTCTGAATGGCTGGCTTAAGTCAGTGAATATTTAGGCTGGTCAGTCTGGACCAAGAAAGTATAGGTCAGAGAGGGCTCCATTTTGGAGCTAAGTTAAGCTTTTATTTTAAGTCACAGAATATTGTTCTTCCTGAGCCTTATTCCCCTAGAAGACCACATTTTAAGACCCTAGAAGTGATTTATCACACCTCAGGTAAAAAAGGGGTTTGCCACAAACAGTATTCTGTTCTAATGTACATGAGCAAGACATTGCTCCTTTTCCCCAACTATGAATGAACCCTATCCAAACATTTTGCATTATTTGTTGGTAACCTACTCTTCCTTTTCCAAGCTTCTATACGTTTTTTTTGGAAATAGTAAATGCCATATCCACCTTTAACACAAGCTTGAGGTTTGAAGCTGTGCTTGTAGAGGCTTAATATTACAGTGTGCAGATCAAAATGACGTACCTGGCAGAGATCTCTGTGACGTACATGGCACAGTCTAAAGGGGTAAGGCCTTTTCCACTTTTTTGGTTTATGGAAGCTCCACCCTCCAACAGCAAAAGAGTTAGGTCCTTTAATAAAAATATTTTAATTAAATCCAAATCATTGGAAAAAATTATGCAATTAATACAAATATTCCATAAGTGAATACTAAATGATCTATGAAGAAGAACTTTGCATTGAGAACAAACAGATATATATGCTAATACCTGCCATAATTCTAATATCAATGTCAGGGCGTGATATAGCATTAGACAGACTAGCATAAAGTGGAATTGGTTGGGTTTGACTTGAAGTCGCTGGGTTGGTATATTCAGTCTCTGAGTAGAGTAGTTTAGCCACTTTCACTCTCTGCCCAGGTTTTGTCTATTCCAGTCTTTTTAAAGTCTAATTGGGGCTAATTTTAGCACCAAAACTCCAAAAGGAGTTCAAGCTCTGGGCAGCCAAGCCTGTGAATTTCCCAGATTTTAAAACTCACAATATTTTTCTACTGTTTCCTCAATGAGACCAACATAGCCCTAACATAACTTTTCCTAAAGCAATATACATTATCCTATATAGGATAGTGACCACTGGTTACCTAATACAAATGTAAATTGTTGCTATATTAACTCGGATAGGGTATAGTTTTTCCTTCTGCATTGCACAATTGTTGCAGCATTATTCTTAATGTCAACCATAAGAACTTTTCCTTATGTTACTTCGTTATAACTTAATATGACACAAATAAATTATATAAAGGTAATATTAATAACAGAGTAATGATGCAGTGGGATGGGGTGGGATTTATGAAGAGTATAGAATGATCACAATATTTTCTTTCATTAATGCCTAAATTAGAATATTATAAATATTAAGAAAGTCCTTGTTTTCTCTGCTTCTTTGTTTTAAGATGATAGGTAAGGATAGTGAAACAGAGTTTACATTAAACTTACAAAGTATCCAGTGTAGAAGTCCCATGCCTGACAAAGGCTCTAGTTGGTTAATTAAATCTGGGCAGGTTGCCTTCAAAAAATGTAGAAGATTCTCTACTACACAGTGGTTGTTTGTTTTTAAAGCCAGGTGGAAGGTATGTGACCAGGAAGAAGTATTTCTAAGGAAAACTTGGTATAGAAATCTATAACACAAAATTATTACATGAAGATATGTTATCTTTGCTTTATCTATATTTTTCCTTCACATAACATAAATTATTCACTTTCATCAAGACAGAAGATATGAGGTACTTGTGGTATCTGTCATGGATTGGCATTCAAAGCGGTACAATATATACTAATCTATGTGGGAGACTTACCCAATACCAGAGGTTAAAAAAAGGTAAGAGCTGAAACTCTGCACCAGTGTTTGATAAAGCCCTATGAAGAATACCATGCCCACCCAAAAAATCTAACTTTAATAATCTTATATAACTCCTAAATATAAAACAATACTAGTAGACACTAGCCTGTAATGTATTGTTGTGAGTGTATATTCAAAGGAAGGTCTCGCCACTAGTGGCGTACCTCACTAACAGCATATTATTTAAGTAAACTAGAAGAATGATTGAGAGTTTGGCAGCTGCAGTTTAATGTTGATAAATGTAAGATAATGGAACAAGAACATAACAAATCCAAAGGCTATATATATATATATACCCGTAGGTGTGCTGTGTTAGCAACCACAGAAGAATGGGATTTAGGAGTATTTTTTTCCTGAGGACTCAAACTTAAGCAGGTAATGCAACAATGTATCAAAAAAGCAAGCAGGTTGCCAGGTTGTATAGCTTAGAGGCAACAGCAGCAGAAAGGGAGAGGTGGTTGTGCCTCTTCATAGATATCTGGTCAGATAGACATTCTAGAGAAAAGTTTTGAGAAGGGCTACTAAAATGATGATTTGGTTTGCAGGATAAAAATTATCAGCAGAAACCCAAAGGACGTCAATACGCGTTACATGTTGGAGAGAAGAGAGAGAAACATTTATTGTCTTTTAAGTGTATCTTAACTATATAAGCAGTGGTGGGCTGTTAGTGTAAGTATGTCATTTTGTGTAAATGTGAGAGTGTGTGTAATTATGTGTGCCAGTGTGTAGGGGCCCCATGGGCCAGAAGGTGCCTACCATTCACTGTGTATAAGTGATTTTGGGGTGATTAAAAGCCATGTCATATTTTAATCTCTAGGGCTACTTCAAAGTGATTTTGGCTAACCTTCACTAATATTTGAATTCCTCACAAATCGATGGAATAGAAAGGTCCTGTGTGGAAAAGTTTACCTTGAACGCGCGTAATTTCAATTACATGCACAATGTATTATCTACTGTATCTTGATATTTTGTTGCATTTGTTATTTGAGGCTTGATAGTCTATAACAATACTGTTTTATGCATTTATTTGTCATGGCTTTCAATAATGTACATGAAAATATGAGAGTGTGTCATAAGGTATCTATATTACTTGAAGAGCATTTTAACGTGTCAAGGCAACAAATCTTCCAAAATGTTTTTGGTAACACCGCAATTTGAGGAACGACTTGTGGAATGATGATACACAGCCTTGAACTGCCTTAGTATTGATAGATATAATGGATCTATAAAGCCTATTTACTAGAACTGTAATTAACACAACTCTAAATTGATTAAAATATTGCTGAATATTGAGAAGGGGTCACATTCTGCTGTTGTCGTGCATCCGCTATTGAGATAAAGAGAACATATTTTTGTTGTGACGGCTTAAAGTAACACTTAAAGAGTAGTCTAGTACAGTTTTTATTTTGTAATTTATGTAGACGTTCATTTTGCATGGACTGCCTTGGATTTTACTGCACGCAATGGAGAATACATTAATTCGTTATAAGAGTTAAAAACCGGACTTCTGCCTCACTTAACGCCTTCTCTGGCTGTCTCTACTGAAACCAGGAGCTCTGTTGAAATCAACAGGAGTAGCAACAGCTGTATGTTAGCAAAACATTGGTGGTCAAAAAACAGGCATGGGGTTAGCTGCTCCTATTGATTACAACGGGGACTCAGCCCCATTGACTTTAGTGGAAATGCTACCGAGCATGTGCAAAAAGTGTACACATTAATCCTTCCTATTTGTAGAAGAAGCAGTCAAGGAAGGACTTAAATTAAACCGATTCCAATAACTCAGGAATACCCACAACGTTTAACATGCAGTAAAGCACACTAAAACGATGACTCCAAAATGGATTTAACATTAAAATAGGCCTGCAGTGCTCTTTTAATATGTCAAATAAACTGACTTAATTTATTGCACTAAGTATGCTATGTATGGAAATGAAAAACATGGCCAGGATATGTTCATTTAATACGTATTTCTACATATACAAATACTTCACGTTCTCCCATGTACAAGTATGTTTGCACTAGCCTTAAAGGTGCTGTTCCACTTGGAGCAAAGAACAAACACTTTATTTACACAATTTATTACACAATTATTTACACTTTAAACTCCAATGTGGTCACCCTAGTTTTAAGAGATCTAACAGGGTATAACAATGAGGATTGCACGGCTTCGCTGAAAGATCGATACATCAAGACTCCTAAGTTACACTTTTACTTTTTCTCATGTCCTTGAGCCTTTTGGCTTATGGTTGATGAATAATTTAATAATGCCAGTCAAAGGTTAGGGCCAGCAAATGTATGTTTTTTATATGGAGGTCCATTGAAAAACATAAAAAAACATATATATATTTAAAACAGGTATGCCATGCAGGGAGATTTCAGTCTCAAGAGATTACAAAAATAGTTTCCAGAACCAGGACTGCAGTAATGACTGGCATAAATTGTTCCCTAAAACCTAGATCTGTATAGTATTTGCAAATACCCAGGTATGGGGTAGAAAGTTGTAGATTTGGCGCTAGAGCAGGAGGTCTTTTGAGAGCACTAGCCGAGGGGGGGCTATAGTGCACAATATCTTCATGGGATGAGGCCCCTGAAGAGTTGGTGGTTTATAGTAACACCATGCTATGTGGATTGGGGCTGGTGGTTAGGTTTCAATTGGGGCACACTGTTATGCTTAAGCCTAGGCCAATTCCTCCCTGCATCTCGCGTGATTGTAATTGCGGGATAATTGCGTGATCTTGCGTGATTGTGTCAAAAGTAATGTGTGTTCATGAGCATTTTGATGTTAATGGTACAGTGTTTTTTTTTGGAAATAACACGCTGTGGCCTCTTTGTACTCCAACTCAGTGTTTTGTCTTTATTGGGTTATAGATGTTTTCCAAACCCATGAATCGATTAAGTGTGAATTTAATTTTTGCCCTGTCATATTGTGCATCCCTCCTTCTGAATAATCCAGTGCAGTCTAGCAGCTGCAGCAGACAGATACGCTTTATGGTGATTGATATCCCTGTCACACTGATCACCTATCTTGCAAAAGAAAGCACATACTAGGGCTTAAATCTTAACTAGTTAAAGGGGTCCAGTTGTCAGTTATTGCAATTGTCAGTAGAAAAGCTCTTGCTCATACATACATTAATTTTCTATCAAATTTTATTTTCGCTTGCCCACAATAATATATTTTTAAATATACCACGTTTCCAATAATGTGAGCTTCTGAACCAACATGTATATAGGACATGATGTGCAAAATCAGATTTATCCACATGTATAAATGAAAAAATGTTTTTACTTCTGGAATAAATGTTATAATTACATTAACAGGGTCTTCTGTTAGTCCTGCAAATCAGGGTCCTCAAATCCTCCTTGCACTGAGACACATAGACACCATGCATATCAACTGCCTGAGCCTGGAAGGGTAGTTAAATCATAATATTCAGTCACATGGACATCCCATGAGAAATTTAAGTGGCAGCAAACTGCTGACCTCTATAAAAAAATGATCATTGAATGTTGTCTAAGGAATTAAAATGTATTACTATAAATCAATAAATAGCCCTCATGCGGGGGTGTAAAAACGGGGTGAAAAGAGTAGTCCAGTTTGTTTTAACTTGTAGTGGTCTCATGCTCAGAAAATACATACAATCAGTAGTGTTACTACAGGCAGCTGCCACATGGCCAGTGCCTCTAGGGGGCCTGGTGCGACCCCTTGTTCCTGTCTCCTCGTACCAGTGTGAAAACCGTGTGAGCAGTCAGACAGCAAGCTGCAAGAGTGGTTAGAGGTGAGTGGGGGCAGGTAACATGATCATGGATGTCTATGTATAAGTGTGTGTGAGCATGGATGTGTAGTTGTGTGTGTGTGAGCATGGATGTGTAATTGTGTGTGTGTGAGCATGGATGTGTAATTGTGTGCATGTGAGAGAGAGCATGGATATGTAATTGCGGTGAGATGGAGTGTGTGTTAAAATGAATATGTACATGCATGCAATTTGTGTGTGTTTACATATGTGTGTCAGGGGAAGGGGGGGCAAGGGCAAAGAAGGCACGACAAGCTGTTTGAGGGAAATTATGACATAGACTAGCTGTTTGGACCAAAGATGGCACATATAAGCTGTTTAGGCACAACGATAAGCTGCTTGGGGCAAAGGCACTCACAAGCTGTTTGGGGCAAAGATCACACCAGGGTCCAGTGATTTATAGTTACGCCCTGTATGAAATCACATTCAAGACCTCAGAGCTCCCACTACATCTAGAACGACCTCTGAGATCTTGAGCTTATGTGACTCTACATCTTATGCCATGTGTATTAGTTCGCTATAATGTATCACAAACTTGTTACATATGGGAAACTTGGTCAAGTGTCTGACACAAAATCTGTTCTTTCCTACTCCTGCAAACAAATTGATGAAATAAATCACTGTACTCTGTTATACGCTGCTTATATGTAATGGATTAAAATATAAATTACGACAATACATTTAAAATGTAAATGTATAGTTTTACTGTTCTTTCTGTATATTCTTATTTCAATTGTGTCCACACCAACAATGCAATAGCAAAATGGATTAAATCACACAATTTAGGTACATACATTTGATTCTGGAATGTTGTTCTGGAAAGTCATCTGTGAATTCACCCGTATCTTTCTTGATCACTACCCTACAGTCAAGGTTTAGGGTTTCTGTATGGCACACTTCATAAAATCCTGAACCTTGCGTAAGATCCAGATTGATGCCCATGGTAAGGCACAAGTCAGCAATGCTTGTACTTCTGTTGGATGGCAAAAAACCAGATCCCATAAATGTGTTATTTTTAAACAGCTGTTCAATGCAATTGCCAATGATTCTGAGGTAATGTTCTAATGTGGTGCAATCAGCAGGGGCAGTCTGTTATTGATGATTGCTCCTTGCCCTATGATATGCTGCTTTTTCTAACTGTATCCCAATATGCATTAAAAAACATTGCTCTGCCTGATAAGCATATGTTGATTTTAGGAATAAGGAGCCTAAGTTCCAAAACACAAACAGCATCAAGAAAGAGTTTGTTGATATACACGTTGAATGTACTCAATCTAATTGTTTTCTTCATCCTTATAACTTCCTGTGTACTTTGTGTCTATATGTAACCATTTCATGTTGCTTGCCTCCCACTCAGAGATGATTGTTCATCAAATTATGTAAAGCAGAAATGCAAAACAGATTATGGGTAGCCATGGTAAGGTTATATGTCAGGTGCCATTAAAATGTTTTGTTTAGTAGAAAAAAGGATGAAAGAGAAAGAAGGTGATAGAATAAAGTAACGAGTGGTAGAAGAGAAGCTATAAAGTAGAGGAGAAAAGACAGAAAAGAGAAATGTTAGAGAGATGAAAGTGGGCGATAGGAGAAATACAAAAGAAATGATAAAGTGGGAGAGATAAAGAACAAAAGAAAATTAAAGAACTGAGAGAGGAGAAAAGACAGATTGAAGTAGATGAGAGGACAGCAAGTACAGGGGAGAAAAGAGAAATAAGAGAAAAGAAGAAGCCATAGGAGCAAAAGGTGAGAGGAAGAACAAATGAGAGGAAAACTGTTAAAATGCCTGAGACTGATGACATGTGGACTTTAAATCAGCTGTAACAAAAGTAGAAAATATATCTATCAAATAAAGAAAGTAAAAACTGTTCACAGTTTATGTGCTCTAAACATTGTCAGTTGCCCTCATCTTTCTGCCAAATCTGCATTAGTTTCATTCACTACAAATCTCTAGTACATCCAAGTAAGTGTGGCAATCAACCACTTTCACATGACCAAAGGCTGCTCAGTCCCGGACTCACATGGCCAATGGCTCAAACATCTTGATCTGCTCCCTTGAACCACTGCCTATCTATTAGAATGAGCTGAACCACAAAGGCAATTCACACAAAGCAACTAACTACTTCTGATACATAATTCTTTCATGGAGCTTATAATGGGCATTTAGCTGGCATTTTACTATGAATCATGGGCAAAAGGTCAATGTGTGTGCCCCTGTGAGCCTTCAAAAATGAATATAATTATATATATATATATATATATATATATATATATATATATATTATTAATATTATTATTATTATTATCCTTTATTTATATAGCGCCAACAGTTTACGCAGCGCTTAATACAATACATAAATTCAAGGGATATGACAAGACAAGAATTGACAGACTAAGACAAACTGATACATTTGGTGGAGAGAGCCCTGCTCGCAAGCTTACAATCTAGAGGGAAATGGGGTGACAAACATAAGGCATAGAGAAAGGGTGAGAGGTAGTGTGGTGGTTGTATCGATGACAAGGAAGTTCTAGCAGCTAAGATGTTATGCTTCTCTGAAGAAGTGGGTTTTTAGATGTTTCTTGAATGTTGGGAGGGAGGGTGAATGCTGAAGGTTCCTTGGGAGCAGATTCCAGAGATATATGGCAGCTCGAGTGAAATCTTGTAGAAGGGAAAAGGAAGAGGTGATGAGTGAGGAGGAGAGCCTTAGCCCATGGGAGGAACGTAGGGATCGAGTAGGAGAGTATTTGCTAATGAGGTCAGAAATGTACGGAGGAGCAGTATTATGGATGGCCTTATATGTCAGTACCAGGATCTTAAATTTAATTCTAAAGGTAATTGGGAGCCAGTGGAGGGATTCACAGAGGGGGGAAGCAGAAGAGGAGCGACGTGCAAGGAAGATGAGCCTAGCGGCGGCATTTAGGATAGACTGTAGAGGAGAGAGTCGAGACAGTGGAGTGCCAACCAGAAGAGTGTTGCAGTAGTCAAGACGGGAAATGATAAGGGAATGAACCAGGGTTTTTGTGGATTCTTGGGTGAGGAATGGGCGGATACGAGAGATGTTTTTTAGGTGCAAGCGGCAGGATCTGGCGAGGGACTGAATGTGAGGGATGAAGGAGAGGTTTGAGTCAAGGATGACCCCAAGGCATCGGCCTGGTTAGTAGGAGAGATAGTCGTGTTGTTAATGGTGATAGAGAATTCAGGTAGTGGAATGGAGATGGAGGGAGGGAAGATAATGATATATATATATATATATATATATATATATATATATATATATATATATATATTCATTTATATATATATATATGGGACTCTACCTAAAAGTAAAAGTACTTTGACAGGGTGGGAAAACATCTCAGATTTTTTTGGTCTTTGGTGCATGAAGCCAATCTTGCTTTTGAGTACTTGACTTCTCTTGTTGGTGGCATCATTGTAAATTCCAGAGAACATATACCCCTATAGAATGGCAACAGTAGGGACTTTTAAGCTATTACATTTAGCCAGTTCTCAGATCCCTTTTCACAGGGCTTGGTTTGGATCGCCTTGAAGAGGCCTGTTAACAGGTTAGGTCAATAGACAGCCCTTATATATGATAATGCCCCTAGTACGGTTTCTTCTAATCATTCTAAAATTATCAGTGAACTTAACAAAGTGCAGTATTTCCTCCCACGATCTGTATTTAGGGTTTCTTAAGGATAAACGCTGCAACTGCTTGACAACAAAAATGTTGTGTAAGTCCCGTATCAGGTCTAAAAATATGTGCTTACAAGATTTTATTTTGTTTGCAGTTCCAACCAATGAAATCAGTGCTTGGTTTCGTGCAGATTACAGTTATTTCATGCAGAAGAGTTAAATAACCATTGCATGAAATAAAAAGCATTTTTAGCTACTCTACCTTGGAACAACAACTATGTCAAAACGATCCTTTATTTTCTGTTGGATGATGTCCTTAGTTTTCCTTTGAACTTTTCGAGCATGCTTGACCCATTTCTCGCAGCGTTCAACATCATAAGATTTTTTGAGCCATTGTAATTCTGAAAGATATATGCAAATAGAATCAATTTTATTTTTTACATCAAAATTTTTACCAACCATACTTTTTTGTTTTTGCCTACAGAAATGACCTTCAGTCAAAATAAAACGCACACTATCCAATATTCTAATATAGTTAATAAATTGTGATTTTGCTTACTCAATTTGTTTAAGCTCCTGGTAGTTTGTCTAAAATCTTAATATTTTGTCATCCTTGTATTCTCTTTTTTTTTTTTGCAAGGCCTGTCAAGTGTCAGGACCCCCAGGCAAAGTTTCCCACTCCACACTTCCAGATATCCTAGTCTGTTACCCAAATACACTGAGTGTATCACAGTGTTCTATGGCCTTAAAACGGCCCCTGACACCCCTCTAAAGAAGGCGATTACTGTATAATTACAGTCCTAACCTGAAGTACAAGCTACTGGCCTACAAATGCCTTCTTCCTCCATGAACCAGTGCTGGAGATGACTAGCGGTAAATATTTCACGTGCATGTAGGTGGGTTTGGCCAAATACATCTCCTTCATGGAAAACAGCTGGGAGGTTTAAATGGTCAAATGCATATTGGAGGATTCTGCAGAATCACCCATGAATTTTGAAGGGGGACATCATGAAAATTTAAGAAGATAACGCAACTATATGCGAAACAAATAATCAGATTATATTTAAAAGTTTTTATTTCCACACTGTCACATTCTCATTACACTGCCATAATCCAATGCTAATGGATTGAAGTTCCACTGATCATATTATTCAACACAAGAATGTACGAGGACCATGTTTATTTCGTGGGTCAAAATCCTTAGTAAAATACAGTATTGTTTTGGCATCATCTATCCACACAATCTAAAGCAAAAGTTTATACATTATTTGTAACGGTGCCTTATTTGAGTCTCATAACTAACATAAAACTTGCAAAGGGTTAATTTGTTTTTTCTTAGGATTGGTGTTTTATTATAAAACTGGTGTCCTGTAAAGAACGTGAGCAGTTTTTTCCAAATTCTCTATTCACTCTTGTAATATTCATTTTTCATACTCGTGACATGTACTTCCGTAGAAACTCAGACTGATGAACATGGTTTTTCATACAAGAAACTATCCTGGGAAGAAAGTGCTACTATCTGCTAATTTTTAGAACTGGGCAATTTTGTTTTTCAAGAACTGCACTTCTCTTGTTCACCTGCGATCTCATCTTCCAACTTGACATACAGGTTGGCTGCCACGAGGAGCAAGTAACAGTGATTGGCACGAGAACCGTTGGATCGCCACAAAATAGGCTATACTCACACTATATGAGAGTCATTTTAGTTCAGGCATACATCACACCTTAACATCTCAGTTGCAAAGAAATGTTCATGCTTATGGCATTCAAAGGATTATAACACTAGTAGCAGTCCCATGAAGAAGTCAATCATCGGTGTTAAAATGCCCCATTGAATGTGTAAATGTTCTGTCATTTCCAGAAAACATTCAAATTGCCATACTAAAATTTAACAGCAGCAATGTATTTTAAATGACATACTCGCTTTCTTACCATTTTTCATTTCTATCACCTTTTGTTGTAAGTCATTTTTTTCTGCAAATTGGTTCAGTTCCAACCTTTCCGAGGAAAATATGTTCAGCCGTGAAGTTGCTTCTTCAATTTGGAGACTTAGTTGTTTCTATTAAAAATATCAGCAGATGGTGAAATGTTTCAGCTGTTTAATTACAAACATCTCAACCTTTCAGAAATTGTGTGTTTAAAGAATAAATAAAAAAAAAACTAACTTCTCAGAGATCCCTGAGCTATGCAATGAAAACAGGGTGGACACTGCAAACTGTATCAAGATTACCAAATAGTTCAGATAAACCTTATGAGACCCCAAGCCATAATAAGCAAACATCTCTTCTTTTACAAAAAACCAACTTTGTAGAAAACAGTAGGTGAACAATAAATATTTTAGTATGTGACTGCAGATCACAAGTAGTCAACATATTGCTTTACATCTGAAGTTGAACCCAAATTTCCACTGCCATTAGCTACTTTGGGCACATCATGGGAGATGAATGCCAACAAGAGATGGAAGAGCTACCAAGCAGGAGTTGGCTGGCAACATTCATCCCAAGAGGAAAGCTCAGTCGAACGCTCCGTATTATAGTGGCCCAAAACATGTTTCGCGCACAGATTACTCCGAATACAAAAAACAAAAACTGTCTGCGCTTCTTACCCTAATAAAGTTGGAGACAAATATATAAACATAATATAAATGAGAGGTTTTGGTTATATGAATTGGCCAAAGCATAATTAAGCTCACCCGCCACGTCAAGGCACACTCTCAATAGGGTGAGATCCTACTCTCACCTCCTACGTAGTGGACACACAAAGCAGTCTATACTGCTACCAAAACCTTATTAATGTGTTGGGGGAGGTGCAATTAAACCTCCTCCCTATTAGTGTGCCTTGACGTGGCGGGTGAGCTTAATTATGCTTTGAATAATAATAGTGATCAGGCGCTTAAATATAATTGAATAGTTAAACAATTGTTTATATATATGTATATATATACGTAAATCAATACAGGTGAATTTATAAAAGTGCAGCAAACACTATTAGGATAATCCCAAAAATACTTATCAAAGTAAACAAAATATTACTTTTAATTCTATTTTAATTATGCTTTGGCCAATTCATATAACCAAAACCTCTCATTTATATTATGTTTATATATTTGTCGCCAACTTTATTAGGGTAAGAAGCGCAGACAGTTTTTGTTTTTTGTATACATTGTACAGCCAATACACTGTTTCTTGCAGCATGCTTACACCTGTTTGGTAGGCCTCGTATTATACATTTGTATTATTTGAGCCTGTGACTAGCTTAGCGCACCGACATTTTTTCTTTTCCCTCTTTACTCCGAATAAGTCAGGTGTACTGCTAAATCCATTGTATTATATGCAAACACATTTCTGTAAGTTTAATTGACCTAAGTATACCGCTAGGCACCTTACCTTTACTTACCGTATACTTAATTTTTGGGAACCTTAACATAAGCAGTGTCAGAAAAGAAATGCATAGAATAATTTTATGGGTCATAAAGTTAGGCCTTTGATTTACTTTATTTTATACCCAAAAAAAGGAGTATCAAATAACCATGCCAAATGTTCTTCAATGTGAATGATGGGAAGAAAGGGTACAGATTGCCTGATATTACGCACATCGACCAAATTAACGGAAACTAAGTCACTTACGAGTTGTAAAGGACACTTCATCAGTTAAGAGATCTTAGTGATCGTAAGAAAGCTAATATAATCAGACATATGATGTGTTGTTATTATTTAATAAAATACCTGCGTCCATTTGGGATGTTATCAGCGTCAGATAAAAGTAAAGCGGAGCTTAGTAGCTGAATAATTGTCAAATATACCATTGTAAATCAGCAGAGGCTTTAGTTCCTCAAATTTAAATCACCTTGCTATCAGTTATTTCTATCTTTTTTTTGTACACTTACCAGATAATTAACAACACTCCTGCTTTGCTTGTACTTGAAGCCAGCCATGCAGACAAAACACATATAGGCACACACAGCCTGAAGGGCACACTGGAAGGAAGTTTGGAAATTGTTAAAATAAAATAAGGGAAGGAAAACAAAATCTAAAACAATTCTTATCAAAACAAAATGAATATGCTTCTTCACTGGCTATGTGTTCTAAAGCATGTGCACAAATCAAACATAAAGTTATCACTGTAAGAAATTAAAGAAAAGCCAAAGTGGAAAAACAAAATGACTTTTTTTTGTTTTGATTGTTTACTTAACATACCTTGAAGTCTATGGGCTGGATCCCTAACAGACGCTTAATTCATCTGCAACAAAGGAGTCTATTCAAGTGGTCAACTGGTCGTTTGACTTACCAGACTGAACTGAAACTCAAACCAAAATTATCCCCCCATACACGAATAAATAAATAAACAAGGGTCAGCGGAAACCTCTATTAGTCAACGAGAAGCTGACAACTGTCCCCCTACTTCATCCTGTGCATGTTAGGATAGGGGCTATCAAAATAAACCTGGGGTATATTGTCTGATATAACCCCTCACCCCCCTGCACAAGGTGATTGGGGGGGTAAAAATCTGAGAGGAAAAGACCTCATGCCAAGGGAAAAGAATAAGATCCATCCTTTGCCCAATAGCAGTAGATTGCAAAATGGCAGCTGGTTGGTGACTAAAATCTGGGTGTAACAATGTTATTAAATGAGAGGCACAAGACTCAGTAGCTCATGTTAGGGTTAGGATGTGTACACTTTTCTAGCAGGTATATTTTAAGTTGTTTAAAGGAACAAGATTTTGCTGCAAGAAGCTGCATTTGTTTTAGCTGAATAAAAAGCCTATATTTTGGTTTATCAACCTGGATTCCAGTTTCCTTCGATGCTCTGATCCTTTACAAGACCTCATAGACTTAAATGGGTCCTGGGGTCTTTGTTTTTCTCTCTCTCTCTCAGCAACAACTCTCCTATTAGTAAATTTGTAACCTCAAAAACTCAAGTCTGGTCAGTTGAGTTAATCTTTACCCTTTGTATCATTTTAGTGTTCAGACTCCTTTGTCTTATGTTTTTGTTTTTTTACCACTGATACACTCTAGATATTCATACACAGCACTATTATTAATCTATAGGACTACTTATGTGGGATGTATAAGTGATACAATGATCCCTATGTGTCCAGAAGTATCCATCTGAACAAATTTGATACCAACTCAGGCAATGACCTGCTATATGTATAATAAACACAGTTATTTAAAACCTCTTTTTCAATGAATGACATCACGCTTATTGTCTTTCTATTATTTAAAATATCGTTAGTAACACAATTATCCGAGTTAAATATTTGATACAAATATTAACAGTTATAATGTTGCTTAATGTCACACACACACTAATGTATTTAAAAAAAATAAATAATAAAATGTTGAAAGACCCTTTCATTTGTACCACATCTTACCATGTAGCAATTAAATAACATGTAAACAAGTAGCAAAAGTAAAAGGCACAACATACGTCAAATAATACAACAGGCATATCATCTCTGAAGCTGCATGCTAACCTGAATTAGGTCTTCACAAGAGAAAGATGTCCTGACAAACAAGAGCTCCTCTAGAGTTTTCAGTGCCACATTTACAGCCCACCTGAAAGATAAAGCCAGTAAAATGCACGGTCTACAAGGCAGAGGACCACAGTAAGAGCAGGGCTCCAATTGTGTTCCTCACAGGTCATTCAGGATAACTTCAACTGTAAAAGTACGTGGGAGGAAATAATTGGCCAGGTTGCAGATAATATGACAATGCACTAGATCTTCCAGTTTCTATTTTCACCTTAACTCCCTTGTCAGGTGTTGCTCTAAATAATTGACATACAATTGCTCATGACAGAATACAGGTTGGAACAAATATATTCCTACCTTACTTAGAGTCTGACCCTGACTCACATCTTCTTGTTCTTCTTTCTTCTCTCTCTCTTCTATCTTCTCTTTTTTTCTTTTCTCTTCTTTCTTCATCCTCATCTCCACAGACATAAACTTCCCCACAAACTTCCACAAAAATGGTGGGGTTTCTACACAAGGTTATCTTAGGACAAAATGTCAGAGCTTCCCTTGCACTCTAATCGGGGGAGGGGAAGTCACCAGAAGCTCCATCATTTTGGAGGAAGTTTACACGAGGTTATCTTAAGGCAAAATGACTGCACCTTTCCGGTGATGTCCTCTCCTTGACACTCCAAACATTTCAACCATATTACATCATTTTAAACGGTTAAGGAGGGATACCTCCTGTGATTTGTGGCACACAAAATACAAAGCAGTTGTGAAGAAGCTAAACCTGGACATTAGATGCAAATGAGGTGGAACATTTTTTGGCTTGTTTACTATTCTGACCAGTGTATATTAGGCCTTCAGAGAATAAGCATATTGTTCTCTGTTTACAAACTAAAATATGTTCACTGTGCCAAAAACAAAAGTTATTTATAGAAGCCACTGAGTTTGACACAATTTCATTTCAGTGAATTTGATTTTAATGCATGGCTACACTCTTTCAGATGCCTGCAGGA
Source organism: Spea bombifrons (assembly GCF_027358695.1). Taxonomy (NCBI): domain Eukaryota; kingdom Metazoa; phylum Chordata; class Amphibia; order Anura; family Pelobatidae; genus Spea; species Spea bombifrons. The sequence continues at coordinate 42,145,093 of NC_071090.1, forward strand.
GGAACCGAGAGGACTAAACTCAAATGAATATTGATGAGTCTTCAAAATTTCATTTTAAATATGTTTTCAATGCCTATCACTTTTCAAACCTGATTAGTTAATAGTGTCACTGATACATTTAAAAACTATTTTAAGACCTTAAGTAAAGTTATCTTGTGTATCAAACAGCATCCAGGTGGATATTACATTACATTACATTAAGTTATATAGCGCCAGCAGATTCCGTAGCACTTTACAACAATAATAAACTGGTACAAAGGGAGAAGAGGGCCCTGCTCTTGCAAGCTTACAAGCTAGTCGTTTGAGGGGGAAGAGAAGCAGCAGAAGAGGACTGCTTGGATGGGGATGAGTTTGTCGAGTCATGATGAGCTGTAAAGGTTATTGGTTGTTCAGATGGCTTATGAGCTGCATGTAGGGATGATGCTAGCCTCAGACAGCCTTTAGTGGGTGGGAATTGGGCATAGCCACATGTACCTCCCCTGCCCAGAGAAAAGAAGAAAAGAGTCTGGAGTCCTAGGAAGCAGGGCTTCACTCCAGGTTAAATGTGGAGAGTTCCCAGGTATGTATGGAAACAACACACACATATATATATACAGTACCTCACAAAAGTGAGTACACCCCTCACATTTTTGTGAATATTTTAATATATACAGAAAATATACACCGACGAAATGATACTCTGTTACAATGTAAAGTAGTGAGTGTACAGCCTGTATAACAGTGTAAATTTGCTGTCCCCTCAAAGTAACTCAACACACAGCCATTTATGTCTAACACCTTGGCAACAAAAGTGAGTACACCTCTAAGTGTCATGTGAATCGTTAGTGTTACAAGGTCTCAGGAGTGAATGGGGAGCAGCTATGTTTAATTTGGTGTTATCGCTCTCATACTGGTCATTGGAAGTTCAACACGGCACCTCATGGCAAAGAACTCTCTGAGGATCTGAAAAAAGAATTGTTGCTCTACATAAAGATGGCCTAGGCTATAAGAAGATTGCCAAGACCATAAAGCGGTTTCACAGGACAGGCTCCACTCAGAACAGGCCTCGCCATGGTCGACCAAAGAAGTTGAGTGCAAGTGCTCAGCGTCATATCCAGAGGTTGGCCAAATCAATCAATGCCCTCCTTCTATGTCCATATCCCCCATCTATGTAAAATGTATATACATTTAGAATCTTATTAACCATATTTAATGTGCATTTCTCTTGGCTGGGATAGTAGTTCCATCCTCCTTTAAGTAGGCTCTTGTTGAAGCTCTTTGCTAATTGTATTTTGCACATACCAAGCCAACTGATCATACCAATGGCAAACATTTTGGTTACCTGGATATGGATGAAAAGTTGTCCTGTCTTTTGATTGACTCTTTTCATCTTGAAGGCTTATTTGTTTACTGGATAAAGCATCTAAATTGGCAAGCAGGGGTGACACTGATTTTGGTGCTTGCTGCAACTTCTCTGGTGGCTGAGCTTCTGGAATCCACTACAAACAAAAAGTAGAAATGTTTTGTGTTAGTAATGAGAATTGTTTTGTTCTTTTTGCACACCCTACACCAAAATGTCACGCATATACTGCCACCTATATATAATGATGCAATAACTAGATTTCTATATGACATACCTGCATGAAGTACTCATTTAGTTCAATTAAATACTAATGGGTTGAAATTCTGTTCATAATTAAAGCAATCAGTCTTAGAACATACAAGTGTACTGTATCGTGTTTATAATCAACCCATCAATCATTGCATTGTATGGTGGGAGCGTCAATGCTCAGTTATCTAAATGCAGAAATATAATATCTGATATACAGAAATTGTAGGTAACCCATATTATGTTATGTAGGTTAATTTATTGATATTGCTTTTACTTAGGATAGTCATAAAAATCCATATGTACAATATAGGGCTGCCAAGTGGATGGCATTTGAAGGGCTTGACAGTTTTTTAAGAGTTTAGACCAGTTGCTGGTTGGACACCAGCTCTACAGAGAGTTTGTATTTGCAGGAAGAAGGCTGTGTTCTGATGGTTAAGCGTATGTCACCGTGACTGAGATGTGGTAATAAGCTGGGATGCAAATTAGCTGCTGTCAATATGCTGTGTTGAGACATTATTTTCCTTTTTGAATCTAGTAACCCTAATATAATATGATAATACAGACTTGTGTACAGTACACAGGTGAAATTGAGACCCATTTTATTCGTCTCACGCTTTATTTCTCATGTGTATATAAACCAAGCGTCTTAAAGTGGGGAGAAAATGTTTACAGTATTTTTCTATACCTTAAAAGGAACAGAACAAACAGTTTTTTCTTCATTAATTTGCAGGAGCTGACTGGAATGCTTCCAAGTGAACAAGATATCATCTGAAACCAGCTTCCATGGCACCTGGAAGAGGACGCATCCAAACTTTAATGTTAGAAAACAAAATATTTCAATTATTGTTAATTTAGACTTAAAATTGAACTTATCATTCTTTGCTGTGCGTCATTTTTTGTCTCTCCCTCTTTTGTTTTGTGTTAATTACAGCACAATTCTTGTTATGAACAGCAAACCCTGCAGCACCATCTGTTAGCAAACTCTTTTACTTACTGCAGTCCTCATGAAAGGACATACATTTTGTATTAGAGATTAGTATGTTTTCAAACAAACTTCACCCAACATTGTAGAACTATGGTAAATAGAAGGTAGTGTTTGCACACCAGATAAGATGCAAAACAAAAATTATTTCTTACTTAAGTCATGCAGTGACATCTGCAGTAATGGCACCCACCACTACAATTCTATGAAGATTTAACCTCCACCTTAAACCACTATAATCCATCTGCACTCATTATAATATGGAAACATTTATTCACCATGCTGTATACAGAACCAGCTAATAAAAGAAGGATGCCTACATCTTCTTAACTTCATTATTTACCACTAATTATGCAAGGAGAAATATTAAGCATTCATGTCTCGAGCCCTGGGAATACATGCTGTATGTGAACATAATGCCAAATATTTGTTTACAGTAGTTTTGTCAATCAAGTGGTGATCATATTCAGCATGCTAAAATATAATTTTGAAATATACCACACAAAATAAACCCCAAAAAAGTAACTTCAGGGTGAGAAGATTTTTTATAATGACATGGTAGCACAGAATATCGGTTAACTTTGTCTTTCCCACCCTCAGTCGATTTGATCTCCTGATTAGTCTCACACTTCAGCTCTCTACTTCGCACTGTGTCATCAAATATTAACTTGTATTGTATTGTAAAGCTATAAAAGTTCCTGAAAATGTACAAGAATGCACTTCTTTGAGTATAAAGAGTTTATAGAAACAGGCTGGAAAATTTAGACTAATCTGAGACAATTGTACAAAGAGGTATAAGAAGAACTCAACTGAGAACAGGTAGCAACTTAATAGCCTTCCCTACAGTACATTCCTGGTTGGTAGTGTCTATAAGGACCTAAAGTACTTTCTACAGGTAATGCCCCATATTCCCATATTTAGCATCACCAACCATCTGCCATTCATCTATATGACCCAAGCTGCTTCAATTTTCGCATTTCATTATCTTGTCAAATGATACCTAAATGCATGTGCACTTTTGTCATCCTTGTAATTTGTGATTTGCTGTATTTTTAATTCTTTGAAAACTTGCAAGAATTGAGCACTCCCCATGCTTGCAAAGATGCTTAATAATGCCAATATACTGCAAGTGGAACAGATGTTAATGGCAAAACATTTGCAGACGGAACATTCCTAGTTGAACTGAAATGTTGCCTGTAGCAACCTTGAGTCATTTGCCTTCTATGCAAAGATTGATGTTCCATTGCGGAGACTTAATAAAGAAATCCTTAAAAGGACTATTGACAAAAAACTATTATGCCATATGAGGGTATTTTGCATTTCATATAATTTGTCATTTCTTATATTTTGATTAAAAAAAAAAAGATATATGTATCTATCTATCTATCTATATATCTATATATATATATATATATATATATATATATATATATATATATATATATATATATACGTCTTGCTCTTGAGCACAAGGAAATGTAAAATCAATCACTGGTACTCACAAAGTACTCTGCTTACATGACCCTGCTTCCCTAAACCAATACTGCGACAATATATGATGTCATTCTGTTGGATGATGTCATTTTTTCATTTTGGTCACAAACCACTCCACTCTAGTGATTATGTGCTCCTGTGTCAGCCCTTCTAAACTGTGAAACCTTTTCAAAGATCGTCCGGCGAAACCTAAAAAAACACACAAAGCATTTACACGCAGATCATCATACAAAAGACCTAAGTCAAGATGCCTTTTGTGCAAGATATATACAAGTAATTAAGTACGATAATATTTAAAATTTGTAATTAGGAAAATGTGTAGTTTACTCTGATAGCCTTGTACAGAATGACATACTTTCCAACTCCTGCCTTCAAGAACAATTGATTATATTGTATTGTGTATTTAATCAACATAGTCTCTGCATACAGTTATAATGGAAATGCAAAATAAAGTGAGGGAGCCATTTGTCATTGTGTATACATATCAAACATATCAATAAAATGCTATTTAAAAAAAAAAAAAGTAACTTACTGCATTAACTTTTTTATTCCATCTATGATTAAACCGCGAACAGTTTTATTAAATGCTTGAATAAAAAATATACAGTTTATAACGCAGCAACTCAAGAACAAGTCTGACACCTTGATTTTGAATGTTCATAATGAGCATCAAGATTCAGCAAGCTGAATTTTGTATAGAGTTTGTGGGTCACTGAATAATTCTGCAGGTCATCAATGCTCTTATCAGAAAACAGATTAAAATGCCAATTGCAGGAACACTCGGTAGGCTGTAGTTACCATGGTAACCATAAAAGTTTTTACAAAACGCAAGTGCTTCCATTTTTTGATATATTAAAAATATGCATTTCGCAGGCACGCATATCATTGCTATTACACAAAAAGGACACTAGAGGTGTATGGTGAGCAAATCAATTCAGATTCATTTTTCATTTTGTTACCTGACCTTTTAAACAAAAATCAGAGGGTTTTTGTCATTTCAAAATGAAAACGTGTGCAATATTTTGAATGGGGAGGTCCCTGCCACCTTTTGGATCCACATTTCAACAAGGTTTACTTAAAGCAGCAGCATAGGGTTTAGAATGAGATCCAGACTAGATTTTGCATCACAGGACCACCATCAACAGCATTACTACACCAATGGACCAATGGATAGATACATTCACCAGCATGCTATGAGACAACATTTTCTACAAAGTGCACCAGTTTCATGATCCCTCAGAGTAAGGAAGGTGGTAGAGCAGCAACAGCAATAGTGCAATGTGCATGCACTGGCAGAAAGATACACCCTAAAAACGGTGAGATAGTTTTGATCAGATGTTCTGTACCCCTTGTTGTATGATAACTCAAATCTGCGGTTGAAAAGTAATAATAGTACGGTGGGATTTTAGTTTGCTGCGTTATTAACAGAAATGTCAACAGCATTGGCTATTGAAACTGACATTCCTTTTGGACAAAATAATAACAAATAAACAACTAGAATATATGATATGCGTTTTTTTCATGTCTCTTTCTTCTATCTTTTTATTCTCTCTTTTTCTTTCTCTGTCTTTTTTGTCTTTTTTGTCTTTTTCCATTCTCCTTTTTCCCTTCTCCTTATTTCCCTTTCTTTCTTTTCGCTCTTTCTTCTTTCACTCCTTCTTTCTTCTCTTTACATTTGTTTTCTCTCTCCATCTTTCTTCTTACTTCCTCTTTCTCCTCATTTCTCTCACTTTACATTGTAAATACATAGACATTAATATGCAGTTGGTCCCCCTTTGCAGCTATAACGGCTTCCACTATTCTGGGAAGGCTTTCAACAAGATTTTTAATTGTTTCTGTGGGAATTTTTGCCCTTTCATCCAGTAGAGCATTTGTGAGGTCAGGGACTGATGTTGGATGAGAAGGCCTGGTTCATTCCAGTTCATTGCAACCCAGATTGGGTTGAGGTCAGGGCTCTGTGTGGGACAGTCAAATTCTTCCATACCAAACTCATCCAACCATGTCTTTATGTACCTTACTTTGTACACTGGGGCACAGTCATGCTGTAATAGAGAAGGTTCTTCCCTAAATGTCTTGGTCTGTCCAAGCATTAAGATTTCCTAGTTTTTTTTTCTACGTGTGGACTTCAGGAGGACTAAAAAACAGCCCCATACCATTATCGCTCCTACTCCAAACTCCAGACTCGTGCATCAGACTGCCAAACAGAGAAGCAGGTTTCGTCACTCCACCGAACTGCTCCAAAGTCAAGTGGCGGCATGCTTTACACCACTTGACTTGGCATTGTACTTGGTGATGTGAGGTTTGCATGCAGCTGCTCAGCCATGGAAACCCATTCCATGAAGCTCCCACTGCACAGTTTTTGTGCTTATTTTTAATGCCAGTTGAAGTTTTGAACTCTTCAGCAGAATCAACAGAGCATTGGCGACTTTTACGCACTGAGCCTCAGCACTCGGTGACCATGCTCTGTGAGATATTATGATCTTCTGTTTTGTGTTGCTGCTGTTTCTAAACACCTCCACTTTCCAATACCACTTACAGTTGACGGTGGAAGATCTGCAGGGATGAAATTTCACAAACTGACTTATTGCAAAGGTGGCATCATATCACAGTAGCACACTTGAATTTACTGAGCTCTTCAGAGCAACCCATTTTTTTCACAAATGTTTGTAAATGCAGACTGTATGGCTGATTAAAACACCTGAATTCAATAATTCAATAATTAAGAGTTGTGTCCCAATACTTTTGTCCATATAGTGTATATTGACTTTCTTTGGTCATATTATAGCTATACCTACAGACTAAACATGATAGGAATACCTACAACTACACTAAGAGGTTGACAGATGGTCTTATAGAGGTAAAACTATGTTTTATTATTTTTTTGCACTGAAGGGGGTGATTTGCATCTATTCATTCACCTTCAAATGAAAGAACTGTGAAATCACTGTGTAGATTTCTCATAATATTCCACTAACTAGCCTCAATAATTTATTAGGAAAACATGAACAAATAGCTTTGGTGTTTGTTTTTATTTAAAATGTGCTGCTGGAACATCCCCTTTTTCTTTAAAAAAAAAATCAGAATCAGATTCTAGTGTAAGAGAATAATCTCATTAATGTTACAGAATGGTGTGCTTTCAGTATAACTGTACAACAACAATAAAGAATGTTGGCCATAATGAATGGTTAGGTGCTGGTTTTACTTCTACCACTGATAAAATATTTAATTATATTTTGTATATTGCCTGAGCACTACATTTCTAGGACATTGGATCTGACTTGCCCCCTGGGTTAGATAAAAACAAAAAGTGAAGGGAATCTCAGATTTCAGCTCACTTGTGCCAGTACATTAGACTGATCCTATGCCATGATCATACCTTAGCAGAATGGTGAATCTCCTGCCATGAGGAGACATCGACAGGTGTTGTTGCATGCTTTGATGCTCATTCAGTGGCATCCTAGTTTCATGGTGTTTCATGCATTTGTATCTTTATAACTCAGATGGAAACTGCCCATCCATGCCTGTGTACTGAAATTTTTAGAACATTTTTGGGTACAATTAATAATTTGCTTTTTTGTTGCTCTTCCCAGTTTTGAGTTTTTATTTTGCTCCCCTGGTTTGTTGCCTGTCCTGGCCCTTTGGTCTGTACTTTGCCTTAGGTTCGGTTTGATTGAGAAAAGCAGCTATGTCCTAGTAGCCACGGTACCTACAACCTCAACCAAAGGGGGAACAGGATCAAAATAGTCTTTCCTTAGTGGTCTTTGGCCAAGGGCTCAGTACGGTATTGTTACATCCCAGACAGCCCAAAACGAAGATGCAAATGAACATGAAACTAGCATGACCAAGAGTTTGCAAAGCACGATATTGTTTTATACTCATGCAGTGCCTGATTTGCTCCCTAAACCACTGATCGAATCTGTAGTGTATGATTCACTATAAAATAGGTCTGAATAGTCTACAGTTTTATCTTGTAATGTGATATGTAACAAGCTGAAAATTGCCCTAACTTAAAAAAAATATATTTTACCTAAATGTCTATATATTTCAAGTTGAATAGAAGTTTTTTAAAATAATTTCCCACAAGAGGCATAGATTATGCCAGTGGATTTATAAGGAGTCTTGTTACCATGACAACCAAATGCAGGAAGCAAGCTGAGAGAATAGGGAAAAGAAAAGCAAAATCACACCCATCCATACTTATTCATTGTATTTATAGATGTATATTCTAAATTATTCATCATATATTCTGTAAGACCAGTTTAATAAATTCTATCCTTTTTGCAATGAACCACACCAAAGCAGAGCGGAAAATGTTTTTTTTATATATATATAACTATGTAATATACATGTGTGATCATTACTTTAAAATATTTTAACCATAATGTTTCATAAAATGGTTAAATAATCTGAGTAAGAGTTAAAAGTCGTTACCAATATATTTTATAGTGTGCTATAAAATGTGAAGACGTATTTAATATTTGCTGTTTGTGTTCCATAACCCCACTTGTCTCTTGTTGCTATTAGCAACAATCTAAGGCACTGATTTTTACCTAGATCCCTGTTAGACAAACAATGCTAATAAATAAAATATTTAATACAGTATTAACACTTGTACAAAGAATTCCCTTTTAAAAGAAATTCACATGCAAAATAACTTTGTCTATTATTTTTGTTCTTTATTATGCGAAAAATCTATATTTTATGCCACTGGTTTAGAAGTGCCCTGCAGGGAATGCGAGGTTAAAATGATGATGAATAGTCAATTGCGCTTCACACAATATGCTCAGAATATGCGTAAAGAGAATATTCTTATTTCAAAGCAAGACATTGCTGGTGGCTATAATAGCAATTTTTGTAACTTCCTGCTGCTATAAGACATTAATTTCATGTCCTTCATTAGATAACCTTTGGTCACACAAAGTGTTAATTTTATGGCCTGACGATATTTTCCATTCAAGGGACAGTGTAGGAGACACCTGCATTTAATAATAATGCGCTTATACCAAAATGAGCATGTCTAAAAAAAATGATAGGTAAGGCAGGAGACAATGGCAGATGACAATTCACCTTCTCCACCAAGAAAAAAAAAAGAATCCTTGTGAAATCCAGCTCCACTGGGGCCGTCCCCAGTGACAATTTCTGTGTCTGAATAAATGATTTCAATGGGGGGGGGAATCAATAGGCTCACTTGTATTGGGAACCACAAAAACTGCAAATCATTAAGGCAGAATAAAAAAAAAATGTGCCATATTCGCACATACATGTGTTAGATCTCACAGGTCTTACCTCTGACTTGAGCATGGAAGTCTGAGAATGCAAGCAAGCCACAGATTCACCGTGCTAATGGTGCGCAAGAATAATCAAAAGCCCTTGACAAACATATGGCGTATCAATATTCAATGCTGCCCTAAATTCTAAATATGCAACATACTCTAATAATTGAAAGATCCATTCGTTGTATTGTCTCTTGAAAAGTAGATTTTTCATCTTTAAGGATTTGTGCAATTTACAATTACTAGTGAATTGATTTGTCCATAATTACACTATACGTATACATACAGTGAACTACATTTTAATCCATAGTGCATTAACAGATTTTATATGGGGTTGATAAACGTAATGATGGTCAGAAAAACCAAGAATTCTCAACTTGAGTAGTCATTAAAAAGATCAGAATCTCATGGTCCTCCATATTAGAAAAACTCAAAGGAAACCTCCCTTCCAAATTTAATTTTCTCATGAGTTGAGCTAAAGAGCCCAGTTGCTATCATAGCAGACTCCACATCAAAGAGCCTGGAGAACTACAAAATATGCATGGGTAACAATGAATTCAACAGACATTAGGGACACATATGATCACCTCATTGTGATTGCTGTTCTGAAACCTTATAAAATCAAATTACAGTTATCAGTGATTATATTATTGTATGATTTCATGATGATCAGGCAGATATGCAAAAAAGTATAATGTCATGCCTTCCAAAAATTGAAATGGGCAAACAGAATTTGTAATTAGAAATAGCGGCCAAGCAGCTAGGCTGTTTTGAGCATATTATGTAACTATTGATAGCAATTTATAGAACTGGATCATTTGGAAACAAAGCGACTTAAAATAGATACGTTATCTACATATTTTGTTTCACGTGTACATTTCCCATGTTGCATAGCAAAGTGTTGCTATGCGTTGTGGTGACATAGTGAGCATGTATGAAGTTATGGTGACTTACTTACTTTCAAGAAGATGTTTCATGTTGGAGCCCACGAACAAATCGTGGAAGACATTGCGGACTTGGCAATTGAAGTCAAGTAACCTTGCATTTATCCAGGCTGTAAATCCATTTATTCGTGTTTCCGTTGTCATCACGTTCTCCTTAAAAATGAATGGTTCAATTCTTTAAGACAAAATTATACATATGATTAAATATTTAAATCTGTATCATTAAATCTTTTAACAGTATGACTAAAATGTGTGAGCACTCTGAACAATGTTTCATACATATTTACACGTCAATCTTTTGGGAACTGCTATTTATTTTGAGTACATGCTGTTTATGTCAAACTGTAAATGAACAATTACCAATTTGTATTTAAAGAAATAAAATGTTATTTGTTGCTATATTTCTTATTTTTTTCTGTACAGCGAGCAGTGGCATAACCGAGGCGGCGGGGGCTGTCCAGGTGGGTCCCCCAACGCCAGTGCAACCCTCACCAAACTCCTTCTCACCCCACTCCGTGCTGATCGCTGGGCCGGAGAGACATTATCCTTCAGTCCCAGCATGCGGAGTCTGAGCACTGGGTTATGATATCATTTCTAGGCGGTCAGATGTAGGCAGCGTGTGAGGGCTATGAGGGAGCAGAAGAGCTCTCACTGGCCAGAGGACAACAAACGTAAAGAGGGCGGTATGTGTGTATCAGTAAGTATGTCAGTGTGTGTGGATTTCAGTAATAATGTTTGTGTGTGAGTTTAAGTACGTTAGCGTGTGTTTAAGTAAACAAGTTAGTGTTTAAAGAGTGTTAGTGTGTGTGTATGTTACTTTGTGTGAGTTTGTGTATGTAGGAAGTATGTTAGCATGGGTGAAAGTATGTTACTGTGTGTATGTCACTGTGTGTGTAAGTACGGTATATGTGCACATATGTGTATATGTGACTGTGTGTATGTTAGTATGTTAGTGTGTGTAAGTATGTTACATTGTTTTAGTGTGTGCGTAAGCATGTCACTGTGTGTGTTTGTAGGAGGAGCTTGGGGCCCCATCATAAGTCTGGCAAGAGAGCCCCGACATTTTTTGTTATTTCATTGGCTTGACTGGCACTTTGTATGGGTATATATGTGTTGTAGCTGTGTTATTTTAGACCATTCTACTAGACTACAAACATCCTGACTCAATATATAGCATCCTGGGGGATTTCAAAGGTGCCCTGTGACATTGATATAGACTGATTTAAATAAGAGTGCATATGTGAAAGTGAACACATAGACATATTTATACTTTTATAACCATTTTATGAGGAATATTTGTGAAACATATTTTACATTGTGAAGTACACAATTTTAAAACCTTTAGTTTTTTTTAATTGGTAAAAAGGATACCTTTATTGGCTAACCGACGTATAATGGATTGCAAGCTTTTGAGACTATCTAAGTCTTATAATATGCCTAAAGAAGAGACCTAGATTGTCTCAAAATACTGTGTCAGTTAGCCAACACTTTACCAAATTTGCTTTCTCTTTCTATGGTAAACATGGTAAAATGTACAAGATGGTATATAGTTTTTGTTTGATGTAATACAAAAATGTAAAGCAACTTGAAATAAAAATCATATCAACTATTAATATATTTACAATATCAATACTTTTCATGTACCCAGAAAGTGTAAATATAAATAAAAAAGTAAATTACAACTTCTACCTCCACACCATCTATAAACCATATTTTCTAAAAAATGAAATTTATAGATGTAGGATTTTGTGTCAAATTGTGTTTTTGAGATACTGTGTACTACAGATGTTACATTTGTTTAAATAATAATAATTCAGGATCAGCTTATATCTTCATGAATTCATAAATATAGGACAATAATTTAAAATTACATATTTTAACTAACTACATAATCTAATTTTGCATTTAGTTTCCTATAATCACCTGCTTGATTTCTCTAATTATATCAAAGTACTGTTAAAAGACATTTTACCTTTTTAAAATGCTCTTGAGTTCAGTTTTTATTATTTTTTCCTTGGCTGAAGCTACAGAAAGCTCCATGTCTCCACCCAGTGGGGAACACACTCCAAATCAGTTGTGATACAAAAAGCAATATATTTCCTTGTGATAAATCAGCAACATGTAAAATTATTTTATTTTCTCTTGAAAGCTTAAATCAGAATAACACTTTAGCTTGATAGGATGAGTTACTATGAGCCTTGGGTGAACAATTGTCGCTAAAACTTGCTTAATATCCCTAGCGCCATTTGATATTGTGATTAATTCCCTTCAACCCTCAATTAAATTCTTACATTGAAGTTTAATCTCCAGTAGTGCAGTAAAGCACTGACAGTTAAAAAATTAAGTCTTATGTTATCGTTATAGTGACAATGTCAAGGACTTATCACCTAAAATGTTTTTATCCTTGAAAACGTAAAGCTGAACAGGAAATGGTACAAATAATAAACATGAAAGCGTCACCAATATTTGCTAATTTCATTGTTAAGGGATAAATGGACTATAGCTTTGGTCTATACAAGAGCTGCACAACCCCAGCTTCATATAGGATGTTTGTAGGATAGTAGTAACAGCCAGGGATGGTCAGGATCAGTAGCCGAGGATCCACAGTGCAGAACCCGTGCACGAGCCAGAGGCAGGCGAAATGGTACTGGAGAAGCACACCAAAACGAAGCCGGGTAAGGGGCTGGAGAAGTCCGGATAATCGTGAGACAAAGCCGAAGTCAGAACTTGGAGCAAACACAAAACAGCAACTGAGCCCAGAGACACAAAGCATGAAACTCTTTGACAGGCAGTGAGTGGACAGCTAAAGAGCACTCAAATAGACCCCAGGCAGATAACCCCACCTCAAGCTATTTGCATAAATACACAGAGAAAATGGCCGGCTATCTTAGGAGTGGCGTGCACATGCGTGAGGATCTCGTCCGGCAGTGGCTGCGGGAGGCTGCTACGGCTGTAGCAGCTGCAGGTAAGTTGTTGCTGTTACACCATCCCCTGCCACAAGGGCACACTCCGAGCGCCCAAGACCAGGCTTGGAATGCCAGCGTAAATGAAAGTCACAAATCCTGGCCGGGCCGTGGATATTGAGAGCCGTCAATCAGTTGGGTAAGATCGGTGCTGATGGTGCCAATAACGAGATTCCCGGGGATGAAGGGATCATAAGTGGTCTCTGCATCTGAGTCCTCAAATTGTCAAGAAAGGGCATCGGCCTTTATATTTTTTGACCCAGGACAGTACGTGATTCGGAAGTTAAATCGAGTGCAGAATAATGCCCACCGAGCTTGTCTAGGATTAAGGCGATTGGCGTTCTCGAGATAAGTGAGGTTCTGATGAACCGTGTAGACCAGGATCGGAGTTTCGGAGTCTTCCAAGAGGTGACGCCATTCTTCGAATGCGAATTTGATGGCTAACAGTTCCCTGTTGCCGATGTCGTAATTGCGTTCTACAGGAGTGAAACGTCTGGAGAAAAAGGCACAGGGGTGGATTTTATTGGAAGATGGGTGTCTCTGAGAAATCACAGCCCCAACACCTATTTCAGAAGCGTCCACTTCTACGATAAACGGTTTAGTAGGACCCGGACGTTTCAGGATAGGAGCAGACGCAAATGCGGCTTTGAGACGGAGGAAAGCTGCGAGGGCTTCTGGAGAACATTTCCGGGGATTAGAGCCTTTCTTAGTAAGGGCGGTGATGGGTGCAACGATTTGGGAGAAGTTCCTGATAAATCGCCGGTAGCAGTTGGCGAACCCAATGAATCTCTGGATTAGCAGGAAGAGGCCATTGAGTAACTGTGGCCAGCTTATTGGGGTCCATCTCCAGATGACCTTCAGAAATGACATAACCCAAAAAGGTGGTGCGAGATTTTTCAAATTCACACTTCTCTGCTTTGGCGAATAAGTTGTTCTCCCTGAGCCGTTGAAGCACTGACCAGACATGAGCACAATGTTCCTGCAGAGTCTTGGAGTAAATCAATATGTCGTCAAGATAGGCTATAACATGAGACAACAGCATATCACGAAATATATCGTTAATAAAGCTCTGGAATACAGCAGGAGCGTTACATAACCAAACGGCATGTAACGGGTATTAAACACAGTCATCCATTCGTCTCCCTGGCGAATGTGGATTAAATTGTAGGCCCCACGGAGGTCTAATTTGGAGAATATGGTGGAGTCTTTGAGTTGATCATATAATTCGTAAATCAGAGGTATAATGTATTTATTCTTTATTGAGATGTTATTCAGGCCTCTGTAGTCAATGCATGGGAGGAGGGAACCGTCCTTTTTAACAAAACAAAATCCTGCACCAGCTGGGGAACTAGACGCCCGAATAAATCCCTTGCAGAGGTTCTCCTTGATATACTGAGAGAAGGCATGATTTTCAGGTTCCGAGAGAGGATAAGTTCTTCCAGAAGGCGGTGCCGTTCCCGGGAAAAGTTGAATGGTGCAGTCATAAGGACGGTGGGGAGGAAGTTTCTCTGCCCTCTGTTTAGAGAAGACATCTAGAAACTCATGATACTGTGGAGGAACAAGAGCACGAGTGTCCTCTACAGGAAGCTCGAGTACTGCGTGAACTGTAGGATTATTCTGCATACAGGAGACTTGGCAAGAGGCACTCCAAGCTGAAATCTGTCTTGCTTCCCAATCAATAGTGGGGTTATGAAGAGATAGCCAAGGTAGTCCTAAAATCAATGGTATGTGGGGACTGTGAAGGATATCGAGGGAAATGGACTCCACATGAAGAACTCCTATGGTCATCTGGATGTGTATAGTGGAGTGAGACACAACTCCAGTTCCAAGAGGAGAGCCATCCAGTGCAGAAATAGCTTTAGAGTGGGTACAGGGAAAAAGCGGAATACCCATGCTCTTAGTCCAGGCGGAGTCAATAAAGTTCCCGGCAGCAACCGAATCTATGAAAGCTTGTGTGGCCACTTTGTGGCCTGTCCACTGGAGAGTAGCTGGAACTAAAAGTCTGTTTTGGACAGGAGGTGTGATAGAAGAAATGCTCAGTGGACCACCTCCGAATTCCACTAAGCTTTGGCGTTTCCCTGCTTCCGGGGGCAGGATACTACTTTGTGACCCTTTTGACCATAGTATAGACAAAGTCCTAGAACTCTGCGGCATCTTTTCTCCTCTTCAGACAGATGCAGAATAGGGCCAATCTCCATGGGTTCCTCTGCAGAAGTGACAGCATAATCAGGACAAGGCGAAGAATATGTAGAAGGCTGAAAAGGACGAGGTCTTCTATCTCTGTCTCTCTCTTGCTTGCGTTCCTGACCTTGGGCATCCAATTTGAGGCAAAGAGCAATGAGATCCTCTAAATTCTCAGGAAGGTCACAATAAGTCAGGGCATCCTTCAGGTGGTCATTAAGCCCTATCCGAAATGCCGTCCTCAGTGCCTCATTGTTCCACTTAGTCTCATAGGCTAAGGTACGGAATTCAACCGCATAGTGAGCCACAGTTCTTTTGCCTTGCTGTAAGTCCATAATTGTTACCTCAGCCTTATCGCGATGACCCGGAGCATCAAAAACAGCCCGAAAGGCAGAAATAAAGGAGTCAGCATTGTCCAATAAGGGAGAATTCTGTTCCAACAACGGTGAGGCCCAAGCCAGAGCCTCCCCTCGTAATAGATTAATGATGAAGGCCACCTTGGTGGCATGAGAGGAGAAGGTCTGTGGCTGGGTTCTGAAGTGCAGCTGGCACTGATTGAGGAATCCTCTGCATTCCAAGGGATTACCAGAAAATGTATCTGGCATTGGCATCTTTGGAGGGTTCACTAGAGGACTGGATGCTGCGGGCACCTCTGCAGAGGTGCCAAGAACCGGAGTGAGAGCTGACGGAGAAGTTAATGCCCGCTGAAGATCAGTCATGGTATCCTACTTCTGTTCCTGGGTTAATAGGTGCAAGGCGTGGGAGACCAAGATCTGGTCATCTCGCTCCTGTCGGGATGATAAACGACTGAGGTCCACAGGATCCATGTGGGCCTGTCAAACTGTAACGGCCAGGGATGGTCAGGATCAGTAGCCAAGGATCCACAGTGCAGAACCCTTGCACGAGCCAGAGGCAGGCAAAATGGTACTGGAGAAGCACACCAAAACGAAGCCAGGTAAGGGGCTGGAGAAGTCCGGATAATCATGAGACAAAGTTGAGGTCAAGGATTGGAGAAGTCAGGATAACCGTGAGACGAAGCCAAAGTCAGAACTTGGAGCAAGCACAAACCAGCAACTGAGCCCAGAGACACAAAGCATGAAACTCTTTGACAGGCAGTGAGTGGACAGATAAGGGGCCCTCAAATAGCCCCCAGGCAGATAACCCCGCCTCAAGCTATTTGCATAAATACACAGAGAAAATGGCCGGCTATTTTAGGAGTGGCGTGCACATGCGTGAGGATCTTGTCCGGCAGTGTCTGCGGGAGGCTGCTATGGCTGTAGCAGCTGCAGGTAAGCTGTTACACAGTACATACACATATAAAGTAAAGCTGGAAACAGAAACTGTACAAATAAACATGAAAGCTTCACCAATATTTGCTAATTTCAGTGTTAAGGGATAAATTGAGTATAGGTATACAAGAACTGCACAACTCCAGCCCTCGAGGGTCCCAAACAGGGCCATAATTTTTAGATAGTCCAACTCGAACACAGACACCTTGGTTAAAAAAAAAAGTGGACTACTTGCTTCCAGAGAGGAGTACACAGTATTCCTTTTTGTAGCCCTTGAGGACTGAGTTGTACAGCCCAGGACTATACTTCACCAGTCTAACTGCATAGATCAAGTTGAGTTTGAGACTTACTAATGATCCACCCGCAACCTCAAGTACCTTCCTCAGTCGGGTAGTTGGAATATGGTAGAATACTTATTTATCCAAATGGTCAGGATTCATAGGCATATCCTATGAGTACGCGCTAGATTTAGCATTAACCTCTCCTCCTACTTGGGAGGTGCACCCCTGCTGTTATATGCCATGTGGATTATAATTTTGTAATAAAGAAGCCATTTTTTACATATTGAGGAGTTTAAACCTTTATATGGCAGCTCCCACTGGGACCTCCTGCTACCTGTCCTTTGTACTGTACAACATCTAGTTAAAAGCAGGTGTATTACAGTTGTAAGGAATGGAGCTGTTCTCAGCAAAGTGGGTATACCAAGCACTATTTTGACACCTTGGTAAATGGCTGTGCTTTACTCTCTCCAGTTGGAGCTTTAGATGAAGTAGAAAACTGTTCTGGTGATGGTTTGACTGTGGCCCAGTGCTATCCTGCAGCACTGGGATAATTTTTTACATCAATGGTAAAGTCCAATCTATTATTTTGCCATATTTAGTCTGCCTCCCTAGCTTTTCAGGGCCGTGCCATCTCTGCCAAACCAGGCAACTAGAGTCTTGATGAAGTCTTTAGTGATGATGAAAGGTAGCCGTTCAGAAGAAAGAACCTAATGTCCAAAATGCATGGTCTCTGACTTCCCACAGTTGGCCTTTGTGTCTGGAGCTTTGAGCCAAAGTCCTCACATGTCTGCATGAGTGGTCTCACTGAGTGGCAGTCTGCACAAAAGACAATGACACCATCCATGTAAAGCAAGGTCTTGTTTTTTTGCCTTGGTGGTGATCCCACTTATCTCAGAGTTCTCTCTGATGCTGTCTGCAAAGAAAATTGCTACAAACAAAAAAATGCTACAAACAAAAAAGAAGGGAAAGAGGACAGTCATGTCTGGCCTCAGCACAAACTGGATATGGGTCGGTGTTTACTGCCATTAACTAACATCAAGCTTTAAACACCTCGGTACATTAGGTCATTGTATGAGCAGAACACTTCTCCTATACAGGGCCCTCCCTATAAACTCATGAGACAAATTATCAAAATATTTCTCTTGATCGAGACTAGATTAGATAGATAGATAGTTAGTGTCCATTGCATTGAAAACAAGATAACGAAACAAAAATACCGTATTTGCTCGATTATAAGACGAGGTTTTTTTCAGAGCAAATGCTCTGAAAAATACCCCTCGTCTTCTAATCGGGGTCGTCTTCTAATCAGACCTCAAATAGAGGTCTGATTAGGAGACTAAGATCCAGATCCCCCGCACCGCTGCAGGGGACCTGGATCCTCCTGTCTCACCCCCCCTCCCCCCATCATACACACACTTACCGGTGCTTCCTGCTGTATTGCCGGTGCAGCGGGTTGACGTCTACGCGATCCTCGTAGACAACGTCCGCTGCAGCCGGAAGGAGGCGTGGCTAGCAGCGGGGGTTGTCTGCGTCCGTCGCATAGACCTTCCCCGACTGTCAGAGATCAGGGTTCCCCGCACCGGTGCGGGGAACTCTGATCTCTGACAGCCGGGGAAAGTATACGCAACGGACGCATACAAACCCCCGCTGCCAACTCCACCTCCGGTAAGAGAGGGCTGAGAGGGGAGAGAGAGGGAAGGGGGGTGAGAGAGGGGGGGGAGAGAGTGTGTGTGTGTGTGTGTGTTAGTAAAATGGGGGTATAGGGTGTGTGTGTGTTAAAAGGGGGCCGAGGGCATTTCTGGAGTGGCGTTAAGGGGGCATTTAATAGAGCACTCTGCCTCCTGAAATGCCTTATACCTCCCTATATGCCACTCTGCCCCATAATATGCCTTTTAACCCCCTAAATGCCAGAGTGGCATATAGGGTTATAAGGCATTTCTGGAGGCAGAGTGCTCTATACAATGCCATTTAACTCCCTTAATGCCACTCTGCCTCCTGAAATGCCTTATACCTCCCTATATGCCACTCTGCCCCATAATATGCATTTTAACCCCCTAAATGCCAGAATGGGATATAGGGGAATAAGGCATTTCTGGAGGCAGAGTGGCACATAGGGAGTCAAAAGGCATACCATGGGGCACAGTGGCATATAGAGGGTTAAAAGGCATATCATGGGCCACAGTGCCATATTGGAGTGGCAAGCCTGGG
The DNA here is from genome assembly GCF_027358695.1 of Spea bombifrons. Lineage (NCBI taxonomy): Eukaryota > Metazoa > Chordata > Amphibia > Anura > Pelobatidae > Spea > Spea bombifrons. The sequence continues at coordinate 42,164,299 of NC_071090.1, forward strand.
GGCAGATGTGCGTAACTGGGGGACAGGTTGGAAAATACAAGAAATAAAAACAAAAAAAATATTTTCCTCAATCATAGCTTTTATTAAAAAAAATAGTTTACATGAATTAACATTTACTGGTAAAACTTTTTTCCTTTGGGGGTCGTCTTATATTCAGGCTTTTTCTTTTTTTCCTAAGGTAATAATCAGATTTTGGGGGGTCGTCTTATAATCAGGGTCGTCTTATAATCGAGCAAATACGGTAAATGATGCAGCATAAAGACGCATGGTTGTGATTTACAACAGAGTGCATCCATTATTATTATGCTACCTTTCCATAGTCACATGGCAGTGTATACTTGTCATCTGATATAACAAGCTGTGAAGCAGGTTGGGATGCAAACATAATCCACTTAGTAGGAAGGCAGTGTGGAGACGGTTAAAAGAAATGACTACAAGCAACAACACATAGAAATACAAGGCCTGGATGACAGGACATCACACTAATGATACTAGGATATCTAAGCAACTTCCTCAAAAAGTGTTGGTATTCATCATTCAGATGTGGATGTACAGATTGATGTAGCACATAATATGCTGAAACCCACAATGAGGTCATTACTAATCTTTTGAAAGTGGAGAAAATCCAATATAGATGAGGATATTGTACCAAGTTGTTATTATTACACTATGAATGTTTTGATGTGTGGACCTAGACTGCAAGTGCTAAGGTCATGCCAGCATTTGCGGGATTGAGCAAGGGGTGCAATCATGTTGACAGGGGATAGATAACGGCTAGAGAGAGAGAGGAGATGGGGTCTGGCTCTTTCCTTACAGGAGTTCATCTGTTTAATAAGGTACTGAGAGATGGACTAATGGCCGATTCAGGGCAATTGGAGTATTTCCCTTCTTTGGGATTACCTTACAAAGCATGGGAGTGTCCATGAAGAGGTAATAGAGGTCCTACCAGGTGCTGTAATGGTGGCATTCAGATCTGTAGTAGGAGGCAGTTGGGAAGGAAGATGCAGGTCATCCTCTTTGGGCTCCCGGCCAGGTGTTGGGGTGGCAGGTAGCCGGTCCTGAAGCCTGTGTTCCCAGGGCAGCGCTAGGCTGCGTGTACCTGATAGTATGAGCATGCACACTTGGCAGTGGGTAGCTGAGTGGAGGGCAGGGAGCCAACACTGAGTAAATTGGCAGTCTGAATGAATCCCAGCAGGGAATGGATAGCTAGAGAACAGTCCCCGCATGGGTGGTTCCATTGGATCAGTAGCTATTGTCGGGACATCAATCTTGCTTTCTCATTTTAGTTTACTGATATAAAGAACAGGCATCTATCATTTTTTCAAAAAAAATTCCACCAACTAATACTCGGTATAAGGAAGCTTTTGTCTAAATTGGTAATTTGAATGATTATAAAGACTCGCTTTTAATGTTGGTCAGTCTGATTCATGGAATATAAAAAAACAGCATATTCTTTTTTTTTATAGTAGGTTCCAAGATTTTCCAATTTGCTTGAAAAATGTAAACCGCAGATTTCACTTTTTTATGTGGATAAAGCTATAGAATGTGCCATTAATCTGGAAAAAGCGTATCTAAGAAATTGCAGTAAATTGTACAGAGTATAAACCTGTAATATGGGTGATATCATATTACATTGAATTGCCATAAATAATTTAAAAAAGATGTTACTATTCAGTTGGTTCGGTTTAGAGAAAGACTAGCGCTAAAGCACCATCTATACTTCTCTGTATTTAGTAAACCTGGTATACATAATACACCATGGTAAAGTTACAGATCACATGATACTCAGCCAGACCTAGCCACACATGTTTGGCTTTAAAAACGCTGGCTAGATATCCCAGATTTGTACTAGCAGAAGATTTGGAGAGATACCTGGCCCATACCATGAGGGTAACGCTGTCATGAAAATATATACACTCACTGGCCACTTTATTAGGTACACTGTGCTAGTACCCAGCTGGTGTCTTCAGAACTGCCTTCATTCTTTGTGGCATACTTTCTACAAGGTGCTAGAAACATTCCTCAGAGATTTTGGTCCATATGGTCATGATGGCATCACGTATTAGCTGCAGATTTGTCAGCTGCACATCCATGAATCTCCCACCACATCCCAAAGGTGCTCTATTGGATTGAGATCTGGTGACTGTGGAGGCCATTGGAGTACTGTGAACTCATTGTCATGTTTAAGAAACCAGTTTGAGATGTGAGCTTTGTGACACGGTGCATTATACTGCTGGAAGTAGCCATCAGAAGATGGGTACACTGTGGGCATAAAGGGATAATGGTCAGCAACAATACTCAGATAGGCTGTCGCTTTTAAACAATGCTCAATTGGCACTAAGGGGCCCAAAGTATGCCAAGAAAATGTCCCCCACACCATTCATTACACCACCATCCTGATGTTGTTTATGCCAAAGTCTGACCTTGCCATCTGAATGTCACAGCTGGTATCAAGACTCATCAGACCAGGCAACATTCTTCCATTGTCCAATTTTGGTGAGCCTGAGCGAATTGTAGCCTCCGTTTCCTGTTCTTAGCTGACAGAGTGGGACCCTGTGAGGTCTTCTGCTGCTGTAGCCCATCTGCTTCAAGGCTCGACGTATTGTGCGTTCAGAGATGGTATTCGGCATACCTTGGTTGTAACGAGTGGTTATTTGAATTACGATTGCCTTTCTATCATCTCGAACCAGTCTGCCCATTCTCCTCTGACATCAACAAGGCATTTTCGTCCACACAACTGCTGCTCACTGGATACTTTCTCTTTTTCGGACCATTCTCTGTAAACCCTAGATATAGTTGTGCGTAAAAATCCCAGTGAATGAGCAGTTTCTGAAATACTCAGACTAGCCTGCCTGGCACCAACTATCATGCCACTTTCAAAGTCACTTAAAATCCCCATTGTTCCCCATTCTGATGCTCGGTTTGAACTTCAGCAAGTTGTTTTTACCACTTTTACATGCCTAAATGCATTGAGTTGCTGGCATGTGATTGGATGGTTAGCTATCTGTGTTAACAAGCAATTGAACAGGTGTACCTGATAAAGTGGCCAGTGATTGTAGTTAAATACACACAGTAGATAAATTATTTTGATGAATAAGATAGCACCATTTCATAAACCATTGAATATTGTGTCTTTACAAATCCATTGTTTCTAGATCTGTTTTATGTTCTAAGAAAATCCATTGACATTATTTTATCTTTTACCATGTCATGTATGTTTTCATATCGAATAACACATGAAAAGTACAATTAAAAATGAAGGGCATATTTCCTTACATAGTACTCTCTCAACACCTGTACTGCAGCGTTCACAGTCATCTAGCACTTTCTCTTGGTTACATTTTCACATATTAAATTATACACATTTGCTATTCTGTTACATAGTTTATCTTCACTGTATGATTTAAAAACGGTTCCTATGCTCCATGTAAACAGCTATTTGTTATACGGTTCTAAGAAAAAGTAATTCCCTGCAAAGGGACAGTTTACTGTCCATGACATCCTCGTTAAAGAAGAATGCAAATTTTAGTACTCTGTGAATACTTTAATATGCATTCTTCCAAAACGAGAAAACAAAATAAAAAAAAACTTATCTGTAGCCCTCCTCCTTTGTGGTCTTTTGATTCTTGGCACTGATTGGCCGCTTGAAGCAACCAATCATCAGCATGAAAGTGATCCCATTGAAATCGGACCTGGCTGCAGCACTCACTGAGCTAGCACTGGAGCTGACTGGATGTGGTCAGGGAGATGTATTCGGCTGAGTGTATCTCCCGTACAGCAGCGAGCTGAGGGGTGGAAGAAGAGACAGATACATTCCTGCAGAACCCCCATGCATATTCAGAAGCGACAACTTGAAAGCTTAAAAGGGCCACACAGTTACAATTTGCCTTAGAATGCATATGATGGCAGGAGTGTCTACCCCACCCCCCACCCCCGAAAATTCAGGGGAGTGCAACAAAAAAAAGCTATTTAATTCCGTACACCCTCCGCTGTCAGAGTGTTTTCGTCTCCTATGCTTCACGTTGGCAGCTGCTCTTTCACAGGTACAGAGTTCTCGTCTGGCAAGAAACAGTTTGCATGCTGCAGACACAAGGTAGTTTATTTAAAACATCTATTGCAGCTAGGGTTTCTTAGTCCAGCTTTTATGACTACATTGTCCATGACCCTCAGCCAGTCTGGTGTGTTAAGCATCATAGGAAATTGAGTACTCAACAACCGGAGCGCCAAAGGTTATTTTTTATATCATTTTGGATTGGTACTGTAGCTGCTGTGGAATGTCCATCTATTTGGTTGGCTGAACATCATGAAAAATGAACTTGTAAATACCACCAAGTGTTCTATTTTCATTAAAATCCTTTGTTCTCTTTTTTTTTTACTTTTTAGAATACTTCAAACACTAACTTTTCTTAACCCATGATGTTTAGCAGGAGCATCGCTAGTTGATAATGGGAATAGTAGCTAGCAACTGGGCTTGGTGGAAGGTACACTAGGCCTGCTATACAAACACTAACTTTTGTTGACTGCATCTACAATAATTTTCAGCCAGCAATATTGCTATCTGAACCTCATGGGAATTGTAATTATAGACTGGTGTTGTGGTGGCCTACACTACACACTAACTGCAGCTCCCGGCAAAAATATTGCAGATGCCCATGCCCGGATTACTGTCTTCCCAAATACTGAAGGATTAATCCGGCCTCACAGGTTACATACTCCAAAGAATTTCTACACCAAAGCATGTCTCCAACATTTAAACTCTAATTTCTAATTAAAGAAGTCCAGGGTTACCAGGGTTACTTTCAGCCTAAATACAAAAAATGCTGATGCATTTTGTAAATAGGAGCTCCACATTCCATATTTAATGTATATGAAATTTTCCACACTTTTATTTAAAAAAATAAACACTGACTGGGGTACGATTTATCTTTAGAACATGTTTGTAATTCTTTGTCATTGGTATTAAAACTTCACATATCTGAGCAATTATTGCGTAGTCTCAGCATTTTAACACTGGGGTGTCCTCCTTAAGGCTTTCTGAATGTAGCTGTAGTGAGGGTAGCTGAGTAAGCAAGCGAATTCATTCAGCCTCTTTCTGTTTGCAAATTGATTCATTTAAGTACACTCCATTTTTGGGGAGGATGTTATATTTTCCACTGTGCATAGATGACAATACTGTATAGACTAAATTACGCATTTTATGAGAGTGTCGATTTACTGGCAAAAGGTTAAGATTTCATGCTTTGAGCAAAGGTGGCTCCTTAGTCACAATATAAATGTGCACATATGTTTTAATGCATCCATATTTTTAACAGTTTATTTTTTCAGAATATTTTATAATATGTTTGTATTTCTATAAACAAACTGTGTGTATAACTCTCATATGAGAGCAAATCACGCATCAAAGATGATGCACCTCATAATAAGCACTGTAAAATATATTAGGAGTCCTGCTGTATCTTCTGAAGCAGGTATTCCATCTGTAAATTAAAGTTTGGCTGTCCTTTCTTTGTTTTTGCACTGAGTATTTTAAATGATTCCATTTTCTTTTTCTTGTATAGGCGCTGGGCTTCTTCTCGCTCTTTCCTTCTTTTTTCAGCTTCCTAGAATAGACACAAAGAAAAAAAAAACAAATAATGAGAATGATCAATGCTGCCAACATGCCTTTTTATTTTCCTATAAATTATGCAGGCTACAATATTAAATAACCATTACACAAACAGAGCAGACCAACTCCCATACCTCTCTTTTACTTGCACGCTCTTGCTGTACTTTCTCGTATGCTTCTTTTGCTTTTTGGTTTGAGGTTTTCTTTTTAAATTTCTTCCTGGGTCTACATGTGAAAGGGAGGAAGATCAAGGGAAAAAAAAAGTCAAAACTGAAATAATGCATAAAGTCTAACAGTTTTCTACTAAGAAACAATGTAAGTGATATACAAAGTTTTAAAAACTCAGCGACCAATTGAGTGTTCTTACTGACCTGACCATTACATTGATTGTATAGTGTACACAACCTCCCCATTATGGTGTGGATTAACCCCTTAATGACCAGGCTGTGTGTGTGTTTTTTTTTTTATTATTATTATTTTTTGTACCCTTTGGGGGTCGAGGCTGTTTTAACACTTTTGCAATGCTCATGTTATCTGTAATTTTCTCCTCTCCCATTTAGTGTACCCACACATTATATATTGTTAAGAAAGGGCTTTCTTCAGATACTATTTTTGTTTTTAATTTAAAATTTAAAAAACAAAAATCTTTTACTCATCTAAAAAAGCTAATTAAAGAATCTGCTAAATAGATTCTACTATTTGTGCTGAGTTTAGAAATACCCAATGGTTTTTATGTTTTTTTTTGCTTTTTTCTTCAAGTTATTGGGCAATAAGTACAAGTAGTATTTTGCTATTCCAAAACCATTTTTTTTCCCAAATCTGGTCATTCTGCCCCATGTGCTATTTCAGGCATCTTGGAAGCCGGCCAGTGCAATTTGCACCATCAAACCATATATTTTTGAAAACTAAAAACCCCAGGGTATTTCCAATAGCTGTATTTTAACCCTTTCCATGCACTAATTTTACCACCAGCCTTTGTCAAAATTAGTGGTAGTAATTTTCTTTGTGTTTTTATCACATAAATTATACTTCCGGTGTTAAATTACAGCACCAGTTATATGTCGCTGTCAAACACCCACCAATATGCTTTCAGCAACATCTCTTGAGTAACCCATGCATGGGTTTGTCTGGTTGTTTGGTCACATTTGGGAAGTATGCCTTTTCTCCATTTAGGTCAGTCTGTGCCTATGCCCTATCTTTGAACCTGGCCATTCATTTGAGTACTTAAAATGCTTTTATTTTAACTTTTTCCATGTCAGGATTTTTTTTTAATAAATATTTTACGAATCGCATTGTGATTAGAAAGCTGGGCTCCATTGACTTTCATGGCTGAAAGCAGTACCTGTATTCAACCTGCAAGTGGATCCAGAGTTCTCAGGAGGGTCAGGAGAGTACCTCTTGGAAACTTTGGCAACTTTTACTTTTTTTAAAGGACATGCCACCATGTTGCGAGTGGCAGAATTGCTTGCAGTGGTGGTTGTGACCGCACTCTGGAGCAGTCACAGTGCGTCCTGGGGTGGGTGTTTAGTGCCTCTGAATGCCTCGCTATCGCCTCCTAAACTCTTTTAAAACGGGCGTCCACTGCCATACAGTATATGGCAGACGTTGCCAACCTGGGAAGGGGCCAGACATGGCCCATGATGCCGATCTCGGTGTTGCTGAATGCCTCGACATTGAGGCATTACAGCAACACTGTTTATGAGCTGAAAGTGATCACTTTCTAAGCTTACTTAAGGCCATGACGTGCATGTCATCGGTAATTAACGGGTTAAACTTTAGCAAAATGAAGCAAAAATGTGACAAACTAGGAGCTTTTCAGCTGATGCCAAACCCCAACTCTCATAACTCAAAAGGCCGCAAAAAATATATTGATATATAAATGTATTAGAGAACTGTGTACTGAGACGATCCACATCAACAGTGCCATAAGTGCATGGAATGAAGTGTATCACAGTTTAACAAGCAACACTTTCGCACTACAAACGTACGTCTCTGATGTGGATTCCTCTTCTGCCTGTGCGCTGTCTGTTTCTGGTCTTCGTCTTTTTTCTTGATTTTTTAGCTTTTCTTCTTCAGCCAAGTAAAGGTGCTTTAAATGTTCAGGATAATTATCCGTGTACTGAACTTCTTTAGTCGCACTGACCTTCTTTTGCTTTCTTAGAAGTTTTTTATACTCAAGTTGAACCTTTCTTTTTCTCCACAATGCAAATCCGTGACCTACACAGAGAGAAAAACGTAAAACTTTTACATCATTGGTGTATTACTCACCAAAATTACACTTTCTAACTACATTGTTGCTTTTCAGCATTTTGCATTGTTAACTCTTGTTTTCATAGATATGGAAACCCTTTATTAAGATTATATATTGTGGTAAAGTGTATGGGAAAGTGGTGGATGGGGTATATATCTCACCTGGTTTCCTCAGCCAGGCACGGTAGAAAACTCAGGAGCCCTCAAGTGAGGCTTCCTATGCTCATTACTGGGGAGGAAGCCTTAAAAGAGAGGGCTGTTGGGTTTGCAGTGACTGAGGCAGGGAGCAGCTACAGCCAGCGCTGCAGCCCACCAGGTATGAAGTGTTACCCATGGACAACCTGTTACTTTGCTTAGTGCCAAACCTTAGGCTTGTAGAGAGGTATCCAAATGTTTAGTTAGAGCCGGACAGGCTTAGAGTTTGTTTTATTTTCAAGGTGCTCTGTGCATACATCATCTAAATAAACACGCTTGACTTTTGAAACCTGTGTGAATACTGTCATTGCCGCCCCATGTGTGAGCTGTCCCCTACAATATTAATAGTGGTAATGTTTTTACCCCTTTTTGAGTGGGGCCTGCTGTAGGAAGCACTATGTGTCACTTTCCTCAAGATGCTGTTCGGCTAAGCATGATGGGAGTCGCGACTCCTCAAATCTGTGCAGCTCTATCCCTTTCCACTGTGCTATATCAAGGAAATACCTATATCCGGTGTAATTATATATATATATATATGTGTGTCATATTACGTTACCGAATCAGGAAAGTTACGATTCTTCTCATGGAGCTTCACTCCAGGTTTTTACAAATCCGGGGTTTATGTCATAAAAAATGGCTACAGAACCTGTTGGCGCTATATCAATGGTAGATGATGAGAACAACAATAATATGTATATGTGAACACACGAGGATCTCACCTTCGCTCGCACTTCCCCAGAGCACTTTCTGCTGCGGTTGAACCCATCTGTGCTTTGTCTTCTTTGGATTCCGACCCTCTGGGCCACGGTTCTGTAATCCCTGGATGCCGGGTCTAGTCGCCTGCCCTCTGTCTCTTCCACCCAGACCCCCTCTACCCCTTCCCTTCGCTCCTATTTCATATCCACCGCTTCCTCCTTTTCGGAAAACAGATCCGGAAGGACCGTCCGCTCCTTTCCTTCTGTGCGCCGGTTTAGCATCTGTACATTCTCTCGCTTCCCGGTTCCGAACAGACGTTTTGAAGAATAATTTACCCGAAGTCGCCATGCTTCTCACACACTCCGGCGCCTAGCGATTGCATCACAAACTCAAACAGGCAGTGTTAGTAGAGCACCGATCGCCAGTACGCTCCGTTTAGTTACAAAATTAATTTAAAAAACGGACAAAACAATTAATTTTATCACCAAATGTACATATTTGCAAAGTCAATTATTCCAAATATATAAATTAGAAACCATGAGAGATTATTAGAGTTTGTAAATGTAGATGAAAAGTGAACATAATCGTCAGTGGATGGTAATCGCTACATATTTTTAATAAGGATTTGGAATGAGCCCAGTCTGGGTGAAAATACATGAGCTTAACGCCTGCCATTGTATCTATAGTATTTATCATTGTATCTATACTGAAATGAAACAATGTCTCATGGTGGCTTTAGCAGAATGTATCAGTCTCTGCCAGCAGCTACTTTGGTCTGGCATGCACGGACTGCTGTGGTGTGCACGCGTGGATATACACTCCTGATGTCACATTAACACAGACCTAGTGGGGCTGCTGCTTCCTATTACCTCCTGTTTGTAGATGAATAGAACATTTTTAGCATATCTCGCGTGGGCCATTGTGATTTGGTCACTGAAAGCATTACATTGATACATAAAGAAACACCAGCCTTTAAGTAGAAGAATGTAAGTATGTTTGTACAGAACATGCTCTTTAGACATTTAGATTGTAAGTTCCTGAGGGAACAGGGCCCTTCATTCCAATTGTATCTGTATGTCAATTGCTGTATTGTACTTGCCGTTATCTGTAAAATGTTTATCTTGTACACTGCTGCGGAATCTGTCGGCGCTTTATAAATAAAGTATAATGTTACATTATTTATTATCAATGCACGATATAACACAGTTAAAATTATGTGACAATATACTATCATGCTGTTTAGAAATGGGTTATTGCTTCCTGCGGGGGAATTTCCACACCTACCATCATCAGCGTATATACAGTATAAACACACATGTTCTAGTGTTAACTGTTGACATGACAACTGCGACATGGGTTTTTTTAAGATGCATTTATTAATGACATATGGATTTCATAGATGTGTTTTTTCCCCTTCAGTGTGATGTCTGCTCAATTGCCCCCAGTGACCACTGACCAGGTGAAGGTGGCAATTACCAAGCTGGTGCAGTTCTTACAGAGGACCAGGCAGATTTCAGAAGCACACACTGTGGATTTCTATACTGAAGATGTTTGGAACAACTTAGTGGCTATACCCCCGGCTACTGTACTCTCCACGTTCCATGAACAGTCAAAAACTTCTTCTCAGACACACGGCGGTAAGTTCTCAACTCTTTATTATTATTATTGTTTTATATAGCATCATCAGATTCCACAGCGCAGTACAAAGGGTAGACAGGACATAACAAGTAGCGTATAACATAACAAGATGGCATACAGGCACAACAGGTGAGGAGGGCCCTGCTCAATAGGCTTACAATCTAGAGGGACATATTACATTCCCTTTTGAGAAATTTAGAAAAGCCCACAGAAACATAAATCAAATAATAACAAATTTGAAGTCCTGTCTTCCTAGAGGGAATGGGGATAACCCATTGCCTCGGGGATGGGAATGCACTTTGTACATAGTTTCATATGCATTATTTAATGTTGGATATCGTGATATTTTGTGTCACTGATTTGCAGGAAAGCGCCCCAATCGAATTGCCTTTAAGGCAGATCTGTAACTTCCCCAAAAATTTTGCATTATACAATTGAGTTCACTAAATAAACTAATGTAGTTGTGTGTAAAGATAAATTATAATTACATAGATTGAAAAAAAAAAACAGTATTATGCATAAGGAACCCAGCCTATTTGTATATTATGGGAGTAGCATTCTTCCTGTTGTCGGGATTTCCATCATATTCCTCCCCATTCCAGCCCGATTTATATGTCAAGAAGGATGAAGACCTCAGATCAATAAGCCAATTTATATGCTATTTCTGCCACCTATCAGCCTCTCTTTGACACAAGATATCCTCAAAACAACTAACAGCACTTGGACCTGTGAGGACTGATGAGTATACAGAAAGTTTATAGCATAAGTTTTCCGTCACTTTTAGCACTTGAAGTGCACTGGAAAAAGTCACCAATACCGTACTGGTTTTCATTACTGGTTCTTAAGACATTCTTTTCCTGTTACTCCAAGCATTTACAGTTTTAGACACCTGAGAATCCAAGTGAGACTGCATCTGGAAATGACTTAAACTTTGTCGTATAAAATTGCCTCTCTTTTTATGTTTTTTGTTTTTTTTTTGTGGACTGCAATATTTTATTTTATTGTTCAGGTATCAGGTTGCACTACGGAGAGCAAAGACTGTAGCTGCATTTTGATTCTTTTCTCTAAGTGGCCATCACTATTGCTTCAGCTCTCTGTAGTTAAAGTCTACAAGGTCCACTATGCAAACTACTGGAGCTTGGCATCGAACACCACAAACCTGCATATTTGGAAAGCACATGTAGGATGAAAACTACTATTCATATGATATTGAGAATTAGGTCACAATACATTATGTCATGTAGCTTTACTGATTGCGAAGTTGGCATAGCAACAGGATTGGAAAAGAAAACTGGAATACAATAATATGTATAACATGAAACTTGTGCGGATTCTTTGTGTTATACTTGCATGACATTGAACTTAGCATGATACAATCAAATGATGCCTGCCAGCATTGAGTATCCCCGGATTTGTCTATACTTTTTGCTAGAGGATGGAATTCATCATAATTTGCCCTTAAAAAAAGGAAATGGTTTAGACATAAAAGTCTAAAAAGATTTAAGTGTGAAGAAATTGTTAATGGGATAGTGAGAGTCATCTTGGAAAGGTCTGAACAACAATATTCAACAATGTTGGCAGTGGTATGAGTGCTTGAATGTCTTCACATAAAAAATAGGGATAGCCAAAAACTGCATAATATATCAAGGAGACCCCTAGGAAAGTAACTGGAAAAGGTATCTGTGGCAATTTTTAGCGTTTGTGCTAGTAATAACATATCAGCATTTTTGCAGCTATACTTACACATGACCTTGTATAATACCAAAGTAATCACGGGTTTTAAGCAGAATGTTCCTACAGCTCACTGTCACTGTGTTTGCTTATATCACGCCACTACACACAAATATATTGCTGTAGATATGTACCTCCGCACAGAAATCATTGCTACAATAATTCTCTAGCACCATCTAAAAACAAGGGGGATTATGAATAAAATATTCTGGGGCAAAGTTTGAAACATGGTCTTGTCACCATAGCAGTAATGGGAATTGTCCAAGCAGCTGGAATCTTCCATTGATCGCTATGGACTTTTGCACCAGATTTGACATTTATATATCCACAAAGGATTTTATTAGCACATACCGAATCTACGTTTCAGACCTCTATCATCTTGATAAAGGGGGTAGATTCTGTATGTGCTAATACAATTCTGTGTGCTCCCATTCATTTGGATATATACTATTGCCTTAATTGGAGACTGCACCAGGGTCCTGTGTATTGGTGAGTGTGCCAATGTATTCATATTCACAGCCTGTGTACTTGTAGACCATATGGCTTTCAAATATGTAGCATCAAGAATGCGTTAAAAAGTCAGCTGGTCTCAGCTACTTGGTGATCTTTGAGTAATGCTAACACTTAGTGGAGTGATTTGTTATCTTTCCTCTGAATAAATAAATAGATTATCGGATAGGTCAAACATGATTCTGCTGATGATTTTGTGATTTCATTTTATAAAACTTTGACATTTGGCTATTTGCTTTACAACATCGTGTTGAACTTATGAAATGACATTTATAACGGGAATGGGAAAAAATTCGTCCCCAAAAAGTGACACAAAGACATCTGTACTTAGTAACTAAATTTTAATGGCCAGTGAATTTCCTGCTGATATAAAACTATCTACAAAGCTATGGAGGAAAAAAAGCCTCTGTTTCCTGGAATATTTTCCACATTTTGGATTGCCATCCTTTCTGACCTTTCTTCATTATGTGGGAAATTATGCGGTCACACCAGCCCGTTGCTGCATCAATGTTCAGCTGGAGGTGAGTACCGGTATTTCCAGTACAGAAGGGAGCTCCCACAAAGCAAATATTATTATTATTATTATTCATATTTTTATTTATATAGCGCCAAGAATTTACGCAGCGCTTAGTACAATACATATATCAAAGGGCTATGACAAGACGAGAATTGACAAACTAAGACAAGCCGATACATTAGGTGGAGAGAGCCCTGCTCACGAGCTTACAATTACTTAAAGAAGAAGCTTACTTTAAGCATACATACTTTTGTTTATTGAGACTAACTATAACTTGTGCCTTTTGTTTGTGAATCAGTATAATTATTTTGAAGATATTTAGTGTAGCGTGTGGCAGAGCCAGCATCTAATCCATTCCCTGGAATTTTCTTAACCCACCCTTATAATGACTGCCTGAACTATTCAATAACAATCAGCAACTCTACGGCAGGAGAGAAATAACACGGATTCTGAGAATAGGTGGTTAAAATCCCTTTCCCCACTTTGTACACATTAGGTAGGTTTTTAATTTGTACATTTTTCTTATTTAAATATGTAATCACCATTGCATAGGCTTATTCAATGTATAGAACTATAACTGATAGGCTTGCGTAAAAGTGAGATATCCGCTCTAATCGTCTGTGTTTATTTGCTGAATTCCGGGAGTACTATGTATAGTGCGTGTGAGTGACATATATATATATATATAGATTGGCCAAAAATTGGCCCTTGTTATTAATGTATTTTCTTAATAAATGCCATCGATGGTTACAAAAGCTTATGTACATCAGATTTTGGTAAATTTTCTTAATAGGAATGGAATGCTAATCGGAGCATATATTAACATTTCCATTGCAGGTTTAATTTAAAACAGAAGATCTGGGATGATCTTGCTTATGATCCTCTAAGACCTGCCTTATTATGTGTGTATAAAATGTTTATTGAATCCAATGCAGATGTTAAAAAAAGTTTTTTGAAATGATTTGAAATGATTTCCAGCATTCTTTGAGACGTTGTATTTTGTAAGCATTGTGTGTGATACACAGCCTTCTATTTTAAACCAATACAAAGTTTTATTTCTTTTTAGCAAACCTGCCATAAGTTTAGAGTACAATTAAAACGACGTGGCGCTCTGCCTTGCAGAACTGGCAGAATAGCAAAAAAACAAAAACAGGCCTTTGAGCTTGTTTATTGGTATCAGCAGTTCACTTTTAAAGATCTAAGGGGTAAACAGTCATTTGTCTTGTTCAGGGACTTAATGAACAAAGAGAAAGTGATTACATTTTTCAGCCATTGGCTGCTGGTTTGGGGTAACGTTACTACGGAGGTTGATGGTTTCTTGGCAGGAAGCTTGATTTGTTTTAAACCTGGTGGACGAGAGCCATTACTCATTTAGCTAATGTTTCACTAAATTCTTGCTCGTTCTTATTAATGAACAAAACTAACAGTTTGTGCATGGTGTTCAACATGAAATTCATCAACTGTTAGAGTAGCATTTGTTCAGAATACACTTTGTTCTGTAGAGTTCTTTCGTTATTTGTAGATAAAGACAATGAATCCAGTTTTTGGACTCCATGAGCCGAACAGATATTGAAATGCAAACGTCCCTGAAGTTAATGTTACGTTTGTTGTAAATCCTTTAGAATAATCTGTATTTAATATCGGTATGTTGGTTTGTCAGAAGTAGGGCATAAAATAAAGGAGTCATTGTATTGTCGTTGTATTTTTTATGCCAAGTTCTGCTATTTTGAAAAATATTTATAAAATATGTGTTTTGTAGAGTTGAATTATTTTATAAAGCTACTTTTTAAAGGTACTAAGGTACTTTAGCTCAGCCTACACTAGATAGCTGAATTGATATTGTAGAAGAGCACCTTTGATGTTTGTATACTAACACAAGAGCAACCTATAGATAAACAAGAGCCTTATACTCCTTGAGCATGGTACTTGGTTATGGTACCTGGTGTTGGGTGGCTTGCTTGCTTAATAATTCACTATTCTCTCTCTTTCTGTATTTCCCTGCAAATGCCCTCTCTCACTATTCTTTCCTATTCTCTGGGGCACTGGAGTGGTGGCCACCTTCAGCCAGAGGGCAAACCCAGTGAAATAGCACATTCATACGGAGACCAAAAAGAGACCATGATCCTTACCCAGTCCTGTTGAAATCACCTGCACAAGAACAATCCAGTAATAGTTTACATGCCGCTTAAAGTCCCCATCTATTCTTGTTATATATTTTATTATTTTATAACACATTGTTTTATAAGAATTTGTACTTAAAAACTCCAACAGGTTTGCAATCTAAAATAATCCATACACTCCAAAGACTGCAGGTACTGCACTTGAGGTAGTGGCTGAAAATCATTGTAGCCCCTTCCCAGAATCCCAACCTACTTGTGGTTGAAGACTGAGGTCAGACCTCTGTGTGCGTTCTCCATTATGTTGTGTAAATATGGGTTATGATTATTGGTAAGATTATAAACTGAAGAATATGCACACCTGATGTGGTGGAAATGACATTGTAAAATATTTCTCATTTTACATTCTAGTGGATTCAAGTTGGTGTTGATTGATATTCAGTTCAGTAAGGGAAAGTCCACTAGGTGGTAATATTGAGCAATCTATTTTTGCTGTGGAGTAGAAGGACTTTTACACTTATTCTTTGGTTACAGACTGCTAATCACAAATCCATCCTTCTACAGTGAAGAAGGATTATGGGCAGATAGCGAAATAACCCATTGAATTCCCATAGCTGAATTAATACACCAAGCCCATTAGAAATAATATGAACGTGCTCTATATCAAACACATAGCATCAAATGTAAAAAGTAAAATATTTAATACTGGTAACCACTTATACGTTGAAGTACCACATGTATAGCGAATATACATGGCTATATATTTCACCTACCCTTGATTTTCTCATCTTAAAAATGCATTTGAATTATGCGTTATATACCACAGCCTCTAGTTTCTTCTAGTTGTTATTTCTTTAGAAGCTAGCTCAGCATGGTATGTAATGTGAGGGTCATATTTGTGGCTGATACTGTGTCTAGGTAGTAGATAATGCTTGATGAATTGAAGGAAATATCATTTGATAGTCGTATTGGGTGACATTTTAAACTCCCACCAGTTTTGTTATTAGTATTTAGTTATTACTATAATAACAATCTTGCATTAAGCAATGGAATGTCTGAAAAGTTTTCTTCATTGCTAAATTACATTACTGTATACAGTATTTAATGTAATGATCAAAGAAAATATATATATTTTTATAAATGGTACAAGGATATACAAATGGTCCACTGGTGCTTCAAGAAGCAGAGATTAAACCTTCACCCAGTTGCCAAATTTAAAGATTGTGAGGTAATTTACAGAAATTTGCAATTTTTTGGCCAGCTCAGTGAAATTTAGCCAGGTGTGATAAAAACAAACAAAAAAACCATCAAAACATTTACTATACATTGTAAGGAGCCAATCCAGTAATGATTAACTGCACAAAGGGTTGATCGTGTATAATATATGGCGTAATCCCAGAAAAATGCTCACTAAATTGGGTTTACATAAAACAAGGTTGGTTGGAATCTTCAAAAAAAAACAGGTAAATCAACAGTATTTGGTTATTTTAATTAATAATGTCCCCTGAAGATGTGGACACCTGGGCACCCTGATATCTGAATGGTTTCCACTCTTAGTAGGGATATGAAATGCTTAATTGAGCTAAACGTTTATTGAAGAGGAATATACACAGGGTTGTTTCTAGGATTACAGCTCCATAGCGATCGAAGATGGAGAAGGTTTATGGAAACTAGGATTCCATGTTACCCATTGCTTTCTCTCCTGGCTTAATCTCCTCATATGAAGGAAGCAAGGTATCAGTCATCTAAAGAGAAGCCAATACAGCAAAAAGAAGAAGAGTTTGTGTATTCCTGTAAAGTGAGCTATGGCTACCCACCCTGACATTTTTTCTGGTCAGAATGTTACGTTTTTCTAGTGAAACAACATTAATAGCAGACTTTCTATATCAGAAAATACATTTTTTTTTCCAGAATAGATTGCCCTATTGTACTGTTACTTCTGTATAATGTGAATAAAGGTCTCTTAGATGAAACACTAATCAAGAAACTAATGTGTCATTCATGCCATGCTGATTAATATTATTCTTTTTAATTTGCTCATTGTTATTGTCTGTTAGCCTCCAGCATGTCATGTATTAGAGTTGGGTTTCACCTCCTTCACTATACGTCATGAGGGTCCATCCCCAGCGAGCTGCTAACCCAGTGTAATGTACAGGTAAATCAATGAGATTTCTTCAAAGCTCCTTAAACATTGAATTATGCATTGTACAGGGCCAACTCAGCCTCATGCTGGAGAAACTAACCAGTGTTGAGACTTTGTAATGAATAGTGATGTGAGAGAGTTGAAACAACTCTCCGTTTATAGAATAGATTCATTTGTGTAATGTTAAGCCATTGTGACAGATGGAAAAAGGTATAAAGGGAGACTAAAAAATCCAACTATAATAAACCAACAAGAAAAGGATCAATCAGAAGGCTTGAAATTTATTAAATTGGTGCAGGAAAAGAAAGATTCCAAAGAGTCCAAGATGTAAGGGATTTCTGATCACGCAACGCAATATTATCATTTGTGTAAAAGGTGCTGTTCCTTTCTTAGGAATTTAACACTGAACGCAGCGTTTGCAACATTGTTCCTTATACAGAAAGTCTTATCCCTTCCCAGATATTATTTAAACTTGATCTCATTCATATTTATTTTCCAGGGAATGTATAATTGTCATGTGACAAGGCAGCCATTGATAGGTGATTGCTGTGGAAACTGAAAAATATATATTTTTTTTATGTGATCAAAGCTCATTCGGGAAAAATAATATGACTGATCCGAGCTGGCTGATTTGCTTAGCATGCCAGCTAATGTTTTGCCTAACGACTGTTCTAGTTATTAAAATATGAAGACACAATGTAGCATTTTTCGATTTTCACCAAGTGCGATGGTCTCTGGTAAACAGACGTACTCAGCATTCCTGCAAGCTCTTTTATCCAGAAAGCTTTTAATCTTTCAATTGTGGTGTTCCATTTCCTAGTGATTTAACCTAATCCCACTCTCAGCCTAAACTAACCGTGCCTTTAATTGCAGAGGGATACAGGCTAATGCCTCACTGTCGTTACCATCATGACAAGGTATTACATAAAGTAGATGAATTCATGGCCGAGACAATGACGAGCTGCATTCTTTGCATAGTATGTGTGAAGGCTTGCAGATGGCGTCTTAATGATACAGCCCAACTTGTGCAGTTTTTCTACTGTCGTCTGTTGCGAGAGATCTGTACGTTATACATTAAATGAGTGATAATGAGAAACCGTCTTTAAACTTTTACCCAAATTGCCTCCCTTCACAGAAGTTAGACAACCTTACTTTTAATTGTTAATTGCTAATTTTTAGAATCCTTAGAGCCATTTAAAATCAAATTCGTTGGTGTGCTAGATTTTCACTGTAATCAAGCAATTGCCTATAATTTCCGAGAATACATTACGAAGGCGGTTTTAATGACATGCTCTTGTCACATTTGTGCTGTTGATTATACTGTGTTTTCAGCAGCTATACGAGTTATAGCCCAACATGCTTGCTTGTAACATACGTGATCCTTGGCCTTAATCTTGGGTATAGGCTTTCGCTGTTTTGGGTTTCCCAGAGCTGTATATATTATTCTGGTCTGTTTTTGTGTAGCATTTTAAATAAACTCCTCCTGGGAACATTTTTTTTGAGCATTGGACATAATAGAACTCATTTTCCAGATTTGAATCACCTCTATATTTAAAGGAGAATGGCCAACTACACATTTTTCAACTAATTTTATTTGTAAAAACAGCCTATAGTGTGTTATTTGGTTTTGCAATCATGGTTATTGTTGCTTAGATATTTGTTATAATCCTGTACTAATCCCTCATGAAGTTGCATGATTTATTTTTGTGTTATGATAAATCCATCATGCAGGCATGGAACGTCATGCATTGTAAGTATCTGCCGTGCTTACCGCAGGTTTGTAACTGAGGCAGTTCTTCTGGAACCAAAAGTGACTGGAAACCCAGTATATACTTTGTATGAATGTGTTAAATAATAGAAAGGATAAACACATAATATGAAGGGGGATGAAGTGTTTCCCAATTTGAAGTCATCTCTTTGCACAATGGGGTTAATTCAATGAACCTAGAATTTAGTTAGTGTAGTAATTTTTTACTATTTGTTATGACGGGCTGACCCTTTTCTTACACAAAGGCTTGAGCTGGCTTTGTATAATGCATAGTGACTTTCACCAATTTTTCTGTGCATTATACAGGTCTAACCCAATCCCGATTGGGAATACTAACCAGTGTTTCCCTTTATTATGCACAGTGAATGTGAAATGTTTCATCTCTCCACAAGTCACCAACAAAGTGAATAAAAACCCATCTTGTCCCCATTTTCGTTCTCAGTCAAGCCGTTGATAAAAGATTGGAATGCTCCACTAGTTTATTTCCGTCACTTTTTTCCTATGCATTGAGTGGTAGTATTTTTCCTATTTCCCAAGTAACCAGCACAAACATTTTCTTGCTGAAATGTCTGTACTGTATGTATATTATGTAAAAATGGTACACTACGGACTCATTCTACCATTGCTGCACATTATATATACTATATATGTAGCCTTGGCACTTATGGTTCTTTTCTAAGTGTCAAGTTACCCATATTTACAATTCTTATTTTTCTTTACAATAATGTTTGTTCAGGCTTATACCAGACAGTAGTTTGTGGCTTTGAAAAATGATGCATGATGATACGTACACATTCATGCTCACACACCCTTATACGTACACATTCATGCTCACACACCCTTATACGTACACATTCATGCTCACACACCCTTATACATACACATTCATGTTGACGCATCCTTCTACATATACATTCATGCTCACACATCCTTCTACATACACATTCATGCTCACACATCCTTCTACATACACATTCATGCTCACATACAAACATACATACACACATACATACCCCACACACACACACATGTGTGGAATGCTTAGCTTCATGCATTTCTAATCCTGTGCTACACTCAAAGCACATATGCAAATGAAGAGAGGCAAAGTAAGCAATCAATAAGCGATACCATGCATCTTTATCTTCATGTCTCTGCCTTGATTTCCCTTATTGCTTTGGAAACTGTGTGCTTTTGTGAATCCAGAGCCGGATTGTTTATAGACGTGCCCATATTGGCATAAGCATATTTGAAGGTTGAAAAACAAAAGTTAAGAAACCATTAATGTTCTTGCCTATGCTTTGTTGATTTACTGCCTCTTTTCATTTTCTAAGACAGATCTGTTTTAATGAGTACAATGAATTTGTATCATAGACTGCATTTGGCCATGGGAGTCTAGTATTTGAGATCTTGACCCATATATTTATAGAACAGAAAAATTCTGATAGATTCTTTTAAACTTTACATCTGGCAGCATTTTCAGAGTAAAGTCTGCTCAGGTGAATTCAGGCCATTCAAAATCCCAGCATGAAGTCTCAGATGCTTGTGCGATATGTTGTGGCCGCATGTGTGTGGCCCTGTGAAGATATAGGCATATAAATCAGTATCTGGGGATCTGTTAAAAAAAGTATAAAGAATCTTTAAATGAGACTTTTTTTTTTTCCTGAAAAATGGTGCATAGTTCAAAAATGTATTTAGGGCTTTCATATTAAGCCATCAGAAACATGCCAGAGCTTGTCAGACTAAAGTATAAGTGGACATAAATTCTGCAAATGTTGGGAAAAGAAAAAGCTGAAATTCTCTCCTTAAAACTGTTACATTTGCATGATTTAACATGTAGAAAAAAACTGCAGGTAAATCGAAATCAAATAAAAAGCTATTAAGTCATACCTGACTAATTTTATGTATTTTAAACCAATGGAGTGATTTTTTTTTTTTTATTTTTTTTTTTATTTTTTTATCATCAGTATCAGTTTTACAAAATAACTTGATAGTGGTGCTGAGTGTTAGACTAGTGTTGGTGTTTTACAATTCTTTTCACCCCATGCCTTTCTTTTCCTTCTTAACACCTTGTTTAGATGTTTTACTGTAAAAAAAAAGTACTGCACTTGTGGCGCCAATTAAGTGCCAGTGTCTTGTGACTCTGGACAGAACTGTTGGCAAGTGGCACACAAGCCTTCCAATTCATATCAGGGCAATTGGCAAAAATAATGTAGGACACAACATAGTATTCATAATCCTACACTGGGGTGGGAAAAACTAGGCACTTAGCATCTCTAAGTCACTTTAGAGGAGCCTATCACTCCCTTACTGTCTGGAAGCTGCAGTCCTCTTACCATCAGGGTACAAGCAGCCTATGACCGGACACACAAGGGGTTCCCATGTATAGCAATCAAGGAAACCCTACGGGTTCATGGGACCAGTCGGTGAGATGCTGTGGAAAAAAAGTCCAGTTGGGGTTTCTGCAGACACCGCCAGTCCCTGGTGCATCAAGGAGATTTCCTGGCAATATCAGCAATGACATCACTGTCAGGAAATGCCTGATTGGAACCTTCTGTTGAACACAATGATGCTCAATTAGAGAGCCGTCACATTCAATCTCACAGCTCGGGGCCACAAATTGTGGCCCCCGTCTGTCAAAGGGGAGACCAGGCTGACATTTTCTGCTCTACTGCTCAATCCGAGATATTTGTGACTGTATGGATATGCTATGTCTGAGAGCTCCACTTTCAAGTTTCTAAAAATCCTTTCCCTATCTTGCTTACTTTGTGTACTATTTTAGCCATGGGGTATGATGATGTTACAGGCCATCTCAAACTCACCTAATGTGTTTCATTTGGAAACCAAAATGACTTATGGTTTAATAGTGAGTACATGCTGCACACTGAGGCACTGTACATGAGGATGTTGACGTTACATGGTGTTGTGTTAAAAACACAACTCTGAAAGATGCGCTGTAAGTGAAATACATACATCTGAAATACATTATGACATACATTTGAGAATGGAAGCACAAGATTCAGCCACAACTGGTATTTATTTATAAAAATAGACCGAATAGGGATACTTGCGTGACTTGTAATCTTTAGTTTACATTAAAATGGATATTTAATTAATGTCGTTAATTGCCAAATATCTGGATGTTTGTCCGTAACACATGTTTTCAATGTTTTAGAAACATGACAAAAAAAATGACAATGGACTGGATTCAATGCCAGAGGTACCTCTGCTTCCAGAAACTCAATAGCATTCCTTTCATTAACTGCAATGGAAAATAAGATAAACCCAGATATCTGTTTGGGCCAGATCGGGCTAGTAAGACTAAAGAGTCTCAATATGTATAGCTTGGAAGAAAGAAGAGACAAAGGGGAAACATTCAAATATATAAAACAATTTAACAAAGCAGAGCAGGGAAGTGTATTAAAAAACTAGAGTCTTATATGTTAGGTAAGGAATTATCTTATATAGAGGATGGAGGATAAGTAGAAAATCCTCCCAGTAGAAGTGGTATATATTAATACTGTGATAGAATGTAAACATGCATAGGATCAACATAAAGCTATCTTGACTAAAAAACAAAGGGCTGGAGAAGAGGTAATAGGTAGACTACATGGGATGGGTTCTTATCAAATTCTGTGTTTCTAGGTTCATTAACCAAGATAGAACGTAGCTTTATCAGGTCAAAGCCAAGTTGGTTACAATACATACTTAAGACTTTTATACTCTACACCACCGCATATAGTATCTGACATTAGTCCTTTAAACCTTAAACAGGCTATGTTGGTGTTTTACTGTAATCAGAGCAGACATTGACAGTCGCTAGATACCAGGGATCCACCTTACTCCTTGGAGTATTTTATATATACCCGTTAAACGTGTATCATTTTGTGTCTCCGAAATGTTTGACTACAAATTGTATTTGTTTTGACCATTCCTTTTAGGGTTTAGACACCAAGACCAAAGATTCTCAGCTCATTGTAATAGTGCAGTGCTGCAGTATATGTTGTATGTGTTCTTTAATTGTTTTTTATTATTATTTATTTTATGCTGTTTATTATTTTGTCTTGTTATATAGCTGACAATAGTTTACACCCAAAGTTTTACAAGGTCCTTTTCTACGATCTTATACCAGCGTTTGCGTGTATGAGAAATCAGCAAATCTTTATAATTAATAGGAAGAAATAATTTGGTTTTATTTTCTTAGCACGGATATTTAATTGCGCGTTAAAAATAGATGAAAGCAATAAAAAAAAAAGCATACTTATACCCTTCCAGATGTTGCCACGGAATCATATAGGCTAAATGTGTTTTTATTAAAGCTAAGCCTAACCAAATAATTTATAGATCAAAGATTATGTGTCTGGTTTGATTTATCTTTCATATGTGGAGTTGGAGTTGAGTAATGTGGCATTATGACAAGAAAGTCAATAATATAAGCTTAGTTAATTCTGGATTGATACCAAGAGAGCAGTGCAGAATACAGACACCAACAGTATATCATACAGATAAAGGCCGTGAAGAGGCTATTCAGTACTTTAGAAACTTAAGGGTAAAATATATAAAAACACTAATTCTTGGCAATGAAGCAACATTAATCAAAATGAATCATAAAAGTATTTTGGTATTCAGTCAGTTTAATAAACCACTAATGAGGTCACATTATGTGGGTCACTATAGGAAATTGAATAGCTAATTCTAGCTTTGCCACAGGCTGCCACCAGTATCCGCTTCAATGAAACAAGCATTTCAACGAAATATCTCCAAAACAATCATACCGCCTGACAAAATTCACAAGTTACATGTTATTTCAATAAACTTAAAAAGCTGGGGCTTAAAAGAGTTCCCCTCTTTGAAGCCCCATTGCTTATGAAAAAAACGTTTGACCTTTGAAGTGCCAATGTAGTCAATATATATTTTAAATCATAAAATGGTTCAATCACCAGTGTGCGATTTCAAACATTAAAATTAGGCAATCAACTTCAAATGTCACGAAATCTACTTGTTTCTTTTTCCAGACAATGCGTGTCAGCATTTGGGCAACAGCGGGGTATGGTCTTCACACAGCTGAGTTAAAATTCTGCTTAAGTCCATGGCTTCTAGAAGAATCCTGTCTCTCCTTGGACTGGCAAGCGTCTCAAGTGTTGCCAACATTAAATTGCATTCATACGCTCTTGTGCAATCATTGACTATATTAAATGAGCCAACGTGAACTGTAAGTTTCCTTGACATCCGCAAGATTAGCTGAGCTCTCCAAGCATTTTTATTTTTTTCGCCTTAAATCCTAAACAGTGAAACACCCCCACATTTTGACTTGGCGATGAACTCCATGTTCCAGCAAATACTGCACCGTTCCACATACCACATGTGATTTAGAAGGTTTCTGTTGTATAGATAAGAATAACAGGTGCTGTGTGACTCGTAATAACCTGACCGTAAGGTTATGTTGTAATTGTCGTGTTTGCTTTAAGTTTTACATACAACATGGTCTGTAGACTACATTGCACTGGGTCATGGTAAAAAGTCAAGAGCCAGGTGGTTGTAAGACTAGGTGTTCTCTTGTAACCTTGTAGGGACACAATAGGTATATAGGTTGAACTTGATGGACTTTGGTCTTTTTTCAGCCTTATGAACTATGTTACTATGTTACTATCTTAGAATCAAGTGTTACTAAGTTTTCAATTATACCAAGGGAATGAGAGCTTCGTAAACTGACTAGAATGGCATCTTTGTTAGGTGCATCATTGTGAACGTTTAAGTGGCAACAAAGAAACCATGTATTTTGTTTAATTGCAGTGGGGTTTTGAGTGGTCAATTAAAGCTCCACTGACTTTCCCCCATTTGGATTTAAAATCTATACGGTATCTTGCAGATGTCCAAGGTATGCATTTGTTGCATATATACACTTGGTCATAGCCAGAAAGTAGGTACATACAGGCACGGAACCAGGGCAGGACAGGGAAACAAAAGCGGTCCTGGCTTTCTAAGGCCAGCAACGCCAAATACCATAAATCTGGCCTCACTCTACGTTTTTTTACACTCATGCAGCAACGTAAATCCAGTTTCTGAACATTAAAGTTGCTGCATGAATGTATTTAGTCATTTAACATATTTACTAAAATGTTTTAACCAGTCACTAATTGCATTCAGTTGTTCTTGTACAATGGAAATATCTCTTCACTAAGTACTGCCGGGATCCTTCTTAGCATACGTTGCTTCACAGTGGGATGCAGTGCTCCACAGAGAGACGCTCACCTGGACACAACTCGTAAGGCCGGGACCGCAGCCTTCGGGAGGATGATTGCTATGGTGCTCACAGATTTGTCACAAGTTGCAGATACATATTTGATACCAGACTGATGCCAGTAATCATAGTTGCTCCTGTGTGATTCCACATTATAGCAATATAATGATATACAGTGTTGGCGAAATGCATATCTGCACGAAATGGGGTGCAGCCAGGGGCGTACCTAGAGTATTTGGCACCCGGGGCGGATCCTGTATGTGGCACCCCCCCACACACTTTAAAACTACCTGGCCGAAACTGAATATGACCCCCCCACACACACCATAAAAAAATCTAACACTTTTATTTAAAGTAAGTAACACACCAAAATAGGACAAAACAATTAAATAACTATATATATATATATATATATATATATATATATATATATATATATATATATATATATATATATAATTGTTAACAGCAATCACATTCCTATCATGCCCAGGTATACCCAGATTCCAGGAGGCACTCGCAGACTTGGCATGATAGGAGTATGATTGCCCTATCTACCCCTTCTCGCTCCCTTCTGCCCTATCTACCCCTTCTCACTCCCTTCTGCCCTATCTACCCCTTCTCACTCCCTTCTCCCTATCTACCCCTCCTAACTATCTACCCTCTCCCTCTTTGAAGTTCACTTACCTTTCAGGAGTCCTGCGGTGGGGGTGCAAGGCCTCTGTCTCCCAGCTCTGCCACTGTATAGAACAGTATAGAGTGATGGGAGTTATGATGTACTTTAGAGCATAATTATATAATGAAAAATACATTGGAAATGGTACAGCATAACACCCATCACTCTCACACCCTTACCAATCCACACTTACCAATCCACACATACCAATCCACACACATACACCAATCCACACACATACACCAATCCACACATACCAATCCACACACATACCAATCCACACACATACCAATCCACACACATACCAATCCACACATACCAATCCACACACACACACCAATCCACACACATACACCAATCCACACACATACACCAATCCACACACATACTAATCCACACACATACCAATCCACACACATACACCAATCCACACACATACACCAATCCACACACATACCAATCCACACACATACACCAATCCACACACATACCAATCCACACACATACACCAATCCACACACATACACCAATCCACACATACCAATCCACACATACCAATATCCACACACACATACCAATCCACACACACACATACCAATCCACACACACACATACCAATCCACACACACATACACCAATCCACACACACATACCAATCCACACACACATACACCAATCCACACACACATACACCAATCCACACACATACCAATCCACACACATACACCAATCCACACACATACCAATCCACACACATACACCAATCCACACACATACACCAATCCACACACATACCAATCCACACACATACACCAATCCACACACACATACACCAATCCACACACACATACACCAATCCACACACATACACCAATCCACACACATACACCAATCCACACACATACACCAATCCACACACATACACCAATCCACTCTCACTGTATGCTTTCCTACCTTTCCTCTTTTCTCCTTACAGCTCCTTTTCCTTCTCTTCGCTCCTCTTCTTCAGTTCTTCTGTCTTCTCTATCTTCTTCCGGGTCAGAGGGCACGGACAGCGGTGGGCGCGGCTTCAGTGTTGTGCGCCGGGATCTAACAACAAACCCCGGCGCACAACAGCTGTTGCCGCGCGGATCGCAAGGGAGCGGTATCGGAGGTCTTTAACAGACCTCCGGCTCCCTTGAGTGATTTTAAGCCGGGTTCAAGGAAAATCCTTGAACCGGCTTAAAATCACTCAAGGGAGCCGGTGGTCTGTTAAAGACCTCCGATACCGCTCCCTTGCAAGCCTGCTCCTCCAGCGGCGGACATTGCTGTCCGTCTCTGGAGGGGTGCCGGGTGCCGGCAAGTTGGCACCCCCTGATGAGCGGCACCCGGTGCGGACCGCCCCCCCCGCCCCCCGCTAGGTACGCTACTGGGTGCAGCAACATAGTCATTTAGGTTGAGAAAAAGACCTTAGTCCATCAAGTTCAACCCTTCTGCTTATGGTTCCTGCCTTTGATCCAAGAGAAGGCAACAAAAACCCCAATTAAGCTATTTTCTGAATGATGCCACTGAGGGGGAAAAATAACTTCTTCACTCAAAAAGGCAATCAGATTTCTCCTTGTGTGCATCTTAACTACGCTTTATTAAAACTATTAACAGGGTATACTGACAGGTTTTGCTGTCTCATGAAACAAGAAAAGAATAAACTAATTGTCTCTGTCCTAAAGGCAGGCCCGGACTGGGACAAAAAATAGGCCCGGGCATTTAAGCCTGAGCAGCCCATATTTATTTATTTATTTATTTATTGTTAAAGCCCACCCTTCATGTACCATCTTTGCATTTAATCATTCAGACAAATCATTAACACATTCATTTATGCAGTCTCACAAATCAAGCAATTCATCCTCACATGAATTCATTAATTGTCATACGCATTTACACAATTCATCCACACATTTATTCATTCATTCTCATACGCATTCACACTACCCCCTCTCTTCATCTTATCTGCCCCTTCTCACTATGTAACCCCCTTCCCCACTTCTCAATATGTACCGCCTCTATCTATCCCCTCTCCCCCTTTCTCACAATCTAACCCCCCTCTGCCCCTTTTCACTGCACCCCCCTCCCTCACCCTACTTACCTTGTTGCCGGAGCAAGCAGCAACTGCGACCGGGCCCGCGGCAGGGCAGGATTGACTTAGGGGCTGATGGAGCTGCAGCTCCAGGCCCCCACCTTAAAATAGGCCCAGTCAGGACCGGACTGACTGGGCCTATATTGGCCGCATTAACACAGAGCCCCTTAAGCCCGCCGCAACTACCCCCTCCTAACTATCTACCCTCTCCCTCTTTGAAGTTCACTTACCTTTCAGGAGTCCTGTGGTGGGGGTGCAAGGCCTCTGCCTCCCAGCTCTGCCACTGTATGGAACGGTATAGAGTGATGGGAGTTATGATGTACTTTTAGAGCATAATTAGATCATGAAAAAGACATTGGAAATGGTACAGCATAACACCCATCACTCTCACACACTTACCAATCCACACATATACCAATCCACACATATACCAATCCACACATATACCAATCCACACATATACCAATCCACACATATACCAATCCACACACATATACCAATCCACACACATATATACTGATCCACACACATATATACTGATCCACACACATATATACTGATCCACACATATATACTGATCCACACACATACACCAATCCACACACATACACCAATCCACACACATACACCAATCCACACACATACCAATCCACACACATATACCAATCCACACACATATACCAATCCACACACATATACCAATCCACACACATACACCAATCCACACATATATACCAATCCACACATATACACCAATCCACACACATACCAATCCACACACATACCAATCCACACACATATACCAATCGACACACATACACCAATCGACACACATACACCAATCGACACACATACACCAATCGACACACATACACCAATCCACACACATACACCAATCCACACACATATACCGATCCACACACATATACCGATCCACACACATATACCGATCCACACACATATACCGATCCACACACATATACCGATCCACACATATATACTGATCCACACACATACACCAATCCACACACATACACCAATCCACACATATATACTGATCCACACATATATACTGATCCACACACATACACCAATCCACACACATACCAATCCACACACATACCAATCCACACACATACCAATCCACACACATACACCAATCCACACACATACACCAATCCACACACATACACCAATCCACACATATATACCAATCCACACATATATACCAATCCACACATATATACTGATCCACACACATACCAATCCACTCTCACTTAATGCTTTCCTACCTTTCCTTTCTTCTTTCAGCTTCTTTTCCTCCTCTTCGCTCCTCTTCTTCAGTTCTTCTGTCTTCTCTGTCTTCTTCCGGGTCAGAGGGCACGGACAGCGGTGGGCGCGGCTTCAGTGCTGTGCGCCGGGATCTGAAAACAAACCCCGGCGCACAACAGCTGTTGCCGCGCGGATCACAAGGGAGCGGTGTCGGAGGTCTTTAACAGACCTCCGGCTCCCTTGAGTGATTTTAAGCCGGGTTCAACCCGGCTTAAAATCACTCAAGGGAACCGGAGGTCTGTTAAAGACCTCCGATATCGCTCCCTTGCGAGCCTGCTCCTCCAGCGGCGGACATTACTGTCCGTCTCTGGAGGGGTGCCGGGTGCCGCAAGTTGGCACCCCCTGATGAGCGGCCGCCCCCTGGAGTGTGGCGGCCGCCCCCTGGAGTGTGGCGCCCTGTGCGGTCGCACACCCCAAAGGTCGGCCCTGCCCTAAGGGGCCGGGAAGCCCCCACCAGGGCCGTCCTTAGGGGTCTGCGGCCGCACAGGGTTTAAATTAAAACATCGGGTTTTTTTTTTTCAACTTTATTTAACATCCTCCATGTTAAATAAAGTAAAAAAAAAAACCCCGATGTTTTAATTTAAGCCCTGTGCGGCCGCAGACCCGCAAGGCCGGCCTTGGTGGGGACTTCCCGGCCCCTTAGAGTGGCGGACCCGGTCGCAGTTGGTAGGGTAGGGGCCTGGAGCTGCAGCTCCATCAGCCCCTAAGTCAATGCGGCCCTGCCGTGGCCCGGCCCACCGGGCAAATGCCCGGTGTGCCCGATGGCCAGTCCGGGCCTGCCTAAAGGTGACCAACCTATAGTTGATCTATAGCTTTGTGATTCATATTTTGTTTTTATTATATACGCTCCTTACAATGGGATTTAGCTTAATGGTCCAATGAAATATGTCAAATATCACATCTCTGTGATTTAAAATAACAACTTACAAACATTAGTACATCCATATTGCCCACAGCTAAATATTATTTATGAATCAATCCTTTGTTTCCATTTTAGCATGCAGGTGCCCTCACATCTTGTACAGTCCCCCATACATCTTGTACAATCATTTGCACTTATATGCAATATGATCACCTGCTGTGAGTTTTCCCCGGTCACTTACATTTTGGTTTCGCATAAAATAGCTTTACATCGCACACGGAAAGGACACCTACGATAAA
Organism: Spea bombifrons; assembly: GCF_027358695.1. Taxonomy (NCBI): domain Eukaryota; kingdom Metazoa; phylum Chordata; class Amphibia; order Anura; family Pelobatidae; genus Spea; species Spea bombifrons. The sequence continues at coordinate 42,194,989 of NC_071090.1, forward strand.
CGTGTTGAAGGTTTGTCATGTAGTGCGTGTACGTGTTATCTGTGTGCATGTAAAGCATCGTTGGGCTAGTAGCCATATTCCTAATTCTTGGCCTTTTACAGTAGCAGCTTGTGCAGGTGTTAGCAGAGTTTATAGCCTTGTGATTTACCATATTTGCAGATTTAAGTGAATATCTTTTAAACATTTCCTTAGGTCTCCAATAACGGGTTTCTGCAGCAATTTCATATTTTCTATGCTAGCACTCCTTGCTCTCTAGTACAGTATGGCTTTTGTTCCACATTTTTCCATTTTTCCTTTGCATTTTGCCCATTAGACACACAGTAAAAAGATGCGGGTTTGGAGGACTGGTTAATGTCTTGTCATATATAAGTTATAGTTTACGTCTGATACTGTGAATTAATCCATGGTGCCAGCTAATATACTCAGAATTTGTGCGTCTCTCTTATAAGATTTGGTATTTTTTTCCTTCTGATTGACTGTTTGTTATTTTTATGATAAATGGCTATAAAAGCTACTTGGCTCTCGTTCTCTGTAAGGAAAATACATTTGAGTGCCTTTTTTGGCATGACATGTTACTTGCTGAATAGCAACACTGTGAAGACAGTACAATTCGGACAGCAAAATACCTTAAAGTGCAGATTTACAGCAGATACTAACTTTGACAGGGAAGGTTTTTTTTGTCATAATTACTCACTATACGTTTTGATTTCCTTCTGGCCTGGTAATCCAGTCTTCTTTTTGAATGTCACAGAACTACAAAAAATGGCCTGGATAGTGTAGATCAATGTATATATACAGTCATAAAATGTTGCCTCTAAATGTTTTAATTGTGGAATAAGGGCTGTTCTTTCACAGATACCACCAATATGTTTTTCCCATTTGCTTTAAAGACTAACTTGCCCCTCACCACTCTTGAGTAGACCCCCCCACTGCTTGCATCCCTGTAACATCACACTCGTACTAACACAAATAGTAATACACACTCACACTGATACTACTCTAGCCCACACTTATGCTAGAACACACTTATACATACACTTTCATGCCAAAGCACACACTCGTGATAACACGCTTTCACGCTCATGATAACACACGTACACATACATACTCACTCCCTTTCTCGCTCATTTACTCCCTTACTTTTTACCTTTCCCGGGGACTTCTTTCTAGTCTCTCACACACACACCGTGCAAGCAGCCTCGAATAATTGTATGCCTTTGTTAGTGAATAAATTATTTCAGAAGAATTTTGGACCGTCTGTGGGCAATTATCCTGCTTTCCTCTGGACCTCGCAGCCCCTGTTTAGGAGGAACAGTTCCTATTTGGGACCACAATCTCTCTGCACCTCTTTCATTTCCCTTTTTTTTGCTAGAAGCTCAGAATCTTTTCTGGTATTATGTAAATCACAATCCATGGCATTTTTGTTCAATGGGGATTATGTAGAGACAACAAATTTGTTGCAATAATAAATGTACCCGGATCATTATTACTACCCCATTGGTTGCTTTAATGACTACCCTACTTTTACCACTATACACCAGAATTGCTCTTTATACATAATTCCTAATGTCTTATGTGTTTTGGTAACCTTTTACTACTACTACTATTTTTCTTAGCAGTAAGAAGTAAGTAGTGTATGTCTGTATCATACAGACATATAAATGTACCGCTAAAGTAAAGATGGAAGACATGACTTTCCGTTAAAAGTTAAATGTTTTTTTTCACCTTTGCGCCGTGCTAATTTTTGGAATTCGTCTATAATAGAAACAAATTATAGAACCATGCACACATATGCTCAGCTGTTATACAAAAAACCCATGCAACAATCAACTTTTTGGTGTAAGGGTGCTTATAAATTCTAATTTAAGTGTCTAAAGCATTCTTTGTCATATTTCAAGCTTTGAAAGTTTACTTTTACAAGGATGCAAAGGGGGCATTCAAAGGATCAAATTCACCTCCTGAAAACCCTGCATTTTCTCCTACTAATCATTTTTTTTCTTCAAAAAGCATCAACGTGCTAGGTAGATTGCTGCTGCGGATAAAAGCAGATAATAAATTTTATGTGTAGAACCAACTTCTCTGGAAGTAAAACATTTGAAAAAATCATGCATATAAAATTTTAAGACTGTAAATGGGAGAATATATTGATGTGTTGTTTTACTATGTAGTGGAAGCCTTTATGATGGCAGAGCACATCACACTGGGAATTAGATCAAATGGAGCTTGGTTATATACTAGTTTTTATATGTATACTCTGCCGGTTGTCTTATGCTTATATGGAAAAAAATTGGGAGTAATGAGTCTTCAGTCTTAGCTCAGGGCAAAAAAAAAACAACCAAGGACAACGTTTTAGTTTGGAGCTTAATTTAAAAGGCAGCAGTTAGTAAATAATTGCTTAGAAATTGGTAATGCTACCAGCACAATGTTAATTGGCTGTCCGAACCCATGTAGGAAAGACGATTGTTGCTGTTTTGCGTAATGAAGCCCATAAAGCAGCGCATCTTTGTGGAGTGGGCCTTGACAGAGCTAGTGGGTGCGCTTGAATGAGTAATTTAAATTGATTGGTTCAATTTGTTATGGGTGTGGCTAAATTAGGGGTATATAAAGGGGTATATAAAGGGGAACCATTGTGTAAGTGGTTTACTAACTGTTTTTCCAGATCTGTGTTGTCCCTCCCTCCCTTACGTTAATTGGCTGTTTTTGTGGTGTCTTCCCCGTTTTTTCACAGCGTCTGGGATATTTTGGTGAAAGTTGTTTTGGTACAGTGGGCTTTGATTTAGTCTAACTAATCTGACGTGGTTCAAGTTAGTTTGTTAGGTTTTGAGCTGGCCTGTGGCTCAGAGCCTGGGGTGTCTCGGTATGGCCCTGCATCAGTTATTTGGTTAATTTGGGTGGTCTTGGGATGCCCCTACAGTGGTTAATTGGTTAATGTGGAAGCACCTGGTATGTGGTGGTGCCAATGTTTATATTGTTAATATGTTTATAATTTGGGGGTCATTGTCGTTATTTATGATGGGGACAAGTGTTATTATTGTTTAATTATGAATGTCTGTGTTGACAATGACTTTAATATATTGTGAATAAATACCTTAATAAAGGTGTGCGTGTCTTTATTGGGCTATTTTGGTTTGTGGGTACATTTGACTATGCGCCTGTCAAGGAGAACAAGATGCGTGTTTTAAGGGATGTGTATAACAGTGTGGCTAGTTGTGATGGTGCTTCTCCAATACTTTTTTTAATGACTTTGTAACTTAAGGACATATGTGTACAAGCTGATTCTGATGCAAAAGTGGTCTTATAACCAATGGAAAGGTCTGCTGAGTAGAGAATTCCATTCATTGCTATATGCATAAGAACACATTTCAAACTTTGCACTGCAGCTACCGTATTTTCTTGATTATAAGACGACCCCTCAACTTAAAATCTTAATGAAAGAAAACAAGAATAGGACCGAATATAAGATGATCCTATTGGGAAAAAATAAAAACCATTGTTTTTGCATTTATTGCTCTCACACGCTCTCTCTCTCCCTACCTACTCCTCCAACCACTTTCATGTTCCTGTCTCCTTTTCCACAGCTCCGTTTCTTCTCTTGCCTATTGTTCTGTCTTCTATCTTCTTACTTTTGTCTCCTTTCTTTCGCTTCTCCACGGTGTGAGCGCCATTACCCATGTATTTCTGAAAAAGGGCTTAGCCTCGGTGAACGATTGCAGAAAGTACTCCACGAGGCAGGAATGTTGCAGACGGATTTATTGAGAAAGAGAAGCGTTTTTGAACCCTATCTTTCGTGTCTGCATATTTGGCAATCTGTGGTTTTGGGGTAAAACCTTTTGGTTTATCGGTTTCACTGTAACATGTTTCTGTATACCTAGTTAACCTATTTATACATATTCTACTTTTCTATTGTTTCTCTTAAAAGGTTTTCTATTGTACTCTTAAAAGGTTTTATTGTTGCATCACCACTAATTATTAGTCTGAAACATTGTACTTGACCTTTAAAGAGTTAACGCCTCCAAACAGATTTTTGGATAGAATTCATGTGATCAAAGCATGCTATAAGTCAGTTTTAAGCTAGGTTTTATTAGAAACAAAGTATACAAGCAGATATGCTTGACATGCACATATGATAGCCATTAGAGGTGTGTTTCTGTCGTGTATTTTTTGATTGCATGCAAATAATTTTTTTGAAACGTCTCTTCTTCAGTCTGCTGAGCTGTGATAGGAGCCTAATGAACTGACTACATATAGGGTCCTCGCAGAGGATTGAAGTCAAAGTCACTAATGTCAAACCAGACAAATATCGTGTAATGTATATCTGCTTGAGGGTAATACGGTATCAGGCTTATATAAAGGCCAACTAAAAACTGCAGGCATTTAAAGCAGATATGGCACTTATAACATGGCTTAACATAAAAGTACATTCATTTCTATTCTGTATTTTAAAACATTTCATTAAAGTAGGGTTGGTGTGTCTAACCCCCAACATAAAAGCTTTCTTAAACCGGCTGGAGGCATTATAGTAAATGGGAGATGCTCTGTTTGAGGAACAAACGTATATTAACAGTAAAAGTAAACACATCTACATGATACTGTTGTCGGACATTCGTAGGAATTAATGAAATTTGCTAATTTTGTCTATTTAGTTGAATATCGTACTTTAATAGGTAAATGTAGCATTATAAACATTATTCATATTACTTTGGAGAAATATGAGGGGAAGTAAACAATTCTAACACAATAACGGTATAAGCTGTAAACAAATGTGATACAACTACAAGAAAATTGTAATGTTTGGGGAGCCCTGTAATTTGCATTTAAATAGCATTACTGAGATTAGTACACATTGGTGTTTTGCAGTGCTATTATAAAAGCTTCTCCAGTGTTGAACCATTGTGCTTGCTTATTTACCTGATAAAAGTTTTTCTCTATTCTCTGCGTTTCCCCACATGTTTATTCTGTTTCTTGTTTGAAACTGCTTACCAAATGCTCTGTTGAAATAATCAATTCCATTATGTTCAAACGTAACCAGGATTCCCTTTGTGTTTAAGAAAATATTCATTGGGTGTCACAATTTCTGGAGTATGAATATACCTTAACATGCAACTTGGACGCCCATTTACCTTCAATGACTCATTAAGGTCTAACACATGGGGGCTTATTTGCTAAAGGTGGGGTTGGCAAGACAGTTTGTGGAAAAGGTATTGTTTTAACTCCCTCACTTAATTTCACTAATACCTTCCTACATTAAGAAGAGCTGAGCTGGCCCTGCATGAGATATAATTTAATAGGTGAGGAGATATCACAGTAATCTTCCTGATTTAACTACATTATAAAGCCAGCCAAGCGCCCCATGAAGCTCCCTTAGTTAGGACCTTTATAATGTAAAAGTGAAGCTAAGGATTTGAAACTGTACCTCTTCTGCAAAATCTCCTGCCAACTCTCTATTTAGTGAATATACCCCATATTGATGAAGCCATAGGAATCATCCATCACACTAAAAAAGTAATGGTACTTTTTTCCTTTACAAAGCGTCTACACCTTAAATCTGAAATATATTGTAATATATATATATATATATATATATATATATATATATATATATATATATATATATATATATATGAAAAAATCTGTTTTTATTTTAAATAAGCTCCTCAATGTTTAACATTTGTTTAATGTGTACAAGCTAGAAAATTGCTAAAATGTATATTATTATGCAGTAGGCCCTAAAGCAGTGAAATCCTAAAATCTATGTTTAAACAATAACTTGATCATTGTGTTATGAATTTCCCAATGGCTGTCCTTTCTCAAAACCCTTTCACAAAGCTTTTTTTTTATTTTATTTATTTTTTTGAAGGGAAAGCTTACACCTGAATATTTTTTTAATTCCTCCATGTGTTGGCAGTTTAACTGTGTCTTGTGCAGAATCGCCTTTCTTGTAAATTCATTGTGCTGTTACAACTCCAGGACCGTCAATAAATTTTGAGTTTCAGTTTCCTCTGAGCCAGGTATTAAAATGTTCTGGGGCCTTGGAACACGAAAACTAGGAGGTATTTTGCCAAACATAAATTCTGGAATAACACATTCTATTAGATGTGATATACACAAAATCCAAATGATCTATCTATGTGGTTTGGGAGTTTTTCACAGCCAGCTCATTAAATTTCATACTTCTCACTCTCATAGGTAAACCGTAAAGTCAAGACGTTTTCCTGCAGCATAGCATGAACGTAGGCCAAATAATAAGTAGTTGGAATGAAAACAGCTCGACAGTAGTGCATACGGCACGAAAATGTCTCCCCACTACCCCCTTAAATATCTAAAGCAAACTCAAATGAATTGGGCTTTAAAGAATTTGTTTCCATACGTCCTGTGCTGAAGGCTCATTGTAACACTTCATCTGGTTTAAAAGAGTTGGCCCCACACATAGCTGAACTTTTCATTGGGCAATTAGTACCTAGGTTGTCTTCATCCTCAAGTTATAATATTTCAAATGAATTATTTGTATCTAGTAACAGTAAGAAATTGAGATACGTTGTGTCTACACTCCATCCCAGTTTACCGGGCAGCCGCAGTGACATGACACGCAACCGCATTTAAATAAACAAAGAACAGTTACCTGTCCTCCGGTCCATGCGTGCAAATATGTACCCTCGTTTTCCAAAAACACCACTTTTCAAACTTTGTGCTAAATTCATTTTTTAAACATATGCCTCTGTGTGTTGCAGTGTTATGTGTGGATGTGTTAGCTTTTCTTAAAATGTAACTATGGTATTTGCAAATAGACTCCATACTGAGTGTTAAATCATTGGGTATTCTATTAAATCACTTTTAGTCATTAAGGAAATTGAAACAAAATAGTGACAAATTGGCCAGTTCTATGTAGTAGCAAGCACCATTGATGCTAAGAAAGGTTAAGCCAGTATGACTGATTTATTGAAATATCGAAGTGAAAGAAGAGCCATCTCAAGAATTTATTTTTTTGGAAAGCATGATGCTGTGTGTTTTATCAATCAATATTTTGCATATAGTATTCTCATTTGAGCAAATGTTGCATGTACTCAAGAGAGCAATCAATCAAGATTGTAGGTTCAATGGTCGTGAAGAGGCATGAGATGTGATGGAAAATGTATGAATGTTAACAGTGTAATGGGTGGCTGCAGTCTCTGTTCTGTAAGCTTAGATTGGTGCGTGGGTTAGAAGCGTGATTAATGTACTGAATTCATAGTAGCCGTCGTGTCAAATAACACGCAGTATCATGTCTGTTTTGTCGCTTGCAGTAGCAAGCTTGAATAGGCTTTAATTTGTTTATTTTATAAGGTTTTCAAATATTAATCCTTCAAAAAGAAATTGTGACAGCTTTGGTCATAATAATGTGTTTGTTTATATTTCAGGCGTTCCTGATCTATCCAGCATCTTCTGTCACACTACCCAAAGACTAGTAAATTTCAAGGCTTTTGTCAAAGCCGCGCAGTACCACTCTCTTGCGGATTTGGGCATATGCACTCCAGTAGACGAATTACTTGAGGCTCTCTCCGTAAATCAAGCACTAAGACCTAGTAAGTATAGACTTCACTTTGAAAATAATTCTTCACTTAACCAGTTGTTGAAAATGGCTAAACTGGACGAAGTAAACTACTTCATATGAGAATAATATATGTATGAATAAGACTGTGAAACAATGCATACCATTTTGTGGGCATGCAACGAAGTTGAGCCTCCATTGAAATCAGTGGGATTTCACCTTGCGTATAAGCTCTCTTTACTTCAACACAAGGGCCGCTCACATATATATGGCTTGACCTGGCATGTTGAACTGTACGCATGCAGGCAGTGTACTTCAGTACACTGTCTACCTTAATAGAAAAAGACAAGGAAAAAAATCAGTCTTATTTCCCGTCCTTAAAAAAATCACATACAACATGTTGCATGCTGTAAAGTGTACTGGAGTCCATGTGAAAAGTGCATTTTACTTCAAATCATTATATTGGAGTGCTCCTTGGAGTGCACAGTAGAGACCAAGTACTTTTCATGGCTTATTATTTGTAACCAGATTTGCTGTACTGTGTATTTTGGAGATAAATTATTAATAATAATAATAATAATAATAATAATAGTAATAATATGAACTGTTCACATTCATGAAAAATGTTTCCTCATATTGATTCAATCATTTATTTTTATTCTTAAGTGTATGAAAACTTGATCAGGCTGGACAAAATATTTGAGAAGTCAATTAAGAAAAGGTTGGGGTCTGGTTGTACAGAATAATAATAAAAAAAAGCCAAATATTTCCAGCTATTTCTCTGCGACAAGACTTTGCCAAAGCTTACTTTAATAATTGCAGTGACTACATGGAATCTTGTCTGCTGTCTCGCCCTTTCATTTCCTCCAGAGGATCCTGTTCCTAACTACCTCAACTTCATGGACTTCTCCTTTGTACCTGTTTTTTTTATTAGTTATATAGATTAGGTCATGTGAACTCCTGAACTTTATCCAGCCGAATGAGATAATCGAAAATGCGTTTGTCTCAAGCCCCTAAAGGTTATAAAGTGCTTGAGATTGTTGTTGTAATTTCCCCTCTCATCTTTAATTTATTATCAGCCCTTTGCTGGACCAGGTAATCTATCCAGCAGGGATCTCTACAAGATAAGAATCATGTGATCGGGCAAATTATGCATGATTCATTTACTTTAAAATGTCCGTGAAGATTTCATAGATATTGATTATGCAGAAACTATTTAGGTTTTGCAAAGTATGTTTCTAAAAGATACAGAGAGATTTTCTTCCTGATAGAGATATCACTGTCTGATTTGTGGATAATGTTCAACCATGCATAATATGATGGAGGTATGTAAGTCAATAACAGGGCCGGACTGGGACTGAAAAGCAGCCCTGGAAAAATTTGAAGACCAGCCCCATATAGTTTATCTCACGGTCGCGCTCTTTAACCACACGCACCCCTTATACATACCCGACTCACACTATTCGCCATTCTTTTTATCTCATTATTTGTATTAAAATGCCAGAAAGCAAAAGTGTTAAAAGGCCCTAATAAATTAAATACATTACACATAATGGGATCAAAACATTTACTACTGCGAACATTTTAGATGAAAAAGTTCAGTGGAACAAAACAGTGATCACATTATTCTTCACGATATTCTGGTAAGAAACTTTTGTTTCTTTATTAATTCATGTAGACTATTTTTTTCATATTTAATATAAGCTATGATTGAGACATGTTTTTTTTTTCCTTTTATTTGCCAACCTACCCCCGAGTTATGCACATCTGCCCCCAGGCTTGCCACTCTGCCCCCCTGATATGCCTTCTAACCCCCTATATGCCACTCTGCCTCCAGAAATGCCTTATACCCCCTATATGCCACTCTGTCCCATGATATGCCTTTTAACCCCCTGTATGCCACTCTGCCATATAGGGGTCAAAAAGCATATCATGGGACAGAGCGGCATATAGGGGGTATAAGGCATTCCTGGAGGCAGAGTGGCATAAAGGGGGTTAAAAGGCATATCATGGGGCACTCTGCCTCCAGAAAAGCCTTATGCCCTCCTATATGCCACTCTGCCTCCCCGATATGCTTTATACCCTCCTATATGCCACTCTGCCCCATGATATGCCTTTTAATCCCCTATATGCCACTCTGCCTCCCTGATATGCCTCAATCCTCCTATATGCCCCTCTGCCCCGTGATATGCCTTTTAACCCCCCTTTTGCCACTATACCTCCAGATAAGCCTTTTGACCTCCTCTATGTCACTCTGCATCCAGAAATGCCTTATACCCCTATATGCCACTCTGTCTCATGATATGCCTTCTAACCTCCTATATGGCAGAGTGGCATATAGGGGGTTAAAAGGCATATCATGGGACAGAGTGGCATATAGGGGGGTATAAGGCATTTCTGGAGGCAGAGTGGCATAAAGGGGGTTAAAAGGCATATCATGGGGCACTCTGCCTCCAGAAAAGCCTTATGCCCCCCTATATGCCACTCTGTCCCATGATATGCCTTTTAACCCCCATATGCCACTCTGCCTCCCTGATATGCCTCAACACTCCTATATGCCCCTCTGCCCCGTGATATGCCTTTAACCCCCTTTTTGCCACTATACCTCCAGATATGCCTTTTGACCTCCTATATGTCACTCTGCATCCAGAAATGCCTTATACCCCTATATGCCACTCTGTCCCATGATATGCCTTTTAACCCCCTATATGGCAGAGTGGCATATAGGGGGTTAGAAGGCATATCATGGGACAGAGTGGCATATATGGGTATAAGGCATTTCTGGAGGCAGAGTGGCATAAAGGGGGTTAAAAGGCATATCATGGGGCACTCTGCCTCCAAAAAAGCCTTATATTCCCCTATATGCCACTCTGTCCCATCATATGCCTTTTAATCCCCTATATGTCACTCTGCATCCAGAAATGCCTTATACCCATATATGCCACTCTGGCATATAGGGGGTTAAAAGGCATGTCATGGGACAGAGTGGCATATAGGGGGTAAAAGGCATTTCTGGAGGCAGAGTGGCATATAGGGGGACACACTTACATACACACACATGCCGATTTTTTTTGTTTTTAACACATTCAAAAAAATATTATACATTTTGTACAAAAAAATAGATTACTTTACTCACCTTCTCTTGACTTCCGTCCTCTGGTAGCCGCACACTGTTCTCTCTCCTGACAGGATGCCACTGACCTGACATCCGGTGCTGCAGCAGTCTGAGTGCGAGGGGCGGAGCTTCCACCCCTCACACTGCTCCCATCACTATGCAGCCATCAGACTGCTGGGAATGTAATCTAAACGGCCGGTGCGTGCTGATGCCCCCGGCCGGAGCTACTTTAACACTTTTTTTTTAATTTATATGGTAAGCAGGATCGGCTCGCCATATAAAGTAAAAAAAAAAGTATTAAAGCAGAGCCGGCCGGCGGCATCAGCACGCATCGGCCGTTCAGATTACATTCCCAGCAATCTGACGGCCGCATAGTGATGGGAGCAGCGTGAGGGGTGAGGGGTGAGAGGTCAGTGCGAGGGGGCGGAGCTTTCACCCCTCACGCTGCTCCCATCACTAGGCGGCCATCGCACACGGCTGCTGGGTGCCGATGCGGCCGGTCGGCGATACTGTAATACATTTTTAAAATTTAATATGGCAAACCGGACCAGCTTGCCATATTAAATTAAGAAAAAAGTATTATAGTAGCGCCGGCCGGCCGCATCAGCACCCAGCGGCCGCTCAGATTAGATTTCGGTCAGCCTGGGGGGCAATTGCCCCCCTGGTCCCAGCCCACGGACCTGCCGGCCCACCGGGAAATTTCCCGGTATCCCGGTGGGCCAGTCCGGCCCTGGTCAATAAATAATAAAGTTATGCCAATACATTAAACATGGCTTGACAAATCCCAGACCAGGCAGCTATAGCTTGTGTGATTTTGCTAGTGGTTACTATGTTTTTGTGCTTTTTCTTTTGTTTTTTTTTGTTCTTTTTTGTTTTCTTGGCGTCAATGAATGCTGGCTTGACTTGTCTCACATCCAAGAAGCTTAACAGGGTCCTTGTTTCAGATATATTTACGTTATAGGGACATGTCAGTCATCAAATGTACTTAAATTGTTATGATGTCTTAGTAGTCCCTTTACATTTCCATGGTCATTTCCTTGCAAATGAGTGGGGGATTCTGCATAGCCCCCCCATGATCATCTGCCCCTTTGCGCTCCTCAAATCTATTTTCTGTGTAGGAGATGTATTTTGCAGAACTGTTCCTTGTGCATGATATATTTAGCAACTGCCAGCTCCATTGCTTGCTCGGTAAGCACACTAGACCGAAATCTATTGGGACCTCTGTGTATATGCGAGTAAAGGGCTCCCACCGATAAGCTGCTTCAAATAGCCAAACAGTGATGAGAATCGTCAGACCACAGAGAAGGTTAAGTAGCTGCATCTCCAGAGCTGCAGCCTCTACTTAAGGTAGGTGATTCTTCTTCAGTGGGGCTGTCATGGACAACAAACTGCCCATTTTGACTGTTTTGTGCTTAGAGCACTTACAACCTTGAACACTTCATTTGTGCTGCATGTGATATGGTGAATCCCGTGCACCTAATATATAATAATATTAAAGTTTTGAAAAAAGCACACAAAAATCTAATGTAGAATGATGTCCGATTTTTTTTTTTCTCTGTTCAACAGATAAAGAAATGAAGGCAGACACGTTTATGAACGATAAGAAATCACATGAAGTTTTGATGATGTCAAAGTTAGTTGATGGCATTGCAAGTGTTTGTGGAGTGAAACAGGTACTACTTTCACACTGTATTTTGTTTGTGTGTGTGTTTCTCTTGCACTCAGGCAGCCTCGTTTGGTTTAGAGCTATTCCACATGGGGGGCCATTTCATGCTCATGCACAGCTTTACAGATCCACATTTACACAGTGATGGGCAGTGACCGTGATTATTCAGTTAGGTGTCCTGTGTGATGAGAGTGATTAGAAGAGCTTAAATGTACCGCCCCTTTTGTTATGTCAGAGATGGGCAGGCTGAACCCTTAAGACAGACAGGATTCAACGTTTTCAACAAGAAAATACATCAAAATAGTTGGCCATATTTCTTCTTCGTTCTCTTCTTCAGTTTAATGGTGCATTGGAGACCACCTCAGACCTCAGTAGTGGCAAACACATAGCATTTTCAAGATCAGATAGTAAAGCAACTAATGTTACTTTATTCTTGCAGCTCCATCACCGATCAGTCATATGCTCTGTCAAAACCAGATATCTGCGGTGTCAATTAACTACAATGTGTCACATGCTCTTCTACTTAAAGCAACAGTACCATGCATTAAAACATTAACTTCCTAAACAGTAGCATATATCATACTCTTAACATGTTAGCTGAATTCAGCCAGTATCCATACCTTGACAGTTCAGGATGACAAAATGTTTTCTTCTCAGTTCTGGTAAGTGCTAGTCTCAGACTGGAATATAGGAAACACCAGTCATCAACTTCTCCAAGATATTTGAAGTGGTCAAGGTCAGCATTAATATCTATATCTAAGTTGACCAACGTTAATAAAAACTACAGTCATTTTCTGCTCCATTATAATTTATGTCTAACTAAGCTAATAACAATATTTTACACTTCCATGTAAATGCAAGTAGTAGATTCTTCTATAAAATCCTCTATAATCCTCTATAAAATGGCTTTGACATTAGCGAGTGCTGTATAAGGACTTGATAAGAGAAGAGAATGTATTTGTTAAAATGTGTAAAGTATAATCTCACTTACTTCCCTGCCTGTCTCCGTTAGTTTTATTCTCTGCGATCGCCGCAGATAAATGACTGACTGACATAACCTAGTCAGCTACTTATGTAGAATAATGACTTTTATGAATTCCTGTATCTGATTCTCAGAAAAGCTTCTGACGGGTCATATCTATTTTTGATCATGTCTGTTGATAAATACAGTATTCATGCATCCATAGTGCTGCCAATGTTCATGCGTTACTTCATTGGGGCGCTATGTGCTCACGGTATGTTTCATCAAGGCTTTTCAAGAAAGCAGTTAAAGTGCTGATGTCATTTGTTTGTATATGTCATGAAACAACATCGCTGGTCTCAGGAGCATATAAGCAGCTAGAGCCAAGCAAAAATAATAGCAATGACATAATTCATTGCTCTATGGCACAGTCATCAACTTCTTCTAGAAAAGAAGTCCTAAAAGCCTCTTGATATAACAGTTATTGTTTGAACAGTGGTGTAAACATTTACAGAAGAAATTAAGATAATTAAATATTACTGAATTTAGGTGTTTGGCTTATCAGGAATATGAAATTAGTATGTTTAAATATACATAATCATTTTATGGTCTGCAAACCCCTTTGAGGCATTAAAGGTTTTGTCTGTACCCATTATATTAGTGCCTGCAAGGCATTTTTTTTTGTATAGTACTTTTAATATAGGGCACAGGTGCATTCTGTTCACTTCCATTGGCCAACCTATGTAATGCTGAAAATTATTTTCCTTTTTACATATAAACCATTTATATTAGAGGAAAATGGCCTTCAAGCAGCTCAAGTCTCAGTTATTAAAAGCGTTCTGTTTGTTTCCGCTACCTTTTTAAAGTTAAAGTAACTAAGAACTGTAAATCTTCTCAAGACTTTGTGCACAACTGATTGCCAAATTGGTCCATAAAACACTATGTGTAAAACAGATTTAATTAAAAACTACAGAGCACGGAAATCACAGCATGTGCTTCACACCACTACAGATGTCTTGCGGATGAGATTTGCTTTTGCCTGTGGTGTAAGTAATGAGTTTCTCGGTACCCTGCACTGCACCCACAAATCTTTGATGTTAAGTTGGTGATCTGGAACCTTGTCTGTGTTGTGGTGTATTATGGGTTTCCTTATCAAATAAGCATGCAAACCTGCCATATTTCTATCTAAAGTAATTTATGAACGCTTAAGGTGTTCAAGTCAACAGGGCAGTATGGGGAGACGTTTTCTCCTGAGCATTGGTGATTCACCAAAGTCCTAACCCACGTTATCTATAAACTAATTTCTCTAACCCCCTCCCCCCCAAAGCATACGCCTATTGATGTTTTGATAAATTCTCGTCAGGTAGCCATCACTCCTTATATGTTACCGCTAAATGTAATGTTATGAAAATGTCACTCCTAAAATGTAATGTTAATACCTCGCTTTTTGTAACGTATTGATTCGTATGGGTGTGCCACATCCTAGCTCTTGCAAGATCAAACTATTAATAATAATCAACTTATTACATAATTACATTTTTAACTTGTCTATACCTTCTGCTAGGTGCCATACAAGATTGTAGATTTTATAATAACTCCACATGTTTTACTGGATAAAGTTCTTATGCATTCTCTTTTTTTGTTATACTGCATTATCTGGACTACAAGACTCCAATTTATGTGTCTGTTGTATGTGGGTCCATATAAGTGGTGCTTTTCATTTGTTGGATATTTATATAAAATTTCTGTTTTTTAATGAAAGCTTCTAGTTTTGGTTAGTTTGCTTCATTAGTATCCCTCTTTGTTTTAGGTCATAGACTTGGGAGCTGGAAAAGGCTATTTAAGCTCGTATTTATCTATGCAATATGACCTTAAAGTCTATGGGATCGACTCTTCTCATACCACTACAGATGGAGCCAACAAGAGAAACCGGAAATTGAAAAAATATTGGCAAGCCTATAAAGCTAATGCCAGAACATCTTCAAAAGCTCAGGAATCTAACCAAACAAAAGCAAGTGTATTGCCCAGGAACATGTGCGTGGAAGTAAATACCAACAGAGATTTATCGAGATATGAGAACAGTGCATTCCAATTAGAGGAATTATCCATTTGTGACTCAGCAATCATGGACAAAAGTAATTCAAACACAAACTCACTCAGTTTAGAACGCTCCAAAGAAGACTATGAAACAAATAATGTGTCACTAGGCATGGATGTTTCTCGTGAAAACACTTTGTCCTTCCTGGATATCCTGCCGCCTGATGCTGTGGAACTGTCTTCTGTGTCCCAAGGTGCTTCCAGAGTTCTCAGTGAACAAGAAAAAGAGCAAAGGAAAATTGAGAATATCAAGGCCAAAAAGCGGAATGAATCTACTGTTTATTCGCCCCTCACTTCCTATGTCACTGCAGACACAGAGCTACGTGACATTATTAAAGATTTTAAGGTTAATTAACATCTCTGTGCATGTCTAAACAGTTTTTCATGGCATGCAGATAATAAACGTTATTATTTTCTTTATACATAACATTATCATTTTGCTCAAGTCTGTTATAATCATATATATATATATATATATATATATATATAATCAATCATAATGTTCTTGCTTTATTATGATTGGCCCCTGGCGCACTCAGCATCAGGATCAGACAAGTGTTCACTAGCATTATCCACCTCTGACTTTCTAGATATGGAGAGGTAAGAAGATTGTGAAGATGGACACGGGGTGGGATGGATGTCAGGATGTTAAGAGAGAAACATGAAGGGGGCATGAGTGGGATGGAGATTGGAGCAGGAGATTGGATAACGAAGAGGGAGAGAAAGAAGCAAGGTAGGGACCAAGGTGAGGAGATAGAGAGTAGAAGAGAGAAAGAGCTAGACAACAAGGAAGGAAGGGGGAGAGAGAGATTTTTCAGTATCATTTCAGTAATTCCAGTAATTGCACATATGCTAGTGTATAATAAACATGAGGAAAAAGAAGTTCTCCCTAAGAACATATTTGTTCTTAATAGGAAATTCCCATGGAAAAAATAAACTCTGCTTAATTATTTCATTAGTCAGAGTGTCTGGCATGATAATCAACACAGAGCCCCTCTATTGCTTCCCACAATGTAGCATGATTAGCAGTTCGTGTCCTTTTCTAGTAGATTGTGTCTGTTTTCACAGAGGCGTTCCCTGATTTACACTTGGGTCCCCAATGTCTGTGCACATGGAATTGTCCCCTGAAACCCAATTAAATCTAAAAGTAAATAGGTAGTTTTTTTCCAAAGCAACTTTTTTTTTTTATTGTAGTAAACGCTACACGATTCATTAAATATAGTTAATGCAGTTATGACTAGAAACCTTATTTTACTGAATACCATATCCAATGTGTCAGTGACATAGAAATACATGTTTTCAACACTTCCAGTAAGTAATGTGAGCAGAGCAAAAAAATGCGGTTCATGCACTTACGTTATGGACAAAGACAGAATGTTGACAGTCCTCAAAATGTTCCTTAACGGTTCTGATGATCTTGGCTAATATCCCTTTATTGCTGCATGTCTAATGTGTTTTGGCAAAGACTGATTATAATACATATTATAAGTTTACCACCTGCTATATTTTAATATTTGAAGGAAATGTTTTTATTATTTCTTCTGTTTGGATTTTTGATCAATTTTCCTGTGCCGCAGGAAGCGATTATGGTGGGCTTACACACATGTGGAGACCTTGCGCCAAACACATTACGTATTTACACCACCAAACCAGAAATTAAAGCAGTGTGCAGCGTGGGATGTTGCTACCATCTGATGTCTGAGGAATTTGACAGCCCAGAAAAAGGTAGTCTTTTTTTTTTTATATACATAAATGACAAATGTGTAGTTCGAGATTAAGCAGTCTTTACCTAGATACATCAGGGGACAACATCATTTTTAACAAAATTGGTGTCCCTTAGGATGTACTGTTACGTTCTATTTTTTTTATTAACAATTATTGAATAAGTGAAAACATTAAAAAATACAAAAAAGCAAAAGGTATAAAAAGACCACAAACATCTTTTAGTTCTTCTAGTAGAAATACAGAAGTGTAAAACCTTTTGCTGTCCACCAAACCAAAAAACATAAAAAAATATATAATAATGTAGTTAATTTGGCTATCCATAGAAAAACTATGCATATGGCCTTTTTACACAGGGATTTTTTTTCTATTTTAATGCTAACAAATGAGTTATACGTAAGGATATGGTTTCACACAAATGCCCTACTTTCTTTTTAAGAAAAAGAAAATGTGTAATGTTTGTAGGTATACCATACGTGAGTAAGGAAAGCTATGGTTGAACAAGCAACAAACAGTAAAAAAACTAATATATGAAAAACCCTCAAGCTTTTTAACCTCTCCCCCTATTGTAATAATGCTAGGAAATTGGCTTACACTCTATACTTACATCTGTTTCTTGGATGGACACCCTGTCTGAGTTTTGTTGCTCTGTAATTCTGCCATAGGTGCTTTTACCAATCATAAGGGGCCAAAGCGAAAATGCTTTACGCCATTTCGGCTTATGAACCGTTTCATAGGAACACTCTACTTTCGGATAGTGGGGGAAGCCTGTAGCATACTTTAGGTCGAAGCAGCTGCCCCAGGGGATAAGTCATTACATAGGTGTGAAATCATTATACACTTATGTGTGTTTTATATTGTGGACCAATTAAAATCGGGTTTGAACAAAAATATCCAGTAAAATGAAATACTTTGCTCATTGATGGTAATACATAATTACAGAAGCTATTAGCAGCAAATATCATTAGTGCCAGCTTTAAAGGGTCCCTTTGTGCACCAAGAAGCCCAAGAGCTTAGCCACACACACTGCCCATGGTACTGATCACGGTCACAATACTAACTTTGTTCAGAAGAATTTTCTCTCACATGTTTCGTTGTATGGTTGGCAAACCTTAAACGCAGGGTGTTAAATAACAATCTAGTTGTTAGCTTGTAGCTACCTTCACTAAAATAGTTTGAAATTATTAATTAACAATGTGTATGTGTTACAGTGCTACAAATATAAGAACTGACAGGTATATCCTTGCGTTGTTTACATGGGTTTGTTAACATATAGCACAAACAATTTTAGATTTCTGTCTGCAATACACACACTATGCAATTCTTCATCTAATAACCTTAGTAATCCAGTGGTGCGCCTTGAGCATGATTTACTCTAAATGCAGTGCACATAATCGGTTTCAGCATGAGAAGGCTAGGAATTTTTGCTTTATAGCTTTTTTTTCTTTTTTAATAAAGTTTTTTTTGTTTCGAGTAAAAAAAAAAAAACAAGTATATAAGCAAACAGCAGGGAGGCGGACATTTCTCACAATTGTGTTGATGCATAAGGTTATCTTGTCCCGAGGACACTCTAGCAGGTGAATTATAGTAGCCTAAGAGACCACCCAGAACCCCTTTCTCCTGCCACCCTCACCACAGTTGCATGCATGCTCATTGGCACCGTGACCTATGGTAATATGTACTTATGCGTAACACAAATGCCCAGTAGACCCTTTCTTGCTCAGGGCAAAAATATATTGTCTACCTGCCTACTACCATTTGAGTTAAGAAACAAACAAGTATAACAAGAACAATAAACAAACTTTAAACATAATCTTCTCTATTTTTCTATTTAGAGATGAGCTTCCTCCTCTCTCTTTATTTTTAATGAATTCTCACATGCAATTTTTCTCCCCGCATTTAACTGCGCAGTTAGACATTAGACGATAGACACAGATACCAGACGCAGAAGACATTTGTTTCCAGTCCATTGTGTTTTCCCCCTATGGCTACATTTAATGCAATGATGTGTCTAGAATTGCAGAAGAACTAAAAGTATACCTGGGCCCATAAATAGTTACACTTCACAACAATATGGTGTACAAATCATGGTGTTCGCTAACATCACAGAGCTGGTAAATCCATTACAGTAGAAAACTGTATAGAAGTAGAACTTTTACAGGGTTTGCGTGTAAAAATGACTGATAATCATGCTTTTTTGTAGAGGAAAATAAGTAAAATAATAAAGAAATAAAATGATGCTGAAGTACCTAAATAGATTTACTTAATCATGACAGAAGAACCATACCTTGTAAATTGTTTTGAAGGAAAGTCAAGGTTAACTGCTTCATTATGCATTAGCTGATTTGTTTTTTGGGACAAAATATTGTCCGTTTTTTATATTTTATATTTACATGTTTCCTTTACAGCAAACAGCAACTTTTTCTTTTTTTTTTGTAAAAAAAAATACTATTACAATTCTTGTAAAAATAATTAGAGGAAATGAAAAAGAGGCCCTTTAGAATTATAGAGCACATTTATCAAAAGTAGGCAACTGTGGCATATCACAAATTGATTGAGACAATGAAACCTTGCAGTGTAACCATTTTAGAGTCTTGTGGCAAGCAGAGAATTGCAAACTATAATTGCAACCTGGGGAAATGAAAAGGAAAAAAGTTTTTTTTTTTTGGTTTGGGTTTTTTAACTGCCTTTGGTATGTCTACGTGGCTTTTGTCCTTATCATATTTTGGATAAAAATATGAATTGAGTGTAAATTGGGAAAAGGATCAGATTGCTGTTGTTCTTTCCTGATTATTTCCTATGTTAACTCCCAGAAGGTGTGGGTAGCAAACCGTTCCTTGGGGGTAAAACTTATGTTTTATTAATGAAACTCATTTACAGAAAAAAAAATAACTGAACAATGCAGAATTAAGTATGGATAATCGTTTGCCTCTGAATTAGTTTTCCTTGGATGATAAAGTTATATTTTTGTCTGTATGAAGCAGAAGGTTTCACAAGTGGCCATCAGTGCCACGTTTATCTTGAGCAGGGCTGGACTGGCAATTACAAGACGGCCCAGGCCTTTTAGGGCCAATGGCCGCTTGCTAAGTTTTAAATGTAGTATTCAACCAGGCATATCCAGCCGCTGGAGCGACAGACTCAGTTAGTCTGTGGGCCTGTCGTCTGGTGTACCAGATTGACAGTCTCGGCCTGATCTTGAGGCCAAATGATATAGCGTAACTAAATCATTTCATTGTTTTTCATGGAACTGGCTCTAATGGGGAAATCATAACTTTTCCTCAAATTCATGTTTGAACCATTCAATCCTTTGCTAGTTTATATTGGAACATCTTGTACCTCATAGAGATGTAGGATACTCGTCTCACAAAAGGCAGTTATTTAGTTCATTAATTTCAAACATCCCACATACTGCATCAAATGAAATATATATGTGTTCTGGAAAAAATGGCCGATGTGGTCCTCTAAGTTAGATACCATAGAGGTAGTTTTCTTCTTAATTTGGCCTGTGTTTATTATGTTTTTTTTTGACAACTGTATGCAAATAGGGGTTTTAACCGTGAGACATGATCCATAACTAATCAATCTTGGTTGCTAATGATTTTGGGGCAGCTTACCTCCTCACGTCTATTTCCATGCTTTGCTACAAGGAATGAGGCTAGGCCTGGCATTATAGCATGGAGAACCATATAGATCTGAGTATCTCAGTTCAAAAGGTCAAGTTATCAGACATGTTCTGATGAAACCCAAATCCCTTCTTCTGTAGGAACTACAAGGCTGACAGCCTGCTTAGATCTAGAGCTAACACCATACACTAACATGCATACACTGAAGCACCATATGCTAACACACCATCATGAGAACACCGTACACTGATATACAAACACTTTACGATCATATGCTGACACACATGCTAACACCATACTGTAGCACAAACACACACAAAGGCATACACACACATATACTAAAACTGTATGCTCACACACACACACGCTAACACACACTCTAACACCATACATTCAGACACCTTATACTCTGTCTTATCTCACACAGAGCCCAGTCTTCAGTGCAGAAAGTGAGGTTGCCTTGCTACTAATGTGGGGTCGACATAACATGTGTTATGTTGTGATCCTGCTGGTGCCTCTGGGAAACTGGGGGCAGGATCGATTAGGCTAAAATAGGAATCATCAGGCAGCTTCAGAGACTCAATGCTTTACTATAATTCATCTTCAGTGTCCCCACCTGGGGATGCCCACCCCGTGCTCTTGCTCATCTGACTGTGAGATGGTGACTTTGGGGAAATCTCAAACAAGTGGCATACGTTCAGTCATGTCCAGGAACAGTAACCCTAAACATATGTTCCAGCCTTTATTAATGCCATAAAGAGCTGTAAGCTTCTTTTGAATATCATACTATTGAAGAAATATGAAAAAATGTAATGGTGTGAAAAGACCAGCAGAACTTTAATGATGTGAAAAGATTTTAATCCCAGAAACTCAAAAATGAAAACATGCAGACACATGCCTTAAATTATATGTGATTCACAAGAGATTTAAATAATGTGTCAGAAAAGGTTATGCCCAGAAAAAAGTCCCTTGCAAATTGCCCTTTATTTTATGTGCTATTTGGTGAGAACTATTTACCTGTATACAGAGCCGGCCTTAGGCGTTGTGGCGCCCTGTGCGGACTACTCCTCTGGCGCCCCCCTCACTACCCCCCCTCTCTGCCCCTTCAAACTACCCACCCTCTCTGCCCCTTTAAACTACCCCCCTTCAAACTACCCCTCCCCTCTGCCCCATCAAACTACCCCTCCCCTCTGCCCCTTCAAACTACCCCCCCCCTGCCCCTTCAAACTACCCCCCCCACACACTTACCTTGTTGCCGGAGTCCTGCGGTAAGAGCGGGAGGCATCCGTCTTCTCGCTCTGCCGGCATTTCATGTTGAGCGCCGGTATAGTCCGGCGCTCAACATGAGATGCTGGCACTGCGACGGAGTCACGGAGAGTGAGGGGCGCCGAGCGGTTGCCGAGAACTTCACGAGCAACCGCTCGGCGCCCCTGACCGGGACTTAGATTAAAACATCGTTTTTTTTTTTTAAACTTTATTTAACATCAATGATGTTAAATAAAGTTTAAAAAAAAAAAACAAAAAAAAAAACGATGCTTTAATCTAAGTCCCGGTCAGGCGCCCCTGCAACCATGGCGCCCTGTGCGGTCGCACAGGTCGCACACCCCTAAGGCCGGCCCTGCCTGTATACATAAGACATATGCAAGATTAAAATGAAGCATTACAGAATGTATGGCAGTAAAAAAAATACACTCAAACATTTTGTACAATTAGTTGTAATTCTAGTGTTCCAGATATATTTGTCAAATGCATTTTTTATGTCAATGAAAGAAGCAAACAATTTTTACTCTCCCTGTCTGTTAGGTACAGATATATCAGATGCGTCCTAAAGTGGGAATGAGTTTATGTAGTCAGGGTCACAAGATTTCTTCATAAGCACATTTAAAGACATAAGGAGGACACTTAAAGGGACACTTCTGATGCATCACTCAGGGACAACTCAATTGTCAAATACTTTAAAGTGCATATGCATGAGAGGGCTGAATGGTCTTTTAAGTTCACTCATAGGTGCATATTATATGCAGCTAGGTTCTGAGCCGAAGTCTATGGCGCCATATCTGTGCATCTGTGCATCTGGCATAGGTATATGGGAAGCAGAATAGGGCCCGCAATATCTGTACACTTGCCGTAGATGCCAATAGGATACTAGTGCCAGCAAAGCAGAGTGACCTAGCTGTTCTGTATTTTATTTTGCTTGGAAAACTTATACAGGGCACAGTTTGGTAGAGGCGGAATTTCACAGTAAAAGTATCTATTATTGGAATCCTGCACAATTGTTATAGTTGCATGAGAATATTCCATTTGCCTAAAAGAGCAGTCAAAGAATTAACAAGCCTTTAAACTTGAAGTGCCGCACACAACATGGTGGTTAATTGGGTTATGAATAGGACATAAGGTTACACAGGGATTTCAGTTAGATATTATTTGTCACCACTTAGCCCTTAGATTGGGTTTATTTCAAAGAGGAGCATTAACATTACAGATTATCCTCAATCACCCAATTACTGCAAGTACACATGAAAACAAAATTGTTAAGCAAGTTGACATGCAATAGATGAATTACACTATTTAATGGGAACACTACCCATAAAAAGATCATATATTAAAGAATATAGCATAAAAAACAGTTATGCCCATGGTTTATTGTTTTCTGAATGCACAAATGTTAAATATAGATGTCTATGTTTATGGTGTTTATGCCCTTTGCTAATTTTTCCTTTGACTTTCCTGAATGAGCACACATCACTCAGAATAATGGATATACCTGTGCTAAAGCAGTGGCTTCCATTAAAGTTAGCTGTGGTTTTACTCACCAGCTTTAAGTAATTCCCACGTGGAAGTAAAGCCCCCCTCTATAAAGTATCCCTGATAACCAGTTACATGCTAAATTGGCAAATGTTCACCAACTCTTAGTGTCACAGAGTTTTTTGGATACATTACTTGATACTAATCCATAGTAGAACAGGAGTTTCTTTCCAATGACATGTAGAAAATAATAAAGCTTGTTTGTATATAGTACTTAATATTGTTGTCTTTTTTCTGAAGCTAATGCATTTCACCTTTAGAATAATGCATTTTGAATATCCAGAAACATGGATATGAAAATCAGGTGTATTTTTTATTTTTTTTTAGATTATATATATATATATTATACTTATTATAGACTTGCTAATATAAATTTACTCGTGCATCCAATTAAGTATTCTTATAATGAGGGGCTTAAATAAATAATTACGGGCATATTACTGGAATTTCAACCAAAAATACAGTTGATCTAATATTTGCCATTCTGTCATACAGTTATGCCACTGAACGGTTTCAGGCTTCTCATTTTTAAATTTATGAGTTTAAATTGTGTTATTCTGTAGTAATGACACATTTTACATCTTCTTTCTGACTTTCTGTACTACTCATCCTTTTGCTTAGTGCTGTATATTCACTTTAGGTTCTCTACTGATTCATGTCTTCCACTGTCCACTCAGCTGCTGTTTTGTTCATCATATATTATGCGTTTACATCACTTATCAATAATTTAATGATAGCATTTTCTCTGGAAAACATTAGCTCAAAGCCTTGGCTATTAGATATGATCCTAGATTATCTTAAATCTTAGGTGTTAATCCCTTTTACTCAATTATCAATTTCATCTCTCTTGTGTTGGCAAGCAAAGTTGTTTAGTTTAATTGCTGTTATCATTTATAAAGCACCAAAGTTTTATGCAATGCATGGGACATGGAGTGCAGGAGAAACACAGATTCTCTCATATCTCATACTTGCATCTTTAAGTCATATCTTAATTTCTTGTGTGCTTCAGTACCCAACGAAGAGCTGGTATGTAAAATGTTTTTTTGGGGTTTTTTTTTTTTGCACTGTTACCATTCTATAATGATGTAACCCTGAGATGAGTGATCCAACATTTAAATACCTAGACTTACCTTTCCACTGAATACTCAGTTGCCTAGACAATTAGAGTAGAAATGTCCATGCATAATTGTAAGTTAATTGGTGGTGACATACATGGTGGCTTACATTTTTTTTTTCCCCATCAGTGCCATCGAGATGTGCATAGACAGTGGGAACAGCATGATCTTAGTGATGTCCTTATTCTGCAGGGTTAACTGCCAATATGTATATGATTAATAGAGAGAGGTTTTTTCGGTGTGCTTGGCCAGCCATCCTACAATGATCTCATATTGACAGCTGCATCTGATCTTCAGTCACTTGTGTGTTTTCTGCAGTCTTGGCTCTCCTCTTATTTTCGCTGTGAGGTATTCAGTTGTTGCCCAGAAATAAAGCTATAACATTTTCCCTCTTCTCTTTCTGTACCTTTAATTTGCACTTCATTATACATTTCCTGCTTGAAAGAGAAAATTGTTAATATTCACACAGTTTGGAACTTTTGGAATACTAGTTTATATTTAATGCAAAATCCCTTTTTTTATATATGGAACAGGAGCACTCTTCACATGTGGTAACATTGTGTCCAGATGCGATCTGTTTGATGTTCTGATACGCATTTGCCTTAAGAGTATCTGGCATGTTTTGAGACGCATAAAATAGCAGAACATTACATAGCAACAATTCAAGGCTTTCTTTTTGAGTAATGAAAATAATCTATTATTTAACTTGTTGGTTCAATGCAGAACATTTAGATCACCAGCGTACGGCCTGTGTTTAGTTTGCTCATGAAGTGGTAAATGTTACCTTCTCAAAAGCCTTATAAATGCTACAAGCATCATCATTTTCTTTGAAATTAGACAACTAACTCCAAAAATAATACTTAACAGTTTAAAATAATCTGATACACACGCACATCTAGAACCAACTCAGCCCCATTTATAAAAGATATGAAATCAGAACCAATCGTAAACTATAAAAAGTCCATTAACACAAACACAGTAGGTTATATGGATATAGAAAATGAAACAACAAAATCTGAGACTTTCAAAAAAAAAACAAAACAATAATCCTTCTGAAGAATGTTAATAATATGGTGATCATTTGAGACTCCAGTGCTTTCTAGATTAACCTTCAAATGAAACGAAAAAGAACATGATTGTTAAGAGCTCTAGTACTGTCTTCAGGCATTTTGAGAAATGGAAATATTTTATTTCTTTTATCTGTTTCCATCAGTATTTCAAAGTGTTGCAAGAAAAATGGTCATGGTTTGGTTTATTATAATATATAAACACACACACACGCTAAATGGACAAAAGTATTGGGACACCTTGCCATTACACTAAATGGAACTTTTATGACATCACGTTTTAAATATATAGACATTAATATGTTGCCCCCCCCCTTTTGAAGTTACAATTTCTGCGGGAATATTTGCCCGTTCATCCAGTAGAGCATTTGTGAGGTCAGGCGCTGCTGCTGGACGAGAAGGCTTGGCTCTCAATCTCTGTTCCAGTTCATCCTGAAGATATTCAATGGGGTTGAGGTCCGGGCCAGTCAGGGCTTTGTGGTAATATGGCATGTTATAAAGCCCTGTTTAACAAACCTCAGTGAGTAAATAAAGGCCGGTATAGCTGATCCCCAAGAATCATACATTGCAATATTCCAATCCACAATTGGAGGGACAAATCAGAGTTTTACTATTGTTTGAAACGTGCATGCTGGCAATGATAACAACTAGTTAGTCCTAAATTAATAAAATATAAAATATATGTGCACATCTGATACTGATTACATGGGATGAATACCAGTATAGTGAATTGCCCTAGATAAAAACTTTACGTATAAAGTAAGCTTTCAAATGACTAATCAAATCTACATTAGAGGCTTAAATAAAATATAGTATAAAAATAACCAAATTAAGTTGAACATAAATAAAACTAAACATAAGTAAATATGTAAATATAGCAATACTAGGCCTGAAAATAATAAATTATTCTGAAGCTGTCATTAATAATCCGGGATTAAAAATATTAATATTTCATATGTAATTTTGTCTAGTAGACACAGACGATATATTGTGAGTTATATGGCAGGGAAGTAGAATGCAAGCACAAAATCATAGTTTTTTTAATTAGACTTTTTGTTAATTTTCCAAAAGAATAGAAACAAAAAACATAAAATACCCTCAATCAACAGCACGTTTCTGCCGTTTGTGGACAAGTGCTATGTGGAGAAGGCAGTAGTAACATTGGTTCCTCGCCTTGTACTAGAAAGTAGGCTACTCCCCATTCAAGACTATATAGGAATAGATGTTTAGAGGTGATTGAATAAAATATTGTAAGTGCATACAATAAGCATTATCCCAGTTTGCAGGGTTCTAGTCTCTTGTGGAATACCGCTCCCTAAAATTTTCCTAGCATTTCACTGCTGGAAAAATAAATGATGCTTTCCATTCCATTATAGTCAGACAATCAAAGGATGATAGTTTCCAGCTCTGGAATGATAAAGAACCACTGCCTAAAACTCGCTCATTAGACAATTTTAATTCTAAAGCAGACCAGTTAGGTCCAGTCTATAGGGTTCATAGATGCAACATATATCTCAAAAGTCCCTTGTAAGGCAAACTTCATATTTTAATTTTTTTTTAGCATAAATTCCCAATGTCCTTAATTGGAAATATGCTGTAGACCACTCTACTATGTCTGTAAATTTTTGAAAACAAAAAATAACTCTCACTTAAAGTCTAAATTAGATTAACCTAAAACAACTCTCCTCTAAACAGGGTTTCAATTGGGAAATCTAAAATGAAAACATTTTTCCATTACCATAGCAAGCAAATGTGTAGATCAAGGGGATTTTAATACCCAGTCTAGCCCTGCACACCATATGCAAAAAACCTGAAGAGTTTTCAGTTTAGCAGTGAACTAAAGGTTTGTGTTTATTTGGTAATAGTCTACTTTATTAAACACTGCTTTTGAAACAAATCCCAGCATGATCCTTGATCCTTTAGGATGCCAAATCTGTGAGTAATGGCTACTGCAGGATGCAATATTGCCTGAAACCTCAGATCTGTGAGAGAAATCACCAAATTATGAATGAGAAGAACCATTTAGCCCATTTAATCTGGAAAATACTTAATCTCTACCACTTCTGCTGGAGGCTGTTTCACTTATCTACCTCCCACTGAATACAAGAAAAAATGATTTCTGTAATATATTTTGCTGGAAACTATAGCTGGCCTGTTAGCTGTCTAGGACCTTAAGTGTAATACAACTGACTATACAATATAATTTAGGCATGCCATGATATATGCGTGACCATGCATCCAACAATAATAACCAATCACCTTGGCTGATATACTGCTCACCTCAGCCTAGTGTACACATTACTGACAGCAGATTAAGCTCCTCTTGTGTTAATTACCTCTTAAACCATCAGTACAATTGATAAACCTTTAAGTGAAAAACATGTATCTGACACGAACATTGATTTTTCTGACTTTACAGCTGCAACTACATCTCGTAACAAGTTAATATTAATG
Organism: Spea bombifrons; assembly: GCF_027358695.1. Taxonomy (NCBI): domain Eukaryota; kingdom Metazoa; phylum Chordata; class Amphibia; order Anura; family Pelobatidae; genus Spea; species Spea bombifrons. The sequence goes on from NC_071090.1 coordinate 42,223,139, forward strand.
ACACATTCTTGTTTAGATGCCTTTTAGTAAGTAAAACAAAAGAAAATACACCACTGCCATCTATCATAGGGACAGGCCTAGATACAACAGAACACAGACTCCATGTCCTCTATAAATTATTTCAATTAATCAATGCCATACATCTTTTTGTTTTGTTTTGATAATGTAAATGTCTGTTTGCAAAAGATTTGCTAAAATTGAAATAAAAAAAACCTTTTTTTTTTTTTTTTTTTTTTTTTTTTTAGTATGATGTGCTTCCCCAAACTATTTTTTTTCTTGTGAATTTTCCAGTTGATGTATCAGAGCTTGAAGATATTTATCACTTAAGAACTCGTTTTTGGTTATTAGATTTTGTTTCATCCATCTGTTACAATTTGCTTTGTGTTTTGCATACACGTTGCTTGAAACATAATTTGTTTAAATTATGTCAAACTTTCAGGTAAAAACTATAATGCAGAATATACTGTATGTATTTTACATACATTGTATGTTGCAACAGTGTATGCTGTCCTCCAGGGATACCACAAGGTCATGATTTAAGATAGCTACTTAAATACATGTGTGTCGGTAAATGGGTGACTCATTACCATTGACCTATCTATGCTTATTTAATCTATGAACTAGAACTGCCCATTCTTATACTGCTGAATTCTCCAACCTTTCCCAGAAACATATCATGGAATATTTTGTCTCATTTAATAGTATTGCCAGGAACACCTAATCACCATGTGGCACACAAGCAGGCACTCATAGGCTGTTGCCATAAAAACAAAAAAAAAACATCTTAAAAGTTCTCTCCTGTTTTTATTTGGTTAAAACAGGAGAGAATTAAATGACAGATCCTCTACGGAACTCTTGTAAGTTGTGAAGGAATGAAGCATTGTTAAAGCTTCTATATGGATCATTAAAATTATATTGGCAATGATTAAGAGACATGCACAGACCTCCCATCTGGGACACCAGCCAGCTCCATACTGACCCAATCTGCCACTCCAGTGGGATATACCTGGCTGCTCTCTGTTTGCATAAATAAGTAATGTGAAGCCTCTTATATCCTGTCTCTTTTGTTATTTGGTGGCCACTGACCTTAAAGAGCTGTATGGGTGTTCCAGTCACATTCAGGGTGAGATGGAACTGTTGTGAGTCAGTACAGATCCTCTAAAACAATGTTGTTGCATGGATGTAACCAGTAAATTTGTTAATCTAGCCACCATCTCAGTTGTATTACCAATAACTAAAGCTTACAAAAGCCATTTCAATGCAAATATAGTAGCACAGTAACTAGGTATGTTGAATGGCATCAACACCTTTCCACCTTTGGTAAGTGCAAGTATGTAATAATTTACCTCTGATGCATTTGCAGATAGCTGTATACAGCAGCCATCTCTATACATATAAAATGTGACATTTGTTGGTCATGCTGGGCTTAAAATGAATGGATTTTCACTGTATCCCTGCCAAGCATGACCAAGAATTCACAATATGGTGGTACCATATAGTTCGGGAGGAGAAGGACTGCTGGATTATGGTATGTGCGCCTATGGAGTGGGGCTGCAATAGTATTTGTTTGTGGATAGGGGCTGCTGGATAATTTTGTGTGTGCGCAGGTGAGGGGCAAATTATGTAGCATGTGAATCAAAAAAATTGAAAATAAAGAGAGCGAGAAAGAGGAAAGAAAGAGAACAAAAAAGAATGAGAGATCTAAAAGGAGTGAGAAGAAATACTTGGAGAAGATAGAAGAAGGAGAGGGAGACTGAAGATAAAGAGTAAACATGGATGTAATTTTAGTCATATATGCTAGTGTATTGTAGTGTATACAAAGTAGCCAAGAGAGTTAGATTGAGTTTGATGGACACATTGTGCTTTTGTTCACAGCCAGTACCTAATGTGATGCAGAGTTTCTGTATACTAAAAAAGTCACACTTCATATAAGTACTTAACCTTCATATATTGAATGTGACAGCTCACAAATTTTCTCATTTGAACACCTGTTCACATGGATATGTTTCTTTTGTGTAAAATTTCAGCATTTCATTGACAGGTTTGTTTTAAGCCCCAGATTTTTGCTAACATCACACTCGGATTCTTGTTTTATTTCAGTAAATAAAGGAAACAAGTATTACAAAGTTGAAGGAAATGAAGCAGACATTGCTAGAAAAAAGAAAATCAAAACTGGCCGACAGGTGCTCTTGGCACCTACTAGAATATGAACTGAACAGTTGACCTATGAGATATTCATAGCAATGTGTCCAAAACAGGGTTTGCAGAAATTCATGATCTGCAAACCTCAATTTTCTAAGGAAAAGATTGCAAACTAGCAACAGCTTGCGGGAGATGGGAAGCCTCTGTGGACAATGTTTTGTACACAGCAGGAATATGCATAAGCATGCACCCCTTCCCGCCAGATTTTGCGGTCTCTAAACACGGTAAAGAACATCTGCGAATAGAGGAGGATATAATTAGTGATCTAATCGAGAGAACAATGTAAGAAAATATTGACCCATAGTTAAAGGACAATTACCTTAAATGGACTTGGGTTTCTGGAAGAGCTTAGTCTCTTTCCTAGGCATCTGTTCTGAAACTAAAGGGGTAATAGGAACGCCAGTAAGTGAAACCAACATTAACTAAGCAACTAACTGTACAGCAGCTTGTGAAATACCTCAGGATGGGTAACGGGAGCTGTTGCTAGGTGACAATCCTTTTCCCGAGCAAGAGCTGTTCTTCTTTTGTTGATGCCAGGAGGCCCCTGTTGGCTACTAATAGAGTCTCTCTTACGGACCCTTAACTCCTGGTGCTGAAGCCAATGGTCTCTCCAGGCCATGTTTCGGTGTCAGGAGTTAAAGGTCCGTAAGAGAGACTACATTGGCCCCAGCAGGGAGCTCCTCTGGTATCAAGCTTTAATTCCTGCCGCTGAAGCCAACGGTCCCCCAGGCCAAGTTTCGGTGTCAGGAGTTAAAGGTCCTAAGAGTGACACTATTGGTCACCAGCAGGGAGCTCCTCGGGCATCAAACAATGAAGGGCTGCTGCTGTTACCCCGTATTAACCCCTGCTAGAAAATAGGCAGAAAACGAAGAGAAAAACTAACACATAGAATGCACATGAATATTCGCCACAAAAGAAAGGGTGATCATTTGTGGAATACGAAGAGTTTTTTTTTTTCCACAAACATGAAGACTTGGCCGGTGCCCAAGTCTAGTATATAACACGTATACATTCTTGTGCCAAATAGGTACATATTGTTTTACTACACATTTCATTTCTAAGTACTAAATTTTTTATATAATTACCTACATCTCATAGATAACATTATCTGTTTGTTTTAGTCTGTCAATTCTAATTTTGATATAAATCACGATTGTGTGTACTGTAACATGGGTGTTGGGTGGGGCTATATACTGTAAATAAAATGTTCCATATATATAATCTGCGAGAGAAAATGATTTTGTTTCAGAAGATAGGTGTAAGGATTTATAAATTGCTGTGTGTGTGTGTGTATATATATATACATATATATATACATATATATATATACATATATATATATATATATACATATATATATATATATATATATATATATATATATATATATATATAATATATATATATATATATATATATAGCACACACGTATAAACTTTGTCCCTATGGGAATGGAACATACAGTATCTCACAAAAGTTAGAACACCCCTCACATTTTATTATATCTTTTCATGTGAAGAAACACTCTGAAGAAATGACACTCTGCTACAATGTAAAGTAGTGAGTGTACAGCCTATATAACAGTGCACATTTGCTGGCCCTTCAAAATAACTCAACACACAGCCATGAATGTCTAAACCTTGGCAACAAAAGTGAGTACACCCCTAAGTGGAAATGTCCAAACTGGACATTTGTGTGGCCACCATTATTTTCCAGCACTGCCTTAACCCTCTTGGGCATGGAGTTCACCAGAGCTTCAGAGGTTGCCACTGGAGTCCTCTTCTACTCCTCCATGACGACATTACTGAGCTGGTGGAAGTTAGAGACCTTGCGCTCCCCCACCTTCAGTTTAAGGATGCCCCACAGATGCTCAGTAGGGTTTAGGTCTGGGGACATGCTTGGACAGTCCATCACCTTTACCCTCATCTTCTTTAGCAAGGCAGTGGTCATCTTGGAGGTGTGTTGGGGGTCGTTATCATCTTGGAATACTGCCCTGCGGCCCAGTCTCCAAAGGGAGGGGATCATGCTCTGCTTCAGTATGTTACAGTACATGTTGGCATTCACGGTTCCCTCAGTGAACTGTAGATCCCCAATGCCGGCAGCACTCATGCAGGCCCAGACCATGACACTCCCACCACCATGCTTGACTGTAGGCAAGACACACTTGTCTTTGTACTCCTCACCTGGTTGCCGCCACACACGCTTGACACCATCTGAATCAAAAAAGTTTATCTTGGTCTCATCGGACCACAGGGCATGGTTCCAGTAATCCATGTCGTTAGTCTGCTTGTCTTCAGAAAACTGTTTGCGGGATTTCTTGTGCATCATCTTTAGAAGAGGCTTCCTTCTGGGACGACAGCCATGCAGACCAATTTGATGCATTGGGGGCATATGGTCTGAGCACTAACAGGCTGACCCCCACCCCTTCAACCTCTGCAGCAATGCTGGAAGCACTCATACGTCTATTTCACAAAGACAACCTCTGGATATGATGCTGAGCATGTCGACCATGGCAAGTGGAACCTATCCTGTGTAACCACTGTATGGTCTTGCCCACCATGCTGCAGCTCGGTTTCAGGGTCTTTGCAATCTTCGTATAGCCTAGGCCATCTTTATGTAAAGCAACAATCGCTTTTTCAGATCCTCAGAGAGTTCTTTGCCATGAGGTGCCATGTTGAACTTCCAATGACCAGTATGAGAGAGTGTGAGAGCGAACACCAAATTTACCACACCTGCTCCCCATTCACACCTGAGACCTTGTAACACTTAACGAGTCACATGAACACCAGGGGGGGGATAGCTAATTGGACCCAATTTGTACATTTCCACTTAGGGGTGAATTCACTTTTGTTGCCAAGGTTGTGTGTTGAGTTAATTTGAGGGGACAGCAAATATACAGGCTGTACACTCACTACTTTACATTTCTTCAGTGTTGTCACATGAAGAGATATAATAAAATATTTACAAAAATTTGAGGGGTGTACTCACTTGTAAGTGAAGTGGCAGGTGCATCCAGATAACAGAACAACAGAGGGTTTAAATGCAACTCAGCCAGATGCACATATTTAAAACATGAGGCTATGTCATTCAGTGTGACCTCTTACACACCCTTAATATTAGCTGGAGAATTAAATGTTTATAAAATATTGGAGTTTCCATCTGCTTCAAATCTGCGAGAGAAAATTGTTTTGTTTCAGAAGATAGGTGTAATGATTTATAAATTGTTGGGGTTTTTTTTTGGTTTGGTATAAAGCATCATATCCCTAAGTGACTTAAATTGTAACCTTATGTATCCGCACCAAAAGTCTAAAGTAACAGTTTTTATTTTTTTTTAACCATAAACATTGTCTGTAAAAGCCTTTAGAGTATTTTCAATCTGGAAACTGAACATACTCTAGGAAGCACAATATGTCAGTTATTGCTATGGGACAGGGTATTACCAGAGCAACATACCCATAATATTTTATTGTCATTTACACGCATGACATCATTGTATGTGGATGATGGTTTATTGTTTAAGATTATTAGTTGATATAACCATATTATAAAACTCAAGTACTATAATAGTCTTTAAAGCTTTTGGCGCCACCCTTCCGACTCTTTATTATTTGATAGAGTGAAAGAAGGCCATCAAGTTCATTATTTCCTAGTATAGGTCATTACCTCCCCAACTGTTGCTGTAGTAAAACCCACAGCTCATGAACTTTATCCAAAATGACTTAACGAGCCTTTACTTGTCTCTGCTTTCTTAATTATTGTCATAACTAAATTAATGTAGCCTATACCTTGTGTTTTTCATTTGTTAGTAGCATTGTTGCAAATAAATATACATTTCAAGGGTGTTTGATGCCATTTGCAGCATACATATTTACGTGGTGGTCTTACACTCTGTGTCATGTGTGATGCAATCTGTTTCATGTTTCTTCCGATCTCCACAAGGCTTCCAGGTCACAAGAACTAGCTTTTCAAATAGCAGGGGATTATGTTATGAAACATAAGAATAAATTATGAAGTTACTACAGGCATACCTTGCCTTAAGGACCTTCAGTGTAAGGGCGCTGGCGAGTAAGGACACAGTTATAGCACAACCATTCCCCTTTTTACTTACACTCACTTTGTGAAGGCGAACACATAACAGCTCAGGACATCTGTTCATCGTTTGCATGTGTCTTTGGAGCTTTTTACGTTTTTTTTACGGTGGAAATGACTTGACGATTGCAGTGCAGTACATGCAGGGCTGGTGCAAGGATTTGCCACCCTAGGCAAAACATAATTTTGCCGCCTCCTGGCTCCACCCCTACAAACCACTCCCCTTTTACCACACCCACTTATATCCCACTCCTCCCAATAGTGACCGCGAGCCACGGCTGCGCTTACTGAATGACCACGGCCAGTTGCTCGTGGCTGCAGCCTGCACTGCCTCCCATCAAGTGACCGGTTCAGTAACTATTTTTTCATATTTAATAAAAGTTGTGATTGAGAAAAAAACATTTTTTTGTTTTTATTTCCTTTTATTTGCCAACCTGCCCCCCCCCCAGTTATGCACATCTGCCCCCAGGCTTGCCACTCTGCCCTTTTAACCTCTTTTATGCCACTCTTCCTCCAGAAATGCTATTTAACCCCCTATATGCCACTCTGCCTCCAGAAATGCCTTACACCCCTTTATGCCACTCTGGCATATAGGGGTTAAAAAGCATATCATGGGACAGAGTGGCATATAGGGAGTTAAAAGGCATTTCTGGAGGCAGATTTCTGGTTTCCTCTGATATCTAATCTGATTTTTTTTTAATGAATAGTGTCCAAAGTCATATAGATTCAATAATTGTTATTTGCATATTGTTTTTCCTTTCTGTGATAGTTTTTCTAATATCGTATTCATAATAATGTTGAAACATCTAAAAATGATTTTTTATGAACATTATGACTTTTGAGCAAGCAGGAGTCCTGTTTTGTGTTGCCAGGCCATCCCTTTTCTCCATGTCATTAGGAACATTTTGTCTCATCTTCTCTGTGATCTTTAAGTGCTTCAGATGGAAATGTCCCTAGGCCAGATTAACCTCCACCACATAGTCTGTGTGGTCCATAAGGAAATATGGATAGAAAATGTTCTTTGTCAGATGTGTTCTCGGACACAGTTGAACCAATTGAGTTTGTGAAATGTTTGCATTATGCTAAAATAGTAACAACATACATTCTTTTATTAAACTCTTTGGTTGCATTAGGCTTTGTTGTCCACTAAGGCAACAAATGAATGTTAAGTCTTATTAAATTACACTTTTGGATGAGAAACCTAAACATTTTGAGGGAACATTTTAGACTTTGCAGCTGTTCCAGGCTGGAAGAAAACAGACCAGGGACCTTGAGCATACTCATGACATCTAAGTAAATATAAAAGCGCAAATCATTTTATAAAGATTGGCCAAAATACTACGCTCAACTCAAAGAAAAACAGTGTTAACTTTCCTTTATCCATTCTGTAATACAGTGTTCTGCAACGTGGACTCCATACATATTGCCAAAGAGATTAGGCTATTGTTATTTCTTATATCTTGTTACATCGCTCGCACTAATAATAGATTGTTTGCATATTCCGTAATAAAGTGAATGAAAAGCCTTGTTAGACGGAGAAGACACATACTTGGAATGCTTGCAAGTTTAAATTCTGACCAGAACGGTCAATCTGTCTAGGTTTATGAAGTAATTGGAACAGACCATAAGCTACCTTGACTACTGTTTGTATACAATGAGGTTGGAAAAGGCTAATCAAGTGTTTTGGGATTTTAACATTTCTTTTACCTTTTACAGCTAACACAGTGAAAACGTGGGGGTTTCCAATGAGTCGATATGTGAAAGAGAGTTGCTGCTGCATTGGTCGTAACTCTAGGATGTCAGCTTGTTTGGTATGTGCTTTTTCACTTTTTAAAGTGTGTTTTGGAAGTTTGTATTTTAACTAGTCGCGTCCTAAAGCATTTTATACGCTTTGCAAAATGTTTTCTCTGCTTTAGCGTTATTATTTATGAACGTAACAGATGAAACATTAAACAGAAAAGAAACTTCTCTAGCCAAAAATTGCTTTAACTTTTTTGACCACCATGGGGCTCATAATTTTAATACTCAGGAGGGACCAGGTTGAAACGTTTTAGTTTTGGAAAAAATAAAACCCTTAAAAGAGTACAGTACTGTGCAAAAGATTCAAGCAGGTGTGAAACAATGTTGTAAAGTAAGAACTCTTTCAAAAATAGACATGTTAATAGTTTATTTTTATCTTTCATATGTGCAAAAGTGAGTGTACAGAAGAAAAATGTAAATCAAAGCAATATTTGGTGTGACAACCCTTTGCCTTCAAAACCTCAAAAATTCTAGACAGGGCTGGAGCAAGGATTTTTGTCACCGTAGGCCAAACCTAAAGAGCTTGGCCTCGGGAGGGGCACTCACACTAACAAACACCTAGACACATACATCAAGAAACTTTCATTAACACACATGTACACAAACACTCACACCAAACACAACTAGACACTCCGCACTAACACACACATCCAGACACTCAATGCTAACACACATGCACACAAACTAATATACACACCCAGACACCCAAACAAATACGCCCCAATACTCAAACTTACACAACCCAACATATACATCTAGACACTCAGAAATAACACACCCAGACACCAACACACATGCACACACGCTAACATACAAAACCAGCCACCCACACAAACATACCCAGACACTCAAACACAACCAGACACACACACACACACACACATACTAACGTACCCAAAGACACATGTTCACACACTAACAGACACACACTTTCACTAACGTTCTCAGACCCACACACAGAGGTGGTGCACCCACGTAGATCTAGATCTTACCTATAGTTACGCTTGCACATGTTTTTTTTTTTTTTTTTTAAGGAACACAGCAGATAAGTTGTTATAAACACCTTGGAGAACTAACCACAGTTCCTCTGTGGATTTAAGTAGCCTCAGCTGCCTTTCTCTTTTTATGTAATCCCAGGTCAGACTTGATGATATTGAGATCAGGGCTCTGTGGTGGTCATACCATTACTTCCAGGACTCCTTGTTCTTCTTTGTGATGAAGATGGTTCTTAATGACTTTGGTTGTACGTTTGTTGTCATGATACAGGATACATTTTGTGCGAATCAGATACACCTTCCTGATAGTATTGCATGATGATAAGTATCCACTTGTATACGTCTCAGTATTGAGGAGACCCTCAATTCTGACCAAATCCCCAACTCCATTTGCAGAAATGCAGCCCCAAACTTGCAATGACCTCCACCATGCTTCACTGTTGCCTGCAAACGGTCTTTCTTGTAATGCTCTCCAGCCCTTTGTTGAACTAACTACCTTCTGCTACAGCCAAATATTTCAAATGTTGACTCATCAGTCCAGCACCTGCTGCCATTTTCTATACCCCAGTTTTTGTGATGTTGTGAATTTTTGAGTCACTTGGCCTTGTTTCCACATCAGAGGTATGGCTCTTTTGGTCACAAATCTTGTTAGTGAGTTTGGCTGTATATGGCTACAAAATACAAGTGTACCAAGGAAACTTTATGGTTACATCACTATTCTGTGGTTAATGGCTCAAGAAATCGCAGTGGTAGGTATATGAAAGGCCACGCTGCAAATTCCTGGAAGATCTAAAGGCCAAATCTTAAGACGAAATTAAAGGCAAAGTAGCAGAGAAGATGCCCCAAACCCAAAGATCAGATGGCCTGAGGTTTGGGCTGGCATAAAAAATCTTTAGATGAGAAGAGAGGCTGGGTTCACCAAGCCAAGGGTAGACACTTGAGGGACCTCAGCAAATATTCTGGGAAAACACTGGCATATTCATTCCAAAGGAATGTCGACCAGTCAAGGAAAAGCCTAACAACTAAGCACAAGTTAGAGCCATGTTCGGATTAGGTAGAATTTACTAAATTTTGAGATAGATTGGCTTTATAATATATGGTCACATATTCTGTCGAAATCCCCAATATTTATGCTTTAGATATGTCCTTTTAAGTAGTATTTGCTGGATGTGTAAACCGATTCCTTGCTTTATTGTATGTTCACATTGGTCATTTCAGCAGCTGTTCTGTTCAAAATGTGTATTTATATGCTTGTTAAGGTGAATGTGTCCTTTGTTGTACTTTATATACATATGTGGACATATGTTTTGTCACAAAATGTGAGGTGTGTAATGATATGGTGTGTTTTTCGCCCCCCTTACGTAGCCCCCAAATAGATTACTGTCTTGACACTTAAATTTTGGTCTTTTTCGAGATTTCTGGTGGACAGCTCCATATTTGTCTAATGTATGTGGTTGGTTTTGTAAGTGTTAATGAAAACATTACTGTGCTATGGGAAACAAGACTTCTGGCCATATATACAATAGGTATGATTCTCATAGTCTATGCCATAGGGTCACAGACCCTTTCAAGAATTTAGTGGCCTCTTGTTTAGTTAAAATGTTGTTTTCATATACACTAAGAGTATGGGATTTCATTGTACTGGTTTTAAAGAACAAAAAAAATCTGAAATGTATCCAGTCAAAATAAATACATGTACAGTTTTCCCATGTAAAGTAATTTAGAAATCATAGTCACCCAGGCATATACGCCAGTATGAGTAAGCAGTGAACTGAAACGCTATCAAAAAAGTATATATTTTAATTGATGTTTTATTGGCATGAAAAGAAAATAAACTGTCTGAAATTTGTGGATACATTGATGCACACATGCACTTCATAGAAAACTTAAACTGTAGTATATATAAAAGGGTCATGGGATTCAGCAATGAATGGGGTCGGAGCTCCAGAGGGCACCCAATGCCCCATTGTCTGAGTCAATACACACACTTGCTGTTGGTGAAGTGAGGGAGACGGACATGTGCTCTCCACTGCACTAAACTGCCTGATTTTTGTTACATTGTACAGTGACTGTATCTTGAACTGGCCAATGCTTATATACCATTATATAAATTAACACTGAATTTTTCGCATAATTTGGGGGATCTAGGACAATGTGATATGATGTCATACAAAGCATATGCCAGAACAGGAGCCAGCAAGTCCTCCAAAACAAGTTTGAGAGGGTCACCGAGAACAGACAGCTTTGGAGCATCTTAAGTCCCCATTACAGGGGAAAAAACTCCATCAACTTATCAGTCTGCCAAAAGGATAGTCAGGAACTGAAATGTGACGGAAATTTCCACAAAGGCTGAAATGTACGCCTGGAGTTTGATTCCTTTGTACAGAGGAAATGTGCCTCACATTTTAGTTCTGGCCAGGTCTTGGTGCAGGATCAGACTGATATGTCAAGAAGAAGTTGACGTATAACTCTCCTGCAAACTCTCTTGTCAGCTCTCCCTTTAGTGAGTAAACCCAATTTTATATAGTAATAAAAGTAATAGTATAGCAGTAAAGTATAGTAATTAAAATTCAAATGTTTGCAGTACATAATTTTTTATTGGCCTTGAACGTCTTCACAGTTTTTTTTATTTTCGCAGCCTTACGCAATGTGATGTTATCTTCAAAAATAGAGATTGTACTATTAAAACTGAATTCTAGGGCCTTAATATCTAAATTAGTTTGAAATCAAACCATTTTAAAGATTTTTCAAAATGTGAAGAATGTTCATCAAATTACTTGGATGCTATAAAATACATTCAGCTACAACTACAGTGCAATAATGTAGAACACAAGAGGCATTCCTTTAATAGTATGCTTTAAGTCAAACATGGGAGCTTGTGAGCACCAGCTCCCTAGAGCCTACCCTTGAGGGATGGGACTGCCCACTAATGTTGGTGGGCGGCCCCACTGGCATCGGTGGGCGGTCCCGCTGATGCCGGTGAGCAGTCTCACTGATGCCAGTGGGTGTTCCTGCTGATATCATGGGAAACGCCCCTATTTAAAGGGCAAATGGGTGGGGAGTGGGGTGTATAAATGCCCCACTCCCGTGACCCAGATGATTCATGTGTTGAAACACGAAGAGTTTCCCTGATATGTTTTGAGTATTAATTACTGGCACTTGCATTACACTTCATGCCCACTGCATGCTGTAACTGTGCTAAGAAAATATGAGGTCATGTATATACACCAAATTATTTCAAACTGTCATTTACACAGTAATTAAGATGCAGAGTCCTGTTTCTATGTAAACCTGTCACATTACCTAATAATGTAATTTGATTAAAAAAGTATAAACTTTTTTAATCAACATAAAACATTTGCTCCTACTGCTGTGGCTTATTAGGCACAGAGCCAGTTATAATGGAATTTTCTGAGAGCTTCAAGCTTTTAAACGTGCCTGAAAGGGTTTTTCCTATCTCTGTCTGTCTTAAATAAACCAAAACCTCTATAAAGAGATCTGATTAACAACCCATCACACTGAGCTAACACATCTGAGTGTGTGAGTTTATTCAACGCCACATAATTAATCTGCTTGTGCTGCCAATGCGTTTATAACATCTTATGACAAAACGCTAAACAAATTGACGTTATCTTTTTGTTCAAATTCAAGGCTTTGGATCGCGTTGCGGTCGGCCAAGGGGTAAGTAGTATTGTTTACTGAATCACGTAGATCTGTCTTCCTTCTGATTTTTGTTAAAGCATAACCTAAACATGAACTTACAGTCTCCAAACTGCTTAAAGTTAACTCTTTGCATGACGCATAAATTATGCTTTTGGAGTCTGTTGTGCTTTATCTGATTCCTTATACAAAACTGAATTTTGGAAGACTGGAGCGAGTCACTGTTTGTTTACCCATTCCATACTAATTTAGTTCCTCCTGTTGGCATTTACTAAAACAGTCTTTTAAACATACAGCTGAGCTATACCCCACAATATTTTGGTTTTAAATCATTGCTGGAAAAAGGGAGACATTGTCTAATGTATTTAATTGAAATACAAACTGCTCTTGTTGATGTGTGCCATTAAACTATGAATATTTCATGAAAACATAGACACAGAAATATGGAGATATAAAAGGCCACCGTTTTATTAAACATTGACTATCTGTCAAAGTCTGTCATCAAATATATAAAACTTAATAGTGTGAACTTGTTAAGCGATAAGATCTTGAGGATTATATGAGGCTCTCATAGTACTGACATAAATCATGATAGACACAGTGCTTGCCACTCACCAAACAACCACAATATATTTTTGAGTCCTTTTCTACTTTTGCTAGTTCCACCTAAATTAGCCAAACCTCAGATGGCGCACTGAATTCTGGGACCCATGCTACAACCAAAAGGAGTGACTCCTTATATATCATTGGTACCTCCAACACCCTTGCCTCCTGCAAGATGGCCTACAATGCACCACTATTGCCACCCTTCCTAAACACTCACAGCCATGTCTCTGTCAAACCAAAAGTGCTATTGTGTCAATGTGCGTGCCCTCTAGCCCTTCCAAAATAATCATGCCAGACGGCCGACCAAACAAAGCAGATACAACAGTGACAACACATATGTAGATTGTTAGCTTGTTTGGACAGGGTTATTTCGAATTGTTATGTTATATATACTACTTGTTATGTCCTGTTTATCCATTGATAGCACTATATAAAACAATAAATAATAATAATATACTTTGACATACAAAATAATTGCTGGAGAGGAACAAAACAGGGATCATCACTCTTGTTGCAAAGCACTAATGCTTTGGGTAATACCATGTACTTCAGCCTTTAAAACAAACAACAATAGAAGCCTTTCTAGTCATCCAGCATGAGGTCCTTGAAAATTGAGCATACGGTGTACCTTACTTCTGCCAACCATTGAAAATTATAAACTGGGTTGATGAATAACAAAGTGTTACGGGAAGTCAAAATGGCATGGTCCAAAAACCACCTCTTTTCTAAGGCCAAAACCAATTGGTTAACAAAAGGAGATGGATAGCAAGGAATAATAATGCAAATGTCGAGAACAGAATGTTAAGATTGTGGTACCCTATAAATGAATGTAATACAACTATATCCACTTTCCTTTACCAGTGAGATAAATGATCTTAACTTCAGCTTTAAGTTACAATACTACTTTACCTTATAAGCAAAAATATCTTAGACAATCATCCTTATTCAAAATTATGGTACTCAAGCTATAACATAGCCATGCTATTTACCGACAATAATCAATATCTTGGTAAATGATTCTCCAAGCTGGAACCAAGAGGCTCATTGAATCTACCAGCATGTATTCTTTTGCATCCATAGCCTCCTGCCTTGAAATATGAGTTAGTTTGTGGATTTTTTTCTGTATGTAAAATTCCAATTGTCTTTTGATGATAGGTATAGGTAAGGTAATTTTGCCATTGCATGTATGACTTATATATTAAATTTGACATTTTTGCTCAACTGCGCTCAATTTTCTACCAATAATATGTTTTGTATTTATTTTTACAAGCTTCCAGTTGAGTCCTTGTTTTACCGAGCTGTGCTGCAGGTCATGTGCAGAGACATATATGCAATCACCCAAAGGTAGGGATATATATATATATATGCATTTTTATTGGTTTCTCAGATAATTAAGCAAATATTTTTTTTCTGTAATATGTGTACAACACGGAAATTAATTGGATTTATGAAGGTTTACAGTTAGCCTGAAAACATGCATATAAGTTTTGTTTAAACTTTAAACTCTGTTTCAAAAGGTACCCAAAGGTCTGCCGGTTTAATGTACTACCTGAATTAATAAGATCTAAAAACTCGTTAAAGCTTACCACAAAACAAAATGCTGATAAACACAATATAAAATTAATGCCCATAATATTTGTTCTCTTTATAACAGCCATCCTTCTCCTTTCACTTGAACATGGCACACAGTTGTTTTATAATAACTTGATAAGTGGGTCAGTGAATTCTGACATATAAGTCCCAGGTTGTTGAATTTCAGGCTGTCAAGCATTAAATCTATACAAAAATCGCCAGTATTTCTAGTAACTATCGAGCGAACATCCTTGAATTTTAGTAGTAAGCGGCACAAATAGTATCACTGACAGCAATCGATTAACATCGAGACTCTTAATTACTAAAGCAGCTGATTAGTGCTCAGTGAAGACTTAAATGTAGATTAACATCAGATGTTTGCAACTTGACTTATTACATGTAATTATTTTGTACTGTTACTCATCCATTTATCTGCAAAATGAAATGTGTCAGTGTATTGATAACGGCAGGTTAACATGTTAATTATTTTATTGTTATAATTACATATTTATGGATGAATACAGAATAAACCTCTAACAGCTTTTTTGTACTATAAGCTTGCAGCTTTTATAGCCTTGCATATTCATAGATGTCTTAGACTAAGCAAGGCAGCCTTTATTGAAACAGAGGAAGGAACTATTGGTGAATGTGGGAGCAATGCAGGAGGTTGCGTAGGAGCACACAAAGAATGTCTGGACAATCTATTAAAAAGGAGATACTGAATATCCAAGACATACTGTTTGTCCTAGCATGTGTTTTAAAGGCTACCTATGTGTGATGGTGCTATCCACATAGTCCAATGCTGAAGGAGACACAGTGAGCAATTAACATATGGTAGTCTGTGAGGGGGACCTAATATAGAACTTCCAGAAAAGCAATCTGTTATTAAGGACATACATCTGGGGTGGGTAACAGACCACCGTAGTGAACACCATGAAGGGGCACAGCATTAGTAGCAAAAAGAAGCAGAGAAGGTCACAGATGTCCTCTATTTTGAATGCTGTATTTGATGAGCGTTAAGCAGTAGGATGTCCCAAGATATAATATATGTTTGCATCTGCCTGTGGCTAAAAGATGCCTTATTTGCCAAATACTGGGACAACTCCCAAAATATAATCTTTGTTTGGACCCCCGATAGCCCCATAGAAACATGTTGACTTTTTCTGTGACTTCTATAATGCATGGCAAATTCACACCAGGTCTAGAACCATCAATCCCCATTGAAACATTTTCAGTGGCATCTCTGTGAAGATTATAGTATTTAGATAAGATTGGATGTGTGCTATTGACGCAATTGTGTGTTGTCCTGTTTTACAAGTGATATTTCACACTCGGTGTCATATATTTAAATATTTTACTTAAACAATAGCAGACAGGGGCGGTAAGAATTAGTCCCAGCTCTGCCTCTCACCTGGCTAGTCGTGTCAAAGTCACTAACTGTCTTTGCCCCGGAAGCTATATGTTGGTATGTTCAATCTTAACATTACATTTATAGACCTCCTAGTTCCTGTTTCATTTAATGTACTGGTATTTTAGGCACAAACAATCGGTTTTTAAGTAGTTAACTATTACATATATTGAATCACTGGAAGGACAGGTTTCCTAGTCTCAGGCAGAGGCAAATGTTTTAAAGGCTGTTTTACTTAATTAATGCCACTGGCATATGATTGCCAACAAGTATATCTTTTAAAAAATATTACACTGCCACACCCCAAAACCTGAATGAAAGAAAAACACTATCATGTATAACCTGGTAAGTAAACAAAGAACAGGGACAGACTGTCTACTTCTAAATCAAATTAACAGAAGAACAGGATCAGCCACCACAGTTATTCCCGTTTTACATTGATAACACTTAGTTTAAAAATGTTCATATCCGTACCATCAATCACCCCTATTGTAGGTCACACAAGGTTGCAGGGAAGAGATTTTTTTTATTGAAAGCTTGTTAACTGTTGGCGACTTCAACATTAAATCACCATGGGCAGGTGTAGCGATGCTCAACTAACTATATTCTCTGAAACCCCTATGTGTAGGTCATTGGTGCCTTCTTTCTTTTTCAGTATTTCAGCATTTTCCTAATGACTGAGTATTCTTTTTATCTGACCATGCCAGAAGCTGTATTGATAATAAAATAATGGAAGGACTCCTTAATCATCATAACTCGGAGTTCTGTGGATAAAGCACCTATATTCTTACTGAAAAGAAAAAATAAAACGCAACCTCTGACATTACTGCCCCTGGTTGTGTAGATTTGAGAATATCCCACCACTTTCAGCAAATTGTTAAAAGTAAGGCCAGATGTTCAGCTTTTTCAGCAGCCCTTAGCAGACTTTACTCCTGAACAGCATCACTGCGACTGTATGAATCAAAGAGGCAGAAACCATTATAGAAGGTCAGAGGGAAGACAACACAATATTATATTAACTAGATGGAAGAGAATGCAGTAACCTGACCAATCCAACCTCAAAACCTTTATCTCCTTCATCAAAATCAGAATAAGACTTACTACCAACACTCACATACAATCAATGAAATTTGTCTTGCAGAGACTGGCAAAAACTGCAGGGGGTCAGTTCAGGTGATTTGAAGGATAATATGCGGTAAGTTAGTCTTCTTCCTATGTTTTCCTACCATTTGCAAATGTAACAACAAGAGTTATGTAAAAAGCACCAAATCATATTTTATACTTTAGAACGAAACTAACAACAGATAGAAGGTTGGGTCATCCACAAAAAAAAAACTGGTGTAGTTCTTTTGTGCTAAATTTGATATATCCATCAAATAATTCTAAAGTAAGGAGCCATGAATATAATCTAGGTTTCCCTGATGTGGTAGCTAAAGAATGAAAAGAGAATAATGACTCCTATCAAAATCAAATGAGTCCTCATACACAAGGATTTAGTGACATATTTTAACACATAAACAGGGCACTGAAATAATGGGTAATGCAAACTAATTTTTTGGAATAATATGTTTTCAGGCAGCTGTGTATTAGCCTTTTGTATGTGTTCTTGCTCTGTTATCTTAGCCCAGTCTAATAGACAAACACCCTGACTCCTTATCATACTGCCTATATTTCTTTAAACTGTAGTTACTTGAACCGGCCCACACACAGAAGTGGGAGTGCTGTGGGGTCATGTAATATGTGGGGTTATGTGACCCTGCGGTTATATTGCATCCGGGCGAGATAAGGGTAGATATATAGATATGAGATGTAAGAAAGCCAGGTGTGATACAATTAGGTTTGAGAGAGTAAGGTGTGATGATAGAGTGATAATGTTTTAGTGTGTACGTGTAAATGTGTGTGTGAGAGTGTGTTAGTGTATATAGGTGGAGGGGGGCAAGGGTCTAGACGGGAAATATGTGAAATAGTTTGGTTTTCTGGGTCCATATGAAAGCTTGTTGGTGCTCTTTTGTGAGAAGAGAGCCTTGCTCATCTCGCAGGTTTAACTATGCATTATAAAGGACTCTACAGCTGGTTCAAGACAACCTATGTATGATTGTCTATTTAATCCAAAAAAATAATACAAAAAGTTCCCATTGGCCCCTGGTCAACTATAATTGTCACAGTGCTGTTTTGTCATCCTTGTATTAGGAAGGATCCCAGCTTTTAATATTGTTGTTGTTATTATTATAATAATTATTATTATTGATTTATAGTGCACCAACATAGTCTGCATTTTTTATAAAGTGTGGGATAATACAAAATTAACAGTAACGTTAAAGTTTAAAATATGCAAAACAAACAATAACTTGGACAACCTAAAGACACGCTGGTATAGAAGGGGAAAGTGGCTTGGCTCTTCCGACCTTACAGTCTCTTGGGAGGGTGAGGGGTAATGGAACAGAGGATGAGGGACTGTTTGGGGGAAAATAATTTGACTGTAATCACTGGCGTAACTACAGGGGTCGCAACTGCGATGGGGCCCATGCCTCTAGGGGGGGCCAGTGCGACCTGTTCTTCCTGTCTCCTCGTACTGGTTCAATATTGTTTTTTGATCGCTACCAGGTCGGGGCCCTTTTGAACCGGCACTAGGAGACAGGACCATATCGGGGTCATGTTACATCACGTGGCCCCACTGTGAAACCGGGGCTGCTCGCACACTGTGAATCATCAATGAAACAAACGAAAATGAAGCAAAGAGCTCCAAATTTTTGTCTGAATTTCGTTGTTTCACTCTGGTTCACATTTTCATGTTGTTTCACACGCTCACTCACGTTCTCTCACACTCTCTCTGAATGTCTCCCTACCTTCTCCGCCGACCACTTCCGTCTGCTTGTTGTGCAGCTCCAATTATTTTCTTGCATCTTCTTGTTTTTCTGTCTTCTTTCTTATTTCTTTGTCCAGTGCTCCAAAAAGTCTTCTTTCTTTGTCGACAACTGTGCATGACCTCCCAGTGATTTTCTGCAAAAGGGCGGAGCCTCCAGGCACACCATCACACCCGAACGGCGGAACCGTGGAGAGGCTGTCCCCTTGACTCTGAAGTCCACAGAAAGACCAGAATAATACAGATAGATTCGCTGAGAAAAGCACATACAGAAATGCTTCTTTTTCTCAGTGAATCTGTCTTGATTATTCTGGCCTCCCGGTGAACATGAGCAAAAGGACGGAGCCACATGGACAGCTTCTCCCCTGTTCCTCCAATTAAAGAGGATGTCCCCAGAGGCTCTGCACCTTTTGCGGAAGTTCACCGGAAAGCAATGTCCAGTTGTCCATGGAGAAACAGATGGACAAAGAAGACGTTTTGGAGCAGTGAATGAAAAAAAGAATAAACACACGATGGAAGAGAAGAAGCAGAGCAAACCTAGCAGCGTCCCTGGGTACAACAGATAGATTCTCATAGATTTGGCTTTGTAATTTTTAAAATCCTGTTTAATCAAGTAAGATGTACTATAACACAAATATAATCAGGAGTCAAATTAGATTTTTGCAACTCTGAATTAATGATTACCAACATTAAAAGGGCCTTTTATTTTGACAGTGAAAAACGTGTTGGGAAGATTTATGCGAAGTCTACATGCTTTACTGATTATGTCAGGAAGTCTCTGCAAAAGCTTGGGCAAGATCATTCAAAAGTGAGTACAGCGTTATATATTGTTTAACCAAGTAAAACAATAAAAAGAATAAGCATACATGAGATCTTGATAGTGTTTCTGTGTAGACACATGGGTTAATAATGTAACGCTTAGCATCCAGGGATTTGCACTTTTTTCAGGAGTTGGGGGTAGGGCTGATGGTTTTTCCCTGTACAAAACCTGCCCGCCAGGTGATAGACAAAAAAGACCTGGCCTTTGTAGTGTCCCCACAGCTTGGACACTAATGCTGTGGTTAAAAATAAACAAACTATTTGTCAACCAAATAATGCTGTAATAATGCTCCCTTATCAATAGACAAAAATGGCATAACCATATATGTATTTTCAACAATATATAGCTGTAGTAGTCCAAGCAAATATGAAGTCTTCAGTAGAAGGTGATGTAGAGTTACAGAAGCTTTTCAGGACCGCAGAGGTTGTGATCTCAAGAAGAGACCTTCAACTAACGACTCAATCAGAAACACCAACAGTTCCACTTTCCAGAAACCTATATTTTATATTTCAGTAAACTAATTACATTTTTATAACTTTTGCTTTAAAATAAGCAATAGATATGTTATTATTGTGAGAACTGTGCACAGGTCTTTTCTTAAGATGAAATAGATACTTGAGTCACTAAAATTTGAGGTGTCTCAAAATGTACAATATTTACTACTTTGTACCGTTCTGCCCATGGACTATAAAAATGTTGTATTTCTGTCAATTAAAGGGCCAACGAGATTATCAGTCACAGAAATCTCATGGAGATTTGCACTGTATAATTGTAATTCATTATTATTTTTATTCTATGTCTTTTAGGATTCTTTTGACTGTAAATAAGCAAAACTATGCAAAATATACAGTACTCCTTTACATTCATAATTTCTAAGCTCTATCATGCAAGCTGACACTGTCATGTTTGTAAATGTTTATACAGTTTAATGTGCATTTATGAGGTGAGGTAACTTAAATCCCAAAGCACATGCACAGCTGCACGCTTGACTTTAATTTATGGTCAGCTCCGTCATATGGAGGCTCAAAGTGTAGCATTATTTTGTAAGGTTCTAGATCAGAGAATATGCAATATGCCATCCCTCATCTGTTAGAAAATGTTAAGAAGAAGAATTGCCAACAACCCACAAAGTCTACCCTATGTGCAGACATAATTAATAAAAATTCTTCTTTTTTTTTTTTTTTTGGACAAAGCAGGGTTGCTCATCTTGATTTATCAAGCAAATATGGTACTTTACTTTAGCTTTGCTTAAACAAATATATTTTAATTTTAACAAAAAATATTTATCATAAAATTGTACGATGCAAGTGTTTTTGTGATTTATGGTACTTGAGTGATCTCACTATTGTTTTCTATTATTTAATTTGTAAACAAACCCTTTTTAGTAATATATAACATAGATTTTCACCCGCACCTGACATACATACAGACACTGCGGTTTTATTACCTATAAAGCAATTAGAATACATTTTGTTACAGTTCCATGTTGCCAACACACACACACATTTATATACTACATATACATATAGTAATAATTTATAACGGTGCCTCTCTGACATGAAGAAAAAACCTCTGACCTTGGTTAAAAAATGTCTGAGGTTTGTTTGTGGTTGGCAACTAATAAGAAGTGCCTGTTGTTTTGTGAAGAATGCTTGAGAAAGCATATTTTATGTTGTTTCCACTGTCCCCTGCAGTGGGTATCACAGTGGAGCCTAAATGATAGCAGCTGCTTCATTGTCACGGAACACTGGATGGAATCTTTGGCAACAAAGATTTATTCAGAGAAAACCGTGGCATCGACTCCCTCCCCGCCAAGGCAAATGCGACAATCTACCAAGCCCATATTTTATAGAAAAATGTCATGTTTATTGCTTTTCCCAGCATTGTTTAATATGCTGTCATAAGCTGTTAAATTTGCAGTCTTTCCATTCTAATACAAATGCAAAAACATTTTTTTTCCGCTAAACACAGATCAAAAAGGTTTTAATATTAACTATTAGTTGTATTAAGATGAAGGATACATAAGGTTTAGAGTGTAACTCATTTTCAAATTGTCACATAGTCACTGATTTGTCTTTCCTTTTACAAGAACCCTATGATTGTATAGCTTAATTACAAATTCTTATGGCCCTTTTTTTATCCAGCTCAGTTCTGAGGCCTTTTTTATGTATTTGCTGTGTTTTAGTTGTATTGCAGCTATTTTGTTTATACAGTATGGTCTTCCTAGTTAGCATTTGACAATAGTCCTAGGGACCCATCTTGAAAATCAAAGGGTACCGTACTGGCCATTTGGCAAACAGGGAAAAATGCATAGTGGGCTGCTGGCCAATCCGCTCCTTCTTAAGTCTTATTCCTTGGAATTGAGGACAGCTCATCAGTCATGGCCAATAAACAGAACCATAATATCACTAAGTAATATTTTATAATTAAGACAGTTTTGATCTTATTTCCTACTATGGATTTGGTTATATTGCGCAATGAACGCATATTACAATTTGTTTAGTGCAACTTTCTATTTTCCCCTACAAGTTGCGATAATCAATACTACATCTAAGGTTACTAGCGTATTAGGAATGCAGTTGTAGCTATGTTTAACATACTGCTCTAAAAGATTTATGTTTGCAATATTGTCACACATGAACCAATGTTCTTTTTATAGAAGCCACATGAGCAACATGATATTACACAAGTCACCTTAATAACTCATGTTTGTCAACGGCTTGGAGTAATTTCCCACCTGCACATGCGTGATTTGTTATTCATTTCATTAAATTGACATGGCCACTTGAATCACGCTTACACTTGGAAGCATAGAAAAGTAAACCCGTTTTCGTGTTAATCAGAGCAAAATGTTTAATTCTACAACCAAAATATCGAGTAAAAAAATATCTTTGAAACTGTGTTTTTAATTCTCAATACTAGTAAAGCACAACATGTTTTTTTAAAATGACCATTAAGATCTTGAAGGATTAAACTCACATTTTCAATTATGAAAAAAATCCAGAAAAAAAATGTTTGCTCATTTTCTAATCTTGTTTAGGACGAATTGCCTCTCTTTGGAACCCGAAATCATCTCTTTTCCCCTTGATGTCTCCCTGAATGCTTAGTGGGTATGAATGAACGTGGGTGCTTAGTGGCTGGGATGATAACGACGTTTCTGCTATTTCTGAGCGTCATTATGATATGCAGGGCCACTAAAACATTATCTTGATAGATATAAACAACATCTAGATTGTTTACCCATGGGTCTGATTCTGCATTTGATTATAAATGCATTAAATTTACTAGCGTAGGTGGATCAGCACCTTAAGTAGATCTCCTCTTTGGACCCTATCCCTAGCGAGTGTGTTTAAAAAGGTGGGTGAAGTACATGTCATGCTCTTTTTAACTTGGTTCTGTGAAATACCGTGCCAAGAAAGAACACATCTCCTGCAGGATATTTCGCTGTCAGGTGGGAAAATCAGCGAATGCATATGGAGGGATTCTGCGTAATGGACCACATAGCTTTCATATGCATTAAAGTGTTGATAGACAAGTGAATCCTAATTCAAAGTTGCCTACCAGACTAAGGACGAAACCCATAAAACCTTCTCACCTATAGACCTAGGTCATGCAGATGCTAGTAGACCGCAGCAGATCGTGCCAGTTGGACATTTTGTAATGTGGGCTAAGAGTTATTTGCTGCTCCACAATGCTTGATGTATAAATCTATTTATATATGTGAGCCAGCAGTTCAACCTTCAGCCCTTTTAGATCCCCGCGTGTTCGGTCGTGGACTGTATAATGTTTATATATTCACAGTCTGACTGGAACATATTGCTTACAAATGGAAAATGAAATTCATACATCACAAGCAGACATTCCCAGAGATGGAACAAGAAATTACCAGAAAGGGAAAGAAATGACAATGATTTATTGCAAATAATGAAAATTGCCACCTGGCTTATCCGAAGCACTGTCAGACTCTACTTGAATATCTAACGTTAAAAGCTGTTATGCTGACAAGACAGATACCTTTGGATCAACGGGAGTAATTATCATTAGTATAATCTAGTTAATGAGTCAAATGTGTTAGCACCAGTGTCTTAGACAGAAACCATAAGTCATACATATAACAATGGTGTCTCACAAAAATGCAAACAGATGTCTCGCAAGGAAAGGCAGTAGGAGTCATTTGTTTATATCAAGAACTTGCTAATGAGTGCTGGTCTTTCAACTGGAGATAAGAAAATGATTGCTGGCCGGTGGGCCCATCCATATTTTCATTACATTAAGAAACATGAGTTTCCAGACACTATAGCCATTTGGTGGGACAATATAAACATGAAAAATATAGCAAATCCCATAGATTTGCTGGCAGTTAATCATTGAACTACTGAAACGTGTGCGCTTTTTATGTTTATATATATATAGATATATATCTATATATATGACATTTTTCTTACATACAGATAAGTACATCTGAACAAATCGTAAATGGCACTAGACACTAAGAAACGGATTGCTTTGGGATTCACCATTATACCTTTATCACTTAAGAATAGCTGCAATACAGAAGCAAAATTCCAGTGTAACAACTACTGAGAGCAGAACTCGCCAATTTGTAGGAAAATATAAACTGCCGTTTAAAACATTTTGGGGGTCACTTAGCCTTTTTCATGAAAAAGAAGGGAATTTGTAGCTGTGCTGACATAATTGCAAGTGTTTTCTAATGATCAATTAGCCCTTTCAACTTAAACTTAGAAGAGTGATCACAACGTGCCATTGGAACACAGGAGTGATTTTGCTGATAAAGAGTCTCTGGATGCCTATGAAGGTATTCCATTAAAATGCATTTGTTTTCAGCTACAATCATCATTTACAACATTAACGTCTACAATGTATTTCTGATCCATTTCAGGTTATTTTAATGGACATTTTTCCCCAAAAAAAACAAGGACTTTTCTAAGTGACCCAAGCTTTTCTTCAGTAGTGTATATCATTACATAGAAATAAAGAATTTAATATTTTTCCTGACTTAGAGACTCTCAGACGCAGGACAGCTTTATGGTTGTCCAAAGCATGTTTAAGTTCCCTGTGTGGATCAAATGTGTTAGCACCAGTGTCTCAGGTCTGTAGTTGGCGGAGTCTCCTCTGCTACCTTTTTTTCAAGTGGTACAATAATTCCCAACTTCCAATCTTCCAGAACTACTCCTGTCAATAGCGATTGGCTAAATAAGTTTGCCAATGTTTTTGCAAGGGCACTTTGACGCTCTTTTAATAACTTTGAAGCAGGTTAATATGAAAGCGCTTTGTTTGGGAAAGCTAACCAAACATTACAAATCTAAGTTGACACAATTTAATGAGTAGAACATTTTTTGTTCATCTGAATTTAACAGGAAAAAGTGCTAACTACATTATTTTACATTCAACATGATGGCTTTAAGATCTGCTGTTTTTTAACAAATCAAAGTTACAGGTCTATTAACATTCCACAAGGCAAGCATTGGCAGATTCACTTAATACATGTTATACAGCAGGAAAGGCTTAAGTACGTGGTGTCCTCATTTACATTCTTTACACATAATCAAGTGCATCTGCATGCTTCAGATTGCATTATCTTCAGACATCCCAAAGGAACTACAGAGTGCTCCATATACTTGAAGCATATGTTATTTTCACAGTGCTTAATCAAAGGGAGAGGCCGCTAAATATTTCATTAAGATGTCTGTTTGCTGAACGCTACTCCTGGCTGTTTGTCTTATTATTAAATATACTCGCAAATTAATTGAGCTTGGATACGTAGCTAAGTATGCTTTGATTATTCCCTTCCCAACTTGCAAGTACGTATACTGTAAATATTGTAAACTATAGGATTATACGTGATAATTTGAAACCGATGATACTTTTGTATGTAATTATAGCCTGCCATAGCTGTGTCGATATTGAAACATAACTCAAGGTTTAAACCTACTATCAAATGATCTAGCTGGTCTTTTTTGGTCTCGAGGTTGGATGGTATGTTCTACAGCAGGTATCCCCTGCAGCACTGGCATAACCAAGGCTCTCGCAGGACCTTCAATGAAGGGGGCCCTCTGCCCTAGCACACTGGCTGGGTTCTACACTAGAGTTATCACCAGCAGCACTGGCATAACAGGGGGCCCTCTGTTGAGTGAGGGCCACCAAAGTTCCACTGCTACCATTAATTTGTGTATGGACTCTTTCCAGCATTTCTTGCGGAGGGTACTATTTCGTGTTTAAGGATGCTTTGTGGTTTGCTAGCAACCATCTGATCCTGAGTAGGGAACAGGTCACACAAATGCCATGGCCGTATGTAGTAGGTTAAGCTGCTGATGTTTGTGTTCTATGCTGCATCTCAGTTTGCCATGCATGTAAATTCTGTTCTTGAATAAACTCAATCAAGCTGTTTACATTCTGTTTTTCAATGTTTTCCACACTATTGTTTTTCAACAACTATAGCTTTTTTTTTAGAATCCGTACAGCCAGTCATTTAAAAATCCATAAGCGTCTTAAAATAAATGGCCTTCATCCCCTAATTATTTAAAAATGTATTAGAACAGAATAATGGCATTTACAGCTTGGTAGGAAAATAGCTGCCTAAAACCTGTTACTTTAAATGCAGATCTATATTTTTTTCAAAGTATAAAGATATAGAGGAAAACATAGTTTAATATTTTCCAAGGCCTGAGAAGTGATGAAATATCTTGGCTTGATATAAGCTTTTTGGCATAATACACAGAATGCTACTTTTAGGAGAGATTCATTTCTAGGCACTCAAGAAATAAGGAACTTCTGTAGTGAACTTTTGTGATCATCTTCAATATGTCATGCCAAAACATTTATTTTTTATAACAATATGAAGCTCATATAAATGCAGTTTTTTTCACAAGGTACCTTATATTTTTATATTTCATTTAAGCGCCTTAAGACTTTTTATAGAAAGAACCTTGGTACCCACGCTTAAAATCCCTAGGCTTTGTAATTACTGGAAAAAAAATTTTTAGAAATCTATATACCATTAAAAAAAGTAATTTTGTGCTGCATACGTTTCTTGAAAGTTGCTCATAGGAGAATGATGGAAAAATTGCTTCGGCAGGTAGAAATGCCTCATCTAGTAAGATTCAAGTGTATTTAAATAAAGATATATATATATATATATATATATATATATATATATATATATAAATAAAGGTGTGCTGAATAAAGGTATAGTCATCACATAGCCAAGTAATTTATAGTTTTTGAAGATTTATGACTTTAATGTATATACAAATATGTCATGTCTGTTAGTAAGAGTAAACTTGTGTATTAGTATCAAAATCAAGAATGCCTTTCTTTAGCCATAAAGCGACAGTGATAATGTTTTCATTTTCTAAAATATACAACTGAGCATTGTTTGTTTTGATGGAAATCTTATAGAAAACAAAAATATATGGAAAACTCTCAGACTTCTTATTACTATAATTCAAGCCTAGTTTGGACAGCAGTAAAGCAACTTAATACATTTTAAGTCATCTATCTGGAATGGTTAGGATTATCCTGATAACTCATTCCCATAGAATTAAACATTTTGTACTGTACTCCAATATAGGATTTTAAAAGCCCTATTTAGAGAAAATACATTTTTGTGGTTGAGTGATTATATAGCGCTACAAGTACAACGTCTGACAGTGTTCACATATGGCTCATGCTAAACAATGAGCACAATAAAGGATTAGTATTTTTTTGTCTTTATTATTGAGGCAGGGTGGGCTGCTATGATTTGAAGTTATTCCATAAATGTAAGTATTTGGTTTGAGAAATCCTTCCATTTATAGAATCATTAAAAACAAAAATTAAAAACGTGAAACATATTGGTAAATAAATTGAAATGGCTCAATGGTAAGCCTTCTGAGAAAAACTTGATTAATATTATTTTTTATATTATCTTTTAGCATGTATTGACATCATGTACTGATTACTTTATTACTAGAAAAGATTGCCGGTACTGAACTCATGACAAAGCTATTGTGTGTTTGATTTATATTCTGCATTATGCTTACATCAGTCAAGTTTGTTGAGAATGCTTTTGTTACAACAGTAAGTTTAGAATCTATTAATTTTTGGATGTAAAAAGGTTTTCATTACGATCCTTCCTCTACTGCATTTTTGGTCATATTGCGGTACCATTCAATTTAATATGTCTGTGTTCTTGTATTAGAAAGTGCTCCTGAGATTTGTTATTGTGCTATAAGCCATATGCACATGAAGTTCTTCTTTAACAACATGTTCCATTGGCAGGATCTACACTTCTGAGAGATACGGGTTAATGTGTGTTAAATGCCAACACTAGAATTGCTTATTATGAGGGAAAAAACAGAGTTTTTAGCAATTAACATGTCTGGAGTGGAGACTGCTATTAGACTTAGATGGGTGGCACAATAATAGAAGGGTGTTCCGTGGTGTTCTTGATCAAATATCAAAAATGGAGGTTTTTTCCTGCCTTACATAATTGGTGTATCATGGTGACAATTCAGCTGTAACTGATATAATTTCATAAATTATCATTTAAAACTGATAATAATGGCTCCTTGTTGTTTATTATGTTGCCATGTTTGTTGTACAAACTATTTTAATTTTTTTTTTTTTTTTTTATATATATATCTTCCGCAGTTATCAGACAAGCAGATTACAGACTACTACGAAAAATTTCTCCCTAGAAAAATTGAACTGGAAGCATTTAACATGGTAAAGTCCTACTGCTTTTATGTTATTGCTTATTAACACGGGGGTCGGCACTCAATGCTCTAGAGATCTGTGGAACTGGAAAGCTTGGGTAGCACATGGGATACGTCCATGACATGTAGGATGGACATATTTTCCTTGAGGTATGAAATAAATTAAGCCACTTATTACTAGAAGGACATTATACCCAAAAATTTACAAATAATGATCTTTTTGCAAATCGTGACAACACTTCCTTCTCTCAGGGTATTAAATAAATGTTCCTGGAAACAGGTTCTTAATGAAAAGAAAATATGCCCCACAAATGTATGTAACGTACGTTCACATCACACATTTTAGTTACCTCTTGCTACCAGTACAATATATAATTATTATTTATATAATAATATTAGTAAAATTATAATATACATATAATATTTTTTGCCAGGCACTATTAAGTGCTACAAATCAAACCCAGACACCAAGCCGTATTAGCTCATTGATTGTGACCTCAGAGTTTACAGCGAGCAGTGGAACTTGCTACATAGCTCATATTAAGTTTTGACTTTATTTATGAAGAAAGTCTTTTGAAAAAGGATAGCTCTGTGATCTTTTGAATCCATTAGTACAGTACAGCAAATCATATTTTTGTATAGCTGTTCCAGAATCTGACCATTTAGTACCATTTAAAGATTGAGAAGAAGCCAAATATTTCTCTGTTCCCTTTTGGAGTGTCATAAATAGCAAAGGCCATGTATACATACCGTTCCAAAATTCTGTCTGGCTAACAATTGCCTAACGTATTTCCCTGTGTTGCCACCACAACCACTCTCCAATACACATACATTAGGCAAAACACATAAGAGTTGCTCATCTGAGAAAAATATAGCATTAAATGACGGAGCTTGGGTGATCGTAGGTTGAACGATCTCGTAGCAAAGTAGTGAGGATCTATTCAGTAGAAGAAAACTGCCCGCAAAATGACAGACCTTTTGGAAATTAGACAACGTTTCTGCAACTCTAGTATTCTTCAGTGATATAAAGAACAAGTCTTTGCTCACAGTGAGCGAAGTACCAATTGCTGGACTCCCTTCATAACACCAATGGCAGTGGGGTGATTACATGTATAGGACAAGGATATAGGACTACATTATCTAGCCTACCTCTAACAGTCTCTATTACCCTTTTATTATTATTGTTATTATTATTATGTAATATATCTTCCCTTCTAAAATGAATGCCTCTTGCTTACGAGCTGACTTCCATTTCCTGCTACCTCAGCATTTTCACTGAAATCATAGGAGAAACAAAAGAATTGAATTTCATGTTGCAACAGTTTAAATGCGCAGAGTGGAGTCACTTCATGCACACAGATAGTCTAAACCAGCAAAACCATAGCTATTTACATTGTTAAGGGAAATGATTGCTTTTGACATTACGCAGCACATACCTTACTCCAAATGGGATCATGAGACCCTGTTTCTCAAGTGTATAATTTCTGTGCTGTGTCTAATATCACTGAAGACACGGTCTGGTCTGTACGTCGTTTAAAGATCTAAGCCATATGCTTTTGTATTTAGCTAATAACATTTTAGATCAACTCTCAAAAAAGAGTACTTGTTTCCATCCAATTATTTTGTTCTTTCTCTGTAGAATTCTGCACATAAAGATACAGATTAAATGCTTGCAATGAGCTGGGAACTGAATGTCTCGCATTGCTATTTTATTTTTTCAAGGAGGGGTGACTCATAGGTATCTGATTAAATCTATATCCGGCTGGTCAGTGTTGGACTAGTTGATCCGTTCATCTGGTTTTAGTTACAAAGTGAGCGAATGGTAACAAAACTAAGAAGCATTCAATGAATGAGTTCAGCCAACGTAAAAATAACGACTTTCTTGGTATTTTCTTATGGCATTAATGCAGTGTTTTGTTTTATTTATTTAAATCATTGATGAGAGCAGTGATACACAATGCTGTGCAATTTACTAAGGGTTACTTTAGTATACATGGTATATCATTCCTCTTGAGGAAATCCGGGCTCTGCCATGGTCTATGCAGAATGCATTCTAGTTTCCCTTTAACATCTTTACTCTGAAGCTTGGAACCAACTGGTGTCAGGTGGATTGATTAAGACTTAGCCATTCTATCGTTCAGCACAGAGTGTATGATAAGGAGCCAGACAGTTTGCCTAGTACTAGACAGAGCTAAGATACAAGGAAATGGCTAAAATGCAGCTGTCTACAAATATTAGATTGTGTAAAATCTATAGTTGTTAAAAAAAAATCTACAGCACAATATGTTGGTCATTATTGTTAATACGATAATATTTAGTGCATACACCCAGGGGTTTAATAGACCTGTCCTTAGTGACTTGCGGTGAGTAAACATCATGGAAGTGGATGAAGGTAAAGCTGCAAACACATATGAGATGATTCTGCAGAATCCCCACATGCATTTGCAAGAGGGCGCCATGGAAATTTAAACAGACTACTTAGTTATTATATGCATTAAAGAGCATCGGGTTGCACTTTTACCAGGCCTAGGAAACATATTCAAGATGTGTTAAATTTTCCTTGCAGCAAATCTAATTTGTACAAACCAGCAGTCCAACCGTGCCATGTTACTGATCTTGGGGAACACTCACATGGAACAACCTCTAGGAACATCTTAACACTTTACAGGGAAGAGGAAAATATAATCAATTCAAAACTAATGCATGGCCAAGCACTATAGCCTAAAATAGCGATATTATTGAATTTAGTTAAACATATATTTTGTTCCTGGTACTAATGCCAATGGATCCAGCTGTAAGTAATTTAATTGAGCATGGCATGTTCTGTTCATGCTTACAATTTCTACAATTTCATGTTCGCCATAGAGGGTTTTTTTCTTCCTGTAAAAATCCCGGTGGGAGGTCATGCTGAGAGATTATGGATAAATGGCATCACAGTAAAAAAAAAACATGAAATAAAAAATCCTTGGAGTGACTGAAGCGCTTTCATTCATTCATTTCATGGATTTTTCTGGATGTAGTTCAGCTGGCGTATTTTGTCTTGATAAGGACATATAATATGGCCAATGGTGGTCACTTTCTATCCAAAAATATAATAGTGCATGTGGATCGTTTTTCATAGAAGTATCATATGAAAGCCTATAATTTGCCTTTCAACTTCCCTTAATGCTTAATCAATCTTCCTTTCAGCTGAAAGTTTTCCTGGCTCCTTCCGTTGAGGCCCTGATCCTGCTGGATCGACTTTGTTATCTTAAAGAACAGGTAGGTTTGCTTTCTGTTTTGACACATGGAGAGTTCTCTCTGTCAAATAATATCTTTTGCACTTACTGCGGAATGAACAGTTTAGTTGTGCAACTGGAGGAGAACAAAGCTTTTTTTTTAATGTTTGAAACGATATGCTTGACAGATGTTATTACTTATTGGTAAACTTAAAGCAAAAACTTTATTGCTATTTTAATTGAAGACTAATTGCTGGATGCCAAGCATAATGTTTACGGAAGCAGTTTGTAAACACTGTCATTACTCACGTAAAAGAGCAATTGTTATTTTGATCAATCTTTTAAGTTATGAAGTAGACAAGGATTGTTGGTTGTAATTCCACATTGTATAGCTAATAGAATTATTTTGGATTTTTGGAAGGTTGGGAGGTTGAGCACCAATGATACTCCTTGCACATCCCATAATGCATTGTGGTTGTTGGCAGAGATGTATTTATCTTCCATGCTACTCTAGGCCCAACCTAGCTCATCAACCCCTCTGTGGTTAGTGTGTTCCCTGCAGTAAAAGGCATATCCCATCATACCCAGTGTCTTAAAGGCACGTAGCGCCTTCTAATGCAGTTTATAGGGGCTGTGCTGAGTTGGCTGAGTTGGCACAGCCTCCATAATGTAAATGGGCTAGTTTGAGATATCAAAGGTTTCTTGTGTAACTGAACCATGGAGCAGTGAGATATGAGTGACTATGGGGGGCCTGATCACCCAAAAGATAGGGGAACTGCCCCCCCAACCAGCCTAGGCCACAATACATCACCGGGTGTATGCCAGTGGCAGTTCACTCACGAATGCTAACCAAGAATCTTGTAAACGAATATATTAAAACAATATATATTTTATTAGTTGCTGGCAAGTCATGTCTTAGAGACAGATGCATTTTAATTGTACAGCTTAGGACTAAAGTGACAAAAGACATACTTAAATACTAACGTTCTGTTTGTACATGGTGTAGCCCACCAGAGAATGTGGTATTAGAGATACAACAATATCCCTAGTATATAGATATGGTGATTAATAAAGTTACTCTTGATCTAATTCAGTTACTTGGAATATGGATAGAATAGATGAGCCAATTTGTTCGTTTTGGATTTAATGTTTGAATAACTTGTGAGGCTTTAACTTTGATCACGGAGAAAGATGTTTGCAATGGTTTTAAATTAAACACATTCATGTGTACAGTCCCGTTTTTTCCACTATAAACATTCTGTGTTAGATGAAATACCTTCCCTTCAAATCCCTACTTGGAATCCGACTGCTCCCATAAATGTTTGATTTTGCTCTAAATGGTATTTTAACACACACAAAGCAATTTTGAAATCTGCAGATAATGATGTATTTTCCTGGCTGCCAGCTTACTGTAAATCAGAAATCTGTGTGATGTCCAAGAGCAGAGATCAGCTCTCCTCCATGATGCACTGATTTACTCTCACTGAACCAAACAGTTATTTGACATGGCTTCGTTATCGTATGAAAAGCTTAATGATGTTCCCTGTAAAGTACCGATTCAAAATGGATTCCTGGTATTCTGCATCACGGCGTACTTTACAATGGCTGTCTTAGACCTATATGTATGTTACTAGCACACACACAGACTCTGGCGCTATACAAGTTATGTTACTAGCAAAAAGTGTTTCATATGCATGTGTCACACACATCAAATGCACATATTTAAAAGGACACTGATATTTTGGGCTAATTTTTGATTATTTTTCTTTCTTACTTGCATTAATAGCCCACAGAGTGTAAGAGGGTGTAGAACTTTCTCACATTCTGGAGGATATGTTATAAAATGGGTTGGCCTGGAATGGTTTACCAATCCAGAAAAAGAGAATTGGGGAATGTGGGTTTAAATAGGGACAATGACCATTCCCACACTTTAAATAATATGTATAATTCAGATGTAAGCTCTTTTTTTAGTGCACCCTTCAGAAAGTGTTTTTTTTTTTTGCATTCTAGTCTAAATGGAGAGTCTGGCATCCTCATTGTCTGTATAAGTGCATGCCTTTTATAATGAGTCTAGAGCTGTTAAGGATAAATTAGGTCGATGCTTCTGTCAATTAGTGGAAAAAAATGAATGGAAAAGCATAATTGAACTTTGCATAGCTTTTCAGAATCATCTGTTTGTTGAAATTGAATTTCATTCTCATTTCCATTTCTGTTGAGGATATGCTTGTCGAAATAGCTATATTTATACATTTTCAGCAAAACAATAGGGGTTTATTAGTGTCCCCTGTAATAATGAGAAAACCTAATTTTACCTGTCCTAATGTGTGCATCTACCTCAGTAGATTATAGGAGAAAGGGAACATTATAAACCCAATAGTGAAAGGATGATGGCAATAAATAGCAGTACTTGTGAATATATTCAATATTACGTAAATTGGAGTTTTTCAACTATACATTCATTCTATAGACAACAGTACATGTTTTTATACTTTCAACATGTGATTCTATCGTGGTAGGAGACAGTGCTTGGTCTGTGGCATGCGATGTGGGCACCATAGTGTATGTTGGGTAACCTTATAATCTCTTTTTTTTTGTAGGATAACATTGGCTGGTCAGGATTGGTGAAGTTATTTGATCCAGTGAAGTCTCCTCGATGCTACGCAGTAGTTTCACTAAAACAGACATAACCATGTGAAGAAAGTCCATTTTTTTCAGCGCATCCTTAAAACCTGAAGCACTGCATTATCAGACTCCTTTGTACAGATGAACTCCTGGTACCATTTTAGTGACAGTATATGTCTGCAAGATTCTCTCACTGTTTTATAGTTGTTTTAAACCAGATTCTCACTAATAGCTATGGATTGAGAGCTACATCACTACATATCATAATTGCCTTGAAAATAATGTTCACTCATGTACTACATTTTAATTTTTTTAAATAAAGATATCATGAAAATGGGTGAGAATGTATTTAAATAAATTATGTGTGTTAATGTGGTACTATTCTGGATGAGGAAACATGGCCTATAACAACATTTGTTCAGTGTGACAACCTGCTTGGCACCAGGATGCATCCATGGAGGCTCCTACTTCCCAACTTACAGGACTTGAAGGATCTGCTGCGAACTTCTTGGTGACAGATACCATAGTACACCTTCAGAGGTCTAGTTGAGTCCATACCTCGATGGGTCAAGGCTGCTTTGGCGGTAAAAGGGGGACCTACACGATGTTAGGCAAGTGGTAATAATGTTATGGCTGATCTGTGTGTGTGTGTATATATATATATATATATATATATATATATATAAATATATACACACACACACACATATCATTAAGTATGAAACAAATTGAAAACATTTGGAAAGATTAAGAAAAAAAATCACTTTTTCCAGATTCACCTATAAAAACTATTCATAGCCAGTGGAAATGAAAGAAAGAAAAAATAGGTATTGGTATGAGGTAAGGTACCTCAAATGCCTTTTATTTTCATCTATTCTGGTTGTTACAAGGCTAAATATAAAAGATGTGCATTACTGTTTCTAAACTAGATTTTCAAAAAAAAATGTGATATGCTGGTAGCTTGCCCTAATAGTGGCAAGAAAAATCAACAGTTCTAAACAAAAGTATACTTAGACTTTTTTATTACTCAACCACTTTAGTGACATCTGTGCCAAACATTGTAATATTTCACTCCCTCTTTGTGTCTCTGATTGTATAGAAACCCATCATGTTGTATGCTATATAATTAACCTACATATAAATAGTACATTTATAATGTCTATTTCTGTTAAAAGACAATATTGTTTACCAATTTAACAACGGACTACTTTTGGGGGTGAGATATTGTTTCAGGTTATTAACTGCTTGTGCAAAATACCTGGATCATAATGTGCAATTTTTTTCCGTCTGTTTGCTGGCTTCCTTCCCTTCATTTATTCCTCTAGTATTATTTAGTTATGAGGTGATATAGTTTAGGGCTGCAACTAACGATTATTTTAATAATCGATTAGTTGGCCGATTATTTTTTCGATTAATCGATTAATCGGATAAAAAAAAACAATATGCAAATTTTTCGTTTATTTAAAAGAATTTAATGAACTGGATGTTAAAAAACAACTTAAAATTTACATTAACATTCTTATTTTGTTATGATGTAATAAAAAACAATATTTTCAAAGTACAAGAACCCAAACACAATATTTATGAAACAAAATAACCCCAAACATTCTGAAAAGAGGTGGACTATTACTGTTCAAGAAACTTTGCCCCAGCACTTTGCACTTTGCACCCAGCACTTTGCACCCAGCACTTTGCACCCAGCACTTTGCACCCAGCACTTTGCACCCAGCCCTGGCACTTTGCACCCAGCACTTTGCACCCAGCACTTTGCCCCAGCCCTGGCACTTTGCATCCAGCACTTTGCACCCAGCATTCAGCACTTTGCACCAGCACTTTGCACTTTGCACCCAGCCCTGGCACTTTGCACCCAGCCCTTTGCACCCAGCCCTGGCACTTTGCACCCAGCACTGGCACTTTGCACCCAGCACTTTGCACTGTGCCCCTGCACCCAGTCTCTAACTCTGCCCTGCACCCAGCCCTGCCCCCACATTCTGCCCTGCCCCCACACTCACACTCTGCCCTGCACCCACTCTGCCCTGCACCCACACTCACACCCTGCCCTGCATCCCCACCCCCACTCTGCCCTGCACCCAGTCTCCCACTCTGCTCTGCACCCACACTCACACCCTGCATCCCCACTCTGCCCTGCACCCAGTCTCCTGCCCTGCACCCCCCACCCCCACTCTGCCCTGCACCCCCACCCCCACTCTGCCCTGCACCCCCACCCCCACTCTGCCCTGCACCCACACTCACGAACCGCTCTGTGCGAATGGAGCCACTCGCACAGAGCGAACCGCTCTGTGCGAATGGAGCCACTCGCACAGAGCGAACCGCTCTGTGCGAATGGAGCCACTCGCACAGAGCGAACCGCTCTGTGCGAATGGAGCCACTCGCACAGAGCGAACCGCTCTGTGCGAATGGAGCCACTCGCACAGAGCGAACCGCTCTGTGCGAATGGAGCCACTCGCACAGAGCGAACCGCTCTGTGCGAATGGAGCCACTCGCACAGAGCGAACCGCTCTGTGCGAATGGAGCCACTCGCACAGAGCGAACCGCTCTGTGCGAATGGAGCCACTCGCACAGAGCGAACCGCTCTGTGCGAATGGAGCCACTCGCACAGAGCGAACCGCTCTGTGCGAATGGAGCCACTCGCACAGAGCGAACCGCTCTGTGCGAATGGAGCCACTCGCACAGAGCGAACCGCGATTCGCTCTGTGCGAGTGGCTCTGTGCGATCCGTGCACATAGACATGAAGAATACTTACCTCCGGAACGCGTCACATCCGTCACGTAGCTAAAAGAAGGCGGAGACTGCAGAGCGTGTAGCAGAAGCGGGGAACGCTCGCGGAGGTAAGTAAAAGGAGCCGAGTGCTCCAACAACGAATTGATCACTCGATTAATCGATAACGGAAATCGTTATCGATGATTTCCGTTATCGATTATTATCGATTTTATCGATTCGTTGTTTCAGCTCTAATATAGTTTAATTTCAGCAGAAGTCCAGCTATTGATTTAGCAGCCTTTCTCAGGACTTAATCCTGTTTAATATCGAATTCCCAGAATGGTCAGTTTAAGCACAGAAAGGATATATTTTATATCTGAATATGTAATATATTTAAGTATGCTTCCCGCATCCAAAGATTTGAGAACACGCTATATGTTTTACTATGTTTTGTTTTATCCAAACTATGTGTTAAGTCTTTGCAAACACTAACAATATTATGTGTGCAACATCATACCACAATCTCCCAATTGTATTCTTTTGTTTTCATATATTATTGTGCTTTT
Organism: Spea bombifrons; assembly: GCF_027358695.1. Classification (NCBI taxonomy): domain Eukaryota; kingdom Metazoa; phylum Chordata; class Amphibia; order Anura; family Pelobatidae; genus Spea; species Spea bombifrons. The sequence goes on from NC_071090.1 coordinate 42,260,998, forward strand.
ATTTATAAACTCCAATATATTCAGCAGTGTTTTTGATTACTATTAACATGTTTTACATACATAAGAAGGCAGACACGGTTTGGAGAGCCCTGTTCATATGATCTTAGAACCTTATTCTTTGTCAGACGCTTGGTGGATCATGATAAATTCTCTCCCAGAGTCAGGAGACTTTGAATTCTATTTTTGAGATGTGTTGGTATTCTTGTTACAATTGTCTTTCCTTTATACTAATATGGGAAATAAAAATACAGGGGATTTTCTATGAACATGGTGTTTTCCATTTATTATTGCAAGCAGAATTGCATATGCCAACTAGAAATTAAGATATTTAATGTGTTGGCGAAACAAGTAGGGTTTTGATCTGAAGTCAGATTCTTACATATAACCAAATGTTTCCTAGGGCGAAATATCACAAAGTGGGAAATACATTTTTATGAAACTGAAATAAACCCTGAAAATAGGCACATTTTACTTGTCTTGAGTTTAGAAACACCTCATATGCCTGGGGTTGTCATCTGTTTTGCCATTTACATGTCAAATATCACAAGGTGAATGCCAATTTTTCTGGTTATAAAATAACAGTTTCCAGCAACAGCCCACAAAGTTTAACTTTTCTTGAAAGGCAGACAAACCCAGCAGTTTCACGAGCCTCATTCTACCACTTTTTCATGCAGCCATTTACACATAAAATGTTGCTTTGAATTTCTACCACAAAATAACAGGTAATAAGGATTCATTCATTTCAGCTGTGACATCCCCTGGACGGGTGCGTCTGAAGAGAAGAGAGGTATAGCCATTGGAATCCTTTGAATGTCATATCTCTCAATGTGAGCGCTATTATCTGACAGATAATCAAGGGGTATACCAACAAAAACATGAATGTTTCAACTTCGTTACGAAGGGCTACTAGGATTGGCCTATTACAATGATTCACTGAACTATTTGGGTAGGTTAGTCTAGATGCATTTCCAGATACCACAGTTATTCTGAATGATTCTATTGTGTTGACAAAATATAACAAGATATGTTAAATATAAGAACAATATATCTGACTGTGTTGTCATAGAACGCCAATGGTTCCAGTCAAGTAAGGTCACAAACAATGAAATATTGCCAGTCTATGTGTGCCTATGTGTCACTCTCATAATTATTTACACATGCTTCCAGTGATGCAGCCAGTTAAGCCATTCCTATTTTTCTTTTTCATCTTTTATGGCAGGGTATCTGTTCCAGTTCATTTGTGTTCAGATCTCCTTGCAGATATACTTTGTAACATTAACAAATAATAACATAAGTGAGTGAAAGATCACATAGTATATATCCAAGCATAACACGTACATATATAAGCTGTGAATCCAAGTCTTACAGACGTACGGTCTGGAAGGTGAACAAGTTCCCATACAGTGTCAAACAAGCAGTCAAATAATATTAAAACAAATAATTGAAGTAAAAGGTCCATTGCTTTATTTCAAATAAACCAACTGGGTTCCATGCTAAAGTTTCCTTCCCAGATTATGTTTAAAGTCCACATACTTTGCTCATTACTAACTATTCTACCTTTTTCTGCTAACCTTTTTTTGTGTATTAACTTGTAATTTTTTATGTATTGTTACCAGAACAGATTTTTAAAGAGAAAAAAATCTGTAGGTAGTAATGTTAGGCCTATAATATCAATGAAATGTGAAGACCTTATACAATAGTGTTAAACTGTATATGTCAATCTACATTTATATGTAGGAGTATATTGTGGAACTCATTCAACACCTAATTTGTATTACTTTAGTGAAACTTTTTAGTAGTAGGAGCAAGGTTTTTTTTTCCATCCACATATATGGTATCACAACAGCTATGGGAACTGTCTCTTTAATTTCTGGCAAAAAAAAAAACCCCAACAATTTGCGCTTCTCGAGCATCTGTTTGTTGAAAGAGGGAGCGAGAAGCTTTTTTCTATAGAGAAAGGCACATAGAGTGAGAGACCACACAGAAACATAGAGCCAAGGGAGAAAAAACATGTACAAACCCAAACTCCTTGCAGTATTCCATTCATCACCAGCATATGCAAACTGTGCCACTCCAGCAGGTGGAATCCATCGCCTGGGGTCTCCAAGACTCCAGCTAAGCACAAGTTTAGCAAGTGTTAGAATCCAGAATCCCATTTAAAGGCTCTCTATATAGGAAATATCATTAGCACTAGACATTCTTTCAGAAACAATTGTACATTTCATATTTAAAAAGTTACAAGATGTCTTCTCTCTTTTTTTTTTTTTTAAAGCGTCATACAAAAATCTAAAATTCGATCTCCTCATCAAAGACTTTTACTTTGATTTAACCTTTGTTATTTTTTTTTTTTAAGGCACTGCTTCACATTAATATTCACAAAAACGTTTTCTAGCTTGAGATCTTTATTTTCTTAACTAATTATCCATGAATTTTAACCTATGGACACACATGGTTTATTAATAAGCATGAAGCATATGTGGACAATTATGTTTTCTTTATTTTTTAACAACAGAATGAATGTTATACCCTGCTATTGTTTGCTAATTAAAATGTTACTCTTCTCTAGAGCCCTCTATAGAGCCAGAATGAATGATTCTTAAGACTGAATAAACCCTAACATATTAAATTTAAACATCTGAAATATGTTACCATAATGATAAGCCCTATTCTAAGTCTTGGTTTTAATGTGCCCGTTTTCCTTATAACTTTTATAATGCAAGTACAGACAAAAGATATTTTAATCGTAATAATGCATACCATCAGTTTCTAAGCTCGTTTTCACATCCAAAGCTGTATCCTCAAGGTATTGTCCTTGCAAAACAACCCTTTAAATATCAATTTGGCACCACATATAATTGATCATGAAAACAAGTGTCGCCAAAGGAAGTATCCTTATAATATCATCTTCTGTCTGTGCTGCAGCGTATGACACTACAGTGCAGGTCTGCGCAATCACAAAAGTGATTTTCTTTTTTCCAGAATGAGGAATCTGCACACTCCAAAAGAACCCAGGGCCAGTTCCCAGTAAATCCAATAGATAAATAAAGGCTCCAGGCACTCAAAAGTTCCAACGTCAGGCAGATTTAAGATAAAGAACAACGTTTCGACCTCACAATGAGGTATTATTCAAGTTAACCACATCTTAACCACAACTGGTTAACTTGAAAAAGACCTCATTGTGAGGTGGAAACGTTGTTCTTTATCTTAATAAATCTGCCTGGCGTTGGAACTCTTGAGTGTCTGGAGCCTTTATTTTTCTTATTTCCAGAGTCGTAAAGAGGCTGGTAGGAGCATTATTAAACACTCATCTACAGACACCAGACAAGCCAAGCTTGTTTTTCCCTTAGAAAGCTCATGGTGCTGCCACAACCACAAGGGATTCTGGGTAGGCACAGGCAAATAAGGTCAACAATGATGACCTTTTACCTCTATATCCACTTTATACATGGATAATTGCCCGCTGTACAAGACGGGATTTAGACAAAACTTGGGGAGAGGTGCAGTAGCCAGATCATCACTCATGGACAGCTGTTTCGTCCTTAACGGGACTCGTCAGCATGAGGTTGTGATACTAGCTTAATACTTGATAAAGAGGCTGCTGAGTGTGACCCCCTGGAGGCCACTGCTCTTAATAAATATTTTTTTTATTGTAGTAACATATGACATTATCATATGACCACCCTAGAAGCCCAGCCTGGAGGGAGTACCGGAGACACAGAAACATGAGAGCTGAGACCAGCTCTACTCCTTGACTACAGCTTCTACTGGATGTGACCGTGAATAGCATGTGTACACATGGAGAGCCTCAGTTCTTTTTTTTAATCTAAAATTGTTCACACAATATCAAGTATTTTGAAAGTAAAATCGAATGCAGACACAGGTCAAAAAAGCATTAGGGTAAATATTCAGAGGTATGTCTATACCCACTGGACAGCTTGGCTACAGAAAAACATGAAAAATATTTACATATAAAGCAAATATATTTTGCTAGTCCTATTCACATAGAATTTAATTAGAAAACAACAAACTAAGCTTCAAAGCTAATGCGGAAAAAATAAACTCAGTCCCATTAAATGAAAAATTGGCAGCCGTTGGCAATAATAATATTGAACTGTTTTGGCAATTGTTTGACAGCTGTTATGCCAAGAATTTTACTGAACAGCATGACTGTAAGGATAGTGGTATGTGTACTTTTAACATCCATAATTGTAAAAATACGCAAAAGTGATATTGTCCAAAATTCAGGACAATTCACATGACAATATATTTTAAATAATGGAAGCCTTTTCAGGGTCACATAACTGTCTCTAGTGGATGATGTAACGCTTTGTATTGTTTAGTGCGAAATTATTTTCTGCCCAAAGTTTGCAGCCCTTACATAGAAGCTTGAGGTCCACAGAACCCCTGAGGTTTTTATTTAATGTAAGAAAGTTTTACTTAATGTAAAGAAGATTTACTTTACTGAGATGGTGGTGGATATGTGGAACAGACTACCAACAGAATTAGCTTGAGGTCCACAGAACCCATGACATCTTTACTTTTATTTAATGTAAGAAAGTTTTACTTAATGTAAGGAAGATTTACTTTACTGAGAGGGTGGTGGATATGTGAAACAACCTCCCAGCAGTAGTAGCTTGAGGTCCACAGAGCTCGTGACATTTTTACTTTTACTTCATGTAAGAACGTTTTACTTAATGTAAGGAAGATTTACTTTACTGAGAGGGTGGTGGATATGTGAAACAACCTCCCAGCAGTAGTAGCTTGAGGTCCACAGAACCCCTGAGATTTTTATTTTCCTCATCCTTGCATCCTTTCTTTTAGAAGTTGGTGTTTTGGTTGAGATATTTTTAAAGATATTATTAAAAGTTTAGTTTTAGATCTGGGGTAGTTTTTTCCCCCTATATAGATATCTGATATTGCAGTGGTCAGTGATAACATTTGTTTTCTTTTGCTGTATGTAACCTCTTGCATCCTGGCCTTGATTTCTGGGGAGGTTGCATTTGCTAATACTTAATAGGTAGCACTTGTTAGATTTATTGTACTCATGAATGCTTAACCTTAACTACATTTTCTGGGCTTGTCTGGGCTTTCACAGCTTGTCTGACCCCAACAAGAGGAATCTCTTATAATTAAGCAGAAAATGTGTAAAATGGATGGTGGGGGAATCAGCTACTGCAGGCAAAAGAATGAACAAATCTTAACAAAACTTCTGAGGTTTTGCCATTAGTTTTCATTTGTTTGGTCGGGGCCCTCCTCTTTATCTGAGATTCAGACGAACGCACAAAATTGGCCAAGTTTGTTAAAAATAAAGTTCATATGAATCTAAATGCACAAGTCTACTAATTACTACTTATAGAATGATTAGGGTGAGGGTAGATGTCCGTGATGTCGTCATGGAGGAGAGGAAGAGGACTCCAGTGGCAACCTGTGAAGCTCTGGTGAACTCCAAGCCCAAGAGGGTTAAGGCAGTGCTGGAAAATAATGGTGGCCACACAAAATATTGACACTTTGGACATTTCCACTTAGGGGAGTACTCACCTTTGTTGCCAAGGTTTAGACATTAATGGCTGTGTGTTGAGTTATTTTGAGGGGACAGCAAATGTACAGGCTGTACTCTCACTACTTTACATTGTAGCAGAGCGTCATTTCTTCAGTGTTGCCACATGAAAAGATATAATAAAATATTTACAAAAAATGTGAGGGGTGTACTCGCTTTTGTGAGATACTGTGTATATATATATATATATATATATATATATATATATATATATATATGAATATAAATAAGAACAGACACATGTGTGTTTACAATAGAGCTGGTCAAGACATTCTTGGAAAAATAGCAGAAGGCAGCACATTCTGAGAAAAAATCCCCACAGCTGATTTTCTGTGGGCATGCATCCCATGTAAGCGCCATAATGTTTAGACCACGTGAGCAATCAACAATTTCTGCTTGCTTTTAAACTTACTCTCTTATTGTGAAAGCAGAAGAAGAAGGGGAAATCACAGTTATTTTTATAGTTAACAAGATATAGTTAACAGCATGTTTACTTACTTTCATTAACCAACAACCACCCCGGGATCTTTAAATTCTGGGACACAGAAAACATTTCCAACTATTTTGCAGATTCTAGCCACTCCATAAATCTATACCAGAAGACTGTGAATTGCAAGCTATTGTACATTTAGTTTTATCATTCTAAAATGGCGCTATTTTATTTTTCTATTTTGAAATAATAAATAACATGAATGATGAAGCACAGAAAGAACCCTGAACATTTGTAATTCATTTTTATGAGGAGCCAAATGTGTAATTGTGAAGCAGTTTTGTAATATACAGAAAGTAGCACAAAATGGACTGTTGGTTACCTGGTTTGTCATTTGCCAAGCTAGAAATGTGTTGGTTTAACCTGAACACTACATTTGGACGTCTATTAAAGGTTAAAAATGGAGGAGAACCATAGCAGAGCAATACATTAAACAGAGGCTTAGATACATGTTAACACATCACAGGTTTAGCAGTGCAACAGCTGGCCTGAATTATTACCAAATAATCTGAAGCCCTTTATACAATTATCTGCACATAAATTTTTCTGTAGACAACTATATACTTAATCATACTTGCCCTATGAGAAGAATAATTAAAAAGCCAGAGCGTGATTATAGGAATCCAATGTGTAATGCACTCTATGTTCATAATTTTAATTTATTGAATGATCTGTCAAGTTAAAATACTTTTTTTGCACTAATGAAATCATCTATAATATATGCCAAAGCCAACTCAGTCACATCGTAATAGTACGTTTTGATTGAGATTTGAGATCAAGGAAGCTGAACCTATTTGTCTAAGGAACCTTGATTTAGAAAGCGTGAGTATTTCTAACCCAATGCGAACCTAGCAAAAGACTTTCTGTTCACCATCTACAATTAGGAAATTCAGCTGCAATCCTCTTATGTCATAGTTCTATTTTTAACCCTTGTAGAGCCAGCGGAATGTTAAACACAGTGTATCCCACTGCCGCAGTATCACAGTGGTAAATGTATGCCGCATATTTTTCTATGGTTTGACACACTCATTTATTCTGCTGTTCCTGTCCTGGCACATCTCTTCCGCCATTTTCTCTGCTCTCTTTCTTGAGCTTCTATCAACATCTATTGCTAACATTTCCATACTTATGTTGAAAACATCTTATTTTCTTAACTACCATTTGGAATATATAAAGACATTAGGGTAAAAGACAGTGGGCTTTACTCACCAAAGGAAACATTTCGCAGACTTCGCAGGAGAGTTCTGGCTTCAACTCCTTGACAACTCCTTGACCACTCTTTAAACATTATGAAGGTCCATCCTCAATAAGCTGCTGGTGCAGGAAGAGTCACTCATTACATTATACTTTATGCAGGACTTTCACAGCCCTTCTACCTCGGGGAAGGCTGCCAGTGTTGGCCTTTCAAACAAGCAATATATGTTGGTTCAACAACCTTTCAGTAAATACAATATCACTGGTGATCTCAACCGCCCTCCCCGTTGATCACTGAATAATAAAGGGTTATCTATACATCTTTTGATAGCTTAAGGTTGAATTGGTATTTGTATGCAGAACATTATTTTGTTACTTGTTTTAATTTGCTGGTGCGGGGTCTGTACATGCCACGCTCTCCGCCCATTTCCTCTTTAAATGGGGGTATTTCCCTCGGACACCAGCGGGAACTCCCACCTACATCAGATGGAGCTCCCACTGATGTCAGTGGGCAGTCACGGCCGCATCCCGCAAGGGAAGGCTCTGGGAAGCCAGAGTGAACAAATTATTGTGTTAAATACTACATGTTATGTCCATTCTACCCATTGTGCTACAGAATTTGATGACGCTATATAAAACAATCAATAATAATAAGAAGAAATATGGGCATTTTCTTAGTTGTTTCCCCAAACATTTCTCTGCCTTTCTTTTATTAATATGTAGATTAACTCTTGTTTCCTACACATAGCTCTCAGCTTTCAGGTGGGCTTCATCCACGTCCTAACCTTGATGATGTTTGATTATCCTTGCTTAATGTAGAAGAGCAGAGCCGGCCTTAGGTGTTCTGGCGCCCTGTGCGGACTACTCGTCTGGCGCCCCCCCATCCCAAAAAAAGAAAGGAATCAAAACTTGTAACAAAACCCCAATCACTTTATACTACGCCAAACATTGATGTGGTGTAGGCCTACCACTTCATTGTCTGGCTTAGTAGTAGGGATGCAACGAAACGAATTCTGGACTGAAACCAAAAGTGCAGCATTTACCTGGCCAAAACCGAATATGACCCCCCCCCCACACCATATCACATAACAAAACAATTAAATAACAATATTTATATATATATATATATATATATATATATGATTAACAGCAATCACATTCTTATCATGCCCGCAGATTCCAGGATGTACTCGTAGACTACTTGGCATGATAGGAGTATGATTGCCCTATGTACCCCGTCTCACTCCATTCTCCCTATCTACCCCCTCCTAACTATCTACCCTCTCCCTCTTTGTAGTTCACTTACCTTTCAGAAGTCCTGCGGTGAGGGTGCAAGGCCTCTGCCTCCCAGCTCTGCCACTGTATGGAACAGTATAGAGTGATGGGAGTTATGATGTACTTTAGAGCATAATTATATAATGAAAAATACATTGGAAATGGTACAGCATAACACCCATCACCCTCACACACTTACCAATCCACACGCATACCAATCCACACGCATACCAATCCACACACATACCAATCCACACACATATACTAATCCACACACATACCAATCCACACACATACCAATCCACACACATACCAATCCACACATATACCAATCCACACACATACACCAATCCACACACATACACCAATCCACACACACATACCAATCCACACACACATACCAATCCACACACATACCAATCCACACACACATATACACCAATCCACACATATACCAATCCACACATATACACCAATCCACACATATATACCAATCCACACATATACACCAATCCACACGCATACCAATCCACACGCATACCAATCCACACACGTATACACCAATCCACACACGTATACACCAATCCACACACGTATACACCAATCCACACATATACACCAATCCACACATATACACCAATCCACACATATACACCAATCCACACATATACACCAAACCACACATATATACTAATCCACACATATACCAAACCACACATATATACCAAACCACACATATATACCAAACCACACATATATACTAATCCACACATATACACCAATCCACTCTCACTATCACTCTATGCTTTCCTACCTTTCCTCTTTCAGTTTCTTTGCCTCCTCTTCGCTCTTCTTCTTAGTTCTTCTGTCTTCTCTTCTTCCGGGTCAGAGGGCACCGAGACCGGTGGGCGCGGCTTCAGTGCTGTGCGCCGGGATCTGACAGCAAACCCCGGCGCATAGCAGCTGTTGCCGCGGGGATCACAAGGGAGCGGTATCGGAGGTCTGTTAAAGACCTCCGATACTGCTCCCTTGCGAGCCTGCTCCTCCAGCGGCGGACATTACTGTCCGTCTCTGGAGGGGTGCCGGGTGCCCCCATACTGGCGGCTGCGGACCCCGCGGCGGCAGGGGCGTCGGACCGCGCTGCGGCGGACCCCGCGGCGGCAGTGGCGTCGGACCGCGCTGCGGCGGCGGACCCCGCGGCGGCGCCCCCTGGAGTGTGGCGCCCTGTGCGGTCGCACAGGTCGCACACCCCAAAGGCCGGCCCTGTAGAAGAGTCGGGTGCAGGGCTGTAGCAAATGTTTCCATGAATTGGGCCGTGTTTTGGATAAGGCCCATGGACAGAAATAGCTTCTCCTAAAACTGCAGAATAAGTAAATTGGAACTGAGGATCTAGAATTGAGGAGCAAATGATTTTGCTATTTTCATTGTTGGGTATAGAGTTAATTTAGATGCTTTCAAAACTGTTGTGTCCCTGTGCATTAACAGCTAACTTGAATTCAATTGAGATGCTATGGCATTATGTTAAAAAGGCAAGAAGAATGAATCAAATCGTGAAGGGACAAATACTTTTTCACAGCAGTGTATTTAGGACATTTTGTAAGAGGTCATTAAATTGTAGAATTTATATTACACAGGTCTCTATTTCGCAGAAATGAATCTGGTCTAATTTACAGCAATGGTTACGTCTACATGCAGTTTAAACTGTAAGCCTCGAATGTTGTAGTCGGAGGGTGTCCTGCACTGTCCTGGAGATTCTGCAGGCTCTGAAGTATAGCCACCTCGAATTTTGCTAAATGCCAGTGTCTGTGGCATGGTGACATCATGTCTTGTTTTATAAATTTCATGTGACTGGGCTGCCTCCTGCTTTCCATTACTACTGTGCAGAAAGCCCATGAATGGAACTGTGAATTAGTCAGGGCTATCAGATAAATTCTGGGTTGCCTAATGCTTATTCCCACATGCTTCTCACTTCATCGTAAAGCATCATCTTTGCTAGTTGTGAACCCCTCACAAAGGGCTGGTTCGCAGGTCAAATTTCTACTCAAAACAAAATTTTTTCATTATTTAAATGCTCGATTAGTGTGGAATTTAGTAGTAGTACTCTTACAATTGCCTCTTACAATGCTAGCAGAAATGCTTTTTTACATTTATTTATATGTACTGATTTACCTTATATATTATATATATATTTATAACTGGCACAGTTGTAATTATAAATGTATGGTCATACTATCCATGTGATTCAGAATAAATTAGTATATTACACAGGGGAGGCATGGCAACCAGCAATTGTCCTTCCCAGAGTCTGATCTAATTACATTTGGGCCCTAAACGTTTTATTTTCTATCTTTTCACTTTACTTGCTGTACCACAAGTACATGGAGGTACTGGGGCTCTAGGCAGTAGTGGATCCTTTGTATGCTTCTTGCACAGGTTTTTGAACAGTGTGATGGGCAGGGTTGGATACTGCCCATTACTGACCGTGCTGGGGTAATCTTTGAGTTAAATGTACTTTTGACTGCTTTGTTAATGAGCAGCGCTTTAACAGTTGTCTTCCTGATTTTACCAGAATTGGAAATTTTAATATAGCATCAAATACCATCATTTCTGTTATCAAAAAATGTGTGTTATTTACTTGTCATTAGGGCTGTTCCTAGTGGGGTGCAATGACTAGGGCAACGTGACTTTCGCAGTAACGCCCACCGGCAATAACATCATCATAACCATGGCACATTTTTTTAAATCCCTTATCCCTTTATATATATATATGTGTAATAGTACATATTATTTAATAAATGTCGTATTAATAATTTGCCTTATAAAACTTTGCCTCGGTCATTTTAACTTGCTTGAGTGCTTATGTCTTCCTTTATAATACATTCACTGACACACATTCATGACCATACCATACACTAACATACACACACACACACCATACATTAACAAGCATACTCGTAAACATATACTAACAAACACTCTCACACACAATAAAGAATAACAATAAACTAACACCATGCAATTACACATACACACACTCGAACACCATACGTTTACATACATACTCCTTCCCATATCACAACTCCATCTCTCCTCTGTTTTCCCTCTTCCCCTTTTACAACTTCCCCTCTTCCTCAGCTCTGCCCCTTTCTCAGGCATTCCTCATTCATGGCTTTCCCTCTCCTTCAGCTCTCCCTCTCTTTCTCTCTCTCTCTTCCACTCACAGAACTTCCTTTACCTCTCACCTCAAGCAGGCCTTTCTTCATACAGCTTGCACTCTGTTTATGAGCTGCCGTGTGCTTCAACCATAAGGTTACATAATATGTGTTATGCTTCCTTGTTGGGCACCCGTATGGTATTGTAGACTGCCCCCTTTTGTCCTATAAAAAGGACAGCCCTGCTGATCATGAATAATATTGTAATCTGGTGAAGAAACTCTGGGTAAACTACAATGTTTGATATTTTCCGGTTTTCTGGGTTAATAGGTTTAAGAACCCAACTCCTACCTCAAAGCTTTGCTCATCATAACTCTCTGTATATCATTCACTTTTACCCTGGCATATAGGCTAGATCTTTACCACTATCAGCAATATCGTCTCTTAAGAGATTAACCACACAAAAGTAATTTTTTAGCCAAATACCAGGTGTAATTCTGTTTTTCCATATAAATTCACCATAGTGAAATGATAGCTCAGTTGCTCCATTTGTCACAATGTTACCTCAGATCTGTAAAATGAGAACGTTTTAGCTAAAGCAGCACCTGCATAAACATGACCAGGGCTGGAGATGGTGCCTATTGTACTTTGATATTGTATCTTTATGTAAAACTTCACAGTTGTATGTGATCGGCGTAGCCACATTTTTTACAGTAGCTGTCATGTGAATTGGAACACGTAGAGGATCTGTAAAGGGATAGTTTACTGTCCCTGACAGTCTCGCTAACGAAGAATGCATATTAGCCTGTGAGTCAATTATTCTTGGCTTGAAAGCAACCAATCAGCGGCAGGAAAACACTCCCTTTGAGATCTTTCCATGCTTTCCCAAGGGGTTGGAACAGACACCCTCCCGCAGAATTAACCAAGCCAGTGCTGGAGCTGGCTGGAGTTAAGCATATCACATACAGTATATGGAGATATGTTCCGCCTGCACTGAAAGATAGCTGGGGGTAGGAAAGGAGCAAATTCATATGAGATATTATGCAGAATCCCCAATGCATTTGTAAGGAGATCACCACAAAAATTAAAAGGGACCTCAGGGCTATCATATGCTTTAAAATGCATAATATGGCTTTAGTGTCTCTTTAGCAATGAGCTGCACTGAATCAAACATACATATCTAGCAGACATGTGGAAATGGGCCAAAAACGATTTGGACGAATTGTTTTTGGCCTATTCATTTTCAGGCAACTAATTATGTTACCTGCCCATTCGCTTCGGAATAAAATCAGGGTGCGTTTTTAATTCGGGAACTAAATTTGTTGCAGGGTGCCGACATTCACACTCATTCTCATTTCCACAATCTCTAAATGTTTACCTACCTTCTTTGACGACCACTACCGCTACTGCATCTTCCTGTTCTTCTATCTTAAATATTCTCTCTTTCATCTTCCCTCTTTTATCTTCCTGATTGGCAGGTGAGTTTATGTGAGATTAATTAACTGTATATATAAGAAATGACCAACAATGGATAGTTTCTCTCTTATGCAAACAAAGTTTTCTCAATCCAGGTACAACTCACCTTGAATTAAACCCACATATATATGTACCGTATTGGCTCGGATATAGGCCGCCCCCGTATATAGGCCCCACCCTAAAAGTTTGGTGCTTTTTTAAAGAAAAAGTTTTTTTCTTTAAAAAGCACCAAAAAAAAAAAAACATTCTGCCACTCTGTCCCCCCCCGAGATATGCTACCACTGTCCTCCCCCCCAAGATATGTTGCCACTGTCCTCCCTCCCCGAGATATACTGCCACTGTCCTCCCTCCCCGAGATATACTGCCACTGTCCTCCTCCCCCCGAGATATGCTGCCACTGTCCCCCCCCCGAGATATGCTGCCACTGTCCCCCCCCGAGATATGCTGCCACTGTCCTCCCTCCCCGAGATATACTGCCACTGTCCTCCCTCCCCGAGATATACTGCCACTGTCCTCCCTCCCCGAGATATACTGCCACTGTCCTCCTCCCCCCGAGATATGCTGCCACTGCCCCCCCCCGAGATATGCTGCCACTGCCCCCCCCGAGATATGCTGCCACTGTCCTCCTCCCCCCGATATGCTACCACTGTCCTCCTCCTCCTCCCCCCCCCGACTTACCGGAGCAGACTCCCGGGTGTCTTGCGGGGCCGGCGGGGGGCATCTACGCAATATGCGTATACAACCGGAAGTTGTATACGCGTATTGCGTAGATGTCCCCCGCCGGCGCCCCGCAAGACACCCGGGAGTCTGCTCCGGTAATTCTTGGGGGCAGAGGTAAAACGCATCGTGTGGACGGTCACCGGCTGCGGCGATGCGGGTAAACAACCCGGAGGCTGTTTACCCGCATCGCTGCAGCCAGTGACCGTCCAGACGATGCGCTTAGACAACCTCCCGTGCCGGCACCCCCCCCCGTGGGAAGTGCTGGCACGGGAGGCTGTCTGAGGACATCCGAGAGTAGGATACAGGTCCCCTGCACCGTTGCGGGGGATCTGTATCCTAACCCCGCTGCCTGACCCCGAAAATAGGCCGCACCCCCACTTTAAAGTCTTAAAGTGGGGGAAAAAAGTGCGGCCTATATTCGAGCCAATACGGTATATATTAAGAAAATATCATCTATTAAGAAATAAACCCAAGACTAAAACATCACCTCCTTAGCGCTTTTGGTTTGATAAAATGAACATCCTTACCAACATTTTAGCCGTCTGTTTTACATCAGTGTGCCGCTATAAAGATGTTTATTTCTGCTTTTACCTCCACTGGATATCTAATTAGATTAGTAAGTAGAATCTGAACAACATACCACTGCATTGTCATTCCTTCTGTATTTTTCAAAATCTACATTTTTTAACCACACACGGTAAAATGAAATACAGGTGAAAAGGAAAGATTAAAAATGATCAGGACTTTGAAATTCAGGATCCTCGGATCTGTCATAGATTGAAGTGTCTACTTACAGTGCCAATTACCTTTTATAATTTCCATTTAGCATAGAAAGGCTTTAATCTTTCCTATTGTATTACTTTTATGGAACATGCACAGCTATTTTTGCTAGATCATTTACGAAACGGACTTGATAATGGACCAGTATATATTTTGGCAATATCTAGTAAGCATTCTTTATAATAAAGAATTATAATAATTTGCCTTTAGGGCTCAATGATTGTGTTTACATGAATCAGAATGGAGTAGGAGACAGAACATCAAAAGAGCTGAAGTGGAAGAACAAGAGAGAAAGAGGGAATGCAGATTGGTAAAGAGTAAAAAGTAAAAATAATGGGGTCAGAAAAGGATTGTATGTGAATGCCAGGTATACTTTAAAAATAAGCCTCTCTATACGTTATATAACCCACTTCTATCCCATGAACATAGTTCTGTGGCTTTCTCAGTATGTCGCATTTCTTTAACATGACTTATAATGAGACCCTTATATCTCTTTCAGTCAGACAAATTTCCCAAGCTTTTATAAATGACTGCTTCTGTAGCTGCATGAGCCAGACACACAGCAGGTGCAACCAGAGACTGAGTGGGAGCATGTATTCTACTCGACAGTTTGATTTTAACACAGACTTCATCGCTGTTGATACCTGTGTCTGATGTGAGAAACGATCACAGATTTAAACCAGAGGTCGGCCTGTATGGCTTACGAACTGGCTTCTTAGAGAGGACTTTCTGAGCCCTCATTAAGAGGAACCAGGTTTGAGTCTATTGATAGTTTTCTGGTTTATGTCTTGGCTATTTCTGGTCTTCTCACAGCTGCTGTTGGAGACACGGCTATGTCTTTTTGCAAGGCAGAGTTATGTTATTACAAAATATTCCTTAAATTGAGTTCATGGCAGCATATCCCCGGTAATCCTACCAGGAGTGACACTGTCATGTATTTCATTTGTTTTGCTTTATGACAACAGTTAATGTACTCTGAGGGATAATACCAGATTTCATTTTCTAGTTTATTTTATTTTTGTAATTCTCCGACTTTTACAAATGACATAAAATCCGTAGACTTTTTCATGATACCGCATTGGCAGTATGCTCTATGAGAAGGATTATGAAATATTACAAAGGGCTGATTTCATAGAGAAAATGCAATAAACAGATGTAGTTCTATTATTTGCAGAAAAAGATATAGACGTGTTTAAATAATTTGAAAGCATTACATCTAATCCAGCAGCTCAATGGAATTTTTTTTATTTATTAAAAAATAAAATAAAAAGGTAAAATATATATACACTAAACTCATCTTGTCCCCAGGCATAAAGAAAAATATAACCTGCATTGATGATCTATATGTTCATTGTGTCACTGAACATATAGGAGACATTTTGGTGAAAAAATGATTTCCAATCACACATACTGGTTACACAATGATGTATGTACATAAGTGTAGCTCAATAGACACATCACCAGATAATGAATTTTTACTTCATTTTTCACATGCCTGGAAAGTCTCAAGATTTGCCCCAGAGGCATCAGTTGTCATGGTTGATTATTTGGACTTTGGAGCAGTGCTATTATCTCTAGGTATGGATTTGTTCACCAACTCTAATTGTCCTGTTCAACCTTTGCTTCCTTTTTGGCAAACTGAGAGCTAGATTTACCCCCACTACACAATTTTGCTTCTAGGAAGGTTCCCACATGGAACACGATGAGAAGACCTCAGGGCCGACTGCCATTGGAAGTCAATTGTGATTTGGTGTCCTTTGGCTCTTGGAAAGGGCCAATGAAGCTGGAGGAAGTACTAAAATGATTTAAGAATATTTTTTTTTTTTTTATGTATTACTTCCCAGCGGTGCCATAATTGTACCCTTCCTAAATCACATGCTATCTTTGAGCCAAAACAGCCCATTTTAAAAAATATATATGAACAGGGTGCTGGTAAAAAGAAGTACCCACTCCAGATGGGCCAAAAGACAATTATATTTCATATTATACTTGCTAACACATAAGGATGTACTTTGTATACCACATGTATTGTTGAATAAGATATTGTAAAGCATTATTTAATTATTTCCAGTCATTTTCCAGTTAGATTATGGGAAGCTATTATTTGAATTGGAAAATTCCATTTGGAACATATGTGATCCGATGAATCCTTAAGAACACGCTCAGCATGTCTTATCCAGCACAAACTGTTCCAAACTTTGTAAGTGGTTTGTAGTATGAGAAGAAAAAGCTCCTAAAAGCTATCTAAAGTTTAAGGCAAAATCGGTCATCAAAACATTTTTGCATAATGTGGACGATTATTTTTGGTCTTGTCTCGTTTTAAATATTTCAGTGACAGTTGAAAATACGTCATATAATTAAAGGTCACACGAATGGTTGTAAGGGCTCAAGGATTACATGAAAGTGTTTAATGAGACTATTATTTTTATTGGTTTATATTTCCATTTTGTATTGCACATTTTAAATATTCATGTGGTTCTTCATGCTCAAAAATGTCAAAATATTTGAGGGCACCTAAACACTTATTATAGCTTATTATAGCTAGCTACTCTTAACTGCAAACAATAGCAGGCTGGGTGAATAAATCACAAATGACATCAATAGCTCATAGAAATTAAAATGTATACCCTCTTCATGCATTTTTTAGTGTACACGATTAGAGGCTAAGTACAAAATAGGAAAAATTATAGTTATCTATAGAAAGTAGTGCTGTTTGCCCCTGGTCTAATTTTTGCTCCTTTGTTGATAGTATATGTATAAAGCCTTAGGGAACATAAAAAGACACAATATCTGTATTTTAATTCTCCCAGTGGGTAAACATTGCTGGCGACTGGACCAATGCAAAGTTTGAGAAGTAGTCTTATCACCATAGAAACCAATGAAATGGTATGGCTGCAGAGGTATCGCTAGGGGAGGGGCTACCTGGACAAAAGCCCTGAGTCAGAAGACCTTAGCACTAAGTCACTGTGAGGAATCATCATATAAATCCTTTGTATGTTTATATATACCTATTGCTCATTGGCATTATATACATATCCTTTTATGCCCATCCAAGCATGTGAGCTTCTTTATTCCAGTTCTACCAAATCTGCCAGGGACTCAAGCCCCAGATCTTTTGGCGACCTCGCAACACCCCTGAATGGTTGATCAGACTATTTCATTGGTAGGTTTGGTTATAAGCTCACTTGTTGACATAATTCTTAACTACATTAAGCATAGCTACCGCCGACAAGTTAGACGCCAACCATAGCTTTAATAACAACAAATTCATGCTACACTCACAACTCTGCCCTCTCTCTAGCTAAACAACTCTACTTCCCACCCCATCACACCACTCTCTTTTCCTCCCTTTATTCATCACGTACTAACCTTTTTAACCCCTGGAACTGTACCTACAACCTTTAGATATGCTCTAAACAAATCCATTCTAAAAAAAATCCTTCCTTACATTCCACTCATGAGCTTTCACTCTCCCTCCCAATTGTGAGCAGAGCCCTCTCTACATAATGTATCAGTTTGTCTTAGGTTTGTTCTAGTTTTTCCATACACCTTGAATATATGCATTGTTGGCACTATGTAAAAAAAGATAATCATTTAAGGTTGTTGCTCCATTCTCTCTGTAGATTGAATTATTGATCAGATTACTTTTTTTGTTACCAAAATGAATAGAAGCATTGCCTCAACTATTGTAAGTCAACATGTTGTTTTAACAGTTGAAACACCAATAACTGTAAACTAATTGGATGAGAATTCAGTAATCTTTGTACATAAAACATGTTATACCAGATATTTATATTGGCTTATCCAGGAAAACCTCGTAATGCCGTATGCCCATGAGAGAAAAGCGTGGCTGTAAATATATGGACGTATTAAAAATTGGCAATATATACAGAGTCTGAACAAAATGTTTTACGCTAATATATAGCCAAATAAATAGTGGTTACGGGATACCAGGAGATGTTTGGAAAACACAGCAACAGCTGCTGCCTGCAGCAGGCCCAGAATCCAGAGAAGGGAAACGTCTATCATCAGAACAAACCGAAATACAGCTTGAGAAAATCTTTGATCTGATAGACAAAGAGGCGACTGACATTTGATTCCATTGAAACATAAAAAAAATGATGTTTAAGAAACTTAAATCATCTAATTATATAGAAAAGAATAAGCAGTTGTTGAGAATACTTCTATTTGCTCTGCTCCTGCAATATAATTGTTTTTAATTTAAACTTTTGCAGCTATTGTTTGTTTTATATGACATGCCTTACCTTCTTTTGAAAATTTTTAATTATATATATATATATTTTTAAAATTACAGTCATTGTATAAGGTTCTCAACATAAATGCAAATTTTCTTCCCTTTCTTACAAATAATTGTTTAATTTGTTGAAAGGACCAGTAAACATTTTGTATTGGGGTGTAAGGTCTGTGTTAATTTAAGACACAGCTAAGCCGCTTACAAAAACCTTTACTTGTAAATTGAAGTCATTTCAATCTCTAAATTCCACATGGAGTTTTTCCAAGTGGAACACTCTGCAAGTGGCTAGGTCATCATGCCCAAGATGACCTAGCCACTTGCCTAGGGCCTGATATGATGTGGGGCCTGGCTGCATATATATATATATATATATATATGTATGTATACATATTTCTGTATGTAAAGAAATTGTGAAGAAGGACCCAAATTGGTACCTTGCCTACAGCCCCTTGAAGTGTTAATCCATAATGAATTTGGAGCGGAGGAGTTCCGAGGCCAGACAGTTCTGCGTGAATGAACTTGAAACCCAGTATTTGAATAAGGAAATATTCAGTATATAAAGAAACCAAGCCACATTCAACTATCATGATATTGCTAACTGATAACATACTTACATATATGTTTAGCAGCCTATCTAGCCAAATAAAGGTTACCAAAGTAGAGGGGGAAATGTTCTCAACTCATATTAATAGAACTTAAAATGACTCTAGTTTAAAAAATATTATGGTTGAACTTGATGGACTTAGGTCTTTTTTCAACCTTACAAACTATGATTATTGTTATTATTATTATCATCATCATCTGGTACTCTTAGTCTAAGACTGCATGGAAAGATTTTTTCTTCTATAAGTAAAAGTATTTTTTAATATTATAGTAAGTTTTAAAGGGAAACCTTGGCCTAAAGATTCTGGTTTAATCAACAACAACATATTTGATAATAACAAAACCAGAAGTCATAAAATATAGGAGAAGATTGGTTCCCAAAGCCTATCATCCTTCAATGTTTTAGTTCTTCCCCAACACATTAAACTAGAGTCAGGTAACCAACCCTTCCATGGCAGATTCATTCAGCTTTCTCAGATTTAGAATTGTGCTTATGTTGTGTCAACCCTAGTGCAAGTTTTAGCCTTGAAGACCTCATACGCCACTAACCCAATGTAACATTTGCAACCATCAAAACAGTAGATTCATTCTACTTAAAATAATGGATAAAAGTCATAAGCAGTTTAAAGGGAATTACCAACATTTTTACTACAAGTACCGGATTATACAAAAATAATAAATGTCAAATGGTGTGTCGTGAGAAGAAAAAGTATGGAGTTGTATGCTTACAAAAGTAAACACAGCAGTGTTGTGTTTATGCAAGGGATGTGACCCAAATTAGCACATGGCTGTCAACAATGGCATATAAAGGATGTTTAATGGAACAAGAGAGATAATACGAGTTTTTTGTCAAACCAACCCACATTAGCGGATACAGCGCTTTATTTTATGCCCAATAATATTTATTTTCCAATGGGACTTCTCCTTTAAGACAAAAAGACAAATGTGGTTAATTTGTTATTGCGAACAGCATGTTGTTGTCTCCCTGTGTCAAAGAATGAATTGTTTACTCACTTCTGTACTCATCTCCATTGTTACAAATAAATGCCCCTGAAAAATGATACTGCTGATTATTTGCAGACTGTTAAGCTTGTACAAACACGTGCTTGTCTCTCGCTTGCAAAGAGGGAGCATGGTTTATATTCCTAGAGAAAATATCTCATTCCCACACAAAGCAGATGCTCTTCTGTACCCACTGATTCTGTAGTCTATCCCTCAACAGGAGGTGCTTGTCGTCGTACAGTGGTGTCTGAGATTTA
Source organism: Spea bombifrons (assembly GCF_027358695.1). Lineage (NCBI taxonomy): Eukaryota > Metazoa > Chordata > Amphibia > Anura > Pelobatidae > Spea > Spea bombifrons. The sequence continues at coordinate 42,281,759 of NC_071090.1, forward strand.
GTTCCTTGTGTTTCACGAGACCCAGGCCAATCTTTCTTCAGTTTAAATGGGCTCCCAGTGGAACATGTCTGTTTTCAAAGGCTTCACATTTAGGATTAGAGTTTTCTTCACTTACAAATCATTATGTTTGGAATGGTTAATGGAAGTTTGTTCAATATAAAGGACTGAAAGCACGGCTATTATCTCGTGCATTGCTCTGTTTGGTACAAGGGGTTTTTTTTAGCTTGGAATTGTTCGTATAACCTTAAGAGTTTTTATAAGAAATAATCCAGAAATATGTTTTTGTTTTCTCGGTATGTTACAGTTTGTACAAAAATGTGAGCTAAATGTGTATTTAGAAAATAGTAGTAGGCATGATCCAGAGGAGGCTATACGTACCAGCCTGATCCTTTTTTACTCTGCACACTCTCTCAGTCCATGTGTGTATAATAGGTCTATCTTTGTAGCCCTGTGGCATTATATAGCATCATAAGGTTTGGATTCATCACAGGTAGTCTATTCATCTTCACTGATGACGAAAAGAGACCCAAGTGCCTCTGACCTCTGTATCAAGAAGAAAGAACTTCAATACTAGAATGTATGGGGTGTATGAGAACTTTTATTGAAGGAATCAGGTTCAGCTTACTGTTCCTGATTCTCAAAACAGAAAGAACTACAATGGTGCTGTAGTGTTGTACACAAGAAATTCACGGTGTTTAACTGAAGATATAACCTTTATTTAACAGGCGGTTATACAAACATTTGACTGGTGCTGGGAGAAAACATAAAACATTAATCTCCCCAAAAAATGGATAAAAGTAGCACCTTCCTTCCTCTTGCGGAAAAAACATTGGCCCATGTATAAGTCATGAGCATCGCACCATATAGGTGACTTCTCATAATACTTGTAATGCCTGAAAAAACATTTTTTAAAATATTTCACTCTGCATTTGAGTTTAAAACTGCGACGAAGAAGCATAATATATTAGCCAATATATTAATTATAGATAAGCCTGACATGTTTCATCACAATTGTAGGCTGATATGATAGATCTGGTGCCTGATTTAGCCTGCCATGGAGACTGGGTGGCTGGCCGCAGTACTCCATAATATAAATTGGTCAGTTGTAAAGATCAGAGATCTTCTTTGTAACCGGCTCATTGAGCAGTGGAGATCCCGTTTGTGCCAAAAGTCTAGGATCTGTCCCCGGTATTTGCCAAATACCCCGCCCCCAGAAGTGCATGCATACTAAAACGTGTATTCTGTGACAAAGATCAAATATGCGGCAACCGGTACAACGACACAATAGCTTCCATTGCTCATATAGATCTCATCCAAAAACAATATGTAAAAGATTTATCTTTTCCGCTAACAATTAATTCTGTAACCTTGAAAGTAATCCTTTACACTTGAAATGTTTTATTTTTTTCTATAGGTTGCCAGTAGAGGTCAGTGTCTTCCTTCTCTATACAGTCTGTATTATCTATATGATGTCGGACTGATATATATCAGAAACTTTTTTTTAATTGGATTTAACAGATTGAGCATGGGAATTTTGCTAGGTTGTTATGAATATATAATATAAAAGGAAACTTTTTGGGGCATTCAAATCTCTGTTGTAGTAGTTTAGGCACACACTTCCAACCTGGAAAACCTCTCTCCTTCTTATCAAATGCTCCATTGGGTATTGGTCTTACTTATGCATGTAGCATTGAACATATATTCTTTATAGCACCATTTTTCACAAGCTCATATCAACAGCAGCATACCGCTTACCCGCTTACCCGCTTACCCTTTCTGTTTCTCCTTAAATATAAAGCATTTGCCATCTTTTTTCTAAATATTTTAGTATCAATGACAAAAATAGATTGACATCACCAGAATCATACAATGTTACCCAATTTAAAACTTTGCGAATGCTCAGGATGCTGATAGTAAACACCAGTTTAGAAGAAATCTTGTAAATGGATACACAGAATAAAGTAATTTCTTGCGATTTAAAGAATATCCCAACGTGTATTTTCAGGACACCTGGCGAAGGTTTCGTTCTCCACAAGCATGCCGCATGCTGTAATTACACATACTACAGACTGAAGCCTGATGATAATTGATTTGGTGCAGTCTTTTCCTAGTTATGTAAAGTAAACCTTCTGTAATTATTTTTATACAGTAACACATCATCATAATATTATAAGATCTCAACTCTCAAATGGCTTTTGGAAAATAATTCAGCTTTACTAATGAGTTTGCTGATGCTGTCTTATAGGAACAAAGTTGGGAAATTATTCATATGAGGGAAGAGGTTTAACTTGCCTTACACGTTACTACCACAGAGCCTGTATCCAATAATCAATAATTAGCTGATATACACGTTTATCTATCATCTATCTTTTTACCTAGCTACTTCTCTGTCTACATATCTTTCTATTATCATGCTAGCAGAACCATGACTGTGAAACTAGAGATATTTCTGGATGCAAACCTTTTGAATCTTCTATCTGCCGATGGTGTCTCCCATGGAGATATGGTTCTGAGATAAATGGTCTTCTAAATTTTTCACAAAGCTTGATTGAATTTATATTCCAAACAAAGTTGTCTTCGAGTGAGCAACATTGGTTCAAATAACAGCTAGATTTAGTAAAATTAGGTTATTATTTTTGTAATGATTATGGTAAATATTTTTATCAAACATAATGATGAATGTTATGCTAATGTCACAAGCAGTCCCTTCACAAACTCAGGAATGAATGCCTGTTTGATGATGTTGACCACTGACTGATGTCCTTGCATGGTCCAGAATGTGTGGTCCTCCAAGTGTTTCAGAATTCACTCAACAGCAAAACCAGGATTTACAATGTATGCATATGATGAGGGAAGTGGCATAAAAAGAACAGATGTGGATCACGGTGATTCTGGTAATTGATAGACTGACTTATCTGTCTGCTGGAGTAAAACTGATGGGTAAGAGGGCTTTATATGTTATAGGATTCTAAGTGGTCATTTTCTACTTTACATATTACAATACATGCTGTTTTCTATATAAAAAAAATCACTACTTCTTACAGGCCACTAAATGAGACCCCGCTGAGTTGGTCCCTTTGTAATTTTTGGTTGTTTGTTAACCTTATAACTGTGTTGTGCGCTAAATACTGTGTCGTCCATTAATGAGATTGTAATTACTCTGAGAGAAAGTGAGTAAACTAGTTAAACATTCCTTTAAAAGCCAATTTATTCACAAGAGAAATGCAGGTAATGCCACCTTCAGTAAAAGCTACATTGTGAAGACAAAACGTCTTTCCGATGAGCAATCAATGTCCTGCTACTTCAATTGATGATACAGATTATCACCTCGTTTAATAAAAGGCACAAGAAGGATGATGCACACACTCCAGCAAGAATCACGTAGTAGGGAAACACTGGTAGATCTGTTTTTTATAATATAGACTATTCAAGGGGTGGGCCTAGGGGGCAATTACTTTTCAATGCCTTTTATGTTTTTTAATTTTAATGATTTATTTTCTCTTCTGCATAAAGAGGAAGTGTCACACGTGAAACATGCTTAATCCAGCCGTAATAACCATGATATTTCTTCTAAATAAGTTATTATGATTTATATTTTACAGCACATCATACCTGCTTCTACCAAAAGCATATCCATGGGATTCTTTGCAAATCCCCTACGATCTCTCAGCGAAGATTGCATTGTAATCCTACTGTCAGCCCAAAAAAGAAGTTGGAACTGACTTTGTATGCACAGAATTAGGGCCAGGCTCACAGATCCCATAGGATCCGAGCCAGATCCCATACAGGGTTTGGAATAACTTGTGTTAGTACTAGGAAATGGAAAGGGAGTAAACATTTTTACACGTCCAGCCCAGCAGAGATACTTAAAAAGATCATGATAAGTATTTTTCCTATAGATATAATAATTAGAACTGGATACAAGCCAGAATTTTCATATTCGAGAGTATTTAGTGTAAATTCCACTTAAATAAAACACACATTCTATCTGCTGAATATGATGATGCTGTGTAAAACCATAAATCATAATATGGATACATTGTAGAATTAAATTCCCATGTATACTTTTTTGTAAAGAAACAAAAACAAAAAACATAAATGTGGACTTAAGTGAACTTGTTTTCCAAGCCACATTGCTCGTTTCCGAATGGGGTCTTTGTCCTATCTACACATCTCACGTTATAATGACTGATACCGAGTCCTCACATTCAAGCCATGGAAACACTACATAAGAAACCAAGGGAAATCTGTCACTGCTCAGCAATTACAGTTTTGTCATTTTGTGCAATAAGGGCTCATTATTTTGTTCTGTTGAAGAAGATCGCAGACAATCTGCTACACGAGACGGCTCCCAACCATGCAAAGTAAAAATTACATTTTCGCTTGGTCGTTTGGTTTTAAAATTATGGATACAGTGTTGATATTTGAGCGCATGCTGAGCAGCAGCATATGCTGAGCATCACTGTTTAAAAAAACCTTAAATTAAGGTAAACCTTAAATTAAGGTAAAGCTTAAATTAAGAATGTTAAACTGGCTAAAAAAGAAAAACATCAAAAGGTTTAGGGGCAGTAACCTCAATCAAATAGTGAAAAGTGCACTTTATTTCAGTGTCTCGTCTGATCTTTTTATTGGTTTCACCAATCTTGCTTGTTTCGCATAGAAACCAGGATCCAGTAATGTATAGTGTCGCACCACCCAACACAAGTATCGTGAGTTGTGGCTTCTTATGTGTTATTCTTCTTTTTAAGAGTTGAACTCTTGAGGGAAAGCAAAAGTAATAAATAAATACATAAATAAATATTAATAATAATAATAAAAGAAACAGAGGAACTGTGGCAGATAAAAACATATTTGATTCAGCACTGAAAACCATCTGTCACCTGTGTTATTATTTTTATGCTATGATCTGGTTTTAGCTTACAGACTACAGATTTATCTTCAACTTCTTTGACATCGATTAAAGGAACAAATCCATCATTTTATACTTATTGTCTTTCATGTCCCATGACTCCTTACTGAAGATTGTGGAGGAATCCTATGTCAGCCTAAGTAGGAAGGCACTAAGCACAAGGCTCAAGAGCTGTACAGTTGCTCTGTAAATGTATTTAGCAATTTACTTATGTTGAGGACTGTCTTAGACGTGGAGCAAATAGCGGAGCTGTTCTTGGACCAGGCTTACCTAAAGAGCCTATAGCAGCTATCCCCTGTCCCAGTCCAATGAAGGCCTGTGCACCTGCCAACGTAGACCTCCCATAATGATACTTCATCGTGTCCTTTAAACATCTTGCTGTTGTGGAGGCAGGCACTTTGCAGTTCATGGAGGAAGCATCGGCGGAGAGCTCAGAGCTGGTAGCTGCAGAGGCCTCCACTAAGGTATAGTTGGGCTGGGATGGGGGCACTAGGGAATTAGCCAACATATTAGTTTTTCCAAACAACTCAACACGAAATATCAGTGGTCAATTTTATAATGCTATATTAGTTAGCTTTAGGATTTAGGAACAGTGGATAGTTGATGAATAGATCTCACAAATTCTCTTGCTCCCTCTAATGACTGGGCTTATGTGTTCGAATGGCAAATTACTCTGCTAGAAAGGTACACTATATCACAGAAATTGGGAAGGCGTTGGCAGAGGAATAACACAAAATGTTGGGCTCCCTGAAAGCTCTATCAAAGGGCCTATCTCTCCTAATATCTATTTTATTGTGGATGCACGTTTGTGAAGATGTTATTCTACATACGATATCAGAACTCATGTTCGATTATTTTGGTGCAAAATAAACCCCTGAGTCTCAATTTTTGAACATAAGGAACCCCCAACACTTTGCATGTGCCTGGTACGTAAGTACAATCACGGGCGTAGGAACCGGGGGGGACGGGGGGGACGGATCCCCCCCAGGAAATCATGCGGGGGGGACCGATAATATAGAAATCCCCCCCAGGGTGAGCGCACTCGGGTGCAGCTGTGAGGGTGCTCACAGCTGCCCGATCGGCAGCTGCAGCCTGCAGGACTGGTTAGGGAAATCCGTGATCTCCCCAACCAGTCCTGCAGCTGCATTAAGGTCACACTCACCAGCTGTCTGTAACTGAGCGCCGGGGCGACGGGATATGACGTTTATATCCAGCCCCGGCGCTCAGCAGAAACAGCTGTGCGCAGCCGCACTGCACAGACTGCGAGCGGCAAACAGAAGGAAAGTTAGAACAGAAATCAGAAAGGAGGAAGCAGAAAGCAGGAAGCAGGACGGAGGAAGAGAAAGCAGAAAGGAGGAAGAAGGAAGCAGGAAGAAGGAAGAAGGAAGAAAAGGTAAGATTTGTGGAGAACCAAGGTGGGTGGATGGTTGATTATTGGGGGGTCTGATGTAGAAAACGAAGGTTGTGGGGGGGTCTGATGTAGAAAACGAAGGTTGTGGGGGGGGGTCTGATGTGGAGAACAAAGGTTGTGGGAGGGGGTCTGATGTGGAGAACAAAGGTTGTGGGGGGGTCTGATGTGGAGAACAAAGGTGGGTTGGGGGGTCTGATGTGGAGAATGAAGGTGGGAGGGGGTCTGATGTGGAGAACGAAGGTGGGGGGGTCTGATGGTAGATTTGTGTGTGTATATACATATGATAAGGCATGTGTATGGGCACTTGGGCAGGCATATGTGTATAGGGCAGCTGTGTATATGTGCGTGTATGTGCATACGTCTGTATGGGCAGTGTATATGTGTATGTCTGTATGGGCAGTGTATATGTGTGTATCTGTATGGGCAGTGTATATGTGTGTGTATGGGCAGTGTATATGTGTACGTCTGTATGGGCAGTGTATATGTGTATGTCTGTATGGGCAGTGTATATGTGTATATGTGTATGGGCTGTGTATATGTGTACGTCTGTATGGGCAGTGTATATGTGTATGTCTGTATGGGCAGTGTATATGTGTACGTCTGTATGGGCAGTGTATATGTGTATGTCTGTATGGGCAGTGTATATGTGTATGTCTGTATGGGCAGTGTATATGTGTATGTCTGTATGGGCAGTGTATATGTGTATGTCTGTATAGACAGTGTATGTGTGTATGGGCAGTGTATATGTGTATGTCTGTATGGGCAGTGTATATGTGTGTGTATGGGCAGTGTATATGTATATGTATACGTGTGTATAGGCAGTGTATATGTGTATGTCTGTATGGGCAGTGTATATGTGTATATGTGTATGGGCTGTGTATATGTATACGTGTGTATAGGCAGTGTATATGTGTATGTCTGTATGGGCAGTGTATATGTGTACGTGTGTATAGGCAGTGTATATGTGTATGTCTGTATGGGCAGTGTATATGTGTACGTCTGTATAGGCAGTGTAAATATGTATGTCTGTATGGGCAGTGTATATGTGTACGTCTGTATGGGCAGTGTATATGTGTGTATCTGTATGGGCAGTGTATATGTGTATGTGTGTATGGGCAGTGTATATGTGTGTATCTGTATGGGCAGTGTATATGTGTATGTGTGTATGGGCAGTGTATATGTGTATGTGTGTATGGGCAGTGTACATGTGTATGTGTGTATGGGCAGTGTATATGTGTATGTCTGCATAGGCAGTGTATATGTGTACGTCTGTATGGGCAGTGTATATCTGTACGTGTGTATGGGCAGTGTATATGTGTACGTGTGTATGGGCAGTGTATATGTGTATGTGTGTATGAGCAGTGTATATGTGTATGTGTGTATGGGCAGTGTATATGTGTACGTCTGTATGGGCAGTGTATATGTGTATGTGTGTATGGGCAGTGTATATGTGTACGTGTGTATGGGCAGTGTATATGTGTACGTGTGTATGGGCATTGTATACGTGTACGTCTGTATGGGCAGTGTATATGTGTATGTGTGTATGGGCAGTGTATATGTGTACGTGTGTCTGGGCATTGTATACGTGTACGTCTGTATGGGCAGTGTATATGTGTGTATATAAGGAGTGTATTTGTCTTATAGTGTATATGTCTGTGTAAGTATGTGCAAGGGCAGTGTATATTTATGGGGAGGCATGTGTGTGTGAGCAGTTTATGTATGTTTGGGCAGGCGTGTATAAGGGTAGTGCATAAGTGTGAGTACTGGCAAGTGTGTATGTGCAGGCAATTGCAGCGTATACGTGTGTTTTTGTGGGCAGGCATGCGTAAGAGCAGTGCATATGTGGGTATGAGCAGGCATGTCGTACTTAAAGGGAAGATTATGATTCCCTGTAACACATGTTTAACCCATTGTGTGTGTGTACATAAGTGTGTGCATGCGTGTGCATGTTATTCAAGTGTTTAAGTGTGTGGATATGTTCTTGTGTGTATGACGTGTTAGGAGTCTTAGATGGTTCCTTCAATACATCATAGTAGTCTCTGTGGCCGTGTCCAGTGGGGTCCATCTGTGGTTGTAAGATTTGTCTTTTTGTGAGTTTCTGTGGGAATTTTCTCCCATTTATCTAGTAGAACGTTTTATGAGCTGAAGGCGATAAACCAAGACATTTTGGACAACACTATGCTTCTAACTTTGTGGGAACAGTTTTGGGGATCATGACTGTGCCCCAGTGTGCAAAACAGCTACTTTGCACCATAACCACTACAGTGCGTTGGTTGTAGGGTCTTACTCTGCCTGCAGTTAATAAAATATTTCTATAAGAGTATTTAAGTGTTGTCTGCTCCCAGACCACAAATGCGGAAAGGGTTAATTGCATCATTGCATTTCTGTAGGATCTTTTGTTAAAATGTTGGCAATTGTGCATTACTTAAAGTATTATTACCGGTTGTTCTAAGTGAAATAACTGAAATATAGGCCAAACTTTTGGTTAATTTTCTTTGACCTGTTTGTTTAATAAAGAGCTTGTCTGTGAAAACTGAACATGATACTTTTTTTGTGCGGAAATTGTACACACACACCACACATACATTTATATAAAATTTGCCATGAACAATTCCCAGTTTACTGAACAAGAATATACCCTACCAGTAAAAATGCTACCCCCCCCAGATTTTTAGGGGTTCCTACGCCCATGAGTACAATATTCATTAAGAACAGATGCCATTAGTGCCAGGATCAAAGGATTCACTTGTATACCAAGAAGACTTTGGGGCCCCTAAGACCTGGGCCCTAACGCACCGCAAGGGCTGCTAGGGGCCTAGGTTATGTCCCTGGGTTTAAGTACAAATCCAACTATTACAGATAACAGTTATGTTTACCAACCACACCGTTAAAGCTACTACTATTCAGACTTTATCATTATAAATGCTTTTTCAAGGTCAATAAGCTAAAATAATGAGAAAAAAAAGAACAAAAAAATACGAATAGTATTACAAGTCACTTGTATTACAATAGGAAAGATGAAATCTGTTTTTTATACAAAGAGATCTATCGTGGGTCAAGTATCATTAAAGAATGCTCTTTTTGATAACTTCCTTTTTTGCAAGCAGTGAACAATGTTTCTACTTGAAAAAGTTATACTTTGCCTATTTAACAAAACAAAATGCATAATTCCTTCAAGGTCAACGGCAGGAGATGTTACATTTATGACTTGCTAAGTTTGATACTGTATGAAGTTTTTTTATGACTTGCTATGCAATCCAAGATGTAATTTCAAGAGAACAGATATGTAAAGCTATATTCCCCTGAGGAAAATGAGAAAGCATTTTGAATGTTACAAGTGGTTGCAGTTTTAGAGGTCACTAAACAAAATGCTTTACTGTGAGATCATTTTTTAAATAGGTGTTTGTTAACGTGCTTAGAGAATGGTTTGTCTAAGCCAGAAATTATAGCTGAGCTATTGTTCATTTAGATACTAGTGTATTTTAACCCTCTTATCTATACAGCATTTAAGACCATGTATCACTTTTTCCAAATCTTGCATTACTATGAATAATTGTTGTGTATAGCGCCATCATATTCTGTAGCACGGTACTTACAGCTCCATACACTAAGTAAGCACATGTAATTATTTTTACAGATTAAATATATTATATATTATATATGTACATAATAAAAACCTACCTAATATGAATAAAATGGAGAAAGGCAAATTAACTTCTTGATCTTAGGGTTTCCATGATTACCCCCCACCCTTGTTAACCCTTATGTTGAACTGCAAAGTGTGGTTGATTTATTTCTAAGGTTGGGGTGAGAATACGGATGAGAAGTTTAGGAGAGGATATTAATTAAATAATGCTGACCCTGGCACATGCTGCTCAGTCCATAGTTTCCATAATGTGAGCTTTTAATATTTTTACAATTACACTGATTGACAAACACTCCACAGCCTACAGGTGGTTGTAACTAGTGGAATTATGTATGCTAAATGCTGTGACTTAAACAAGTATTGTTTATGTGTTATAATTTATTTATGCAGTTCTAACAATTCAAACAGCACTCAATACAATAGAAGTTATGACATCCTATAGAACCACATAAATAAAAACAACCCTGTACAAAGCTGGGGGAATAGTTGGCATGTACATGAAAAAGTACAGAGGGGATCAGCTGCTTTCATTTCTTAATATTCCTTAATGTTTAATTTGTAAATGGCATATTGTGCGGACCTGTGGTGTGTAAACCTTAGTAGTCCTCTGACGGGTGAGTCTGACACCCGGCAAATTCAACAGAGTTTTGTAAGTACTTTGTAATGTGATCTTGAGACAGTTGATACACTTACATGTTTAAAAAATATCTCAGGCATCTGAAATGGCTGCCTAATGATTGCACATGTTCAAACCAGATGCTACTTTGAAACAATCTGGCACAGGACCGGAGTTCCATAAAGTCCAGCAAATTATCTCCTCCTTGCACTTGTATGGGTGGGCGAGGATGGACTCTCTTGCAAAGATCTTGTGAATTGTCGGTACATGAACGTCAAGCACTATTGACTATCATGTGTTACTGGATGCATATATCCAAAAAACATACTTGTACAGTTGTATGACATATATACAATTCAATCTTCAACATAAAGGCTCAAGTTATTCCCCTAGATAGACAACAGTAGGCCAGACATGTAACACTGGGCAAACCCTATGGATAATTTACTTACTGTATTTAGAATGTATGGTAATGGGATATAAGTAGATACCACACCAAAACCATTTTAGCAGTTCTCCCACTTATTTCACCCAATCTCTACCTGAACATTATCTTATTTCAAATGTAATAATGAATATAGTGTGCAGTGGGTTCTAGGATATAACTCTGGATGTGTGTACTTAGCATAAGCTTTGTGGCAATAACAAGCTCTCTCTGTTGTTAAACTATAGCTGCCAGGATTCTCTGCCAGTCTTTGGATTTTCAACAAGAGGCAGCACAATGTGAAACTAAAACGACACCTATATAATACCAATAATATATGAAACTTAACTTGGGATAATGTCTACTAGAAATAAAAAGGTAGTTTTTTAGGTGTAAAAAAGTTTGGAACCCTAAAGCAGTATCATGTGAAAAAATGCTATCATAGCATCAGGAATTTCAGCCCATTACATTATAACAATATGTGCTTTTTACACAGTTTTGTCTTTATAAATTATCTTTAGGTTTTCAAGAAACTTAAACACAATTTTATATTTTCTACTGAGCAAAAACAAAAACTTGAAAATGTAGCTATGCTTGTCCACTACAGAAAATACAGTTTGCCGCTATATTGACAAATTATATTACATTATTGAGGGCTTATCGCAATATCAAAACCGTTCAAAATGACTTTAAAACATACTATAATAAAGTACAATGATAACATAACATCATTTGTAACAATTGTACAATTGTTGCATGTAATTTAACTTGCTTGCACTTGACTTTTGTTTTATAGTGAAATATAACCTCCCTCCAGCAGATGTAATGATAGGGATGACTAGCATGTTTCAATCTGTTGTGTCACAGACAAGCAGCTTTCTAATGTACTTTATGAATACGAGCTGAACAGTTGACTTTTTTAATAGCCTTTAGAGCTGTTTCATTTTTTCTTTGAATGTATGCAAACTGTAAGCAGCGGGGTTGTGCCAACGAAAGCGATTTATTGATAACAAAGCATTTTTCCTTGGAGACACCACAGGGCTTCTTCTAGTCGTAAATGTAGTCCCTTTATTCCAAAGGTTCCTGTAGTGTTAGAAATATCTGCTATTCGAAGTTACATCTATTGCATTTTTGGTGCTCTTTAAACTTTCTGTCAAAATAATATTTAGAATATTGTATGTATGTATTATACTATGATTTTTGGACACATTTCTGGAGGGTCAGTATAGAATGCAATATTTTCTATTGAGGAAATATTGGAGCAATAGGTGATTTGAGCTCCCTGTTACCTGCCTGCCAAGTTGACAATATGAGAGTGCCTGTGGAGGTCACGTTGTGAAGATAATATAGTGATCCATCTATTTTGATTGTCTCACCGCTATAGCCACATGTACTTTTCAAGGATACTAATTTTGGGATACTAATATTAAAGGTTAAGTTTTATGAGCACACATTTTCCTGTTACATTTTACTTGTTTTTGCTGGGTTAACTCCTAGTGCGTCTCATTGGACATTTTAAAAAAGATTTCTGTAAAGCAATTTAACAATTTAAAACTATGTTACGCAAAGGGAAAGGAAAAAAACATCATGGGTATTACTTTTCCATCAACCTTAGATCTAAGCAAGACTTTCATATAAAGTCTTATCTTGTTTAAATTATTCCTAGGATAATAGGAATTTCTTAATCTGCACGTTGTCTGCCATTTTTCATTCTATAACATTGCTCGGACACAAAATATTGAGATTTGCTGATCCCCAAAGATTCTTTTGAGCAGATGACTGTCCTTCACGATGGCCTCCACAGAGACAGTTTTACGCTTGTGATGGAAATATAATCCCTAAGATAATGTTCAAGAAGTGCATTGCATTTGTTCCCATTTCATGCCAGTGTGTTCTCTCATATTTGGCACTCTTTTGTTTTTCTTTCCTTAATAATATGCTGAGAAACATTTTTTTGCCAAAAGCAGAATCACCTTTTCCTGCCTCTCAATTAAGGAGGTCAAACATTTCACCTTCATTCTATAACTTAATCAGTAGATCCACCCAGTGCAAACTTGATTAAATGATTAGGAACAAAAGGAAATTTCCTGATTCAGGCAGCTCATTGAAAGGGAATAGATGAGTATTTTTTTGTTCCACATACTAAAAGCTATATTCTTATGGGGGAGGGGCTCTTTTCATTGAAATATGAATATTTTTTAGTATATATTTTATATACTAGTTTCTGGTATATATTTTATAACTTTGTCTTCACTATGGACAGGAAATTACTTTTTATTTAATAGAAAAGTATTGGGACGTTATCATTGTTCACAAGCTGTTTCAAAACTGGCAAGTGGGAAGTTCCCAACTATGATTAATCAGGTGGAAGGACAAAAGAAAGTATTTAAATACATCACTTAATTTAACATTTCAGCAAGTTTCCATTTACCTGCCTCATGAAAACCACAGTCAATAGATAACGCCAGTATACTATACGATTGCTTAACCGTATACACAAACCATTTTATTGTTAAAAATAGTGTGATGTCTTAGGATATCTTATCCCATTTGTTGCTGACTGTAAGATTTTGATTATCATTTCTATTTATCGACATGAAAAAATAATTTGCAAACTTTTTTTTTTAAACACTGCATGGAAAAAAATTATTAATAATTAAACAGGTGATTGCATTTACATCTCTTGATCTGCAAATAAAAGTCAGTGAGGACAATAAGGGCATTTCTACATTTATATTTGAAATAGCAAATAGGAAGGGGCAAATGGTCTCCTGATCTCCCTCAGACTTCTTGTTTCTATATCACTGAAAAAGTGGAGTGCTAAAATGATGTCATATCCCAAAGATGCACTTCACTCAAAGATGCAAATACCATGAGTGTGAGGGAGAGGTGCTGTAAGTAGTGGCACTGTAGAGCATCAGTAAGTGGCCCAGGGCCTCAGTGTCATAACTGAGGAACTGATTCATTTTTTCCCTATTGGTCAATTACAGTAGCTGTCCTTGATACAATGTCATTTAGTCTAGTAGAGATACCTTTTTGGCCTTTGTAATGGTTTATTATTGTCTTGTTAAATTACACCATGATTATATTTAATTTCTGCATTTTTAATTGTTATTGTTATATGTTATTTTGTTGTTTAGCTGGTATGGATAATTGATGTACATCAATTCCAGTGCACTTCATTGCACGTACAAATAAGATGTGCTGACCTCTTTTATTCTTATGTATGTACTGTTCGTACTGTTTTCTGAAAAGCCAGCTCTTTGCTGGTCTATGACACTCTCTACTTAAAATTATTGTAGTAAACCAAGGTAATGGGAACCAAGTATAAAGATGCCTAAGGTTTCAGGCCTCCAGATAAGCTTTTCTATGTCAATCTTGCAGGGTAGATATTTGTCAGGGGGAGTTTGACAACCTTTGTGGGGCTGACCTGCAGATATAGCCATTTCTAGATAGCCTTGAGATGCATATATAGAGAGCACATAGCTTATCAGACCCCTAGAAATCAGACAGCATATATCCTGGCTTTCTCAGGATTTTTATACACTTCACATGAAAAAGCACCAATCGTTAAATCTGTGAACTTCTTAACTCCGGCTACCTGGAGCCTTCCCTTGACAGACCCGGCCAGGACTGTCCACTGACGCCAGCGGGCGGTCCCGCTGATGTTGGTGGGCGTCCCCGCTGACGTCTGGGGTGCTCCCGCTGACATTGCAGGAAACTCCCCCATTTATAAGGGGAAATGGGCGGAGAACCGGGGCGTGTCAAGACCCCACGACCCGGAGGATTCGGGTGTTGACCTGGAGAACCGGAGAGTTCCCAGGTATGCCAATCGAGGAGTGATTCGATTACAAATACATTTAGGATTTTGTTTTGTAGTAGATGTGTGGAACCCTGCTATCTCTCTTTACAAATTAAAAGAAACAATATACGTGGATGATGTATGCCATAGGAGTGGCCATCTTGACACCATGTTCTCAGGATGTGCATGATTATCCCTCCTCATTTTAAGCAAAGAGATTATTACAAAAGGGTCAAATTAAAATATTGTAAGATAAAATGTGAATTTTGTGGCATATGTAGATGTTTATAAAAAAATGTAATACATTTAAAATAAAAACATTTCAGATTGTTACTCTCAGTAACTATCACGTTGCACTGCTTTCTAATTATTTCAAAAAAGTAAAATAATTACAATAACAATAAAAATGAGCAGAAATGAAAAAAAAAAATCAAGATTAAAAAGTGCCCAGACTCATACGCCTCCCGGTGTAAATTCTTCAATTTTGAGTTAAATGTATAAATGTAATTGTAAAGGAAAGCCCTTACATGTTATAAAACCTACATATATATATAATTTGTATAGCTACACTGAAAGTGAAAAGGGGTAATGATGGTTAAACAAACATATGGTAAAACTGTCAGAAAATTTCCCTTCTCTAAGGTGTGAAATACCCTTTTTTCTTAAAGGGTTTAAGTAATGAAATGGTAGCCCTTTCAAGCTCTCTCACTATAAAACAGCCATTTCAAATGACAACATGCCATAACCTACACTTAGCAATTGCACGCAATCTGAGCCTTAAACCTTCTAGAAGAGTTTCCTGTAGAAAGGAACCTCACACATCAGGGTCAGACTTCAGTTTGAGTTAACATTTCATACCAACTTAGCTTTCTGTACAAGGTTATGAATTATATAGCTTGTGCATAAAAGCCATACAAACACCAAAAAGCACATAAGATATACATGACCTATAAATGTCATGGGTTTTTTATTTTATTTAATAACAAGGCATTAAAAGTCTCTTTATGTTATCATTTACACATTTTTAGCTAACTACAAATACTGGTTTAGTCTTTTAGACTTTAGATATAATAAAAAACTTAGGTTGAATGTGTTTTGCTATTTAATAGATGTAATAAAAGAAAATAATTTCTCGAGTCACATCCAATTTTCAAAGTCACCTGTAGGCTACTGTTCATGGAACATAATCTAATTCAATGAAATTGTTGATTAAAAAATAATTGCTAATGGAAAGAACAAAAAATGTAAAATTGCTTTATTTGTATGGCTTGGAAAAGAATTGGTAGATAAGGTTCTAGAAAATAAAGATGGAAGTGTATTTAATATAATACAGTATAGAAATTAATCGAAAAACAAAAATACTTGATTTTAATTATGATTATTGAAAACTGAATGTTTACATATAAGACTTTTTTGTGCAAAGAGTGGTGGATACTTGGTACTGCATTTTGTACACCGATAAAGAACTCTAGAACCTGTATAAACAGTCAGAGGGATAATTGGTTCCTTACTGCTGTTACAAAATACTTATCCATTTCTGTACTATTTCACATTAATGATACGTTTCTGTGTCCACCTTGCCGGCATAATATCCTTGGCCAAATTCCAAATTGTTTTGCGCACAAGGTGACAAATTCTGATTCTAGAACATTCAAAATATATTATATAAAAGGTTATTTATTTTCCACTACCTTTGCGTAAACATGTTTTTTATGAAACTTAAAAAAGCAGTGTGAACTTACAAAAAGTGGTTTTGTTAAATCTCCTAATACATCCATAGTAAAAGATTTCACTCTTTAATGTGTAGTCAACTCTGTAAGCAGAGTTACATTTCTTAGGTATCCCTTGGAGATCTCCAGATGAATATGCTTAGTGAAACATCAGAATTTTGAATACTTGCCAGAGGAAGTCAATGTGTAGCTACTTAAAACTAGGTCTGTACAATCACAAGGCGGGAGTAGATGGATTGCTTATTAAAATATTTTTTAATGGGGGTATTTAAAGAGAAATTTGCTGATTACCCTAATGAAAGACTTTTGTTATTTGTAAATGTTTTCTTTTTCAGATTTCATTGTATTTCTGAATGGACACCAGACTTTACATTGCATTCACTAATGACATGTTGAGGCTTTTTAAAATGAGAATTCTGATTTTTATTTAAAGAATGGATCATTAGCCAATTTCTCTCTAGTCAAAAACACCACCACAGTCATTTAATCGGCCTATTTGGCATTACATACTGAGTTAACTAATTAAGTTCAGTAATGATTGTAAAGCCTTGTGATTTGCTGCCTACAGAAAATAGCATTGAGCTGCATGCTTTGCCATTTATTGTCAGTGCCACCGACAAAGCTTTTTAATTATATAAATAAAAGGTCCAGGATGATTAACTTTTGCTCACAGTTCAACAACAAATTAGTTACTACATCTGACATTAAAGAAAATAAGCCTAGCTTAAGACTTATTCTTATAAGTATATAACCAATAATCTACGTTTAAAAGGTAGGTGGAGGGGATCTCATGGATTTTCCTTGAAATTCAATAGCCCCTTGCTTTTAAGTTAACTATCTTAAAAACTATTAAATTGAAAAGGCTATAGGTAGATTTCAATAAAATAAATTCGTTGTGCTTAATGTTAATGTAACAACCCCTATTAATTGTGAGTAAGAACCTAGCTGGGCAGGCTCCAAGGCTGCTTCTTGGCAGATGCAAGCAGTGCCCCCACCCATGGAGCTACACTTAAGAGGTCCACACAGCACCACTGCTTACTGCTGTCCCTGCCGTTGGTGGGCTGTCTAGGTCTGGTGAATCTTGGTGTAGAAAAATAAGGAGGGGACAGAAGATGTCCAGCATGTCTTTTTCTGCAGCATGGATTTTAGCCTTTTTAGTTTGTATTATATTTTTTTTTTTGAAAGAATACCAAAATGTAATGGTTCTTGAGTATCTGGTCTTTGAACACCATATTAAAACACTGATATTTAACAAGACAATACTAATAAACCATTGCAGGTGTTGATATTTGTGATTAGTTGACATTTAACATGTCCATATATTATTTTATACTTTATCGATTCTTGGAAATTGGCACACTTAAAAAAAAATGTGACAGATTGTTTTTGAAAATCGTCCCCTTTTTCTGGAATATTATTCCTGATATTCATGTTCATTTTTTAAAATAAAAAAATATTTAATCTGCTGATTACATTTAAAACATAGACAAATATAAGCACAAAATATATGAACAGTCTTACAATAATTATTTCGTTTTTTACTTTAACCACTATAACTTATAGCCATTATCTCTAGAAAGTTGTCCATAAAGCTTAAGATTTAAGAGGCATATTGTACATCTATGGTTATCAAAAAGTCACACTGAAAATAATCTTTTGTGATAATAAAACCTGGCTTAAAAAAATACCCACCGAACATAAAAAAATATGATCCATAAAACAACATGTGGAGTGATTCACGGCTTGATAGTGCTGGAGTGGTTTTCCAAGAGGTTTTTGGAGTAATTTCCAGAGTACTTTCTTCACACTTGATAAATCACAGGGATATGTAGATAAATCTAGCCAATATTTTCACTGCAACAGTTTTAGTAGCAAAACTCACTAATTCTCTTCCCTATATTTTTACAATGTTTTAAGGTTCAGGCCACTTTCACATTTGTTTTTTCACCTGTGTAACACAATGAATGTTTAAGCACTGTATATATAGAAATTTTATCGTTTCTATAGAATATCATTTTCTTTGATCCATGCTTCTATATCAGTTCTAAACCTGGAGGCCTATTTTTTAGATCAGTATGGTATATCATTGCTTTATTGATTCAGTTATATTAGCATTTTAATATAAAGTATTTCCGACTAAATCTCATGAAAAAGGTGGACATCACCCATGCATCATCATTGGAGATATTGAGTTATGTACGCAGAAAGCGACTTTCCCCGACTTAACCAAAATAATAAAGTAATAACTTAATGTGGCAGGATTTTTTTTTTATTTATGCTATTTAGTATTGGGGTCTGACATTGAAATAAGTAAACAATGTTCAGGTCTAGGTATAAATAATGTTATCAGAAAATGGTGAATTTTCATGACATGACAACCATCTATTTAATGGTATCTACAGACCACTCCACCCCTGCTAAACCCTGTGTAAAATATATCACAAAGTTGCTACATAAATTATTTAAAAAATATATTTTCTAGCATGAAATGAGGTTACGGGCAATACAATGTATGTTGATAATAAAAAATCACCTTCCTTTAATAAATAATCCATTGGCATAGCAAAATCAAGAAAATATTCTTGATGTAATCTTTGCAATCTGATTACTAAATGTCAAGAAGGTACTGGTGCTTCCTATGAAACAAAGAGTGTGTGCAGTGCCAAAATAAATAATAAATCAAGCCATCTCAGCAGATACAGAAGCAACATGTCATTTGGATTAATATTTTAGCTGTGGTATATTCACCAAGACATGTTGAAAACTGTAAAAGCTAAATTGTTTGTAAAGGTACAGTATGAACAAAACAACTAGGTAAAATGTTGGCTTTTTCCAGTAATGTACAGATGTCAGATGTAGAAAGGACCTCTAAAATTTATATGAATCTGCATCTTAAACTATGAACATCGGTCCACTAAAAGGTTTTACACAAATTGTGATTTAGTAGTCAAAAAAGAAACAACGTGGATAATTAGATACCATTAAATTAACATAGACTAAGAGAGAGCAGAGCCATAGCTAGCTCCTTTTGCGCCCGAAGCAAGAATGGAAAATTGTACACACCTGCCCATAAACACACATATACACATAAACTGCCTTTATACATACCTGCCCATAAACACACATACACACTGCCCTTACACATGACTGCCTATGCAAGCTGCCTTTTCACACACCTGCCCATAAACACATATATGCACATATACTGCCCTTACACACACACATACAGATACACACACCAGCTTACAAACACATATATACCTACACTGCTCTTACACACACCTGCCCATTAACACGCATATACACATACATTGCCCTTACACACACCTGCCCATTAACACACATATAGACATATATTGCCCCTACATACACGTATGCACATACATACATACATACACACACCAGCTTACAAACACACAAATACCTACACTGCACTAACACACATCTGCCCATAAACGCATACAAGCTCACAAACACACATATACAGTATATATAAACAAACACACCCCTTTCTCCTTATCTCTTACCTTTCCCATCCTCTATCCTCCTTCCTCTATCCTCCATCCTCCCATAGGAGAGTGAGGTCTGTCATTTCAGACCTCTGCTTTAATGTTTACTAATCACTATGCGCCGGCTATTGATGCAGAGCGCGTGGATGATGTCATATCCCGGCGCTCTGCATCATTTGCCGGTGTATAGTGATTAGGGTGCACGGAAGCCACGGTCTGAAGTGACAGACCTCACACTCCCTAATGTTGGGCCGGCTAGAGGGGGATTGTGATCTCCCCAACCAGCCCCGCAGGCTGCAGCTGCTGATCGGGCGGCTGTGCACCCCCTCGTAGCTGCGTCTGAGGCAAGTGCCACTCTCTCCTCACACTTCCTACAGCCCTAAGAAAGAGTAATTCCCTGATTACATAGCTTTGTGAATCTGTCCACTCTGTCTCAGATCCTGAAATACTGTGTCTGTAAAACCATTATACTCTGGACCAAACTAGGCATGGTTATGATGTTGTTGCAAAGTAAACTCCAGAATGGGTGCACTGAAAGTTGTCAAACATCCCTGTAACTTGAATTTAGAATTACGTTATCTGTCTTGGCTCAGTTTCCTAAGGAAGAAGCTATAACGTCTTGAAAATCATGCATTTTGTGATGTAGCACTCTTTGCTTTTGAGACTTGCTGCATAGATTATTTGTAGTTTCATTTTTAGTTATGTGTCTCTGAAGACCATTAAAATTTTACAAGTACCTTCGGAGGTGTTAAAATTACGAATGTTCTGTTTGTTGTTTCCTCTACTTAAAGCCCTTCAACCTGACATACCACAAGTGTGTTAGTGCTAGAGAGGCAAGCAATTTAGAGGCAATGCCATGTGGGCTGCTACTAAAATAGAATTGGTCTTTCAAATTCCCAAGTACTTAATAACTTGTTCAAACAGTACAAGTATGTGTAGATATGTCAAGCACATTGAAAGGCTCTGTTCCACTTAGATAAAACATTAATTATACTTTCTAGTATGTTAAGCAAAGAAATCTTAGTGGTTTTGACATTTTATTCTAGAATCTTAAGGTTTAACAACATAAAAACAACACAGAAACTTTTTTCCTGTTTTTATGGCTACAACCCGTCAGCATCCGCTTTTAAGACACATACGTGTTCCTGGTGAAAATTATGAATGGAGATACATTTTACATGATTAAAGAATTATACCAAGTAAAGGTTTGGACATTCAACAATAGTAGGGATGATGCTGCATTGAGTTACTGCAGTGTTAAATCATATAAAAAAAAGTCCTATAAAACCTTCAAAATACAATTTCATGTGAGTCTACTTTTCTTATTAGCCAATAGACAGTTCAAGGGGAAGGGGGCACTTCCAGATATCCTAGACATGATAATATATAATTGAATGCTTCTGAAAATTTGAAAGGGATGTAATTATGGAAGCATTGGTTATATCCTGTGTTAAGATTCTTGTTAAAAAATGAATAATTACAATATCATTTATATTTATGTAACATTTCAATCTCTTGCTATTTTTTTTAAACCTTGCAAAAGATAAGGTGAAAATCCCTAAATGTTTGATTGTGGCTACATTTCAAGTGTACTATATACAACATGCTACATAATTTACATACTATTACATATTATATACAGTGTATTATTACAAAATATAACATAAAGCAATTTATATAATTATTGATCTGGCTTGATTAGCCCTGTGACTTGGCTCTCAGTAAGCGTACCTATTAACAGCACCAAAAAAAAAAGAAAATACATTGCGGTTTCTTAATCTTAAGAAATGTACTTTACCATGTTAACGGATGAGATTGCCTATTCCAGCTGGCCAGCATCCCAGCAATGTTTTATACAAAAATATCTGCCGTCTTCTGCTTGAAGAAATACATTGGTTAAGCTCAATTTAACACTTATTGAGGGTCTTGGATTACTATTGATTTCTCCAGTTTTCTGAAAACAGCCATCCTTCGAGTTTCGATGTATTGAGATAATTACATGTTTGTATTTATGTAATGTTTGCAAGCATTGAGTAAAGATGTACAAAACATCTGTGTTAGAAAGAGAGCACCTTCCCCTATAAATCTATGGGCTCCCCATACCGTGGTGATTGTTACAATCTGGAATGCTGACCTGCACCTCTTAGTACCATATGCGCCAATTAAATTAATCAGTTCCACATACCAATATAGTATATATTACCTACTATGTATCAGCACCCAGGTCTTCCAATAGAAGCGCCCATTGTTTGGCCTGCAGATCTTAAAACCTCTAGTTCAGTTATGCTGGATATTTACTTACTGATTGTATATCTCTGCCAATGTTTCTTGCATACCCTCAGCCCATTACACTTCTTATTACTTACTTGATAACCTGCACCTCAACACACTATATTTTGTGTTGTTTGTGTTAAATCCCTCTCTTTGATGGTGCATCTCACTTGGACATGATATTTGGATATTCATTCAACGTAATCAAAGAAGCCCATCTTTTATTGCATTGTGCCCTTAATCATTTTACATACATAAACAACACAAATAATATAAAGTAGTATTTTTTTTTTGCTGTGACAATATAGCATTTCACCACTCATTCTTGTGTTACATAATTGTAATAGGGACGAAACAAAGATGGAGGAGCACTCTGTATTTAGGAACACTCTGTATGTTCAGAAGGTGTAAGACTGTACAGTTAAGTTAAATTAACTGATTTACCTACCTAAAGAGTTGTTAATATCAGAGGTTTAGTCACGGGATAGTAATGTTTATATACGAAGTCCAGACTCTCCACAAAAACGTAAGACTTCTGGCTGTGACAATCTTCAGTATATATATCTTCATGTATGGTAGTGTCTCATTAAGTATCTAAAAATGTCTTCAGGTAGAAGAACATGCCTCATTAAATCCTAAAAATCTGGTTTCTTAGAATATGTCATGTCTCTGGGTAGGAAGCTCATGAAACAGCAGTGCAAGAAATTATGCATATTATTGTAATAATAGTTATTACATTTAGTGTGAAACTATTGTATTGTGACATAAAAGAAAACGATTTGTGTGTTTGACTTTTTTTGATTGCTGGTTATTGTAATGTTAAAAACACTAGTTAATGTATGTAATTTTTACCAATGTATTATGCTGAAGGACCCTTTGCACTTTCTTTCAGTCCAAAGATAAATGGCACACACATATCACCCTCAAGAAAATTTCCAGCTCCTAGGATTGCATGCTCTTGTCAAGGGTTATTTTATATGTGTTAACCCTTAATTCAAATATCCTAAATGAATGATGATATTAAGTTGCAATATCTAAGGACAAACACAAACAATACAAATTCTCATGAGGCAATCACATTTGTATAAATCAAATTATTAGACATTAAAAATATGAATTTTCATGAAATGATCAAACCACAATGCAACATAGATAAACAGACAATAATTAATATCGCCACCAGCATATACAGTTAACGATAAAGGTTAATGATCAATAAAGCTGAAATGAAAAGTCAAATGAATGAGAATATAGTGCTACACCAAGCACTACATACATACTGAGCATTTAAATTTGGGAATTAATCTAAAAACATTAATTCAATTTTAATTATGTTTTAGTTTATTTGGATAAGAAAACAAACTATTGTTACTTTATAATCTGAGTTAGGATCGGACTAAATAATGTACAATATGGCCAGTATTATTATGTAATTTCTTCCACTACTCTAATCAACAACAGGCAAGCAAAAATGTTGAATCCATAGCATGCTGCTGCCCGGTTCAGAACCCCCACACATATAGTCATCTAATCGACAGGGCCAGCTTCTGGAAGTCAGAGGAGATGGAAATTCAGACCCAGCATGCCAACAAACTACTTCTCCTGCCATCCCAGCCAAATCAGAAAAGAATCCTAGGATGGTGAGTTGATACTATGCCATTCTGATATATGATTACAGGATCCTGATCATTAACTACTTTGCGACCAATCTGGCTCCCTTCTTGTTGTGGAAGGTAAAATCAGCACTTGATAGTAGAATGATCAGGTAAAGGATTAACCAGAAGAAGAAGAAGAAATTAACCAGTCTTATGGTGTGTTTGGGCAAATGCCAGTGAAATGAAAAAAGGTGGATATTCCAAGAGTTATTTCAGTTGTCCACCTATTCCTCCTATTACTTTTATCTTTATTGTTTTAAAATAAAGTGAATAACTGTGCTTCTAATAGATATATGGATAAATAAAGTATATACAGTGAATATAAAAAAATAGCTGCCAGCACTTAACACATAACCCCTATGTGACAGTAAAACAAACAAAAGATAAATAAAGTGCAGTGCTCCATTTGTAATAACTCTATGTTAGTAGTGCTATACAATTTTGTATTATATAACAATTGAATATTTCCCTTCTTACATAGTAACACCTGTTTGCTTGTTGTAAGCAAATCGTTTTTTAACTTTTACTATTAATAAATTGTCATTTTTGCTTTTAAAATCCTCCTCTTCATCTGACCTCTGTATATTCTGAGCTGATGCTCATGGAGGAACAACAACATTGAGTGGAATATCTGCATTGAGTGGAATATCACAAACTGCTGTTCTCCAGAAAAAATATCCTATTGGATCCTATGGTATTCTTATACAGACGCCCTATAGTTTGGGCAAACTTGGTTGCTCAACTGATTGTGAGTATAAATCATATAGAGGGGTTAATATCTCTCTTGTATAAACAATATTATACTATATGATGGTCTCATAGACGATATCACCTGTGATCTGAATCTAAGTATACTGTTTTTTTTGTTTGTTTGTTTTTTTTCTTTCTTTATACACAATGGTTGTTAGTTTTGTTTATCTTTATTATTTGCCTATCTTAAATTAGAAGGTTTTATGTCCTATACCAATAACACCGTGCTCAAATAATGGATAGCCGGTAAAACCTAATGGAAAGTTCCAATACAAAGGTATTAATGAAGTAGTCACTCTAATATAATGATAAGATTATAAATAACCACTTATTTGGCAGTATTAGAAATGTCTGATGTAAGTGTTGCTTAGTAATTATCAGGCCTAGCCTGGAAAACAGTCTAAAGAAAAAAGTTGTAGAATAGTATTTTGAGTAATATTACCTTGAACAGGTGATGGAAAAAAACAAACCATCATATTTTTAGAACATATTTATCATTGTAATACATTCTTAACTACATAATATATTGAATATATATATATTCAATATATTGAAAAACTAAACATAAGATAATATATAATATATGATTACATGCATGTGATTTTTTGTTCTATATAAATAAAAGACATATGAAGTAATCTTGATACCTGATAATTAAATTGTACACTGTAATAAATAGTACTAAATTGGACAAATCTCCCTTATAGTATTCAGCGCTTCATCATAAAAATAATAATAAAGTATTTTAGTTACCTGTACTTACAGTACTACACTGGACTAGTGAAATATACCTACCCCCAGGTTGGTGATCTTACTTGCTCTGGCACCCACTCACCATACACTAACACAGATACTTATTTTAATACCATACACTAACAACCCCACACTCACGCTGTAACACTGTACACAAACATACTCACTCCCTCTTCCTTTGTTCCAGGCACCAATAACTCTAAAATCAAATTCTGCATCATAACCTAACAGACACACTTATTCTACCACCATACACTGTCCACACATATACACTAGCATCAGTTATTCATACTAAACATATTAAACTAACATACACTTACTTTAATACCATATATATATATATATATACACACAAACTCAACACACACCTTACAGTGACATGCTAACAGAATACTCACACACACACACATATGCTAACACCATACAGTAACACACATTTACACACACCATTTACACACTCACTCCCTCTCTCACAGCTCTCCATCTCTCCCTCTCCCCCCTCACAGCTCTCCATTTCTCCCCCCTTACAGCTATCTTTCTCACAGTTCTAACCCTCACAGCTAACCCTCTTCTAGGTATTATATATCTCTCTTTCACTGGCATAGCTCTCTTGCTCCTCCAACTACCAGAGGTTTCCTTCTCTTGATCTCTCGCTCTCAAAGCTTTCCCTATGACATCTCTTCTCTCTGTCCCTTATGACCTTTGTCTTGAGCGCAACTTGCACACTCTGTGTGAGCTGAAACACTTTTTTCTGCATGGTCATGAAAGGTGTGTTGCCTGACCCTGATGTGCACTTGGTTACCAGGAGCAAGACTGGAGTAAGCATGAGGACCTTATCTGATCAGCACAGCAGCGCCCCCTTGATTTTGCCGCACCAGTGGACTCCCAATGGCTGCTGGTAAGAAAAAATTTAAATGCCTGGGGAACTGTGTTGCTATGTTTTTCTATACAAAATATGGAAAGCAGTTAGAAAAGGCAGTTGGAAACTGAAGAACAGAAACTAAACCTTAAACATATGCAACTAGATAGCTATTAAAACTGGACTTCAGAGGTATAGGTAGATAGATAACACTGTGAATCTTGAATTATTGCACCCCAGAGTTCTTATAAAAACTCTAACAGGCTTTGTATTCAATTCTGAATTTGTAAATGTATCACTTGCCTACAATGTTTTCCCTGAGAACTAAAACAGAACAGATGTAATACATCTGTTCCAATATGTAATGGAGAAAGAACCACGAACTAACAACCTGATTATACCTACAATGCCAAATAATAAGACAAATGTTCTACCTCAAATATCCAACCAAGATGACACAATCTTCTGAAGAAATTACATTAGTCATGTAAATATTTCCATGCCAGTAAAACATACATGAAATATATCACATGCTTAAAAATGTATATTTATAAAATTTACATGGAAACAGCTGAATGTGTTCACTTTGCTAACAGTTCAAACATAATACAAGATACATAAAAATAAGAAATCAGTCAATCCTTTTAGCTTTTACTTAAATTGGGTCACTTCCTCTAGCAATTGTTCTGAAAAGTGGGATATTAAATCTGGGTCAGAGAAGAGTTCGTCATGTGGGATGTGCTATTCCCTAGCACACCACCAGGTGCCAGGGGTTTTAATTAAAACAGGAAACAGTTTGTTAATATTTAGTGACTAGATCTTGGGAGCATTTAAAGCAGAATGCACTTGTAGGAAAGGTAGGTCATGTTCCATATTTTCTATTTTTGATATAAACCAGTCTGGTGTCCTAATTTTACCTTTCTATTTTATCCCAAACAACTGCCTTCAATACATAACTATTTACTATTACCGTAACAAGAAAAAAATACCGATAGACCTTGTTGTTATTTATTGATTTATATGAAAAAAAATAATAATAAAATAAACACAAAAAATAATAAACCATCGTGTAGTATATTACAACACCAAATATAAACAAACCTCTGGGGTTCTGTAAAATTCAAACTCACTCTTTCAAGAGCAGTATATTTTCTTTTCAACAGCATGAGGTGAAGGAAGCCGTGGGGGTAGTGGATCCTCACTAGGTCACATCTGCTCCCAATAGGATCTCAGGCAGAATCAGAAGCCAGCCATATAAATAAATAATCTTTATTAAAATAGTAGCATAAAATTGCTTATGTGAATGATCACTATGTCAAGTACACAGGAAAACAAAAGCTGGTTCTCGCTAACCAGCAATTGAATCTACTTAAGAGTAGACTTTGTGAGAGACGGTATAATACAGATAATATTGGTAAAACACTGGAAGAAGTCAGGAACCTGTTAACCTGTAAATAAAAGGGTGGAGGGAACGATACTAATGAATTGAGCATATTACTTCATTATAATGGTAACCATTTACACTTAAAGATAATTATTAATAAACACTGGTTTATCCTCAAATAGGGTGAAAGTCTTAAAGGTTGTATCCCTGAGAAACCTAAATCATCTATAGAAGTGCCCCAAATTTGTGGAGAAAAACAACAAGACATTTGACATATTATGATATATCTAATAAAATAATAAACCAGGATTTTACAAATGCAAAATGTATCAAGCTTTTAAATAAAATAAAAGACAACCCAATATAGTCTAATTCTAATATAACAGGTGCGATGAAATATTTTCAATACATTGGTGATGCAACTAGGAAACTACAAACCAGAATAGGAGTTGTAACAAAACAAAAAAATATTAAAACATAGTGTACCCAAACACTTTCTTGAACACAAAAGACCTTTCATTTATAGCAATTACTAAGATGAAAAATAATTGGAGGGGAGGGGATACATTTAAGGAACTAATTTGAACTTTATAATTTTCTTTAATGAATTTGTGGATCCATCTTTCTATTTTTTATTCTTTATTATTTTTACTATGCTGGGAAGTATATACTCTTTTTTTATATATTAAATATACATTATTCAGATAAATGTATTAGAATTATATTTTTAATTTGATTTATATTGTTGTTATTTTGTAACTAAAACATCTCCAAGTCTGGCCATTTTTCATACTTTTAAATAAAGGTTTGGAACATAACTTATTGCTGCACAGACCAGCGCATAGACGAAAGTATAGAGGTGAAAACATCTATAACTATAGCTCCGGTATGGTAAAATACTGTGCAGATTGGTAGAGCCTGTCTGTGCATACTAAATGGATAGAGGTGAAAATATCTATAACAATAGCTCTGATATGGTGATATTGTGTCATTCATTTGAACTGGTTATCATCTCTGTTCATGAGTCCATCATATGCAAAGCATTGAACAAGGGCACCACGGAGGAAGCCGCTGCTCTCCAAAAAAACATTGCTGTGCACCTGAAGTTTACCAAAAAGCACAATGACACTCCTACTGCTACTGAGAAAATGTTTTGTGGACTGATGAAACTAAGGTTGAGTTGTTCGAGAAAAACACGGAACGCTATGTATGGCGTAAAAAGGGCACCACCTACCAACATGAAAACTTCTTCCCAATGGTGGAGAGAGCATCATGAGTTAGAGCTGCTTTGCCTATCATGCAGGGTAATGTCAGGATGGCTGTCCACTAGCTGAAACTTAGTATAAGTTATGTAATGACAATGACCATTAGCTTCAAAGTAAATCTACCTTTTGAAGTGGCCCAGACAGACCTTAGACCTTAACTCATCAGAAATTCTGTGAAATGACCTTTAGAGAGCCATTCACACAAGAAATTCTAGGAATATGGCTGAGCTTAAGCAATTCTGTAAGGAAGAAAGGTCTAAAATTCCTGAATGTTGTGCAAGTCTGATCGGCAGCTACCAGAAGTTCTTGGTGGATCTTGCACCAGTTGTAAAATCCAAGGGTTCACTTACTTTCTCCACCAGCACTGTTCATGTTTAATGGGTATGTTATAATCATTTGTATCATTAGCTTTAGCACATTGTTTTTTTCTATACTTCATACTAGACTTGGGCACCAGAGGGCTCTTCGTCTTCGTGCTTGTCTTCGGCAAAAAAAAAAAAATCTTCGTATTCTGCGAATATTCGCCCGTTCCTGTCTTCTCTTCGGGCGAATGTTCATGGACATTCTTCGTGTTCGTTTTTTCTGGGTTAAGGGGTTAATACGGGGTTAACGCGTACCGCAGCAGCTCTGGCGCCAGGAGTTTAAATGTCCGTATGAGCAACCAATGAGCACACTACCATATATGGCTAATATATTCTCGGGCAGAATGCTGCCCTCTATAGGTAAGATACATTGAGTAGCATTGTTCCATATGCTTAAAATCCAAAATTATTATGCTACTCAATGTATCTTACCAATAGAGGGCAGCATTGTGTCCGACGTTAGAATAAGTTATTATGCTAGGTTAAATGTCCGTACCAGCGACTTTGTTGGTCGCTGGCACGGACATTTAACTGACACAGCGGGGAGACCAGCGGTGTCTCTGCTGTGTCAGTTAAATGTCACTGGCACGGACTTTTAACTGTTGCAGCAGGGTCCAGTTTTTTTTCTCTGCATAGCAACCAGTGGTAAGGGGCCGTGCGAATGAGCCTATTGGTGGCTTGCACGGACCTTTAACCTACGGATTTCTGCTCCCGTTATCCAACGCAGCATCGCAGGGGTTAACGGGAGTGGAAATCAGGAGTTAAAAAGGCTGTACGAGTGAGCCTATTGGTCACCTCTGGCATCAACCAACAGCAGTGCAAGTAGGGGAACCTGTGGTGTAGCTGCACTGCTGTTGCTTCTCTCCCTGTATCTCGTTCTAGTTGCTAAGCTATGACCCCTTAATCTATTCCTCAAAGGTCTACTTTTCCAATGTAATCAAGACCACATGGGCAAGCAATCTTGTAGCTCAAGTGATCTGCTTGACAAGTTATTCAATGGCGAATTCTAACTAATTTCCCTGCATGGGGATTTGAAAATCTATCTCCTTGTATCATGGGTCCACATTTGGCACAAGCTATGCATTAACACAGATGGGTTTCCTTTCAAATCTTTGGGCTAAGTAACATTTCATTGGATCTGTTAGGGATAAAAGATATTTAAGTTTTTGTTGTCTTCTTTTAAACCGAATTATCGGTGGATTAGAAAAACAAGATGTTAATGTTTTGTTGTAAGTATCTTCAAGTATCACAAGTAGCAATTGCAGGAGAAATGGTATTCACTGAAGTTAATGAGTAACATCAAAATTCATTAAATTTATGAGGGACATCGAAAAGCCCTCCTTCCAGTACAATATTTTAGTCAAATTGCCACGCATTGGAGATGGTCAAAAGGGACCGCTGCCCTGCCCTGCACCTGATTGAATAAAATCAAGAAAAACTGTTTATTACGGGCAATATTAAGCATTTTACATCAAAGCAAATATATTGCATCCTTAGTGGAGCAGGTCATATATAATTTCATTCATAAAATTGTTTTCTTTAGCATTAGGCACTACAAGTAGGCTTATTAACATATTTTCAGAATTTGCAAACTCTGATCTCGGGGATCAGTTGTATAATACCATTTCCCTCTGCTACTGGATCTAAAAATAGGGAAGAGAATGCATTCTAACATGTGTGAGATTTGTTATTAGAAGGTCAAACATACATCTGTAATTGCACTACATCCTTTGGAAAAGCCACTTATAGGCACCAGGATCTATACTGTATCAATACTAATTCAAGTTAGGGGATTTGCTAATATGGTGGGGATGTAAAATGGAACATAAAGGGTGAATTATCTGAATATATTTTTTAAATTAGCTCTCAAACATATTTAGATTTATTTATCTTACAGTTAATTCCTACTGATATGTATTGATTACATTTATTAAATAACATCTCAAATCCCAACCATTAATCCTTCTGTGGTTTTTACCAAGCCTTGTTAAGACAATTTAACTTACTACCACAATTTACAAAAAATGTCAAAACTATAATTATAGTGCTACCTCAATCTATGTTTATTTCTGTATAATCTTCATGTATACATCTTCACAACGATAAAAAAAATGTATTCATAAGTAAACTAGTTTGAAATTCACTTCTAAAGGGATAGTTATCTGAATAATAATCTGTTCATCATCGTCTTTGGTGAATCTAGGTCCAAATTAAATGTGTAAAGCATTTGAACTGAAGAGGTTTCTCATGCTCATGCCAGCTGGGACTCCGTTGAGGTTAATGTTTAGTTTACCTCAAAGTGCATTCTAGTCTTTCACTAGTTCTACCCTCCAGGGACATAGGGACCCTAGAATTTCTTTTGTTCCAGCAAGCCATTTGGCAGTGTCTAGTTTCTATTTATGAAAACAGGTGGAGAACCTAATTTATGTAAATGACCCCAGTGAGCAAGATAACCTTATGCAAAAAAAAGCATGTTGTGTGATTGATGTGGACACATTCTTTACAGATTCTCCAGTATTTACAGATCTTCTTGATTTTTGCCCATAGAGAAAAGAGCTGATTAGTTAACATACTTTTTAAGTTTAAATATTCGTGACAAAGATTGATAGACTGAAAAAAATAGCCAGATGTGGTAACATCAATATCCAAGGAGCTTAATACTTGGCAATGGTTCTCTTGTTTTAGCCTCCCTCAGATATGTCTAGATCAATTATTGTGCATCTGCACATTTATTTAATCCACACTACACTAATAGAAGATGCTTATATTGCAAATTAACTGTTCCAGTTCCAATACTGTTTCTTATAATTTTCTTTCTTATACTTTTTTTCATAGTTATGAATGGATCAAAGGTCTCTTAATCTATTTACATAATTCAGGGAACTACTAATTTATCCTCAACTTTATCATAATTTAATGTACTGTTTCTTCTGATATAAGTTGTTTTTTCTTATGTGTTATATGTACTTGGTATAAGGCTGCATTGTGTGCTATAATTGGAACCATTATACACACTTTTGTGTAGACCGTAAACATAGAGAATTTCTTCATGGTGTATTAAACAGACACCACATGGAACAACTGCTTTTCTAAGATCCATTAATAAAAATACATTTATGTTTACCATTATAAAATGACATAATATGTTACTTTGAAAAAAACTAGTATAAAATGATTCAAGTTCAAAGTTTTAAAAGTAGAGATGTGAGTCTTATCGGCACAATCATTCTCCCCCCGAAAACTACTTTGAGCATCTGTATGGAAGTTCATAAGGACAAAACTCTATAACAAGAGTTGCGGTTAGAGGTTGGTTCCAATTCACACTCTTCAACTGTTGTCAAGCTGTCTAAACCCAAAATGAGGCAAACCTCCAGCTTTAATCATCTCAGCAATCCATGGAATGCAACATCACATCCAGTTTTCATCCATAACCCCCATTGCATAGTTACATAGTAATTTGGGCTAAAAACAGACTTAAGTCCATCAACTTCAACCATTTTACCTATCCTTTCTGCTTTTGATTCAATAAAAACCCAAATTAAGCTATTTTTAATGAAATTTGCCACTTGACTCCAAATACAATCCTCCTTGACTACAAAAGGCAATTAGATTTCTCCTTGGACCAAGAAGCTCTAAAATATTAATGCATATTAATAGCCATCTATGTTCTGCATCATATTAAAGAGCTTTACAGACTTTATTAGTTTCACGAAGAGTCATTAACTTTAGATGTAAAGTTTGTCTGTAGAGTCTAACATTATTTTTTTACTTCAAGCAGTCACAATTATTCTATTATTGGTTTAGCAGTTTAATTAGTAATTACTACAAGTCTTTATATGGTTGTGAATCTATCTCACCAGGGGAGAAAAATATAATCTCATTTCTTTCTTAGTAAAGAAAAAGTGTCTCCTTCAAAACAAACAAGCCAAACACAATGTGTTTTTGTCCTCATAAATACTACAATAAAACAGGAGTTAAGGGGACCTCATGCCGATGTCTCCAAGAAAACATAGTTTGAAAAATCTGCTAGAAGTACTAGGCCGTGTATTAAAGTAAATTGGATTGAATTTAAAAATAGAATTAATTACAGATATCAAAATGTTTAGTTTTCTTCTAGAACAGCACGTTCAAAGCTATCATTTGTAACTGAACATTGCTTCAAGGGAAATGATCACAGAATAAAATACTGCATGCTAGATAAAGTACAATACTTACATTCCTATTCGCAGTAGTGACAAGGTGTCACCTACACTGAACATCCCCAAATGCAAGGCCTGATTAAGGAGCTTGGGGACCTGGGCCACTTTTACAAACAGAGCCCCTGCTCTTGAGCCCAACTTGACCATGTTAACACAAATAATAATAATTAAATGTAAAATGAAATAAAAACACTTTATTGCTGATTATTTATGATTATAGAATATTCATCTATACCCTGTTCATACTAAGATTTGGCATCATGTTATATCCAGCTAACAAGTTATAATCTTACTGTAAGCTCTGTGCATCTGCAGCCAATGAAGTGCCAATTTGTTTTTACACTGGAATGGACTATTAGCAAGTGGCTCCAGGGCTGGTCTTAGTACCTTGGCACTTTAACCAGGGGGGTTCCCGTGTTAGACTATGTGTGTCAGTGTATGGTATTTGTGTGCATGAGGACCGTGTCAGTGTATTATGTTAGCACATGTGTCAATGTACACTGAGTGTATGTGTCTTAGTGTACAATGCTTGACTGTGTTGGGTATTAATGTACAGTGTTAGAATGAGTGTCTGGGGGTTGTCTGTATAGTGTTAGACTGTGTGTGCGTGTCAGTCTACAGTTTTTGAGTATGTGTGTTTTTGGAGAGTGTCAGTATACAGTGCTGGATGTTAGTGTATGGTGTTAGATTGAGTGTATATAGGGGTGTCAAATGTGTATTGTTAGACTGTGTTGGTGTGAAGTATGACAAGGGGGTGACGACAGCATCATTGGGAGTGGTGGAGCTTCCTCCTGTACATTCCGCAAGTCTCCCAATCACTAGCCGGCTGGGTGGGTGTTCGGGGGACAGGGCAGTGATGGTGGTGACATCACGCCCCCCTCTCCTATAAAGCCCCAGCTCTCTCTCATGCCGGTACTCAGATATTCTGACGCTACTCACATAGCTTAGAGTCTCCCACTATATATCGACCATTAACCATTTACCTGCCGCCTTCCTTATTGACCCCTGGACTGATAACTGGATTAACCGTTTGCCTGCCACCTGCCCTATTGACCTTGGACTGATAACTGGATTAAACCTTTGCCTGCCACCTGTCCTATTAACCACAGGACTGTACTTAGATTTGCCTTGTGTCTCTCCTTCCTATTGGCCTCTGTACTGTGTTCCTGCTCTACATCTTTTGTTGTACCTTTTGCTATACCAGCGCATTGGGCTCCTCTCCTAGCTATCTCCAGGTAGATGTGTGAAAAGTGGCATACAGGGAGCAGAGCACTGAAGAAGCTGTATAGAGAGGAATATTTGATTCACGAGCAAAAATTGTTGCCCAGTACTCACATTCACTCTCACTCACTCTCTTTCTCGGTCACTCTCTTACACTTTCTGAATGTTCCCCCTTCTGTCATCCATTTCTGTTTCCCCATCTTCTTCCACATGTTCATCTTCTATCTTCTCCCTTCTCTTCTCTTTTCAATGTTCACAATGTGTTCTGTCCACAATATGTGGGTGGTGGTGTAACTTCACAGGTATTTCACCTACAGAATACTTCATTCACACCTCTTTTTTACATATCATTTGCCCAGGCACTAGTCATTATCCTTATAGAGATTCAGGCACTCCTGAACAACTGCCACCCTGAACATCTGCCAGGACAACATGGACATGAGTCCATTTACAACTATTGGCAGCTGTGTAGAATATCTCACATAATGTATTTCTTTTTTTGTTTCTCTGTCCTGTCTAAATGCACACATTGGATTCATTCATGAAACAGTGAATTGTATTTTATAGGTAATTTGAGATTAAACTACCTAAAACTGGGAAAATTGGTTCTACAAATAAATCTTCCAAATAAAACACTTTAAAACTGTTCTTTTATAATGCACAACTCACAGTTTCGTAATTAAGCCTTAAGGATACACTAAGCAGTTTTTTCCTCAGTAGTGAAGAGGCACTGTAATCAAATCGACTTTAAGGTACAAGGAAGCCTTAATCATTTAGCCATTATATACTACATTTAAAGTACACTTACTTCATAGGAAATCTATTATTTTTATGTGTCAAATCTTAAAACCAAGTCTGTACATTTTTCAATGGAATTTAACACAATAGTAATGGTAAGGTCCATAAAAAGTATTAAGATGTACCTAAAATATGACACAAAATTAGGCTTGCAGATGTCACTTATCTGTCAATCGTGATGTGTATTACTTCCAAAAGCACACTAAAAAGCCATTTTTAAAAGAATCATACAGGCAACTAGTTAGTATTTGGGATATCTATGATCAGAATTAGTGCGATGACAAGGTAATGTTTTGGGAACACAACTGAGCAAAACAATGAATCCTATAATGGTATGTTTTGATAAGATAACGGGAAACCTGGTTTTCATTACATTTTTTTGACTGAAGGCAACATCCAGAGAGGGCCTATTTGAACTTTCCTGTTTCCATTCAACAAGGTTTATGCACTGGTACAAGGTAGGATATTACAGAATCATTGTTTTTGTTTTGTTCACAAATGGTTGTCATGACATTTGCATTGAACATACATCGTTTTGCTTGCCTTCCTATATCTGTATATGATATCCAGGGGAGTAACAATAATTTCAGTGGTCATTATTATATATGATGATCAGGGTACAGTTGGTATTAAGAAATCAGCAAAGGAGGTCCCACCTCAAAGAGCTTGCAGTCTAAGAAATATACTACACATTGTTGTATTTGCAAGTACTTTATCCAGTAATCTTTATAGTTTTGTGTATCATGAAAGGGGATTAGTGTATAGAGTTATATAAGGTTTAGTAGATAAAAGCATGTTCAATAAACTTATTTTACTGGTTGTTCCAAAGCCTGGAACTGTAACATTGAAAGCTGTCCTGGGTAAAGGCATACAGGGAAAATAAGTAATTACAGGGCGTAGCTGAATGCAGGAATAACTTGTGAGGGCCTTAACAAGGGAGTGCTTGGAAAATTGCTGCAAGGCCAGTACACTAGTGACTTCAATGACAAGTTTACTAGTGCAACTCTATGGACCCTCATGTGGCCTAAGATACTCAAGTTACAAACATGAAATTGTTAGAGTCAGTGTGTGTGTTAGTATATGTTTTGGAAAGTGTGTGCACGTGCATAAGAGTGTGGTGTTAGTGTGTATGAGCTTTTGGTGTTTTGTGTGTCACTGAATGGCATTGATGTGAGTGTCTTGTTATGTATTGTTAGAATGTGTGTTTATTGGTGTATGTTGTTAGCATGCCTTTGCATGTGCATAAAGTGTGTAAGTGAAAGTTTGTGCATGGGTGCATGTGTGTATAGGTGGATGCTAGCGTATGGTGTTATCATGAGTGTATGTGTCTGCATATTGTCCTGATGTTTCAGGGTGAGCCCAGGATTAGCGGGGCCTGGGTGAGTGAGAAGAGGATCAGGAGAAACCATATGTGTGGTTATGGTGTATTGCGTGTTATGGAGAGTTTAAATGTTTAATATTTTAAGGCTATTTTTTGTGGTCCTATGACCAAAAACTATGTTACAAAAATACAGTATAACCGTTTAGCATATCTTCCAAGCTAGCAGTTGAGGAGAACAGGTTTTACCAGCATATGGAAGGAAAAACAGGGTCTCCCAAGATATGGGCAGGGGGCTAGGTCTATGCAGAAGTAGGTGGTAAAAGCAGGCTGTTTAAAAGACAAAACCAAGCAGAGGTTAGTTCAAACTGTTCTGAAAAGCCTGACTTTAGCCAAGGATTGTTAATGTATTATTGGTTGTTAGGATATATCTTTTCCAAATACAGTGTGTCTGTAACTAGCAGACTAAATGCCATTTGTTTGTGTCATTGGGGGACCCTCCTGATTTTCAGACATTTGTACAAATTGACAAAATTGGCAAATTTCATTAAAATTGATTGTAGTTATAACAGACTTTGTAAATTAACTAATCTGCAAACAAGGACTGTACCTTTCTTCAGTCAACTATCAGTGTTAACTATTAGACTTGTGCATTCAGATTTGTATGAATACTAAATGTACTGAATTTTGGAAAATTCTGTGATTTGTATGACACCACAAAACGAGACAAGACCCCCAGAAACTGGAAAAATTATTTTAAATTTATCCGAAATTCACATTCTTTTCACTCACTCTCTCACACTACCAACCACTTCAGCTTCTGCTTCCACATCTACATTTTTTCATCGCCTCTCTTTTATCTTCTTGCTTCTCTGGCACGAACTTCTGCCAAAATGGCAGTGTTTCCTGTGACGTCCTCTCCCTAGATCCTCCAATCGGGACAGGGCATCACCGGAAGTGCCACCAATTTGCCCTCCAGTCGTGGAGCTTTCAGTGACGTCCTCTGTCCTGATTCAGGGACTCAAAGTAAGAGGTGGGGGCAGTTGGCGTACTGCCTAGGAAAGAACCCAATGAATATACTTTTGGGAATGTATACACTTTTGTAAACCTTTGTATCATCCACATGTGCCCTACCAGTAACTGGTTTTAGATAAACACCCTGTACTTATTTTGCACACTGTATCAAATGTATTTCCATACCTATTTTCTACAAAACGTAATAGAATTGCTTGATTGAAGTCCTCCAACTGATTTATAAAGATGCATCAGTTATCAGTCTGCTACAGATTAAAATATTTAATTCACTAAGTTTGTCATCCTAATGGAATTATACAGTTTTACTTTCTCCTTTAAGTATGATAACCATATAAATCATAAATAGTGTGTTCTATAGTGACAATTGTTATTGTTTTTAAGTGTTAATGTTAGTTAAGTGTAATAAGTATTCAAAGACGTTGAAGGCACTGTAAACTTTCTTTGGTTTACTGTATATCATTAATGTTAATATATGTTATTAGGAATTTGGTCCAATAATGATAAATCAGTCTGCATTTAGAATATTCATTGCTGATATGACATAAATTAATACAGTAAAGGCATTTTTGTCTGAAACTACTTGTAAAACTTTTGACATACCACTTCGCTCAGCACATTGAGGTTGGTTTACTATAAGGTTATAAGGGGAACGTTCCTGCCAACTCGACACAATAGCATGCATCTAGTACCCTGTATGTCCGTGCTTTTTTGTAGTTCTTTGTTTCTTATATATTACCTACCCCACTCTTGGTTCCGTTTCCCTTGTTTTAATTTTGGTGTTCTGTTTTTTCAGTTTAGAGTTAGTGACATGCATTATCCAAAGTACTGTGAAGTGGTGGCAAGCTTCCATCTTATGAGAAACTAAGCCATCACATGTTTGCATTAATGTCAGATGCTAGAGCTAGCCTGTATGTTTCCTTTGTATCTTTGCTTTGTTCCATGCTTGTCTATATCCGTGTCCTTTACTCCTGTTTGCATATTGTCTGGATCTGTCTACCTGTACCACCAGACCAGTCTTAATAGTGGTCCCTGCATGTATGGCTTGTATTTATCTTTACACAAAGCAAAGAAAGAATTCAGTACGTGCCCACTGAACACTATTCAAAAAGCACCAAGGCACAAATATTGGGGATTCCATCATACCATATGGCCATATATTGCTTAGCCTGCCACTCCGTCAAAGTTTGGCAGGTCCCATATAATCTTTCACAGCTATATTGCTTACCAAAGAGCTGAATCAGTGGGTCTGAGCTGCATTTTAACCCAAATGAGACTTTCAAGCAATTTAAAGCCTTCTCTGGACACCATTAATGAGGCTCAACTCTAAGGTTTGGGCAGAACCGGCAAATATGCATAGCAAAATAGAGGCGTGCACAACCTAAAAAGCATAAAAACTATACAAATTCCTGGGTTGTAAAAAGGCAGTGGTAAAAATTTTAGATGCCAAAATATACTGATTTGCAGTAAGGCTTTGTGATATTGCACTATATTGTATGAATTATTATACATATGTCACAGTGTATAACTGTGATTAACTATTGCAGATTTGTTTATAATGTTGACATTGTGTTTATAATTAATTAATTAACTCAATCAAGTATTAATTCTATCTTGTTATTGCTAAAATGCTAATTTGATTGATTTACTAACTTTAACAGTCCTGCTATGGTATTATTTAATTATTAAAATGAGGCTTCCATATTCTAATATTTGCATTTGTTTTTAGATTTGAAATTGTGAGTTTCATTTAATAATTATTTAAGCCTGCATTATAATTATCTAGTGCTTTGGCATTGTCATATGTGATCATTTTTGTAAACCACTGTATCCAGTGGTCATAAATCATGCTTATTATGTTTATCATTTTAATATCCAGTGTGATTGATTGGACATACCACTTCATCTTTATAACCTTTGGTTTGGGAGAAGAGGCCGAGTCTATGATCAAGCCTCAAGATAGTGGGCAAAACATGTTAGGCTTTTGTCAGCGTTTTGCTTAAGGACTAATCTGTCAGTGACTTCCATGTGGGTTTATACTTCTAATCTCATGTGAATAAATGTTACGTTTTACCTGAAGGCCCAGCCCAGCACTTAACTCTTTTTTTAATCTTATATGACATATATAAAAGCACCACCAAAAGGCTAAAGAAGACTATTCACTGGAATAAAGTGTGAATATTGTGTGAAAATGAATGTTGCAAGATTTTTGGAAACATTATCTTTATTCTTTCAAAGCAGTTTATTTATTGCTACTCATATTGTTACTGTATCAAGATGGCCCATCTCAGTTGTGTTTTAATGGCCCTTTGTTGATTACAGATCATTCCTGCGCTTCTTTTATGGGTTTTGTATGCAGTCCATTTTACAAAACATATTAAGGATGGGACTTAAAAGTGAATACTAATGGTGTTCTTTGATAAATGTATTTTTTTTTTGCCTATTTATTACCACCATACTCGGTAGGATTTGTAGCTGAACTAACTGAAGAATTTGCTTTTAGGGGTCTTGCCCGCAGGCTTCCTAAGCTCTGAGTTCAATTAAAAATGACCAAGGTGAAGTTTGTAATCAGTATTTAAAGACGTCACAAATGCGAAAATCGGTAGATTATGATGATCTTGCATTCCTCAATTACGTTCTTCAAAAGAGAAAATTGTTAAAGAAGAAATTTAGTAGGGTTATTTCATTAAAAATCATTCTAGGGCACAAAGTTTCCACAAAAAAAAATCCATGTTTCATAATCAAGTAAACTCAGCACATGACCAACATGGATAATTTTCATTAGTGTCTTCCTAAGGGCAGACAAAATTGCTATATACTGATTAATTTATCAGAAACACTACTTTTGATTCTACTACTAAATCATAGATATATTTTGTTCCATTGCAAGTCTTCTTAGCAGCTTACTGTCTTATCATGACTTGAGACTTTTTCCGTACCTGGAATTCTCGTTTAGCTTATTTTATAGCACAATAAATTGTGCTTGTCACAATAAAACAAGAATAAGCATCAGCAAAAGAATGCAGTTTACTTATTATTTTTTTTTACTGTTTAGGATTTGCATTTAAATGCGGCATTTGAAAGCGAACTGGTTTCTTTGGAATGGAAAATTGTGCATTCTGAGAACATGTGCAGTTAATTGAGATGCACATTCAATATGCACCAGAGGTTAAATTACAAGGAAATGTAACCATTTATCCTACTAATATGTTTCAGTTCACCAGTAATATTTGATTATAGCTCTGGAATTTCAGGTGATGTATGAATATGTAATCACAGCAGAAGACAAAAGAACAGCATCGACTAACCGCCGCATGATCTCATCTGTCAGAAAACACTCCTGTATATTATTTAAAAATAACCAAATGTATTGGAATGAACACAGGCCTCAAAGCTCAAGATAAATTATGAGAACCAAAATTAAAAACAAAACATTGCTGTCACCTGAAAGAGGGCTAAGAGACGACGTGTAAGTATATGTGTAAGTATATGCCAAAGAAGCTATCTTTTGATGTTATGGAGTTGTTTGGTGTGGATATATAGTGTGACCACCAGGGGCATAACTAGAAACCATCGGACCCTGGTGCGAAAAATTGCCCCGGCCCGCCCATTGCCCCCACACAACTGGTCTGTGCCTTCTTTGCTAGTGAGTATGAGTAAGTGTGTGTAATTAGTGTAAGTGTGTTTACACATGTTGTATGTTGGAAGGGGCCATCATACAGACTTGCTTTATTGTTACTCTGCATGAGACAAATCAAATTTATTTTGCTGCACACTATAATGTAAGCGGATACATCAGAATAAAAGAATGTAAATTTTATGATTACTTTAACATCTCCTTTTCTCCTTTTTCCTGAGGTCAAGTCCTAAAGCAGCCCTTTACCTTTGGGGAGCAATTATAAAATATTCAAGCACCTGAGAATACAGTGTGCTTGTGAGTGCAAAATACATCACATTTTTAACGATTGATACAATTTATTAGTATACTCTATGAACATTTTTTGTTTTGTTTATTTTGTAATTTTAGTAAATATACTTAAGAATCTTAATAGGTGTGCATGTGATCTTTACATTTTATAGTTTTCAAACCAGACTTACTCATATAACGTTTTTTTGGCTTAGTATTTGGGGAAAGGGGTAAAACTGCCTCACAGAGTACCTTTATTTTTAATTTCAAATATAGCCCCCCCTCAAATCTGTCACACAGTCAGGCAACACACATTTAAGTTCTGAAGAATAAAGCTTTTATGCTTAACCACCCACTGTTCACCACATTTTTATGAGCAATATTCCTGCAGCACACTAAGAAGATCTAGTTCCTTTTAACTAGAAGTTTACTTCATTTGTTTGAAAATAAAAGTTATGATTTTATTATGAAATTCTTGGTGAGTCATATTTACATGACACATTGCTTTTTATAGCAATACTATAGCGTGTTGCTTGAATTAGTTATTTTAGTCACCATGGTGACTAAAATATAGGTAGGCAAAACAATACACTTTTTGTTTTGGGAAGAAACAATAAATTCTGTTTATCAAATTCTGTACTTGATAATTTGACAATACTAAGATAAATATATGGGGTATTATATATGCATACATATACACGCATATTTAAAACCCTACCTTATGTGAATGGAAAAAGGTATTTTACCTTACCTTGCTTGGTTTCTGCATAATTATTCCTCTGTATTAACCAAACAATTTCTGTACCATTTGTTAATTTCCTGATTGTTGATTGGTTCAGGCAGCTTTTAAAAGGGTAGGTGAGGAGAAAGGTGATAACCTTGGGGGTTAATAATTAATAAAATAATGTTGGCTCTGCCAAATACTGCCACCAATCTCAGCACCCATGAAGTGGCCATTTAACCCCTTGACGACAATT
Organism: Spea bombifrons; assembly: GCF_027358695.1. Lineage (NCBI taxonomy): Eukaryota > Metazoa > Chordata > Amphibia > Anura > Pelobatidae > Spea > Spea bombifrons. The sequence goes on from NC_071090.1 coordinate 42,324,557, forward strand.
GATGTGCCAGGCGCTTCACGGAAAAACATCTTGTTGGTGGCAATATCATCAATGTTCATCGATACCTAAACCCCATACCAGGAAGCTCTATGACTGCTCAGGAGAGTGGTCACAACCACCACTGCCAGAGATTTTGCCTCTCGCAAGATGGCAGTACCCTTTTAAAAATAAACAAGTTCTCAAGAGGGTCTCTCCAGACCCTCCTGAGAACTCTGGGTTCCCTCTGTACGTTGAATACAAGAATGCATTCATTCAAGTCGATGGAGCCCAGCTTACTAATCACAATGTGATTAGTAAAAAAAAAAAAAAAAAAAAAAAAATGGTTACAAAAAGTTTGGTAACAATAATTCCAAAAATTCTTGCATTGAAAGAGTTAAAATACTGCCATCTTAAATGCCAATGGGGTTTCTAGTTTGGTTAGGTAATTTTAAAAGGGCAAACTTCTCAAATGTGGTCTTTTAGCCCCAAAACAACCTGACAAATCCACCCATGGGTGGTATCACTGTACTCGGGAGATGTTGCTGAACACATATTGGAGTTTTGTTTGACAGTGACATATACCAGAAGCTGTAAATCCAAACCTAATATACAAAGTGTGTGAAAAACACCAAAAATATTACTACCCCAAATTTTGACAAAGGCCGGTGGAAGGATTAGTGCACAGAAAGGGTTGAAATAACCTTGGGGTTGATGGGGTAAATTTAGTTGACAAAGATGTCCCAAATAGGACATGGGGGCTAAATGACCAGATGTGGAAAAAAATATTTGGAAATAGCAATATATTACTTGTACTTATTGCTCTATAACTTGCAAAAATAAAGCAAAAAAACTGGGTATAAACTATAAACATTGGGTATATCTAAGCCCAGGACAAATAGTAGATTTAGCAGCTTTTTCATTAGCTATTGTAGTAAAATATTTTTCAAGTAAAAGTCAGAAAAAGGCCTTTATTCTTAACTTTTTAACATATTTTATACTTTTCTAATAGTTAATACTAGTAGCTATTACATTAATACTAGTGGGTGCAATAAATGAGACAGTGGGAAATTACAGTTAAACACGAGCACCCAGAAAAGTTAAAACAGCCATTGTCACGAAGGGTACAAAAAATGAAATCAGGCATTGTCAAGAAGGGGTTAAACTAAATATTTCTGTTACTCTGATTTACAAACAAAAAGCACAAGCTGTATGTAGTTTCAAGAAACTAATTTACTTAATTTAATGGTGGAGAACATTAGTGGCCAATGCAGACAATCTAAAAAATGGTGGGAGGAAATTACTACCACATCAAATGCTTAACAAACCAAAGATAAAATCTGCTATTAATGGTATGTTACTTGCAACAGCAACTTTACCAAGTAAGTAATTTGACCTCAAAATGGGCAGCAATATAACCCAGGTTGTATGTGAGGAGCCACTGGTGTTATAGAGAGGAAGTTGATCATATAACTTTACAAATCACTTGTCACTTCTCAACTAGATCATTGAGTATAGTACTAGAGTAGGATTTAGATGCATGTCTCCTAAGATGAACTTCTTGAATGGTGCATTGATTATAATCATTGAAACAAAAAGAAAAACTATATGATAATTGTTTCAAAATCATTATAAGATAAAGACCGTATACAACGTAAAGACGTTCAACATATATGAAAAGCTAAACTACTTAATCTTTTGTATAGATCTTGATAGATTGAAGATTCAAAATCTTTGTATATTTTTCCCTTCTTCCGTCTTTGGAAATCCTGATTTCATTACTATCTTCTTTTTTATAAACCAGATAATGGGCCATGTGAAGTCAAGCCGATCTTGAACTCTCACATATCTGCAGTACCCTATTGGCTTGAAAAGGTATAGCAAGCTGTCACTGCTCATTAGGGTTTTCTGTAACTGTTTTTTAAGTTGGAGTAGAAACAGTGCTCATCCAGTTGAGTGTACAGCTTTCTGCCTGCCCTATGTTTTTTGTAAGAATATTTAGTACAAGAATGTTGCAACATAATTATCCACTACAACAGTCTAGCCATCAAAAGTGTTTTTATTTTTTAATGCATGTTGGAGTTACTGGAGTTAGAAAATGAAACGTATCTCTGATGTTCCTCCTCCCTGTCTACTGAAGCTACTAAGCATTAGTATGTAAACTTCCTAATAGCCCTCCAAAAACAGATACCATACATGTGGCTAACTGCTGCTACTCCACTTAACATGAATCAGTTATATTGATCACGTGCAAGAATCACATTGAGGTATGGGAGAATACTTTTACAAAGTGTTCTTTATCTGGGGTGGTAGATACATTTTGCAAAGGCGTATATTTAGGAAAAAATAAATTGTTTTTTTTAATGTTGCCGGACACCAACCATTTCAATTTTATTTTACTTTTTGTCTTGAAATCTTCACTGTATTGTTTCCAGGTTTTCTATTTCAAACTAACAATAGATGACATTGGTAAATTATCAAAGATGCCTTAAATGATTTTACAAGCAACAAAGGAAATTGTAGGTTCCCAAGCTAGCCATAAAAACACTAGAGAATAGGCTTTTAGGTCAAATAAAGTGTTGCTTCAGGCAAAGTTTGATTTCTTTTGTTGTTTGGGAAATTACTTGATTTCTAGTTATGTTTTGGTACTTATGTTAGATTATATATTATTCCATAAAGGGCATTTCCAAAGTTTACCAGAACATATATTTTCATGGAAGTAACCTGTTATTATCTTTGGAGATTTATTCCCCCAGTAGCTCTTTTAAGTAAAAAGTAAAATAAAAAGAAGTTTGCTAAGAAGGAAAGAAAACCAATAGGATGCATTATCTTTGGATCTATAACAGTATATTTGAGTAAAATATTTACTGTCAACTTTTGTTATAATACAGTAATTAAGTTATGTGCCACGTTCAAAATTATTTAATGGACATAATTATTCTTCCCTGCAAATTGGTTGAATGCATGATAGAAGAATAAAGATTTAACTAAATACAAATTCAATTCTCATATCTAATCCGATTCCTTTCACAGTGTGATTTCCATAATTATTATGGCTTTATAAATAATGCACACTTATAGGCAGGGCCGGCCGAAGACTTAACGCCGCCTGGGGCGAAGTTTAAAACGCCTCCCCCCCTCGCCGACGCCGGGGGGGGGCGGCATTTTAAACTTCGCCAACGCCATAATCTACGAGCCCCCCCCCCGGTACTCACCTTTAAACAGTCCTGCGGTGAGTCTCCCTGCTCTGCCACGGTGCCGGCTTGTAATGCTGAGCGCCGGAAATTGACGTCACTTCCGGCGCTCTGCATTACAAGCCGGCACCGGGACCGAACAGGGAGACTCGCCGCAGAGGAGAGAGAGAGGGGGGCGCCGAGCGGGTAAGCGAAAACCACTCGGTGCCCCTCTCTCTCTCCTCCGCTTCAAAAAAAACCCAAAAAAAAGCGCTTGGGGCGGCAAAGTGCCGCCCCCTCTAAAGTGCCGCCTGGGGCAATTGCCCCAGTCTGCCCCATTATAGGGCCGGCCCTGCTTATAGGATATTTATTAATTATAACATACAGCATACAATTTCTATCATGCTTATTATTGTGCTATTAGTAGTAGTAGTGACACCGTCCTCTGAGTCGCCATATCCAGTGATTGTAAAGTACCCCCTCTTGCTCCACCACTCAGAACCCCTGTAACGTGGCCGTGTCTCCTGGATCATGGCCGCACGTTACGAAGGCCTGGTTGTGATACACTCAAATCTCTGTGAAACAAATTGTGATCACGGAATGATGTGCATGCTACATACATGAGATATCTGTGTGCTCAGGAGAAGTGGGAGATTCATTTTTTGAGTTTTATTGGCCTTGGTATAAGATTTCAGGAAATATATACTTGTGTCTATTAATTTGACACTAGTTTTACCATGGAATTTATCTTTTGTACCTTTTTTCATTAAAAAAAAGTTTTTGTGTTAATACCTATTTTTAGTATATGTTTATAAAAAAATATCTACAACTCATATTCAATACAAATATATTCAGGGGATGCTGTAGTTTAAAAAACATTTATTTGAACAAACCAAATGGATTTTGGTAGTTTTATAAGGTAAAATAGTACAAGAATATATAATTATTTTATGTACTTCATATCTGGTTCCATGATGCTAAATTCACCTCAAGTCAACTACCAATGAAAAGCTGAACTTCTTCCGCATGAAAACATTATAGTTTTCCATGAGTAAAGGATGTAGAAAATGTCCTGACCTCCCAGAGAGAAAATCTGGCCCGATCTCTGACACTCAAGGGGTTAAAGATTACAAATTTAGTGATGTATTAAGCAGGCCAACCCAGGCTTTTTTTTGCAAGAGAAGCTCATATTGGCTGATTCTTCATTATAGCTTTTCAAGATAATATTTAACGTATGGCTCATTGACAATCACTGTGAAATATTTGATTCCATGTTTAGGGCTGGGTACATTCTAGAAGTACACTTATATTTGGCAGTCTAGACAGGGCAAATCCTTCAAATCCTTTTTTGACACCTTTGCTTAAAGACACCATGTGAGTTTTAGTAATGTTAGCTGTGTACATTACGAAGGGAAGCAATAATGTGCATGAAACACTCTATAGCCATCATGTCGTACCCATAGTGAGCTGAATGGAGAAATCTGGTAACAAACAAGTATGTTTATATAATCTATCACTCTTCCTATCCAAAGATATTATTTTTTTCCTATTTGTGGATTAAAAATATGATTGTGTACATTGGAAAATTATTGCATTCCCACTTATCCAGCCAAAATCTTCTCATTTAGTGTATGATTTAAGGTTAAGGGAATACTTTACCTTAAATAACTTACTTATATCATCTACTGCTCCTTATATTGGCCAGAAAACATTGACTAATCTTCAGTTTCCTCTTAATAAGACGGAGACATATGGAACACAAAGCAGGAAGTATTCACAGAATGATCCAAGTCTTTTCAGCCTCAGACATTTGGCAGTAGAGCTTTTTATGAATAAGTGAAATTATTTTCTTATTATCACAGTTCTTATAGTAAAAAATGAAGAAATTAGCACAAGTGGATGGGGTAAAGTAAACACATCACAGTCATATAACAAGTATATATATTTATTTCAAAACATTGATTGATCTATCAAAACATTTGTAAAATCATAATTAATGTCAGAAATCAAATAAAAATACAAACCACCGATCCTATTATTTTGTTCCCAGAAACAATAAGGATTTGATAAGGGTTCATTCTAGGACTGAAAATACAAAAAAGGAAGTACACACTAAAAACTTTATTTTCAGTGCTGCTGAAATCACCAATGTGTACATACAACAAGGCAAGCAATCAGTGCCTACCCAGCAGATCCGAGGCATAGAAATTGGGGATTCCATCATACTGTATGGCCTTTGACCTTTCAAGTGAAGATATTATATCAGTTGCATGTCACTGTAATTTGCTAATTCTATCAACAAAAAAAGTAAAAAGAAGCAGGACTTCATTGAACTGTTGTTGCTTTAGAAATAGCAGGAAGTAATCAAAGGAAGCAGTTCTTTCCTTTGCGTCCACGTAATTATTTTTTTGCCAATTTGGACAGAGTAGCTATGTTTAGTTCAGACATCTGCACCTGATATTTACCGATATCATGGTCTAGTCTTGGCAGTACAATGGCAAACTAAATTAGGAAAGAAATGTAGGTCTGTACTTTAATATGTACATATAACATTTCATAAACTGTGCTAGACACATTATAGGCACTCCTGTTATCAATTTCAAGCATTTTTAAAATTGTGTTTCTGGTAACCTTCAATATGTTTACCTATAGCCTATAGTTTTCTTCTTCTGACTCTGTCCTCCTCCTAGAGGTTTCAGCAGTGCTTTATATTAAAGTGGATCTGTTGCTTTTCTCTAATACTGCATTTGTAATAGTATGGTATACTATGTAAATATTTTTAATGATAACAGATTTAATAAAGTTATGTCCTTGCTTATGAAATAGAAATCTCTACCTCCTCTTCTCAAAGTCGAATGTTATCTCTCCCCTATTGTTAAGTTGCTAATTGGTACAAAGGATTGGCAGGGAGAGAACTCAGGACAGGCAATTGGTTAGATAATGCTGACTCTGCCACAGGCTGCTACCTATCATAGCTTTTATGAAGTAAGTATTTAAGCTATCTCCAAAAAAATTACCCTGATTGGGAAGAAAAATCAGACGCTATAGGTTTATTTGTTTTTTGTTTGTTTGGTTGTTTGTTTATTAACTAAATTGGTTTTGTTAAAAGCTGTAATAGCACACGTTCTCCGATAAGTTTTGTTAGAGAGTCAATAGTTATGATGTTTCCCTAATGGTTAGTTTCTATGGACAGGGATGGAAATTAACAACAAACACACAAACAAAAGATAAACTTAGCGTTTTAAATATACATAGCCATTTGAAACCCGTTTTTATGTAATTGAACTATCCCTTTAAAATGTCCTTGTGCATGTGAACACAATAAAGTACACAGATGTGTTCTGCAACAAACTGAGATAAGGTCTACAACCCCAAATGTGGAGACCTTTAATCTAAGAATCTCAAAGTGATTAATACATATTTTTAAGCCAGTTGACACCAATCTTTAACATACTTATTCAATATATCATATATTTTCAAACATACATGTGATTATATGTGATGTCAATGTTAATTTCCTTGAATGGAAGTGTTAAATCCAATGTTCCCTCAGATAGTGTCCCACTACCATTTCCGAATTCATGAACCTTATTTAAACGACTATACAGAGGGGTCTGCCAATACTTTGTAGCCTTCAATGCCCTTTATATTGATTTTTAAGAGTATAATTCCAAACATCTGGGAACAACATGTCATGTATGATTGATGACAAAAGTAAACTGTGGCTGAAACTATGCAGTAAGGGTCAGATTTTTGTCCAGTTACCAAATTACTAAAGTACATTGTTGTGTAATTATCAATAGCATTTGCTATATTTTATGATCACGTCAGCACAAGGTTTGGCTTTGGTCCTTGTAAAAAAAAAAAAAAATACATAATTTTCGATGCTGCATCCATCTTATAAAGAAAGTATAACAGTTATTAATATAAGTCCTATGTTTTTTTAATCTCCTAAAGTTTTTTTTGTTCTTAGTTCTATTATAGTGGTCATGCATTGAAAAAGTAAATTTACTTTGGTAAATAAGTCCGAGTTTTAATTCTGAAATATGTAACTCATTAATTCTGACTCTCAACAGATCTCCTATGATTTACTTGTGTACAGCAAAAGGTGAAAATGTTTCTAAAAACACTACAGAAACTGTTTCCTACTTTATTTTATATATTATTTTTATTTCTTCCAAATCATAATAGCATCCTGTAAATAGATTGGATGCTGGTGAGGGATCTCAAAAATATATTGTAAAAGCTATTTGAAATATAACAGCTTCATGACCTTGGAAGCTAGAACAAACATTCTCAATCTATGAAATGTATGTAGTCTATGATAAGGAAACTAGATGAGCTTGTGCTGCCTGTTTATTTGTAACAAATATTAACTTTTTGTGTGTTTTACTTGCAATTTTATATTTTTATGTTCCTGGATTAGCACTTATACTCAATTATGCCATATCTAATTTTACACGTATATGCAAAACCTTGTAATAGGATGTAAGGAATGGAGAATGGGAAACCATGTATCCTTAATAGAATGGTTCAGCCTAGAGTGCTTCAAATCCATTGATTAAATATGAGAAACTATTTGTGCATAACCATCCTCTTTTCCAAATCCATCATCCATTCCCAAGTTATGACATGAATGGGCTCTACATTAAACCAAAGAACCAAATAAGAAATATGGTAGACAGCTTGGTTCTAAAACAGTCAACTCCCTTTTGAAGTGGGGCAAAAACACTCTAAGTAGAAAGCAAGTAGGAGCGGGGGAAGGGTGAGAACCTTGACACCCTCTGAGTTACATGGCAATTCATGATGGGCATTTTAATATACATTAAAAATTGTATTGGTGTTTTGTAATCTGAACTATTAAAGATTAAAAACTCCCTAAAATATATAAAGATGTGAAAGTGTCAGGTGTACCAGAATTGAACTGTCTATAGCACAAGTCTATAGGCTAATGTTATTGAACCTGATCCATTGTACATTTTTAATATTTACAGTTTCAGAATCACTTGCCAATCACTAGGAGTGAAACACTATCCAGGACAACTGATTTAATTTTTAGTGACTAAATATCTGTTTAGAAATATAAGTTTGTACTCCTTTCATTTCACACAGTCTGCAGGCAAACATGTAGAATAACGATACTATGGTGCTTGATCATTTTGGCCTTATTTTTAAGGACTTTTTGCTGTTGGGCTGACTATCCAAAGTGTGATACTTTTTTATGTTTTTATGCATTATTCCATAACATACTAGCATTATCCTTCACGTTCTGGGATAATGTATTATGATTTGCTTCACTATGGAGATAAACTAGACCTACCTGTTCTAGCTATAAAGATAATTTACTTTGTGGTAACATTGAATACATTAACAGCTCAGCATAAGGCCAATACCAAAGTTGCAAAATGAATAACCTAATGTAATCGAGTATGATCATAGGGAAAATTGATAACAATGTTGCTTGTTTCTGTGGTTTTTTTGCAGCATTGTTTTTAGGGATTACTAGAATACCACCACCCAAGCATAATGTGGATACATTGGTTAATCATGTGAAATATCTTGTAAGTATGATCACTTTGTACAGGCTTGGGCATGAGAGTAGTATGCATGCTATTTTCAAAGTAACAGCTGTTCTTCACAAATAAAAAGGCTTGTCACTGTGGATCTTTTGAATATATTAACATCCTATTTGAGTAAATGCCGTTCCTATATTGTGTATGGATCATCAGAATGAGATGTGTGGTAGTAACTAGAACTTTAAAAAGGCAAACAAATTACAATTCCCTACCATTAGCAAGAATATTATTGCTGATGGGAAATATAGGAGTGAAGAATGGGGTTCCTAAGCTGAATTTCAGTCACAATCTCAAAGTCACAGGATTTGGAATTGATGCGAGTGCATATTCAACAATTAAATAAAAACATGAATTACATTTTTTCAAACTGTAAACTAAAATATAGGCAATGAATTACACCAAAATGTATGTAAAAAATAAACAAATTAATGAATGGTGAATGAAATAATTCCTAAAAGAAGATTTATATGAGATATGTTTTTATTATAAGATATATATTTAATAAGGGCCAAATAAAATTAGGAAATTCATTAGCAACTTTCTGACAGGGGACATTCACAGGTTCTGTTAGCTAGCTTAGATCCCAGAGGGTAAATCTAAAAATGATGGAGCATTTCCACAACTTCTGCAACTGGTGGGAAATCCACCACATGATTCCTGAGAACCTTTCACGTAGGGAACATTTACAGCTTCCATTATGTATTTTGGAACCCTGGGGGTAAAATTGAAAATGATGGAGCATTTCCAAAAGTTGTGTAAAGGTTCCTGAGAGTAGCCTGTGTTTAATCCTGAGTTTAACCCTTCTTTGAGTCAATGCGCCATACAGGTCTTAGGCAGAATACTTAACAATGGCTTATTATAAAAAGCATGCTTTGAGATTCATCCTTAACCATAGGTATGTCAGATATGCCTTTACCCTTCTTCTCCATTTGGTAGGAACCAAGGCAAGGGGAGAAAGAGCTGTGGCAGCAGGAAACTGGATAAGGAGTAGGTTAAACTGGGGGGAGATGCCACGACTAAACACAATCACTCCAACGGCGGATCAAAGGATTGCCACTAAGACATAGCAGTCAGCATACCTTAGGCCTCCGGAGCAAATTCATAAACATACTTAGGTACATACTTAAATTTCACAATAAAAATCACAGTACCAATTTGTGTGGCTCATGAAAATTCCATTCTTATTGTCATAGGACCAAGTGGTATCCATGATTGTTCAATGACTAATCTTGTTATTGAAATTTGGTCATTTTAAAAACATATGGAAAATATGATGAGATAAAATATTAAACTAAAAAATATATTGGGACAATGGAATGTAGGTTCTCAAGAACAGGGCTTTCTTCCCCTTCTGTATCAATGTGTCCTGATGTATGTTATTGACAGTTTTGTAGATCTTAATGGTATGTTCACTATACACTATTGCATCGGGAAAGCTGAATCTACTGGTGTTTTGTAAATAAAAAGGACTTTAATGAAAAATTATATACATTATTTTAAAACTATTTAGTTTTCAACTGAATTTTTTTTCCCCAGTGAAGATTTTTTGCTTAGTATTTGTAGCTGGTGAACTTTAGTGATGAGCTATTTCATTATTTTTAATTGGGTACTAACAGACAGAGAAAGAAAAACTCATTTTTCCCTTTCCTTCGTCCTCCTTATTGATTTCTCTTACTTACTGATTTCATTTTTGCACTAATATATTTGAGTTCACCACCTTGTCTGTTTTTCTAGTTTCTACATACAGGTATCGGCAGTTAAAGTTGCTGATTTTTGTTAACCCTGTTGGAGTTCTTCAGGTTAAAACTTTGCCAAAAAGGTGTACTTTGTAAATATAGGAACATGGTAATGACATAAAGAGCTTTGCTAAATAGAAAAAAATCACTGTGCAAATTTGCTATCTTTAGCCCATACTACCATTGAGGCAGTTTAGTAGTTTAGTCCATAGTATGATTGAAATCAATTTACTCTGTTAGTGGTTCTATCATAGGAGATCAGCTTAAAAAGTACACCACCTATAGTATTTTTGTTTTTGGGCATTTGATAACTATTTCTACAGCTAAAACATCAAAAATCAAAACATAAGGGGAAATGCACAGATAAGAGTTGATCATTTTACCTAGGCGTGTAAAGGATCCTATAACCTCCTCACATGCACATTTTAAAATGTAAAACCCCCCACACTCTCACTAGCTCTTACTCACGCATCCTCACACTAATTTTCACTGACTCTCATACTCTCACACACCTAATCACACTCTCATTAGCTTCTCGGCCCACAGGTTCCATGTCCCTGTTTCCTTTTTCCGTGGCACCTCTTGCCTCTTTTTCTTCTGTCTTTCCAGTGCACTTCTAGAAAAGGTCAGAGCCATGGTGCATACTCCCCGAATGAAGTACAATGAAGACGGATTTATGAAATAAGGGAAGCATTTCTGTACCTCTCATTTGCTGCAAATCTGTCTTACAAAGGCAGGGAAAGGTATAGGACAGGCTTCCAGGCATCCAGAACCAATTTTCCCACAATATTAGAAGGAAAAAAAAGAATCCCCAGATTAAGGAAGGAGACTGAGTTACAGCAACAGAGACATGGTTTGATCCCAGTAAAGAAGGATATTCAGAGGCAGGGCAGGCACTGGCAGACAGGCACATCCAACCATATTGGACAAAACTGAATTTTCCCCATTATTAGAAATAAACAACAATTAACCCAGAGTAAGGAGCAGCAGTAGTAAGGTCTGGGCAGACATTGGCAGCTAGATACATGCATCCCCTTGGTGCAGGACTAAATTTCCATCATATTAGAAATAAAGAACAAGAATTGATCAGCCGGAGTAAGGCAGGAGATTGAGCCACAACAGCAACGGAGTGAGTGAAAGGCCCAAGGCAGGCACTGACAGGCAGGTGCTATACACCACGTCACTAAGGTGGTTTAGGTGCTGTATACTACATTTGGTTCATGAAAGTGTTAGTGATGGTAGTGGTAGTACTGGCGCCAGTGCATACTGGAACCAGTCGTATCCGTAGCTACCCTGCTGCTTCTGCAGAGCGAAATGAGCAACACATCTAACAGAGAAATTATATATGTGTTGCTTGACTCTTCCTCCACTTATAATCTAAATCCAGGCCATCGTAATTGACATTGTCGATGACATATCCTTTTCCACTTGTGCACAAGCTGGATTAAAACCGACATCTTCTGCAAGAGTTGACCTTTCCACTTATCAAGACCCGAGGCACACAGCTTGGAAGCCCTCAGGCAGGGCACACGGCTTGGAAAGGTAAGTTTTTTACCTTTATTTATTAAAGAAATATCAACTTTTATTGCACTATTTCGTTTCCTATCTTCATCACAGAAATTCCAAGACAGAAAAGAGTCTGGATTTTTGACGAGCAATCACTTTCAAGTACACTTGTGAATGCAATTACAATTACAATTTTAATTTTCTGTTAAAACTTATTACACTATATTTGTTTTATTTTTTTCCCACATATCTATGCGCCCCGGTTTTTTCTACATACCGTTTCTAATAACACTTGTGAGGAGTGTTAATCTACGGGAGCAGCAAGATCTGTAGGGTATTGTATACAATTTCTATATTTTTCAAGATTCACCCATTTGTGGAGGTGTTCCTATTTCGTTCTATACTGGACAGGTAGGTAAGTCTGGGATACGCCGGGGTCTGATACACAAATCTGGATCGTGAACGTAGCCAAGGTCATACATATGAGATCAGAATAGAGTACACGGAGCTTTAGCTGCAAGCAGACTAACGGGAACCCAAGCCAAACAATGCAAAGGCCTAGGCTGAAAGGCAGAGCAGGTATATAAGGGCAGGGCTAAACTCAGGAAACGTGGCTCAGCTCTCCCAAGTAATTAGAAAGGGGTGCTGCTGAGAGGGAAGGGTGGCCACTAGTGGCTGCAGGTAGACATGGCAATGTTATGATTATCACATAGTCCAGGCTGGTAGGGTGAAACCCTGATACCACTTCCTACTTTCCACCGTTCCCAACATATATATATTTGCTACTATCATCTGACATTAACAGTCCATTTTTAGCAGTGATGGCAGTGCTTCTGGTAGTGGTGACACTAGTTGCGATTGTGGTGGCACCGCTAGTTGTTTTATTCTGTGTCTCACCAAAGACTAACTTACAAGCAATCTTTGCCTTTGATCCCACCAAGGCACCAGAACATATCACCAACTATCTCACAGTCATCTATGTTTGTCCCTTCCTCTTGTAAATGTTGAATGACCAGAGCTTTTTTGGCTATTTTACCTATTGGTCATTTATATGTACCCTCCAAAACACAGTCCCTTCCCATTTTACCTCATCAAAGAGCACCAAACGTGTTGTTGTGGCACCAACACATTCACAAACCTTAACAAAATGTCTGAGATTTGCCATTCATTTTCATTTCTTTTGCTCATTTTAGTGATGAAAATGTATGCCATCCACCTCCTTGTGCTGATATATTCACTGGATGTTGTAATTCTGAGACAAAGCATGACTTTCTATAAACTTGTGGAGTGATACCATATTGTGGATATGTTAATTCCTTATTATTGTGTTTTCATATGTTTATCTGAGAAAAAACTACTTGAAATTGTTTAAAATAAAATAGATAAGTTTTGATAAATGGTTTCCTTAGAAAAAATCTAAACAATATGGGTGCAATACTGAGCAATTTAATTCAATTATAAATACATACATAGAAGGGCCTGAAACAGTACTTTATATATTGTATTTACTAGGTTACTCCATAGAAGCATTAAGAAGATGTTCATGTCAGATAAGAAGCCAACTAACTCATCTGCTCTGTCCATTTGCTATCTGGAAAAGGTAAAAATGAAATCCTTCTTGACTTTGTTTCCTGCTTAATACAGGGACATGTCTGTCCGCAGGCATTCTTGAAGCGTATTAAGTCTTAATCAATGCTTCCTTTGCTATCACAACCTTTTCTGTAAAAGTAATTTCCTGATGATATCCATCTGACGGCAGGACTTCTTCTATCAAGTTCCTGACACTGTGTCTCTATATCCACCCACCTTTACTTTCCTGGAGTTGTTTGTATGTCTCTATTACACCATCCTTTTCCATTTTTGCATCCTCTCTAATGCACAGAAGCACCGTATTTGACGGCAGATAAGAACCATTCAGCCTGTCTAGTTTGCACATTTTTCCTTTTGTAAAGACTCAAACCTCAGTATTTGGTCTTGTCTTAGATTCAGGATAGCTATTACCTATCCTATTCCCTCACTGTACTAGCTTGTTCCAATTATATATCTTGCTGTTTCACCTCCTTTAAAAAAATCCTGTTTTATTTTAAATCCCCTAATTAAAAGTATTTAAATGCATCAAATCATATTCTAGAAAAAATCCTGGGAATGCTTTGTAGGTGTCATCAGTGCTTCTCTTTAGAAGATGTCTCTAGTTTCCATGTACATTTAGCTAACCTATTATTTTCATTTATTGAGGTTTGTGTATTTTGTTAGCTTTCCAATCTTGTTTTTCTGTTGTTGTTCATCCAGATCCATTTAAAATATATTTTGCCTTTTTTTAATGCTCCAAAATTGTAAATAAGCTCTGTCTCACATTCCAGAACACATGCCCCAGTTTCCATTATACTCTCTGTAGGTTGTTATCATCTTTGAATCTATGTTTCTATGAAGTATACCTATAGGTTCCCATAAGCAACCCTACTCAAGCTGTTTGTATTATTAGCTCCCCTGAGCCTTTCAGATTGTGATCTAATAGTAGTTGAGTAGAAAGATAGTACAATACTAAAATATATCATTGTATAAATAAATGATATTGTAATGCTTATTTTGGGATTCCTGCTGTACTGGGAGCTTGAGAGCTAACTGCTAAAAAAAAACAAAACAAAAAAAAACAAAACAGAAAGTCCACTGAATATTTTGGAGAAGCTTAATAATAAGCAACATTATCTATATTACACATACTTTTGCAACAAACAATAATGTCTAGCTCAATTTCTATTTTTATTGCAATATCTACAGTGCAACTCTGCACATTCTGTCAATCAGATCCCTCAGTAGCAGTTTGTGAAGAAATTAAACAGATTCCCTATTAATGTTGATGCACATTTTATGAGCACTAGACTGTCTCATTCAGTTAAATTAATACTTTCTGATAGCAGATAAGCCTGGGAGGTGTCATAATCATCATTCGGAGCTTTTGAACCTAGATCATTTTATACATTTCCTCTCCTTTGTGGCACAGGAAAGAACACGCTATTAACTGTATGATGAATATCACAGTCTACGTATAGCTTCACGCTGGAAACAGGACATGTAGTTCTACTAGAAATATATTAGCAGCAGCCATCCCATACATGTAAGCTGAATATTTCATTCTCCAATGTCTCTAGAGGTTCAAAGCCAGCATGATAATCAGTTATTCTTTGACATTTCAAAAGTCTACAGATGGAACCACTCTTATAAATGTTAACCATAGCCAGGACTGGCCTTCGGTGTTCAGACACCCTGTACAGGTCACCCCGACCCCCCCCCCATCATAGCCCCCAGTGTCCTGTGTACCCTCCTACTACTCAAAAGTTTAAGGAATGCACATTACCACACAATAATACGCAATAGAAATAGGTGAGCATTTTAGTGATATTAAGCACTAAAAAACACTCAGGCTGGCTCAGGGCTTTGTGCTGCAAAGCCAAAATGGTACCCCCCACCAAAAACAAAGAAACTATATGCAGTTTAATTTCAGGTATAGATAAACGAAACACAAAATGATATAGGCCTTAACTAAATGCCACATAATAACATACTGATCAATTGAATGATACATACAGTCCCTCTATTATTTTCAACAGAAAAAAAACATGCAAAACAGCATTGAAGGTTTAAATAATGCATGGAAATCCTAAATTGTAGCATGCCCCAAAGGCTAGCCAAATGCATATAACTTACACATATATACATACACACATTCGCTCTCTTTCATAATCGATGCAGCGCACGCTCATCCCCCTCCCTCAGCCACCCTCTTACATTTTTAGCTCAGGTTTATTTGCAGGTTTATTTTCACTGTTTATTACCTACTGTGAAAGTAATTTCTCTGTTTCAAATAACCTTGTTTTCAGTAATTTATTTAAATACATTTCAAAAATTGTTAATTTCATACTTAAACTGTTTTTTTTTTGGATTACTCAAACTATACAGGTGCTCTCTCGTGTTGCCCCAACCCATTACATGATGTCATGGCCCACAGTATGTATCTTATTTATGACTAATGTGTTTTCAAACATACTTTTCAAATGCATGGTTTTTCCCTATTCTAAACAAAACATGTTGGGGCCATAACCTGACATGTGCAGTGTGCCAAATAATGACACCATGAAATAGGGGGGTTGTATTCAAATATTTCCTATGCTAGAATTAATTCACAGTCTGGTCCTGATGATTGGTATGGCCCTGCTTGGGGATTCAGCATCCTTAGCCCATCCCTTAATACCTACGTTTTGTGTGCTATTTCATAGTCATCAGATTTAATTTGTAAGGTGGACAGTTTTCCTATAAACAAGGAAGAACAATAACATATAAGTAGAATTGTAATCAATGTAACACACTGAAGTGTATAGACTTTACAATGCATTACAGGGGCACACTTCTGTGGGAAGGGCTGAGCTGGTAGAAACTCACTAACAGTCTTACTCTTTACAATCAGGGGAGATTGTGGTCATGATCTAGATGATGATTTAGTAATGTTAAGCAGGCACAGCCTGGAGTTTCTAGACGACTACATGTACCATATGTTTGGAATACCCCTCTTTGATGCTCTCGCTTGCTGCCACAGGACAGGTGTCTTCTACCAATGTAGCGCCATACTCCGCTACCTAGAATACCAATATATTCCTACAGGTAAGTTTGTGCTTGCAGTTGATTGATTCAAGTATTCTATAATGATTGGTTGAGGTAAAGGTTTGATGGGTTGAGGGATAAAAACATTTAAATTAAATATCTCCAAGTTTTAATAAATATAGTTATGCTAAAAGCTCTGGTGGTAGCATTTCCTTTTAACTAATGTGAATCTCTGCATTTCAGCCTTAGAACTTGCTCTCTTTACCCTTGTCTATTTAATCCTAAATTTTGCCTATCGATCCCTCACCTTCAACTCATCTATTTCACTCAATTTTCCTCTTGCTGTCAGTTGTCCAAATAGTTTAAATCAAAGGAGCCTGGGAGCCGGTTTCCATCATAGTCCTGTTGCCAACTCCCCTTGGTATTAATGAAATCTATAAAGCATTATTGGTTCAAATGGTATTATCACAGGGTCAAGATTAATGTGAGTAGAACAGTATAGATTTGAAGCACATTTGAGCAGAGTTCTTCCTACCTTTTGTTTCTATAAATGCAATGATGTTATGAGATGCGCCACTTTTCCTGTTTATCCATTAAATACTTCTGCAGAACATGATGGTGCTCTATAAATCAATAAATGGTAATAACAGTACTGAGGGTATTTTACTATTATAGTAATTTCATTTTTATGATGTATTCTGAACATATTCAATAAACACGTGCCCGCTGGTACAGTAAAAATATTCAGGCTGAATATTATTCCATTACCATACATTCTTTGCCAGCTCATTTTTTTTCTGGCATAGAAGGGGATTTCAGTTCTTTTAGTAAAAGAAAAGTAACAAGTGAAAACGGTTGTAAAAAACAAACACTGATGGAATTTCAGTTGCCATTCTTTCTTTTTTATTGTTGGTGACAATGAAGAATTCTTTTGGCTTTCTACCAATGTTTCTGGATAGCTCTTCAAGCTGTTCATGATTGCAGCTTCTTTAAGTGCATTTAATAAGAATAGTTATTTCTTCCCTCTGTCTGTTTTTTGGGTTTCAGTGTTTATGGAAGCCGTATTTTCTGAAAAACCCAAATCTTTAAAAAGCTAGCACTTGAGAGCTAACTGAATTCACCAAATTATGTCTAAATACAGCTTCTTCACCTAGGTATATGTTAGAAATGTATACTTTGTAGACAACCTATATCATATGAGATGAAACTTCATATCATATAGAGGCAAAAAATGATCTGAAGGATCTCCTACACATGCTCTAACAAAGACATCTGGTGTACAAGCAAAACATTACAAACTGCAGGAACGTAAAATAAGTTGATTGATAGAAGAAACAATATGTGGGAGATGAAGGAACTTTTTAGATCCCTGTGTCTGGAGGGAAGATAATATCTTGTTTCCCCTAGGTACGCATAAGAAATTTCTCTCTGTTAACAAATGGAGGCTCAATTGCCAGTCAAGCTATATTTTGACAATGGTTTCTTTACTCATTCATCACTTAAACCTTTTGGATAGGTCCATACATACAATCTATTAATTATTCCACTAGACATGTAGGGGTGTTGGCTCCTTCAAAACTCTAGCATGCCTGTGCTGCTTTAAATATGTGTGTTGCAAGATTGTTAAGCAATACATAAAATATTTTTTCCGTGCAAAATAAGGATGCACAACACAGTCAAGTGCTACACCCAGCCAACTTGGAAAACCCAGGTCACAGAAGTATACTATACTTACTTATCTACAGTATGTCACAAAGTGAGTACACCTGTCACATACTGGGTCCATACAGACGACTGTAATGACCCAGAGCGCCCGATGATGGTATTGCAGTCAAGAGCAGAGACACAGACACAGATGCAGAGTAACCACACTTCCCTGTGTGTATGGCCATCAGGATTGTGTGGCCACATACCAGGACCATGAAATAGCAGTGGGAAGTATGCAGTACAGATAACAGGATATAGAGATATCTGGAGCTAAGAACAGAAAAGGCAGGACAGAGCTAGAAGAGTAGAAGCAGGTTGCAGAATGAGGAATACAGGTTACAGGTACAGGCTACACACAAATACAAAACTAGCCTAGGACAATATGATAACAATTGGATATGTAGTCACATCTTATGGCCATGGTATGCTTAGCCCACCACTACGCCGAAGTACTCCAATATTCGGTGGGTCCTAACGCTAAACCCTGCCTACAGAGGTACTAAACAAACTAGACATTGAAACTAAACACATATCAGAGAGACATACCTGTAGACTGCAGACTGAGACAAACATAACGGGTGGGGCACACTTTATAAAGGGAACAGAACTGAAGCAAAGAGCAGAACTGGAATCAAGGAATCAGAAGCACAGAACAGAGCAAAAGGAAATCCAGGAATGGATTACAGTGAAAAGGTGACAGTAGCAAGCCAAGGGAAAGTAAAGACATGCAGCTCCGCAGCCTGGATGGGGCCTGGCAACACCCCTCACATGTTTGTAAATATTGTATTATATCTTTTCATGTGACAACACTGAAGAAATTACACTCTGCTACAATGTAAAGTAATGAGTGTACAGCCTGTATAACAGTGGAAACTACATTATGTTAAAAGATAGGATTCTATAGCATCTAAACTCACATAGGTTTCAAGATCAAAAACAACATGGGTTTACTTGAGGGAAATCAGCCAAACTAATCGTATTGATTTTTTCATAGGGTAGTGCAGTAGACATTGTGTATCTAGATTTCAGTAAGGCTTTTAATACTGTCCCACATAGAAGACTTAAATAAATAAATAAACTACAGTCTCTAAATTTAGATCCCAATATTGTTGACTGGATTAAACAGTGGCTGACTGACAGACAATGGGTTGTAGTCAATGGCATATATATTCGGAGCAAGGTCTTATTACCAGTGGGGTAGCTCAGGGATCTGAACTTGGACCCCATTCTCTTTAATATATTTTTGGAGATATTGCAGAAGGTGTTGATGGTAAGGTATGCCTTTTTGCTGATGGCACAAAGACTTGCAACAGGGTTGATGTTCCTGGAAGGATAAGCCAAATGGCAAATGATTTAGGTAAGCTGTAAATATGGTTAGAGCTGTGGCAACTGACAATTAATGCAAGATAATGCACCTAGGGCATAAAAACCCAAGGGCAGAGTATAGAATTTTTGATACTGTCCTAGCCTCAGGGACCAAGGAAAATTCAGAGGCTGGTTAGACTAGATTGCTTGAATGGTTCTTATCTGCCGCCACTTTCTATGTTTCTATAAATAATTGTAGTGCAAAATAGTAATGGTACTGTGATTATGTGGATGTCTCGTGGATCAGATGGAAAACTGATGGGAATATAGAAATACTGGCCTGTCTGTTTATTTTTTGTTTTTATTTTAGGGACACTCTAAACGAGTCCATGGTTTTAATGAAGGTGGCATGTCAGTCATATGAAGCATATCAACCAAACGCTGAGTACAGCTTACTTATATGGTATATGTCACATCTACCATCACATAGGAGCACACACCATGCAAGTTCTTCACCCTAAAACACTAAACAAGGGGTTTATCCCCAAGCTTAGAGGACAGGGACTTTGATAATCCCAACAGTGTGGAGGCTCAGGTATAGGCAGATAAAATCCAGCACTTAGTATAGTAGCCACATCACCAATAAGGTGTCAGCCGAGGGTTAGCGAAGAGTGTCAGTCTCATACAGTTACAGTGCATGTTACAGCTGGCCATCTGTGAACCATTTTTTTTCACTTGAACAAAAAAAATATGCATGCATGTATGCCATAACATTCCATAAAGACAGACTAAAAACTTAGGCACACAGTCAAGTTCAAAAACTTTCATTATGCTACTCATATTCAAATTGTAACATTAATATGACCTTAGTTTGTAGGGTTTTAACTACTTATGTAAAGGTTGTATTTATTTTTCAGTTAGTATTGAGTGATCTTGGCATGGTTATATAACTTAAGTTAATTATCCAATTACCTTAGTCTCAATTGGCTGCCCAAATTGATCTTTGGACGATCGAGGAGGAGGATGTCCCTGGAAGCGTCGCCATTTTGGCGGAAGTTCGTGCCAGGTTATGTTCACAGAGATGCAGACAAAGACACCGAAGGGGAAGTCAGCATAGAAGGCTGGGACACATTTAGAGAGCTTAAGAGAGAGAGGGTGAATGAGAGTACGAGAGAGTGAGAAACAGAGTGAATGTAGGCATTGAGCAACAAACTGAATGGACAGGGAAAGTAATTAGTTGCCTGAAAGCAAAATGGCCAAGCAAACTGAAAAAGTTGTCCAAATTGTTTTTGGCGTATTTGCACGTGTCTAATAGATAATAACCTGGAAGATTCTTTTGCACAACACTGCAGCAGAAAAGAACCCAAGCTCACTGGGTAAAGACTTAAAACCAGTTTCACTGTAGTCTTACTGGAACAAAAAGGCCTAAAACAGGTTCTCATCTATCAAATGCTAAAGTAACGAGACACATTTTTCTGAGGTAAATACTTTCCTCTTTAAAAAATACATTGGATTTTGGATATTTGATTGGAACTTAGATGTTTCTAATCACAAGACTGGACTCAATTTTTTTTATCACTTAATGAGCTTACAAAACTGTGACATCCCCTTTACCACATTTTGTCACAGGCTCTGAAGTCTCCGTAATTGTTTATAGCAATTACATTCTCATACTAAGCAGCTTTCCTGTCTCCCCTTATGTATTCATGCAAAATAAAAAAGGAAATAAAGAATGGTGTTTCATAAGTGCCAGGATTTGAAGGGTGATGAAGGAAGGGTTTGCAGGACATATGGAGTATCCCATTGAGAAAGTAAGGTTTAAGACTCTGGCAGCTGGCAATGTATACATAAAGGCCTCCTCTCCTTTTGATATTACCACCGGTAGTTTTCCAGGCACTGTGAAATAAGTCCCTGACTGGTATCTTGTGTATCGAGAGCTGACAGCTATTTCTTACTAGGTGATTTGAACGGCTCAAATATTGCTGTAATAAAATACAGTACATTTGATCAAGAAGTATTTGGTGTAACTCAGGAATAAGCACTTTTAAGACCACAAAGACTTGTTTCTCATTCCCTTTTCATTTCATGTATTACAGAAAATGTACCCTGTTAAAATAGTAATGATTCCCTTGGCATTCACTCGCTTCTAGTAGCATTTTGTGTAACGCTTCATGTGTTATGATGTCTTCATCTCAACAACAACAATCTGCTCATATACTGTATGTATGACATCCTCTTGCTTTTTAACCCCTTAAGGACAATAGGGGTTTTTACTCGTAGTATATTGTGGGACAATGGCTCTTTTAACGTTTTTCAGTGTTGCTGTTTAGCTGTGATTTTCTTCTTTCTCATTTCGTGCTCCCACACATATTATATATTGTTTTTTTCAGGACAAACAGGGCTTTCTTTAGATACCATTATTTTTATCATACCATCTAATTTACTATACAAAAAATGATAAAATATGGTGATTTTTTGTTAAAAAATTACTTTCTCTCACTTTTTAAACCAAAAAACTTTTACTCATCTGCAAAAACTAATGATAAAACCTGCTAAATAGATTCGACTATTTGTCCTGAGTTTAGAAATACCCAATGTTTTTATGTTTTTTTGCTTTTTTCTGCACGTTTTGGGGCAATAAGTACAGGTAGCGTTTTGCTATTTCAAAACAATTTTTTCCCCAAAGTTAGTCATTCTGCCCCATGTGCCATTTCGGGTATCTTTGAAGCCGGCCAATGCAATTTACCCCATCAAACCATATATATTTAAAAACTAGACACCCCAAGGTATTTGAAATGCTGGTATTTTAACCCTTTCCATGAACTAATTCTACCACTAGCCTTTGTCAAACTTTACGGTAGTAATTTTTTTTTGTATTTTTTTCACACACGTTGTACTTCAGGTATAAATGTACCGCTCCTGGTATATGTCAGTGTCAAACACCCCCCCAATATGTGTTCAGTAACATCTCCTGAGCGCAGTGATACCCCACATGCAGGGGTTTGTTGGGTTATTTGGGAGGTAAAAGGCCACCTTTGTGAGGTGTGTATATTTTTGCCATTTATACATCTGGTCACTCTGTGCCCACGTCCCATACTGGGGACATCTTTGAAGCCGGCCAATTCAATTTACCCCATCAAATCATAATTTTTTAAAACTAGGCACACTATGGGCATTTATAATGCCAATATTTTAACTCTTTGCGTGTGGGATTTTTTTGGGAAGATACAGCGCTAATTGTATGTAGCGCTAATTGTGTATAAAAAAAACATACATATATACCTATTTGCACTTTTTTCGTGACTTTTTTTACATGTAACACTATATATATATATATATATATATATATATATATATATATATATATATATATATATATATATATATATATATTTTTTTTTTTTTTTTTTTTTTTTTTTTTTTGAAAAAATTTTTTTTTTTTAAATTTTATTTTTTTTTTAATTTTTTTTTTTACAATACACTGAGGCTGTGTAGCCCCCTCTGAGGCTACACAACCTCAGTGTATAGTTAAAAAACGTCATTGCCTCAATGAAGAGGCAGGCTGGAATGGGGGGTGAGTGACTGACAGACCAGGTCACTGGTCTGTGGTTTAACCCACCGATCGCCGTGATTCACTGTGAATCACGGGGATCGGGAAGTTGTGAATCCCCCCCCCCCCCGGAGCATTGCAGGCTTGCCTCAATGAAGAGGCAGCCTGGAATGCCCCTCACCCGATTTGCATCGGGTTCGGGGGGGGGGGGGTTTGACAGACCAGTGATTTCAGTCACTGGTCTGTCGTTTAACCCACCGATCGCCGTGATTCACTGTGAATCACGGCGATCGGGAGGTTGTGAAGCCCCCCCCTGAGCATTGCAGGCTTGCCTCAATGAAGAGGCAGCCTGGAATGCCCCTCACCCGATTTGCATCGGGTTCGGGGGGGGGGGGTTGACAGACCAGTGATTTCAGTCACTGGTCTGTCGTTTAACCCACCGATCGCCGTGATTCACTGTGAATCACGGCAATCGGGAGGTTGTGAAGCCCCCCCCCTGAGCATTGCAGGCTTGCCTCAATGAAGAGGCAGCCTGGAATGCCCCTCACCCGATTTGCATCGGGTTCGGGGGGGGGGGTTGACAGACCAGTGATTTCAGTCACTGGTCTGTCGTTTAACCCACCGATCGCCGTGATTCACGGTGAATCACAGCGATCGGGAGGTTGTGAAGCCCCCTCTGGGACATTGCAGGCATGCCTCAATGTAGAAGCAGCCTGGAATGCCCCTTACCCGATTTGAATCGGGCTCGGGGGGCGTGTTTAACAGACCGGTGATTTGCATCGCCGGTCTGTTGTTTCAACCGCCGATCTCCGTGAATTGCGGAGATCGGAAGGTTGCAAAACCTTTTTTTTTTGTTTGCCTGGATAGCCTCACTTGTGAGGCTTCCAGGAAAACCGCGATGCCGCCGATCGCGGCGAAAACGCCGCGGTAAACGGCAAATAACGTTACCACGTACATGTACGGGCATTGTCGTTATCGCGTTGCACGGCAACCCCGTACATGTACGTGGATTGTCGTTAAGGGGTTAAATCATTTTTTGTAGCAGTTTACACCTGTTTGTTTGACACATAGCTTTAATTGAAGCAATACTTGTTATACAAGATTTCATGATGGGCCTTGTTTGAAATCGAGTACCAGTGAAAGATGGATTTTTTTTCTATTTAGAAAGGTGTGAATATTATCTCATGTTATGTAACACAATTAAATAGTACAACAAGAATATTAACTACATTTATAACATGCAATATACAGTGGCAA
The DNA here is from genome assembly GCF_027358695.1 of Spea bombifrons. Taxonomy (NCBI): domain Eukaryota; kingdom Metazoa; phylum Chordata; class Amphibia; order Anura; family Pelobatidae; genus Spea; species Spea bombifrons. The sequence goes on from NC_071090.1 coordinate 42,348,939, forward strand.
GAAAAAGTAAGTAAACTCTTTGGAATTACCAGCATTTATGTATAAATTTGTTGTAAAATATGATATGGTCTAAGTTAAAATAATACACACCTTATTATATTGTTCTTGTCCATATTGAGTACATCATTCAACCATTCACAGTGGGGGTTGGAAAAGGTATGTGAACCCCTAGGCTAACAACTTAAAAGCTAATTGGAGTCAGGAGCTAGCAAACCTGGAGTCCAATCAATGAAAGGATTGGAGGTGTGTTTTAGAGCTACTTTTATATAAAAAAAAACACTCAAACATTTTAAGTTTGGTATTCTCAAAAAGCATCTGCTCAAGTGAGCCATGCCTCACAAAAAAATAAATCTCAGAAGACCTATGATCCTGAATTTGTTGATTAAGAGGGTTGCAGATGGATTATTAAACCAGACAAGTCAGAAGATTTGTTTTTCCCTCAGAAATATTTTAGTGCTGCCATAACTGCAAGGAATTGTGGGAAGGTGCATGCAAACAGTTGATTTGCATAAAGCTGGATAGGGTTACAAAATAATTTCAAAGAGTTTATGTATTCATATTAAGGAATCCTTAACATTTATGCCTTAAAACTGTGTTTTTTGGTATTCACTGGGTATGCGTTGAATTCTTGCTTTGTTTGTTATTCAAGCAGCAACCCGGGAATCTGACCTTTTATGTATTTTAGGTTGTGCGCTCCCATTTCTGTATAATTTTTCACAGACAAATGGTTCATAAATGGAGACATTTTAGCACTGTGTATGGAGTCAATAGCAGGAAACATCTTCCCAATGGTGAAGTATGGTGGAGGGGCGTGGACAGCTTGCCATCATCATCATACAGGATAATGTCAGGGTGGCTATCTGTCAGCTGAAGCTCAGTAGAAGTTGAATAATGTAGCAAGACATCAAAGTAAGTCTACTATCGTATGATTTTAAAAAAACAAAGAAAATCCGCCATTTGTAGTGGACCAGTCAGAGCCCAGTCCTTAACCTATTGGAGATGCTGTGGAATGACCTCAACACCAGACATCCTAAGTATATAGCTGAATTTAAGCAGTTCTGCCACTGTAATAAAATATATAATATTTGTTTGATCTAAGGCCTTCTTTTCCCCATTAGCATTGTATTATGTGCTAATTATTCTGCAAAAGATGACATTATCAAATAGAAATATATTCTAGAGGTAAAAGAGCCCACATGATTCCAGATGTGCTGTGTGAGATTAAGGATAAAATGGTGTTTTATGTTCTAGTCTTCCAAATGAAGCGCTACTCAATCTTTCCTATTCCTGGGCTCACTGCCATTGGGATCATGTTTGTTTCAGTGGGCTTAACAGCGTGAAATTAAGAGTAAAAGAAGCATAAGCAGCTAAAAAGGCCAATTCAAATCAAAGCTTAAAACATGAAAGAAAAAACGGACAACGAAAATAGTGGGGGGGGGGAATGGAAGCGTCCTGCATACACATATGTTTTTTTTTGTTTATTTTGTTATAATAATAAACAGAAATAATATTTATAATTAGGAATTTATAAAAAAAATATATACAATATGCATTGATCAATGAACAGGCCATTATAAAAACTTTACCAAGTGCAATAAGGCACCTCTTAAGGACCCACTGTTGGAAACATTTATGTGTTAAAACAAAGCTTTCTTTACATAAACTCAGTAATGAACAGATGATTATTATTTGTCAGTTTGGTACAGTGCTGTAAATTAAAGGAAACAATAAAAAAACAGTTTTCTGGGTCTTAACGTGACCCAAATGGAGAATCCAGACATCATATAGATGTAGCTGCAGGCTGTAGCCAGGGCCGGATTAAGACATTGTAGGCCCCTGAGCTACAGGTACTGTGAGGCCCCCAGTGATATCAAATTGGGCAAATAATCATTTTAATGTACCTACTACGTCTTTATATTTTCACATTTTATTAGATATATAGTTATGTGCAATGTGACATCTATTGTTGCTGTTTTTGTTATTGTTATTTGGTTATTGTAATTGTTACTTCTATGGTCACCGAAGAGATGAATAACTGCTAGTGTGAAGTGACTTTTGCATCACTCTTTATTTTGCACATCTGGTGGAGACTGAGCTTGCGCTTCCTGTCTTGGACGTTGGCAGTGCACATGCGCTAATGCGCATAGTGCACGCTGTGCAACGCTATGCGCGGGGCATCCGTAAATATATTTGTATATTTGGACCGCTTCCCAGAGTCCCCACCCCCACACAATGTGTTATCCATTTTTGCTTTTATTATCTAATAAAGTTTTGGATTATTCTTATTTTTTGGACCTCCATTTTCATTTTTATCTTGATTTTTATCTTGTTTTTTATTCTGATTTTTATCTCACTGGAGCTATTTCCTTGGTGAGGAAAATACCACCCATGCTGATGAGGATTGAGCAACCTTTATTTGCTCTCACAAATGGGAGTACTTTTTCATTTCTTTAAAGCTTACCCAAATACCACAGTGTACACTAGGTCTTGCATAATTTATGTCTCTACATATCTACTCTGAAAACCTGTGACCTAAGTATACCATCAGAAGAAGCCACACCCACAAGAACATCCACAGGCAGGGGTTATACTGCCCTTACGAAAAAATTACTGCAGTTTTTCTGAAGTAATACTGCAGTTTTTTGGACATGAAAAAACTGCAATACTGCACTTTTACTGCAGTATTACTGCACATTTACTGCAGTTTTACTGCATTTGTACTTCACTGTACTGCAGTTGTACTGCAGTTATTTTTGTACCGAAGTACAATTGCAATAAAGCTGCAGTACATTGAAGTACAATGCAGTATAATTGCAGTAAAAAAAAAAAGCGCAGTAAATGTGCAGTAATAATGCAGTACAGTGAAGTACAAATGCAGTAAAACTGCAGTAAACGTGCAGTAATACTGCAGTAAAAGTACAGTATTGCAGTTTTTTCATGTCCAAAAAACTGCAGAAAAACTGCAGTAATTTTTTGTAAGGGTGCCCATGCTGTTACAATAGAGGTATATTTAGCTCAATATAGTGTAAGTGTTTCCTGTTATTATTCACCTTGGCTCCATAACAGATACTGCACTATTTTTAATTTTTCTTCATTTTACATATCTTCATCCCCTGTTATATTGGAAGACCCTTGCAGCCATCATACCCTTAGGCGCGACCGCCTACATATAAATGTATGGAAACATAGCATAGCAGGTATAGATCAACACATTTACACACAAACCCAGCTTTGCATGTATAGATCAATTGAAATTCACATGTGAACTCAGCACTGAAGGCATAGAATCAGACATACAAATCCTGTATTTGCAAATATACAATAATAATGCATGGAAACATAACATTGCAGGTATAGATTAACAGAACACACAAGCCCAGCATTGCAGGTATAGATCAAATGGAAATCACATGTAAACTCAGCACTGAGGGTATAGATCAAATAAACACATGGAAACAGCACTGCATGTATTGATCAACTGAATAAGACATACAATCCCTGTATTTCCAGGTATACATAAATAATGTATGGAAACATAACATAGCAGATATGGATCAGGAATAACACACAAACCCAGCTTTGCAGGTATAGATCAATTGGAATTAACATAAAAACTCAGCATTAAAGGTATTGATAAAACACCTAAATTACAGGCATAGATCACAGGTTGCAAACCCAAAAGCCTGGCGTCCACACTGCCCACATAGAACCTGACCAGCACCCAGATAACACACATAGGACTTGACATCTTTGTCCCCAAACAGCCCAGCATGAGTCAACTTTGTCCCCAAACAGCCTGTCTTATGCCATTTTTGTCCCATAAACACCCTGCCTGTGCCATCTTGGTCCCCAAGGCTCAAACACCCTGCTTGTGCCATCTTTGCCTTTCCACAAATCAATTATACATTTATGATGCACACAAACACTTTTACAGTCACTCACTAATTCTCACTTCACATAATTAATTCTCTCACTCATTCACACAAATCTTTTACACATATTAATGGATGCATTCTCACAAATTCATTAATTCTCTTTCTCATTCAGACAATTCATCCACACATGAATTCATATGCAGTTTTTTGGACATGAAAAAACTGCAATACTGCACTTTTACTGCAGTATTACTGCACATTTACTGCAGTTTTACTGCATTTGTACTTCACTGTACTGCAGTATTACTGCACATTTACCGCACTTTTTTTTTTATATTGCAAACCTACAGTTGTACTTCAATGTACTGCAGCTTTATTGCATTTGTACTTCCGTACAAAAATAACTGCAGTACAACTGCAGTACAGTGAAGTACAAATGCAGTAAAACTGCAGTAAATGTGCAGTAATACTGCAGTACAAGTGCAGTATTGCAGTTTTTTCATGTCCAAAAAACTGCAGTATTACTTCAGAAAAACTGCAGTAATTTTTTCGTAAGGGACAATTCATCCACACGTTAATTCATTCATTCTCTCACTCATTCACACAATTGATCCACACATTAATTCATTGATTCTCACTCGTTCACACAATTCATACACACATGAATTCATACTCTCACTCATTCACACAATTCATACACACATTCATTCATACTCTCACTCATTCACACAATTCATCCACACATTCATTCATACTCTCACTCATTCACACAATTCATCCACACTAATTCATTCATTCTCTCACTCATTCTCACTCTTTTTTTCAATATTCTTACTAACCTCTTTCTCACTATCTACTCCCTCTCCCTTCTTTCTCAATATCTACCCCCTCTCCCTCATTTCTCACTGTCTATCCCCTCTCCCTTCTTTCTCACTATCTACCCTCTCTCCCTCCATTCTCACTATCTACTTGTCATGCCCCATCCAGGCTGCAGAGCTGCATATCTCTGGTTTTCCCTGTTTCGCTACAGTTCCCCTGTCTCGCTACAGTTTGTTCTGGATAACTCCGCTACTGCACAATAACTCCTGCATTCCATCACTGGGTGCTCTGGGTCATTACAGTCATCTGTATGGACCCAGTCCCTGACACTACCCCTCTCCCTTCCTTGTCACTATGTACCCCTCTCCCTACCTTCTCACTATCTACCCCCCTCTCTTCCCCTTCTCATTATCTACCCCCCCTTTGTAGTTCACTTAACTTCCAGAAGGCCTGTCATATTCCAGCATTCAGCATGACATGTCGGCACTGCGACCGAGCTAGAGGCCTCACGGAAGAGATTGAGGGGCGCCGAGCGGTTGCTGAAAACTTCATGAGCGACTGCTTGGAGCCCCTCTCCTCTGCATAAAAAAATGCATTGTCCCGGATTGAGGACCCAGGACTTAAAGTCCTATTGCGGGACTATCCCGAGCAATCCGGGACATGTGGTCACCCTAACAGCAACCCGGGCTGGCACGAGGCACCCAGCTGGTTGAGGTCCCTGGGCTATAGTCCTGCCAGTCCATGCCTTAATCCAGCCCTGGCTGTAGCTACAACCTCAGGTACTTAATGTTTACTATCATATGCATTAATAAGCATTCTTCTTTAGTGGGGCTGTAAAGGACTTGAAACTGAATATCAATATGCTAATATATATATAGTCAGAAACAAGCAAGTTACAAAAGAAGCAGTATGCCTCATGCTCTCAGAGGGTTTAGGTTTTCATAAAAAGAAATGGCTGCTGTTATTATTTTTAAACATTGAGATTAATTTTAGTATGTTACATAGGTGAAGGGTTCTTTGTAGATGAAATTATAGCATGCAGCAGTTTGTAAACCTCATATATGTTTTCTCCAGATGCGCTGTCAAAGTAAGATTGTAAAGAACAGAAACCTGGTTTACCGTAATGAGTGTACCTCAATAGCTTATTTGAATAGATCATTCATAAAAGGTGACTGGAAGAAAGATAACATAACTATCTATTTATATAAGATGGTTCTTTGTTTTATTTTTTTATCTGGAACCCCTGCTTAATATTCCTTGTGTCTCTACCATTTTCTAGGAATTGCCTGTGCACTTGTGCAGAGTTAGGGATGGATGTTTGTAAAGCCAGGTGCACCAGTGGGTGTTCCCTAAGATGGTCCCTCCATAAAAATTATGTAGGAAGTCAACTGAAGAAGCTATTGTCAAAGTAGAGTTTCTCACTAGGCTGCATTTCATGGAGATCTATGTTTACATCTGCACCCACAATGGGTGGAGTTATGGTATTATCCTTGGATAAGACATACGGTAATACCCTGGTGATCAAGTTCCAAAGATGGTGTGTAACATTAAAGAGTTCTGACTTGGAGGTATATGCCACATGGAGTGTCCCCTCTGCTTGCAGAGAAACAAATATTGAATAGAAAGGAAAGTATGAAATGAAGCCAACCTATTGAATTCAAATGATGTACATACATATATGTGGCAGAAATGAAGATGGAGGGAGAAACTATGGGCATAAACAGCTGGCCAGTGGACATTATTGTGTCCGCTCACTTGTAGAGTCAGGCTGGCCCTGACTAGAAGAGGGTGGTAGTCTGTATCATGACGTTATGTTTGGTAAGCAGTTGGTTAATTAAGTATTACTGATATATAACTATTTGCCAATACACACATAAGCACTTGTTAATAATTAGCATAGATATTTGATTACATTGTGGAAAAGGATCCTTAAGTTAAGCTCCTCAACTTTATGAAAATGTGACACAAAACACTGTTGTTCCTAACCAAGTATTTTTAATCTAGTTTTCTGAGAGCTAAATATAACTTACAACAATGTGCATTTACTTTGCAACCCAATTAAAGCAGAATGAAGTTCTGTTTCTTCTAATAATACATTACTTAAATATAACATATACTTAAATCCTGCAACTTACATTTAGAGACTCCTTATTTTATTGTCTTCATTGAACTGTCTAGGGTTGTGTGATATGTGTTAACCCTAAAACCTTCTCATTTAAACTATAAAAGATGAGAATGAGAGAAATAAGGGGCAGTCAATCACATAATTCTTGGAACATCCATATATTTTCATTTATTGTTTTCACTGGCATTTGGCCAATGCACCATAAAAGGCACTTCTTGTCTGTTGAACTAAAAACTTAAAACAAAACTTTGATAAAACACTTCCTCTTTCTGATTAATCCTACGACAAGTGCTGTAATCACTGTTCCTCCACAACAAGAAAGGAGTCACACCAGACGCAAAGTAGTTAATAGTCAGGAACCCGTACTTGTACATCGGAATGGTATAGTATCACCTCTTCCTTGTATCTTATTCTATCATAGTCTGTGATGAGTTGGTTGGGATTGCGGGAGAAGTAGTTTGTAGGCCTGCCGGGTCAGAACTCCCATCTCCTCTGACAAATGCCGGCCATGGGGGGTTAAGTGATTACCGTATTTGTCTGGGGGTCTTCACTTACTTGCTATTGTTTGCAGTAGAGGGATAAATTATATATTAATTTTGGCCATATTGCGCATTATTTAATTACATCCAAATTGTATAGTAATCAAGGTCATTATGCAGTATAGATTAGTTCGTCTTCGGGCGAACATGAAAACGAACACGAAGAGTGCGTTTTCGTGTTTGTTCCGAAGACATGAAGAAGAGAAGATGGCGGCGGTAAAACGTAAACGAAGACACACAACACAAAGAATCTTTGTGATAGTCTTCGTCTACTAATCTAATCTCCCTGGTCCCTTTCCCATCTAGCCCCTTATCTTCGCAGCATCGCAGGAGTTGACGGAAGCGGAAATCCGTAGGTTCGCCGTCAGGGGTTACAGGGCAGTGCGAGTGAGCCTATTGGCCGTACAAGCGACCAATAGGCTCACTCGCACAGCCCCTTAACTCCTTAAGGTGCAACCTGACCACTGGTCTCACTGCTGCAACAGTTAAAAGTCCGTACGAACGACCAATAAAGTCGCTTGTATGGACATTTAACTAATAGAGCAGGGAGACCAGTGGTCTCTGCCGGCCAAGTTACGGCACCAGGATTTTAAAAGTCTGTACGAGCGACTCTATTGGTGGGTTTGCAGGGGGCTTGGGACATTTCAAGAAATGCTACAAGAGAAAAAAAATCACTTCCCCAGAATACTGCTCCAGCTGATAATAACACCCCAAATGAGTTAAAATCCTGTGTCGGGTCTGGAAAAATGGTTAAAAATGTTTATCTTAAATTACAGGGTTTATCTTACAATTTAATCCAAAATCTGTTACTGAGACCCAATATACCACACAGGTTCCACATAATAGTCAATGACGGTCCAAACTCCCTGAACAAAATTGAGAGACCAAGGTTTTAAATGAAGAAATGGTATGTTCTGTTCCTAATAAAACATTTACTAATAGTCATTGTACTAAAATGACTATTGTCTGTTCAAACAGAAACATAATGATTGTTCTACCCAGGGTGATGTTATCCCTGAGACATCCTATGAGGAAGATAAACAGGTGTCATCTGCAAGTGATTTAATAATTGAAACAGCTGGACCAAAACACGTAACTAAAAAATACAATGGTTTGATAATAATCAACATATGAAAAAAAACAAATGCTGGAAAAGTGCTGAAAGGTTAACCAATTCAGCAATATTATGTAACTGTAACCATTCATGACTCTAAACCTGGTCATAGAGGCCCATTGGACTCTGGTTACCAAGGCACTGCCATCTTTGATAACCTTATTTTTGTCATGTATTAAGTCATTAGTCAAAAACAAACCTTTAATTAACTCCTTCAGCCCAGGGTTTTTTTGGTCATTTTTACATAATTTTGTTCAAGACAAGTAGGGCATTCTTTCAAAAACATAGAAGTACATAAAATATAATAATTATTAATGAAAATAGAAAAGAAAACATGTACTAAAATAGAAAAGAAATGTTTTGTTTTTTTGCAATCTTGCTTAAATTCTTCTTTACTGTAAGATATACTATATAATATACTATATTATTTTCCATTTTCCTTTTCGTTTTTTCCTTTTGCACTTTTCCTATTGCAGTGTAGCTTGACATTCCTATGGGAATACATTTTTGATGTTCCCTTATTTATTTCACTTTTTCGAAGGAGAGAAACTATTCTTTTCATTGCCTATTGCAATTTGCGTGATCAGCCAGCAGGGGAGTAATGGGAGAGCCCAGCAGGGTCTAGAAAGACTCTGCTAAGGCTCTCCTGTCCTCAAATGAACTTCTGGTTGGTGTCAACAGTGACACCTACCGGAAGGAAATGCCTGATTGTGTGAAAGGGCATACCTTGAATGACAGTGTACCGGTGCCCACTGTGAGCGCTGTTACACACAATAAGTATGTGTAAAAAAAGTGAGAAAAAACAGTATAGGGAATAGGATAGTGAATGATAGGAATAATCAACCTTAATGACTTTCCTTGTGTATCTGGAACCACAGCTGCAACCCTTAAGCAACACTCTCCGGGTGTTGAAGTAATACAGCAAAAAGTCCACTAGGGGGAAATCTGCGATACGCAGGGCATTACACACTGTTTTACTCCTACACACACAATAAGTAGGCAGGAAGAAAAAATATCCTAGACACGTCATACGTGTGCAATCTGGGTGCTGGACCATTCCGATGGGCAGTTCTGTGGGTGCAATCTCGGTGCTGGGACAAGTTCTATGTGTGCAATTGGGTGCTGGCTTTTGGGGTGTGCGACCTGTGATCTATGCCTGCAATGTCCTAGAAGATCAACACAAACTGGCCTTAACTTTCGGCAACCAACAATATACATGAACACGGACACCTTTTGGCTTCTTCAATTCAGGAAATGAATTTGCCATCTTCTTGCATAACACCATGCCAGATAGAATGGAAATATGAACCCTGACCAATGTGGATGACATCCTCCTTAACTGGCACTTTTAAAGAGCATTTGAAGGAAGTCAGACATGTTTTAACCCCACTAAAAGAGGCAGGTGATAAATGTTCTGTGCATTATTCAAAACTAAAGAAATTTGGATCCAGATAGCTATGCTGAATTTCCTAAACCACTGGTAATGTTATTGAAAAAGGGGCAACCATGGAAATTGGATGAAGCACAAATGGAGGCCGTCCATACACTGAAACAGAAGATCCTTATTTGGGCCATCCAGAAAAAAAAGGAAAAGCTTTCTATTGGTAAACCAGTTACACAGACTCTTTTTTTAAGTGCTGCCTTTTATCAGAAAATAAAATAATTGCTTCATCAAGGCTTCATCACGTCATACCTTCACATTGTATGGGCTTTACAGAAGTTCAAGGAATTTTTTTTTTATTACAAGGATGACTGCTGGAAGTACATCATGCACAGCATAAGAAATCTCGTGGCACAGGGGGTTAGCAAATTTACATGATTGCATTTCTCCTACACCAGGAGAAGAAGAATGCACAGAAAACAAGTTTCTTGGAAAGCACTCACTATCACTAAAAAGGTGTATGGGGTGGTACATTGCCAACATTTACCTGATAATGTTTGGAAGGATGATATGCCTTTACCGTCTGACGGTTATCAGATTGGGACTAAATCAAGCCAAATAGCAAAGTTGGTACTAGGTAGCTCTGTATACAGCTGTTCAAACTGCTTTAAGTTGAAGGAATAAGTAATTAGCAACTCTGTAAAACATGGAAACTTACTCACCACCATAGATAATATTGTGATAGCTAATGACATTTCAATATATTGGAGTAAAACAAGAGGTTGTTCTAAAGTACCAGGAGAAGATAAGCAATGTAATCATTTAGCAGACACTTTGGCAAAACAAAGTGCCCGGGGGGGGGGGAGAATTAATAGAGATCAAGCACCTTCTAGATATAAGTGTGAAGGTACCACACAATGGTATAGAACTAGCTAGTACTAAATACATTCTTTGTGACCCTACCTATGCAGTTTTAATAAAACTATTATTCAGAGCACAACATAGAATAGCCTCAATGGTCTTTAATAGTTATTTAACAAATATATGTGTTTTCCTTACCTGTAGGATGTAAATGCACATGTACAGAAAAACATTACACTTTATATGGCTATAAAAAAAACATCCTACCTTTTGAGAATATGGAAAAATAATGCAATAAGCTTACAGGAATTGGGGGGACAGATCTAGAATACTACCAAATATTTCAGTGTAGATTAACTTTATACAGTATTTTACAATGTTATCTTAATACTAGAGCACCCATAAGCATATTTACCTAAAAACATGGTTTTAAATAGGGTATAATAAGGTAATGGTGAATTTATCATATTTCTTATCAAAAGCTGTCAGCAGGTATTTAATAATTGTTACTTAATCCATGCTATATCTGTAAGTCAGACAGCTGCCCAGGACTTTAGGATCTCTCCAACAGACTCTATCCTATATCAACAAGTGATGGCCTTATGGACACCATAAGAGATGTATCTATGTGCAGTGATAGAACATGCTCTGGAGGCTACTTAGGAACATCAGAGATCTCCTGTGTTTCTGGCACATTGAGCCGCAGTGCACTAGGGGGTCCTAGTCCAGTTTTGCTGTAAGGGGCCACCGGGTGAAGTGCCCTCTTCCCCTCCAAAAATGGTGTGATGTTGGCAGGACCATCTGCGATGTTGGCTGGACCACCCTCCTACATCAGCCTAAATTCCTACCTGCATCCGGGGTAGCCATAGACAGAAACTTAGAAGGTATGACCCCGTCTCTTGCATTCAAATAATATTACACAGATACAGTGAGCATGCAAGTCCTCTCTTTTTAGTCTTAGGGAAAACTCTAGAGTTTTTAAATCATATGCAAATACTTGGGGACTGGCTTTGGCTTAATTAATAAACATTGTTATATAGACTTATTAAGGGTAATAAACTGTAAAAGGTAAAATTTGGGAAAGTAACATTTACCATATTATAGATTAGTGTGAGCACAAATTTCCAAAAAGACTGCAAATTAGCTAGCAAAATGCTTTTTGCAGGTCTTGATGCCTCATTTTATGTATAGGTAATATACAATGCAGAACACATAAAGGCGCAAGGGATAAGAGAAAAAGAACACACCAGAAGACAATAGAACAGTATATAGGAGATGTATAATATTGTTTTTAAGGCATAGGAGTGTTGTTTTTTTTATGACAAGGGGACTTTGGGAGCATTCACAGGTCACTGCAAATTTCCACTACAGAGAAACCAGAGACTTTAATACAGGGCCAAACCACACTAGGTTTTTTCTTTCATTTTTTCCCCCTTCAAAATACAGCTAAAATCAAGACATGTATATAACACCGGGAGTCTGGAAAGTCTATTAAGTCTACAACATTTGTGATAACATATTTGCATCATCCCTCAGCTACCTTGCTGACTAAGAAGGATGATTATAAATACAAATGAAAAGTGAATGAAAATTATAAATATTATATGGAGAGAGTGTGTTTTTTTTTCTCAAATGGCATATGCATATGTGTTTATATTGTGTTTCTCAAAGCAGAACGGAGCATGCAGAACACACTTACGATGAAAAGGGGACAGTTCGGTTATAGTAACATAGCTGAAAATACATAGGGGAAACCCTGAATGTGTGCCTGTGCTATATGTTTGTTTCTTCTTGCTGTGTAATCAGAGGTATCCTTGACCCACATAGCCTATAGTCAACCCAATTTTTAAATAGAAGTACAAACAAAATAATCACTTGCTTCAGCTGTCCAGATCCCCCTTTCCTTCCCTTGTTTTCTAGAAGCTCAGATTGTTTGCTGGGTATGAGTATATTACAGTGTTCTGCAGCCTTAACATTCGTAGATTTGTCTAGAAACAGCAAAATTTGATTCCCTGAATAAAAATATTCTTCTTCAAAATGCTTTTCTAGGCTACATAGATAGCTATTAATGCCTTACAAAGTCACATATATCGTAAAGTCTTTCCCCTTAGATTGATGTGAACATACACTAAAGACATTTAACCTATCTTTTAACACACTTCCGTATTATGGTGTGAACATAATTTCATCAACAGAGGACATCAGAAAAAGAAATATATTCTGAGAAGTCATGAATTCGGACTTTTGTTCCTTTATTGTCTGAGCTCTGTGGAGTTGTGAAATGCTTCCATACTCAAGTCATGGTGATCTTCAGTCACAAGGCCTGGCAATTTAGTGCTTTAAGCTGTGCTGGGAATACTCTGTGCTTCAGCCCTCCATTCTCTTTGAACATGGAGCACTTTTGTCACTGCCAGATTGTTAAAATTGATATGCACCATGAAAGTCGTACATCAAAGCCTGGCCTGTAAACAAACCCAAACAAAAATAGCTCATTGTTTCTGTTCTTATTTTTTCATTTTACATTTCATTAACATTAACTGCTCAATATCTCAATTTTGCAACCAGATGACTAAAATAAATAAATATTTGCTCCCTGAGTAATCATAGTAATTTAACAGAATAAATGTCTGTCTTTTTTAATTCACTTGAGAGCTTGTGTTTATCTAAAGAGCTCCTAAGTGGCCTTTTATAATAAGAACCTCTAGGCCAACATCATGGTAGTACAGTCAGGTAACAGACATAGGCTGCAGGGGGGGGAAACAATGGGAGCTTTCCCCTCTGAATTTTCACTTGGCCTTCTCCATTCTTTAGCTGCCTCACGCTTGCTGGCTGCCCTTCTCACCTAGGGGGCTCCAGCAACCCCTGCAACCACTTGTTCCCGTCTCCTCCTGCTGGTTCAAATTTGTTTAGAAAGGGCCCCACCTGGACCAGGGGGATGTATGTATGTTTGTTTGTATGTGAGCATGAATGTCTAAGTATAAGTGTATGTGAGGAGTTATTAAATATGATGAGGATTATCTCAAAAAGCTGTATCTTCAAAATATCCTCCTTCATGGCTTAGACTACGTATCTCATTAAGACAATGAGTCTCCTCCTGAGCCCAGCTACCGTCCATACGAGGATGTGCACATGAGGACATTGTTAGACTTGAGTTCACTTTCCACGTAGAAATGTTCCAACTCAGTGAGCCTCCACAGCTTATCTACCAGTTCCCACTCTAAGAGGTTTCCCACTAAAATGACAACATGGGGGAAAGAGGCAACTTCTTCAGAAGACTCTGTAAGCCAAGAAAAATTCCCAATTCTTCTGCATTTGTGTTTGCCATCGTTGAATAAAATTTCCAAGAAGACCTGGGAGAGTTTAGACCTCCTAGTTCCCTAGATTTTCCCATCTGTTCCCCTGCCTATTATCCTTTCCCCACACCAAAAATCTTGTTAAATGTTGCATTTTTTTTACAGTTTGCTCTTACTGTAATTACTAGGAGGGGTTTGAGCATTCCACAGTACCAGCAATGGTGCTTTTAGAGATCAGAGGTGATCCCCCAACTGGCCCATGGACCCTACAGAAAAATCATGGCTGACCTGCAAAAACCGGGATGCTTGGGAGGTCCTTTTCTGGTTGTGTGTAAAAATAATTATTGACCTGTATTAGAGAAGGACTTTTTAAATTCTTTACTAATGTTGCCATAAGAGTTACCACCTCCACGACTGAAAACTATAAATTTGAATCCACATGATAGTTACATGCTGCAGGTGAGTTTCACAAATGCCTCCCAGCAGTAGGTAGAATTCATGCACTGCCATAAAGTGTGAAATATGCACGCTGTTCTTCTTAGATTTCTTAGATTTAGATCTTCTTAGTTCTTCTTTATTTCTTGTCTATAATAAAAATTAAATCACCACCCCTCCAATGTGTCTGTATCTTGTCAATGCCTATAAAGTATAAACCTGTGGGGTCTTGCTTATGAATTGTTGTGAAATGAGCTCAAACACTATGTTGCATTAAATGTCTCCTAATGTTCCCTATATTTTCATTAATTCTAGTTAACACTTTTATAGTCGTGCGGCCTACATATAGAATACCACAGGGGCAAGTGAGAAGATATATTACATTTTTGATTGACATGTCATTAAACTTTTGATATTGTATTTTTTATTTTTTATATTTGATTTAAAATCTGCTGTTCTCCTTATCCTACCTTTATTACTTATTCTGCACGCTTGGCACCTTCGACAATAAACAAAACATTTAGTTTGGTTTAAAAAATGATTATAATGGTTATACGTTTTCTTTTTCATGACTGCTAAAGATGGTTTAGTCAGTAAGCAAGCTGGAGATCTGCTCAGACAGTGACCCGTTCCATCCTGGGGATCAGGTGACTCTTAGCAAACTTTAGTGCCCTTAACACAACATATTAGGCACCAGCCTTCATCAATGGCATCCTCCCTGTGAGTCCCAAGAAGTCCTGGAAAGGTAAAAGACAAGCTTCTTCTTCTCCTCAGAGTCTTTTCTAGTGTACCCAACAAAGCCTGAGCAAAAGGAACCTGCCAGAACAGATGCAACAACATCTCCACTCACCATGATGCACTGTGGGCAGTGTCTGTAAATACACAGCACCCTAGTGTGCGCTGGGTAAGGCTGTACTAATGTGGCTGACCAAGAGACACAAGCACTTGGTGTGGATGGCCATTCAGGGAAAACAGTCTCTGCAGTAGCATCAGGAGCTCCTGAATCTGCCACAAATCATGCTTGCACAGTGGGATAACTACAGGGATCATAGGGGTTGCAACTGCAATGGGGCCAGGGCGACCCCAGCTACCACTTGTTCCTGTCTCCTTGTTCCGGTTCAAAATTGTTCAGAAAGAGACTTCTTTAAACTATTTTGAACCGGCACTTGAAGAGAGGACGGCAAGGGGGTTACGTTACGTCACGTAACCTCACGGGAAAGCTGAGAAACAAAAGCTGCAAGAGAGGTAAGGAATACCTCCTTACGTACTGAGAGGAGGAAGGACCGGCGGGTGGGGTATGTATGTTATTATGTATGTGAGCATGAATGTCTATGTATAAGTGTATTTGAGCATGAATGTCTGTGTATAAGTGTACTTTAGCATGAATGTGTATGTATAAGTGTGTGTTAACATGAATCTGTATGTGAGAAAGCGTTTATATGTACAAGCATGAGTAAGTGTTTGTGTTTTACCATATATGTGTATGTGTAAGAGTTTGTGTGTGAAAAGGTATAGGTGGTGTGAGATGGAGTGTGTGTGTTAGCATGCGTGTGTAAGTGTTTGTGATATCAAATGGATGGATCTATATGTGTTGTGTTTGCGTGTGAGCATGAATGTGTATATATAAGTTGTCTGAGAGGTATGTGTGTTAGCATGTGTAAATTTGTGTAATTGTGTTTACGTATGTGTGCCAGAGTGTATGTTGCAGGGGGCAATGATGGCACAGACCAGCTGTCAGGGGACAAAGATGGCACAGGCAGTGTTTGTGAGTTAGGATGTCACTGATAATATGCCTGGGGGAAAAGGTGGCACATGTTGCTTGGTGAAGTTGGGGGGCCTTGGGGCAATTTTTGCACCAGGGCCATGGGGTTTCTAGTTACAACCCTGTGTCTGCATATTATTCTCTGAACAGGACCAGAATACTACACATTAAAATGAACCGAGCCCCAGGGATTTTAAGCAGCTCGTAGAGCCACCTGCTTCATTGATGACTACAGCTTGTGATTGCAAGAAGTAAGCTGTCTGCTGACAGCCTGGCCTCACCTCTGCCATTACAGTTGACATTCCTCTGAAAAGAAGGCATACTTTTCCATTAGACATAACTATGCAAAGTTCCCTCTCCCAGAACATCAGAATCCTGATGTATTATTTGTGTACTGGCCTCAAAATGCTTAACCACCACATTTAAATTGTACAGCGCCACGGAATAGGTTGGTGCTTGATAAATAAAGGACAATAAAATGATTGCTATGGCATGCTTTCTCCAAGTGCAGATTTGCACTTATTATTAAACCAGGAGGCACCAAGAGGATGTAGATGGCCGAGCAGTTTTTGAAATATTCTCCTTTAAGAACAAGAATAAAAACAAACTATAAATTATGCCCAATTTCATTACTTCTTAAGAATGAATATTTAGATGTTGGGGATATTCTTAATATTTCTATTAAGCACATCGCAAATATAGAATATAAGGAATAAAGAATATAAAACACATTGCCATAATTAAAAAAGATTGTACTGTAAAAGTAAGGGCAGGTTATCATTAAACATATTTTTTTTCTTAACTCATATTAATAAATTATCCTTCAAAACAGGGAATCTTGTAGATTTTGCTGAAATTTGTTTTTTTTCTACCGAAATGCTAAATCATGGTCCAGGTTAAGATGGAATTAACTGTTCTATTTTGCCAGCAATATACAAAAAACCACAATAATTTTCAAAGTTATCATGTTATTCTTTTTTTTTTCCTGTTTTCTCGGTTTCTTGATTTTTTTTTTTATTATTTCTGTTAATTCTATTTTTGTTCTATTCTTAAACCTTGAAGTTTGCAGACTTTATTAAATAATCCCTTGTGAGTCTGTGAGCTCAAACGAATGCCACTCACATTATGACCTTGCAATTTAAGGAAGAAAAAAAAGTGGAGAGGGGGGGGAAAGAAGAGGTGGGGGGATAACACTAACAGGTCTCCGCGTCCAGAAAGGTAGAGAGAGCTTCGCATCTGTCTAACAAGAGATGGGAAGGGAGGACTCTGAGGGGAAGAAGAATAGAGGGAGGAGAGCAGAGGAGGGCAGAGGGATGAAGGGAGGTGTTTGGCGCATGCGCGCTGAGGGAAGCGCTGAGCCCCACGCGGCTGCTCCGTGGATGCTCTCAGTGCTGACAGTCTGCAGGCTGGAGCAGACACTCAGGTCAGTGGCCGGTGAGAGTGAGTGCACCATCACAGAGAGCTGAACTCCTGCATCACGCGCTGAACAATAGCAAGCTCATCCTGGCTGCCGCTGCCTCAAGCCTCCCGCACTCAGCCATGGGTTAGGAAGCTTAGGCAGCCCAGCATTGACAGAACACAAGGGGCAGGGCACGCAGCTGTATCCCAAGCCTTTCCCCCAGCGAGCAAGCATGGGCTGCCGACGCTGATCCATCGGGGAGGACAGCAAGACAAAAGGGGACGTCGGGGTGGGGGGGGGTTGATTGGAAGCCGAGCCTCAGCTGCATTGGGGGTCTGCAGGAGAGATGATCGCAGAGGTGCTGAGCAGCGCCCTGGGGCTCGTCCTGTATCTCAACACGCTGGGAGCCGACTTCTGCTATGATGACAGGTAGGGGATCCCTGACACCTCCAGCCTGCTCTTCCCACTCGCGAGTGGGATCTGATCTCGCAGGACACTTTTTAAACTGCTAGCTGCTTGCCTTGTGATGGCCACACACACACACCTTCAACTTTCCTGCCATAAGATCCTTTTTCTGAATGAATGGAGGAAATGGCTCTCTCCCTGCAGTGAGACTCTGCCAACCTCTCCATTCACTCTTATTTATTATTCTTTGGTTTGTTACAATGTTTCACTCCTTTCCTCTAAAAGTACCATCTATGCTTTAATTCAGCATCCTCCATACATAGATTTGAATGAAGGCAATTTTGAGATTTTCTGATTTTGTAATTCCTTGATTTTTTGTTTTTTGAGGGGGGCATTTCTCAGTTGTTGTTTAGAAAAGTTGGGTTGAGTTGAGCATTGCTGTCCTATGGTGTAGGTTAGCTCATAAAATAAGTAACTTAACCATACCGAGTACCTTATGTTTAAGGTCTAATCTAATCTATCTAGATATAGTTATATAGACACACAGGTAGTGTGTGTGTGTTTGTGTATAAATATATGTATTGTATGTGTGTGTGTATATATATATATATATATATATATATATATATATATATATATATATATATATATATATATATATATATATATATGTACTGTATGTATTATTTATATATGATGAAGGCACTTTTACATGCAGGCTATATAGTGATGTATTATTTGTTTGACACTCTTTTAAAGCCAATTAATCCTCAAGTAGCCGACTGGGGAAAAAATCCACGATTTGTGCCCATTTAGAGTTTTTAATCTGATTACAATTAAGGCTGATGCATAATTAAACTATATTAGGGAGAACGGCACGCCTGGCTAAGCCTATTAACCATCCTGGGGAGTTTCATGCTCCATTGAAATTAAACCATCCAAAAAGTGAGCATAGATTTACTTTGACAGCTTTCATCAGCCTCTCTTTACTGGGGTGTGAATGGATCCCCTGGGTTTGTGTGAGCTGGTAACTGCCTTATTGCTAAAGCTCTCTGTGGCAAGATTAGCAACGTGGATTTCTGAGAATGCCACTTGTAGCCATTAATTGGGCTCCTAATTTCATATCTTAATATTACGTATGCGGATCCCATTTAAAAGTAGGTAGCGTGAGGGATTTGGGTGATATATATTAGAGTCAAGTTCTTCTATTGAGTTATGGGTCATAAACCACAGAGAAGGACAGAGGCAATCAAAACTAGGGAGTAAGGTCCAATAGACTCACACCCAAAGCAGAAGCTGATAAGGAAGCAAGAGAGCCTTGAAATTTTATAGTCAGGAAAAGCTCTGACATCATCAGTAAATGTATTCCTATAACACACGCACATTTTTATATATATATATATCTTAAAGCAGTTCTGGATAAGATATATAGTTATGATCTTAAAGCTGCCTTCCTTACAGTTGCAGAATAAGGTCACAATTGTCATTAATGCGCATTTTCTGAAAATAAGCAGAAATTCTGTTGCAACTTTGACTATGTCGTTTCAAGTAGAGACTATTTTGAGTTTACAATATTGGTCATTTTTTTCTCTCCCGCCCCCTATGAATTTTATATAAACTGTTGTGATGTATGCTATACCTTAAATATTACAAATAATTTAATCAATATTAAAACGTCAGCAAGGTTTCTCTTTTCGACTGCTCACCCAGACTAAGCAGATCCCGCTGTTAACCTCTGCCCTGCAGTTCACGCATTGATGTTATCAGAATTCCAATTTTTTTCTCCCATTGCAATATGCCTTGATTGATTGTGCTCCGTATACAAGAGAAGCTGCATCGAAGTGCATACAGTATTTTGAGAATCACTTCTGTATAATATGCCTTGGTAATATGAGGAAAGTGCCCTCTAAGGGTCGATTTGTACAGATTCCGCTAGTAATGCAAACTCATGCCTATAGCTATATAAACAAATATCCACAGATTCAAACAATACACAAAATCAAAGGCCTAATTCTAACAGCTTTGGTTGTACAAAGCCTATGATCTATAGATCACATCAGTTATTTGAGCAGACTTAGCCTCTAATGCTGTATAGTTAACTAGTGACTCTTAATATATAGTAGTAGTTGTAAATCGCTTTCTTTTTAGTCACTCTTTAAACTTCTTATGGAAAGCTGTTTTTAGTATTTTCTAGTTATCTCGGTGCATACAAAATAAACAGATACTTATTGCTTAGGATTTAGAAAAACAAAAACGCTTGAGTTGGCTCTGATGACCGCTTTTTCTTTATCACTTCCTCATCAAACACATTTATTTTGATTGTACTCTGATAACTGGAATTTAATCTATGTTGTCAGGGCTGGACAACTTTTTGATGTTTCAGATAAATGACTTGTCTGTTGGAAATGAAATGGTTAAATTGAAATCAGACTTTCATATAAGGAAGCTCTTTTTTTTCCAGAAATCTCTGAACCTAAGGAATTTTGTGAGACTGAATCCCCTGTGTCATTTTTGTTACGTGATCATGTTGGTCTGCTAACGGTTAACTGTTTAGGTGCCAGTTGGTTTAACTAAATAGTTTATGGTTTAGGATTTTTTTTTTTTACTTCACCTTAAGCGTTTCATTTTGATTACTTTTTAGATTTCTGCTGCCTTAAGTTGTTTACCTCTTACGGTTTCTTTATGATTTATTGATTTATATAGCGCTATAAGTAAATTAACGTCTCCCAGATTTGTAATGTAAGGGTTAAGTGGCTCATGGACTTCAGAAAGACTAGTGGACGCTGATCACTGCAAATTATTCTGGCTTGATTATAATCCATTTTTCTGCATATCTCAATAGGCGTACTAGAAAAATGACTAAACCCTTTTGACCTTAAGCAAGAACGAAGTACCAAGGACACTGGCAAATTGCTAGCTAATTTAAAAAAAAAAACTTTGGTCAAAAAAATGAGTCTTTTATGCAAGCCCTGCTGATCTTGTGGCTGATCTGGAAATCGCTTTGCAGTTTTGCCACAAATCTGTGCTGCATAGCAATTTCTTTTATTTTTTATTCAGATTCAAACTGGCCTGCTCTGCAAGCTTCAGAGCGCATCCCCCTCTGGGAACACAATTAAACAATAGCACTCACAGGAGGTTATTGGATTTCAGATCCTGGAAAGTGGTTTCTATGTTTTTCCCCCCCTTAATATGTTTCAGGGACGAAAAAGCAAGACTGTTAATGTACCAAAAATGGAAATGTTATCATATCTGTTAACTTGAATTGATTCAAACACACTAGCCACGTTAGAAAATGTTGTAGCCCGAGTGTAAATTCTGTAGTGAATCTGCGAATGACGTCGCACAGGCTTGTATACGGTTTCTAAAACTTTGTGTGATATTTAAGTTTCTGTATTTAGATAATGTGTAACTTTTTCTTGTTCTGTGTAAGGAAAGAAAGTTGTGGTTTGGATGTTTTTCACTCTTCTATGTTCGGTGTTGCTTAACCCTTACAATGCCAGCTTGGTTGAGCACTACACTTCCACACTTCTGAAAGAAAATGTATTGGTTGTCTTGCTTTTTTTTTCTGAATTCCAGGAGGTGGAGTTAGCTTTATTTATTGGTAGAAATAGACATTTGAAGTGAAAAACATGCCACATGCTGCTTTCATTAAGATCTGGTAGTAGAGGAAGAATGTTACAGCAGTACTGCGGGAGTAAGGAGTTAGACTGCAGATCTTTACAAAAGCACCCAAATTTGAAACCACTGGAATTCATCAATGGCCTGACCTCTGCATTGCACAGGGGCAAGATGATTCCAGAGACTGACCTGAACTTCCAGTATTGCTTGATCCACATGTGAGAGAAGCAATTCAGCAACTTGATGAACTGGCACCATGGAAGTCTCTGTATAGGATCATTTGAATAGTTAGAATTTAATCCACATTGGTACTTGGAGTTATAATGGCGAGAAGTGGTTAATATTCACAAAATAACATGGATGTAGTAATATTTTTTTTTGTTTCTAGCAGTGAACCTTTTACCCACTGACTTAAATGCTGCCTATTTAATGATGGTAATTGTGAAGCCATATTGAAAGTGCTCGCAATAATATAAATTGAATACTCATAAATAAGTTAAAGCTCATGTGTGTGTGTATGTGTGTGTATATATATATATATATATATATATAATCTTTAAATTAACAATTTCTCTTTATTCAAAGTCAAGTCGACGTTTCAGTCATAGTTGACTTTCCTCAGGATATATATATTTACATATAATGTTTCTTTCTGAACACATATGAAATCTCCCACGTGTTTTTTGTTTGATTTTGTTTCTTCTATGAAATGGTAATAAAAACAGGAAAATATTTTCTTTCTTTTTTTTTTATACTCAATTTTATTAGCTGTTTAAAAAATAAGGGATTTGGTGACATTTATAATTGTTTTACTGTTTAGAAGTGTTTGTTTATTGCTCATACTGGTATTTGGAACATATTGTATTATATCATGGCATTGAACTGCTTAATAATACATAGATCAGATGCAGCCATGCCGGTAGGGTGATCACATTGTACTTACATTTTTACCTTAAAGTTTGCATATCTGTAATTTAGCTGTAATTCGGGTTTTGTTTCATACTATTTACCAATTTTCACTGTTTGCTAGCTATTTGGCTGAGAAATGTTCAAGAAATATAATATCAGTTGAGTTATATTTTCATGATGTGTTAAGATTCCCTACAGTTTATAGTGTGATATCAGTGGAAGTTGCAGTGGAAGTTGCAGGGTTTGGTTGTAATGTCTGATTGAGAATGAATTGACCAAATTTCTGACTATGCCTTCTGATAAAAAGTTTTTGAGGATTTCTTTAGTGAAACTGCCAAGTCAATCTACTAGTGACGTACAGAAACTATTCATAATTACTTTCCCAGTTTGTCTTATGAAACCACATATCCCTTTGATGTTCACCTGTCGAAGCAATATTTGCAATAACAAAATGTACATAATCATAAAATCATCAGCCCAGAGAATGTTAGGGAAAAGCCAAAAAAGGCTCAGGCTGCAGTAATAATATCTTGTGTGTTCCAATGGTAATTGGATAAACATAATTTTTAAACACCACTGTTTTTTTTCCTCCTATATTGTTAAGTTGCTGGTTCAGACAGCCTTTGTAAGAAATGGTGGTCGAAGTTGGTAGAGAACCTTAGGACAGGCATTTTTTTCTTTTTAGATAATACTGGTCTATATTCATGAGGTTAATACTAAAAGTAAATATCTCCAGAACAATTTTATTGACCACTCAACAATAAGCACAAGGTATAGGGTATCCAAACAGTTGTGACAATGACAATTTCCAAGTAAGCCCCTGGTTGGCCCAAAGTTCTTGGTGTACTAGAAAAACGATTATTTTGTGTGTGGTTACGCACCAGCTGGCTCCCTTTATAGACTGTCACCTCCTGTAATGCTGGATATATATATATATATATATATATATATATATATATATATATATATATATATATATATATATATATATATATATATATATATATATATATGAGAGAGAGAGGAGGAATAGCATGAGGCAGGTGTGTATTCATGAATCATTATTATTTAGCTTAACTGAACTATAGAACATTTTTCATACAATACAGAAAATAAAGCACCAACATTTCAAAGAGCAACATGTTACTAGAATACACAATGCAGGCTGTTCTATTAATTCATCATATGTAGTACACAAAATACTAACAGTGGCAATATTCAATTTTCCTTCTTTTTCCACTAAATTACAGTCCATGTGTAAACTTAATAAAATTGTAACCTCGGCCCACACCTGTTTTCAAAACAAATTTTATTCAGGAACTATTTCAGACGTTTTAAAGCTAAAGTGCTATTAAAAAGTTTCCGAACTTGTTTTAAGATATAACACAAAATATAGTCTGTTTATTACTGCAACATTCAACAAGTCTGATATAAAAAAACAAGCCAAGATAAATATTTCTATAACATATACTATGTTTTGTAACAGTCCAACTTGCTAATGAATAGCGTGGATTACTAGAAACCGCATGCGTGGTTATATTGGTGGTTATTGAAGAATTCATTGCGTATTGGATACTGTGCAACTGTGTGGTATATACTGCGTACATACTATTAACCTGTTCATTGGGAAAGAGGTGAACAGAGCATTTCTATACAATGAGTAGTTATGTGTTTTGGCAAACAAGTGGGTTAATCATTTCCCTAAAACTTAATGCTCCAAAGACCTATTTCTTGGCTGTATGTATAATATTTTTTCACTGTGTTTCGCTAATCTTATTCAGGTTGTTATAAATTCTCTCTATCCCTGTAGTATTAATATATGGAAATTTTTAAAAAATAAGTCAAAGCAAATAAATTATATATACAAAGTACTGTTTTTATGACAATAACTTAAACATGTAATTTAATCTATACTACATAATGTGTAGAATTTAAAAGCAAGGCAAACAATTTAGATATCAGAAAAGTTGGATTGCTTTCTAAATAATATATAACGAAGGCTGGTTGCAAGTAAAGCATTTCTTTGTAATAGATTGTAAGCTTGGATGAACAGGGGCCTCTTCTCTTTCCGTACGAATATGTCTTAATGTGTGTAAATCTTATTGCCAAAATTTATGCCGGCATTTTCAGTGTTAATTTTCAATCTCTCTCATTATAATAGCACAACAGAATCTGCTCTATAAATTCATGAAATATAAAAACTAACACCAGGTACACCTTGTCTTGTGATTTTTATATGATGTTTTCATTACACCGGAACTTTGAAAGTCAACTATTATTGAAAAACCAGTTAGGTGAAAACAGGAGTAACTGTAAGATAGCCCTGTGTGTCCTACCCTAGATATTCCATCCTTTCTAGCACTACTTTGTTCTTCTAATGTATCTATGTATATATGTATGTGTGTGTGTGTGTGTGTGTGTATATATATATATATATATATATATATATATGTATATATATATGTATGTATATGTAACATGCTACAAAAGTCCATTAAGAACTTGGGTTTTCATTTTGGGTACAGTCCATTTCATCTGTGTTTACATAAACGTATAGTGATTGTTAAGTATAGTGCATGAGATAATTGGAGTCCACTGATAAACAGGAGAAAAGAATCTCTTTGAAGTTCAAATTTCAGAACAAATTGTGCATTTGGCTTTATTGGATATACTTCTCTTTTATCTTTTATATAGAATTATGCTCGATAAATATTTCTAGCCATATTGCCAATCATGGTTGTGTTCCTGAATAAAGAGCTGAGTTCGGGTTCTTATGTCGTGGTTAGTGTTTTGGTCTACAAAATAAACAGAACATTGAAATAAGTTAAACATTGGTGAGCTTCTTTACAAACCTCATACAAGCTGCAAAGTGATATAACGTTGTACAGCGCTGCGGAATATGATGGCGCTATATCAATCAATAAATAATAAAAGTGGCAATCTGAGTCATTTTTTCTAACTCCGGTCACTATGTCATTGAGCTGAATGGTTTGCCTTATCCAGCCAGAACTGAGCAGATGTGTAGCGGGGAAAAAGTATAATAAAATGCAATAGTCCAGTTAACCTGTTTTCTGCTCATGCACAACAAATAAATTGCATGGCATTGAAAGCTTGGAATGGATTGCTGCTTTTTGTCCTAGTTGGCTGGCTTAGGAGAATTCCAAGCAGCCTATGTTTTTGTTGGAAACTAATGAAAGTAAATAAACACTTTTAATGGGATTTTCTTTATTGCAAGCCACTGGCACATTTCGTGTGCTGTGATGCAATGCTGCTGCTTGAGTTATTTAGTTCAAAAAAAAGCAATCACTTTATAATCTCATTCTAGGGACAATAAAAAGTACAGTTTGTGTTTTGTGTTTGGGCAAATTGAAATTATTTCTCATGTTTACTAATGTTAGTAACCACAGATTCCCCCGCACACTCCTTTTTTTCCCTGTTTGTAAGTGAGCAACTTGAAATTCAATTTCCCTAAACAATAATGAACCTGCTGCATGAATTAACAGAAGGCCAGGCTTCTGAGCTGGGACACTTGTGTATTGGAGGTCCCTTTCGGTTTGCCTCTTGAGATCTAATCAAGCAAGTGACCCACATACATGAAGCCAAACGAAAAACAGATGCAAGTTTGGGGAAAGGAATTGTGGCATCTGCCTTCTGAATTTATGTATATATTTACATTTTTACTCATCTACACATGTATGATTCATAACGAGTTTGCTCCAAAAAACAGTTTTTTTGTTACCGAAGCTGGGACTCCCTTTTATATTGCATTTTTTTTATGTTTTTCTTGTTTAAAAGAGCAGGCTTGGGGGTTGAAATTAATTCACGCTGGCACATAATAATTAATTTACACTACAATAGAAGTGCCACAGTTGAACCAAACTCAGACATTTTTGCTAATTTATTGCCTTTTAATAATAAACGTATATCGTTTTTAGGTTGCTTTAGCATGCCATGATTGTTGAAAGCTAATCAATAAAATTAAAACCGCATAATACTGATTTTTTTCATTAACTCTGATTAACCCCATTTATGTCCATTGTTTAGTATAAAAAAAAAAAACATTTTTCTGTGGGCCTTATCTCTGTAGTGTCTAATGGAATGTCCCTGCTTGTTGGAACATTCCATTGGTTGCTATGGAGAAAAGGCCACTTTTCAAACCTTACGCCAGAACCAACATAACCAACAAAGTCTTAAGTGCTGAAGTGGCGATCGCTTCTCTGCCAATCACAGGGTTCCTTTGTTTGGGCGTATTTGTGATCTTTCCTTCTCATCGTTTTGTATTTCTATTCCCCTCGCTTACCTCATTTTGAATTGAGGCAAGCAAAAATGACCTATTGACTCAAAGGCTTGATAGGAATACTTGTGTATGAAGTAAATAAAAGCTGTTTTTTCTAGCCTGTATTTGACTTTATTTTATTAATTTATTATTTTAGTACTGATTACAGAATTCTAGTTTTATTAAAACTACTATAGGTAAATTAGTGATACGATTGCATGCAATCCCTGCATGATTAAACAATTATTTTAACAACAATACAGTTGAATGAATTACTTTTTTGTCATATATGTTTAAATGTATATATATATCCCTGTGTGCTTTACCCACATCTGATCTTTTATTTTATTTGAGACTTCTACAAGCTTTCGTTAAGAGATTTTTTTCACTTTTTCTTTTTACGTTCCTTTAGTGCTTTTGTGAATTCACTTTCATTGTGTATGGTTCTGTCAGCCTGAGCCAGGTTTTGTGACCCTCCACTCTGCCACGATAGCTGCTGGTGAATGCAGGTTTGTTGTAATCTTGTGTGGCCAAGGCTCAAACTTGTACGGCAGGAGTGACTAATAAAAGGTCCAGGGACCAGGTGCAGCCTGTTTGGAAATTCTTCCCTTTTTCTACACTTGCCTTTAATATCCAATTAAATGAAATTCCAAATTCGTATGAGCTGTTTGTAGCACCAGCATAAGCAGTGCATTGTAGGTGAAATTAAAATGAAACTCCCCTTTTGGGTTCCAATATTACATTCTTTGGTTTTTAAGGGCCACTCCTGCCATAGTTTCCCCATCTCTCGGCTATTTATATTTCAGGAGAACACATCTCCTGTTCAGTAGTGAGTGCATACTCACTACCAGTCAGCTCCAGCACCGGCGTGTGAAAGAGTTCCAGGGGTCTGCTGCTACAGCACATTAAGTAACTAAGTAGGTTTTCTTTTTTCACAGGTGAAGACTCTAAATTTCTATGACTGATCTAATCTATATTCGTCTTTGCATGACCTTTGTACAGTGTGTTTTTGTTGCACATGGGTGTGGACATGTGAAATGGAAGTTTTGATTCCCATAGAGCACAACAGAAGACAAATGGTTCTCTGTTTCCTTTACCTTTGGAAAAAAAATGTGCTTATGGTTAATACAGTAGCTTTTTCAAATAGAAGTATTTTTACATTGATTTACCAGTGCAACAAGAATAACTGCGTTAGAACAGATGCATTGAATCATGCTGATAGTATAGGTTAGTGAATCATCAAACGTTAGAATAATTCTCCGCAAGCAGTTACTGCTTAATCTCACTTGATTATTAAATAAAGCAGTATGTTTTTTTTTTTTTTTTAAACTGCCTCCACAAAATGTAAAATAAGTATTAGACAACATTTATACATAGCTAGATGTTGTGTACAGATTCTGCTAAAACTCCCATGGGGATTAGCATGCATTAGCTTTTTGTATTTGTAGGTGCTTGAATGATTTTTTAATGGCATATTCAGCTTTGTGAAAATGTATCAGTCTGTAGAGATATGCTGTAGTATGTTCCTTGGTGCACAGCACTGCTGAATATGATATAAATCAATAAATCCTACCTTGCAACCATTATTTATTGTTAAAATGCAGCTATATATATATATACATAATAAACTTGAAAACTGGTAACCTGTTTAAGAAGCACTTTTCACAGAAGTGTTCTTGCAACTTTTTTTCTTACATTTTTTTAGAATATTCCACCTTTCTCATTTATGTAAAGCATGTGTTTATTTAAATTTCTGTTTGAGTAACCAATTATAATACATACTATTACAATAATCAACCATGGCCAGCGTTATTTTCCCATCCAGACAAATTGTCTTTGGCCACACTAGCTTTATTTTGAGTGTGTAAAGCCGTGTTAGAAATTTCTTTTTAAATATACTTTAAACAACTTTAATTTAAAAATAAAATGGTTACCCTGCTACCTTGGGCAACTGTTACCATGCAAACACTGTAAGGATTCAGACTGCATTCTAGGTATAAAGCACAAGGTTATGACTTTCACTTAATCAGTAGGTTACTATGCAACACTATATCCTACTGTGTTAAAGTTAATGTTTGGTTATAGGGGTAGGCATGAAAAGCAGACAGCCCTCCACGTCATATCAAAGCAAATATTTGAACCATACTGTTATCTTTTAAGTGCAGCGTTGCGGGATTCTCATCAGCATGGATAGCTGTCTGTTTGGGATCACTCTCTGTTAGGATTCTCTCTGTTCTATACACCGTAGGACTTTATGATGGTATCTGTTTTACAAAATATAGTGTAGTGCGGGTTTATAGACTGTCATTCCCAGCACTAGCCATTTCTGACTCTTATTGCCGTAACAGATGTTATCGTTTCATTGCAGTTTGTTGCCCGTTGCTCTGGTTTCTGTTGTTGTAAATAAGTAGGGTGCAAGGACCTTTACAAGCTTGATGTAACTTTTTATACATATACTGTACCGCCGAAACTGCTTGCAAGTTTTGTTTAAGACCAATGTTAAAGGTAATGTTTACTTTGTTAAGCTTTCTGATCCACCACATGCAAACATGCCACAAGAGGACTTATTCATTGTATATACTGTTATACTAAAGGGACTTAAAGGTATCATTGCATCTTTATAGCATTTACCTTTTCTAATCCCCTAATGTATTTGCACTCAAATGCATTCTCTTTTGAATAATTAGCTGTTATGATAATCATTGTGTGAAATGACGCAGTAAGGTAGAAAGATGTAGTGTAATGTAGTATTTTTGAATGTTCTCATTTAAAGGGGCACTCCAGCCATCATATGCACTGTAATGCAAATAAGCGCATGGGCCCTTTACATTTTTGTGTGGTACATTTTCCAAATGCATGGGGGGATTCTGCAGAATCCTCTTAAATAAATTTTTCCCTTTCTCCACCCCATGCTAAATGCCCTGTAAAAGATGCATTCAGCTGAATGCATTTCCCTGCAGGTTATGTTGTCACCTCTGGTCAGCTCCAGCACTGGCTCTACTGAACACTGCATGCG
Organism: Spea bombifrons; assembly: GCF_027358695.1. Lineage (NCBI taxonomy): Eukaryota > Metazoa > Chordata > Amphibia > Anura > Pelobatidae > Spea > Spea bombifrons. Next base: position 42,378,766 of record NC_071090.1, read on the forward strand.
GGGGTCTGCTAAGACCGCAGTGCACATGTGTACATTTTAACCATTGATTACAATGAGAGCATTTTCTTGCCACAGATTGGCTGCTTAACTTGTCAGTCATTGACACAACATACTCCCATTGATTATATTGGATGTACCGTATTTGCTCGATTATAAGACGAGGTTCTTTTCAGAGCAAATGCTCTGAAAAATACCCCTCGTCTTATAATTGGGGTCGTCTTATAATCAGACCTCAAATAGGTCTGACTATGAGACAACTAAGATCCAGATCCCCCGCAGCTGTGCCCCATAATATGCCTTTTAACCCCCTTAATGCCAGAGTGGCATATAGGGGTATAAGGCATTTCTGAAAGGCAGAGTGGCACATAGGGGGTCAAAAGGCATATCATGGGGCACAATGGCATATAGGGTTAAAAGGCATATCATGGGGCACAGTGGCATATAGGGGGTATAAGTCATTTCTGGGGCAGATGTGCATAACTGGGGGGGCAGGTTGGACAATAGAAGGAAAAAAAACAAAAATATTTTTCTCAATCATAGCTTTTATTAAAAAAAATTGTTTACATGAATTAACATTTACTGGTAAAACTTTTTTCCTATAGGGTCGTCTTATATTCAGGCTTTTTCTTTTTTTCCTAAATTAATATTCAGATTTGGGTCGTCTTATAATCGAGCAAATAAGGTACTTAACTGCTCACTGCTACTGAGACATTTTGGATCATGGAAAACACAAGATATTTTGCAGCATAGCTATAATGTCTGTGTCCCTTCAAGGGTGTATTCCTTAATCTGCAAGTATAATCTTTTAATCTCATTGATTTTAACCATGAATGATTAAGGGTTAACACCTGGTGAGCTTTCCTACAACAAGGAGTAGAGTTATCTATGCATAAAGCATACATTTCTTCAATGTCATCTCATAGATTAAACTATGCTTCCTGTAGGGAAAACTAACATTCCAGCAGAAACTCACCAGGCATAGCCTGTCATCATTCATAATGAAGCAAGTGAACTTAAACGTTTTAACCTTTGAGTGCTAACCACTTAAGGGGTATGAATGGCAAAGTGGACACCATACCTGGTGGTACTCATTGGGTTGAAGGGGAGGAACTAACAGATGAAGAGAGAGTGTGTATAAAATGGACATATTAACCCCATTATATGTCTGTTCTTCCAGGGGAGATATTTGTTGCGATGCCTGATATTCTAATGGGGTTAAAATCAAGGCAAACAACCAGCAAAATGACATTTTAGCAAACCAGCTCCTGACTTGTTCATTCCCTGACTTCAAGTATTTGTTCTTTTTTCATTCACATACGTGTAATGGTTTTAGCTTGGTAAGGTATTTTAAGTAAATATTTATAGAGATGAATTCTTGCCTGTAAAACAGTTCCTGGTTATATGGTACTTTATAGAAGTTTTATGGTATGTTATTTACAACCTAGATCATGTTATCAAATATTTGTATTCTGTTAGCTGTTTCTCCAAAGCAAGGTGTGTGGGTTCCATCCATAGAATGATGGTTAGTATGCATGTTTTATTTTTCTTCACCTGTTAAGAACAGGCTATGGAATTTATTCTCTAAATAGAGACTTGGCATGAGAGTTGTAGTTTCAACTCCCTCACTTAACTATTTGTTTTGATACAAAATTAGCTGTGTTGGCCCTGCATAATGTGTAATTTCATAGGCGCAGGTCTCTAAGAAGTGTCACTGATTTAACTATCCATCTTACAACTGTCCCTTTAATAAATAGAAATGATGATATGAAGTAGTGGTGCTAGGTCTTTTCGATATGTCTGCCTGAGAACAGGTTATTGATTATCCAGCTGAAATGGCTTCAATGAGCATGTCATGTCTTATATTTAATTTAATATATATTTAATGTATTAACTTATCGAAGGGCAACATTTTATGCATCCATTTTCCTATGTGAAAATGCTTGTCATTCAGTCATTAAAATTTACAGTTTTTAGGTGTAGAAAAACCATCAGAAGATAATGTTATTGAACATATGTTATAATTATGGTTATGGACGAAGAATCACTTTTATGTAAAACATGTATTTGTTACTTCGGCTTGCACATAGAGCAAAATAAACAGACTTTGATTTTGCAGTTAGATTTGTTTCCAAACAACTTACAAGAAAACTCCATCTGTTTCGTTTGATCTTTAATGTTTGTGTTTTTATGGCTTTTATTTAACAAGCTGTTCATTCAAATGGTTTGCTTGTGTGAATAATAAACAGTTTTAAAGAATATTTTCATTCATAGATGTTATATTGCACTAATGAAATGGCTGGTCAAATGGGGAACTGTCACTTTAATATTACTAAATTCACTTACATCAAACTCCCTGTGGTCAAGGCTTTTTGTTTATCAACCAGTGTTTTAAGTAAGGGACTGTTTTTTTTCCCTTACACATGGAGGGGTCATGTTGGTCTGAAATGTGCTTAGTTTAAATTGTGTCCCTATATTAAAAATGGGATTTATCTAAGAAAAAAAAAACATTAATTGGACCTCGGTTCTTATGGCGACAGTAACTCACCTGAAGTTAAGTATTATAATTGAATGCAACACGCAACATGATTTTTGTTGCATGTTGGTACACTAAATAAACATATGTAATGGAGTTTAAGTATTCCAAGATAACAATATGTATATTTACCTCCAGGAGCAACCATCTTCCTCTTCGTGGGATTTGCACGCCGTTAAATTAGAATACTGTGCAGATGCACACAGATTCGTAAAGATATTGCAGCTGCTCTCTGGAGATTTATCAGCTGGGTTTTGGAGCAGGATCACACACCGTAAAATTTATGTATTTATTACATGGTCCGAATGTGTTCAAGAATACATAAATTACATTGGATTTGTTTTCAGGTATGCAGTGCTGTGCAAAAGTTTTAGGGTGGTGTGAAAAAAGTAATAATGCTTTCAAAAAGGCACATTAATAGTTTATTTTCATAATGCGATTGAACAGAATAAAAATCTAAATCAAATCGATATTTCTGTGACCACTCTTTGCCGCAAAACCACATCATTTCTTCTTGTAAGCATGTAGTTAGGGGTATGATTAAACAATTATACCTAACAAGTGCTAATGATCATCAATTTAATGTGTAGGTGAAAACACAATCATTAACCAATACTGAAACAGCTGTGTAGGGGAATAAAACTGGATGAGGAACAACTGGAGACAGTTTATTGTCAAGTGTCATACGCCATGGCTAGACTGAGCACAGCAACAAGACACAAGGTAGTTATACCGCATTAGCACAGTTTCTCCTAGGCAGAAATTTCAAGGCAGATGAGGGTTTCCAGATCGCAGTGGTAGGCCAATTCCGTCCAGCAGTATCATCAGTGTTGTGTATGATTCTAGATCATGAGCTCATATGAGCAATGCTCCCTTTACCTTTTGTTATATACTACTGGTTTTGTCCTGTTTACTCATTGTACAACACTGCAGAATATGGTGCACATAATAATAATATTATGCACACTGAAATTCCTGCTTCTGCTCCTTTTCTAGATTGTCACAGTTCAGTATCTGTGGTCCTTATTCACCATTTCTTTTTCATCTTAGGAATTAAGTTCCAAATATGTATACGTGTTTGTTTTAAGCCTTCCCATTCCCTTTTACTAAGAGAACTGTGCAAATGTTAGTGCTTGGCTGAAAACATCAGCACACCTCTGTTTAATGAAAAACACATGTATAGTTATACCTTGTATAGCTTAGCTTCCTCAAGGCAGCTTTAAATTCTGTGCAGTGGCTCTGAAGATGATCTACAATAGACTGAGGCTCTGATGGATATTTTGTTAACATAGATTAGGTCACTAGGTCAAACAATTTACTTAAAAGAAACTAGAATAAAAGGGTTAAGCAAAGGAATAAAAAAAATATTTACAACACTTCTGCACGGTAATACAAGATGTAAATTTGGATTATGGTATTTGTTTCATAATTAATACAGATGAATACCTTATTTTCCCAGGTCTCAAGAGCAACTTATTCTATAGACAGGTTTTTTGGTGGCAAGAGTGTAAGTATTTATACTGTTCGTCGTCTCAGTGTCAGGGGGCAACTTGTCCATTTAATCATCTGTTCCTGGCTCTGTTATCTCAACAACTGTGTTGGGACAAAGGGACTCTGATGCCGCATAAGAATAGTCCTTGTAAAGGATTCTCGGGAAGCATGGATTTATCTTTCACTGCTCATAAGCTTAGCTACCGTAAGTGGAAGGAGAATTTGCGGAGGACCTCTCTGCTGTATCACTAACCTTCACTTAACTAAAGGTTAACGGAGAGAATCATATTACTTCCCACCACATGCTACACTGCTCAGTGTCTTGCTCATTAGCTTTCCCGTAATTACAAGTCTGATGAACCGCAGGCAGCTTAAACTTAACTTGTCCGGCATCATCACTTTTCTGGCTTTACAGCTTTGTACAGCTAATCTGTACTGCTGAGTCAGTATCTGGCAAAAATACCTGAACGTACGTTGTCTATAACAGCATTTATTCTTTTCTTTTTTTTTCCTCCAGTCCTCTAATACACTAAAAAGTTTGAAAGATTGCAAGACATGCAAGGAATCGTATTGATCAACACAATGAGGAACATGATATTTGGTTAGAGCCTTTCAAGACATAAAGTGTGTTTGAATTTCAATGGCAATGATTTCATATATTCCAAAAGAGGAAACAAGTGAAAAACAATGCCAGATTAGGTGGAGGCATGCTGTCAGAAAACATGATGGTATAGAACACCTATGAGGTGACTAGGCAAGATCTTTAGGTTACCTATGGCGCCTAAGTTATTACTTTGTTACATTACATTTTGTTTTTAATAATGTTCTATGTCAGGGGTGTCCAACCTGCGGCCCTCCAGCTGCTGCAGGACTACATCTCCCATAATGCTCTTTCAGCTAAGGGGCTGGCTGAGGAGTATGGGAATTGTAGTTCTGCAGCAGCTGGAGGGCCGCAGGTTGGACACCCCTGTTCTATGTTTTTATATATGCATTTTATTTGGATACCAATGCATAACAAAGTATAGGAATAGGACATAACACTAACAATTACATAAAACAGCTTTTAAGTAATGCATAAAATGAGACGCAACTATTAAATGCATGCATCTTCTTTACAACGGCAACCAAACCTTCGAAAAGTACAACAGGGATGAAAAGCAGACTCAATCATGTATATGTATTTACACAAATTATTTCAGCTATACCGTTGATGAAACCCATATGTGGTTACAAAAAATAACTTTTAAATCTTATACCTATTGATATCAGTATATATTATTTAGGAATCTAGCCTGTCAATGACCTCCTATCAGTAATGCTCACACAATGCAAATATAACGCAGATCCGCATAGTAACCACCTCATTGCTGTCATTGCTGGAGGTTCAGATAAATTGATTGACATTTTAACATATACTGCAAAGAACTGCTTGGTGGAAGATTGTGCATCTTTACAGTTAACAATACACAATATACACATATTATTCTAGTCAATATGCCATAGGTTGCCATAGATACTACTCTGGGGTTTAATGAGTAGGACCAATAAATGACCCGCTAACAAGGAGTATAATGCAATTTACACATTTATTTCCCTGACTTATGTATGTGTAATGAAGGGCTGAACTGACCCTGTCAATTACAAATAGATATTCTGACACTCCGTATAAGAACCACATGAAATTGGTGAGAAACAATTGTGTCAGAATCTCAACCAGTATTTTTATTTTTATTTTGTAATGAACATATTCCATGTGATATGACTTCATTTTGTGTAAGAGACACCAGAGTGATACCTTGGGTTTCACAATTTCAGCTGATGCAGCTTTCTGATTTCAAGCTAGCAGCCCAGTAAATATAACCTTAATTAGTTCTTTATTGATAAACCTATCATACATAAGGAATTTGAAGCAGCCTTGATATCAATTGGAAGCCTAGATGCTTGTCATGTAGAAAGGCAAAAATCATTTTTTCATCAGATAAAAAAATAAGAGTATGTCATATATAAATAAATATTCTGGTGGAAATTTAAAAAATGGTCCTATCACAGTAGCAGCCAAATGAATGTTCCTGACGAATAGAGCACTGTATACGTTGCTATAGTGATGAGACACCTTGCCCTAGAATAAATGCTATGCATACTTGTTAGTATTTTAAAGAATGTAAAGAAGTTTATTGTATGTGTCTGCAATTTGTTTACTTATATTTTCCTAATGCCATTTTTTGAATTGTTTGTAAAAAGTGGCCGTAGTGATGTCAAGCATATCTGGATTTTGTTCAGATGCTTTAGATGACTTAGTTGTGCTTGAGCTCACCAACCAGTATGGTGACACACATCAATGGGAAGGCAGGGTAGGATTTTAAAATATAGATCATACCTTTCCTAGACATGCCAATTATACCCATTCATTATTGTCTGGATAACTTCCTTTAGCAAACCTAAAGCCAAAAACATGAAACATTTCAATGTTAGCCAACCTAATTTCCCTGCCCCCAGGTCATCTGTGGCTTGTATCAATAGTCAATGTCATAATAAGTAAATAAAGCTTGCCTAGAGAGTGTAGTTCATTAGCATGCAAAACAGTATGCGAAAGTATGTGTTTTTTTTATATTCTATATTTATCATACAAACTAGCATGACCTTTTATGATGTCATCTCTGATGAGACGTGGAGGGGGTAAACCAACGTATATTCGATCACAAAAAAAACTTTAACCATTATTAAAGCTTTCTCCAATGCAGAAAAAAATATGCTTAAGCGTTTAAAATGTGAAAGTGGATCTCAGTTACTGTACTTTCTGGGGTTTGTCTTTCATCATGCATAATGATAAGAGGGAGTTGAAATGTTAAGCTCTCTTGCAAATTCTTTCTTTAGCGAGTAGATCCCGGTTCTCAGATCTTCCTCTGGCATATGGTCCATCTTAGTCCAAGCCTCTTACCAGACAGGAAGGCAGCTAGGACATACCTTTTAGTGCCTTGTACCATTCTGACTAGAAGATAAACCAGTACTATGTCAACATAAACTATAACAGAGAGGAAAAGAAATGTAGAAGGGAACCCATAAAAAGGGAGAAACTGAAAAGTTTTCCAGCTGTCAAAGTAATCTTCAGTATTGCCGGGTTTTGAACCAGACTTCCAGTATTGGGGAACTTTGTCCATTTAAGAAACAAAAGAGATGCCATGTACGTTGTATTTTATAAACCCAAACCTTTGGTGGGAGAAGAATGCCAAAGCAACTAGGAAAAAAAATGAAATCCATTAACCTGCATGTTCTCAATCCACACTAATATATTAAAAACACACACACACAGCACAAATTGATAAAACCACCCAAATGGTGGCTGCCTCTTCCGCTTGCATGCTGCCACCTGCACATACTCCCGGACAGTTTACAGTCATCAGCTGCAGCAATACTGAATAGCACAAACGTTTTGGTAGAAAACTGTGGATTTTCAAACAGCTGATTCATTTAGAAAAATCACTGCAGAAATAATCACATCGGTGTTACGGGGTTCTCCCTTTTGAGCTACATTTTGAAAGAACTGTACCAATAAAACGTGGGGCCAGAAAAGCAATCCAACAGTTTCTTTTGCATTGTAAGTTTATTTAAATGTCGCCATAAAAAAGACTTTCATAGTGCTGCTGCGCCTGAAGGAAGAACACACTTCAGCTGGTTAAATCAAGGAAATTGGAAATGAGTCTGTAAAACTTAATTAAAAAAAAACCGGGAAAAAAAAATGCTTTCTCTATTTTTACTGGAATTACCTCAGCAGGGAACCTGACATTTTCTGGTTTACATATAATGGAAATGCTATCTTTTATCAGTGTTCCTCAACATACTGATTTGTCCTGAAAGTATGTACGGTATAACTTGTGAGTTTAGTGCAAATGGCTTCAGAGATATAATTCACCACGATGGTAACCCATAAATATTGTGGACTCAAATAGCAACTGCAAAGAGCAGCATTGGTTTTAGCACGGCCCTGTAGTGTAGATTTTCGGTAAGTGTGACTGGAAAGTTGAAATTTGGTCAGGAACCCTACCCACAAACCACTTTAACAAAGCGTGTTCTTGAGGGACACATTGTGTGTGGGTGAGATGAAATGTCATTTTGCCAACTAAACTATAAGTTCTGAAAATTCAACCCTGCTACAAGATGGGACCAAGCTGGCCCTTATGTAATGCTTGGTTACAATGGCAAGATATGCTTAGATTTCAGCTAATGATATTAAATATGCTTTATGTAGGCTCTATCTGATCTCACCACATTAACTATATATTCTGCAGGGTCCACCCATCTCTTTTTTAGCAAATGGAACAAACTGGACATCGGCTGTCCAAAATACAAGGGCAGAGCCGGCCTTAGGTGAGCCGGCCTTAGTGTTAACTACCCCCCCCTCTGCCCCTTCAAACTACCCCCCCTCTGCCCCTTCAAACTACCCCCCCCTCTGCCCCTTCAAACTACCCCCCCCTATGCCCCTTCAAACTACCCCCCCTATGCCCCTTCAAACTACCCCCCCCTATGCCCCTTCAAACTACCCCCCCTATGCCCCTTCAAACCGCACAGGGCGCCACACTCCAGGGGGCGCCGCCGCCGCCGGGTCCTCCCCCGCCGCCACGGGGTCCTCCGCCGCCGCCGCCGCCACGGGGTCCTCCGCCGCCGCCGCCGCCCCCTCTGCACCTAAATGAAAACGTTGTTTTTTTTGTTGTTGGTTTTTTTAACTTTATTTAACATCCTCCATGTTAAATAAAGTTAAAAAAACCAACAACAAAAAAAACAACGTTTTCATTTAGGTGCGGAGGGGGCGGACCCCGCGGCGGCGGCGGAGGAGGACCCCGCGGCGGCGGAGGCGGCGGCGGCGGCGGAGGACCCCGCGGCGGCGGCGGCGGACCCGGCGGCGGCGCCCCCTGGAGTGTGGCGCCCTGTGCGGTCGCACAGGTCGCACACCCCAAAGGCCGGCCCTGTACAAGGGTGTCCCACAGGTTTGCACTGATTGAGGTTCATAAGTGCTGACTATGTATCCTAACATTTCTTCTACAATGATTAGAATCAACCAGCCAACAACAATTAGTAATGGTCTGTTATGCTATACATTTGTGTAAGTGTAGGTATCTATAAGTCTTGGCGGACTGATTTAGTTCTATGGAATGTTCTGCCAAAATGTTTTTAGTGTTTGAGAGACGTTTCTCGAACCATTTACTGGTTTTGGTTATTACTTCATTTGTTGGTTAAAATACATGGGTTACTTTATGAACAGTTGTCAAGATGCACAGCTTTTAAATGAGGGCGGAAGGGTTCTTCAGCTCAATCAGGCATGACACAAAAAGAGGTCTTGCGTCAATATACTTGACAGTTTCCAGAATCTATAATAACCTGTCTTTATCGTTGCCAAGGTATGCATATTATCCCTTTTGTACTTTAGTAGAAATGTATTCACCTACTGTCATTCCGCCTGTTGCTGTTTTGCTTTTCACTGATCTCAAGTCTCAGTACTGTCATCACATTTATTTATTTTTTATGCTACAGTAAGATATTATTTACAAATGTTCTCACATTTTTTTTTTTCTTTTTTTATACTGTGAGCTTCACAACAATGCATACTCGGCCATAACATCTTCCAACCTGTATTACTTGATGATTTAATAAATTGGGTAATATCCATCAAGACTCCAGTAATGGATCATTTTCTAGCCATACCCTACAATGTTCAGCTTGAAGTGAACGTGGACATTTATAAATACGTGGATGATGCAAAGCTGCAGTGTATTGTGCTATAATAAATTATATGCTCTGGTTCTGTAAACTTAGGGTGGGTCATTAGTGAGAAAAGCACAGCAAACAAAATACATGTATGGCAATATGTCTATGATAGATGCATAGACTCAAGGTTTGATTCCTTTCTCATGGTTACATGGCTCACTGGCTCCCACATTTGCCATGGCTCGCTGGCATCCCACATTGTCTGCTGTTCTAGACAAAGCCTTTGAGCACTGTATAGGGTTAGAACATATGATACTGTGTATTTCACCTACAGATGGCTAATCTGTTCTTGTTGCATCCCATCAGTGCCTGTTAGGGACTGTGCTATACAAATGTCACCGTGGGCATGTTTTGACCTTGTACGTATTGGCGTATGTGTATTGGATCTCTTCAGCATCTAGTTTCGCATGGAAATCAAGGCTAAAATATTTTATGTAAAATGTTGTTTCAACTAATAATATATATTTCAAAATCTATAGGTAAAATTGTGTGTGTACCCTTTACAGTGTCCTTTTTACAAGTGCCCCTTAAACTGTGTTCTGATCCTTTGATTAATATAACGTAATGAATGGAAATATGCACAGATATGTATTCAGCTATAGTTTTTATTATGCATATACAATTACTACTTTTTTTTCAGGTTGAGTTTATAGATAATTTCCACTTTATTTTAAGGTTTTATTAGTACTTAACACACATGCCAGTTTTTATTCTCTTGAGAGTT